>NC_084478.1:65265449-65876445 GCF_027409185.1 Cynocephalus volans
CCAAGGGCACATTACCGCGGCCACTGTGACTCCCACGGGAGGAATTCACATCATGAGACCCCCTGCCCCAGGACAAGGTGCTGGTCACCTCTGCTGGCTGGCACATCATTTAGCTGCAAAGCTGTGCTTCCACCCCGGGCCTGGAGCTTCAGGTGGAGGTCACCCCCTTGGCCTGGCCCATGCAAGCAGCCAGAAACGGCCTGGCGGCCCACCCTGCAGCCACAGGTCTAGACCCACGAGTCTTCTTCCCTCAGCTGGAGCACCAAGCAACTCGCTCAAGTCTGGCTCTGGGAAGGCTGGCCTGGCTTTCTCGGGCGGTGGGGGAAGGGGGCCCGGGGAAGGCCACCAAACACCTCAGAGTCTCGTGGCCTCTCACAGGGCTCCGGCTCCCCAGAGGACTCAATTTCTGTCTCTTCTGCAAGGCGGGGTCCCCCTTCACCCACGTTTACCCAGAACCCTCCAGGTTCGCGAAAGCAGCTCGGGCCTCTCTGATAACAGAATTCTTCCCTTTCACTTTCAAGAGGAGGCCAGAGCTGCCCAACCATCTGCAGGACGACCAAGACCTGGAGCGCACAACGGTTGCCCATGTCTGCGCGTGTGCCCCGGGGGAGAGCTGTCGCCGGGCTCGTGCCTGTGCGCGCGCGCGTTTGCCTGGCTTTGACTGGGTTTGCACCGGTCTGTGTGCGCCAGCCCGGGGGTGTGCGCGTGTGTCTGTGTCTGCGTCTGCGGGTGTCTGCCTGTGCGAGAACTCGAGTGGGCAGGTGGAAACGGCAGAGACCACGTGCATGTGCGTACACAAGGGAATCCCTAGCGTTGTGTTCACACGACTGGACCGGCAGAAGAGGCAACAGCGGACCACTGAAAGAGGTCCCTACCGGCTCAGGTTTGGACACTTAGACCTTCCGCAGGGAGATCAATTGCAAGGAATGGAAAACCTTGAGGGATTTTGCAAGCAGGGCGTTCAGGACGGTACTTCATTTGAAAGGAACGTCTGGGTTGCTCTCCGGATGACAAAGAGGGCCCCCAGTGGTGACCTTCACCTCTGGTCAGCGGAGGGAAAGAATGGAGCCTCCCCCCCAATGCCTTGTGCAACAACACTGCGTCCCCTATAACCAAGGAGCAGAGGAAGGAGCCGTCTCCATACAGCACTCGTCCCGCTACGAGTAGAAAGCAGGAGGCGTAGGAAACGGGAAGAAGAGTTGTCACCCTCGCACCCGCCACCGCCCGCCACCGCCCACCACCGCCCACGTGTTCAGGGCCCCAGTGCAGGGACGCTTCACTGGGTGGTAGCATGCACGAGGAGTGTCGAACAGACACAAGCTGCCTCCAGACGTGGACGGGATCCGTCCCGGGTGGGATCAAGGGCTCCGATCCAGCAGCAGGCCTGCAGGACCTCTGCTGAGTGGGGTGGCGGGGTGGGGTTTAGGACAGAGGGAGAGTCTGAACCATGCCCTCGGTACGTCCTCGGCACACTGCAACTGGGCCACAGAGCCCCTCTTGCTCAACGCAAACACGGGGAAGGACGCCCGGGAACCAGACAGGAAGCAGGGCGCAACTGCACACGAGGGGGACGAGATCTCCACGGATCGGATCGTATAACAAACGCACAACGGAAGGCGGATGCCCCTTACTCTTGCGATGGAGAGGGATCACTTCGATTTCTAGGAATAAATGAGGAAAACGTAAAGAAAAGGAAAAACAAAACAAAAAGGATGTTTACTCTCCCTAATGGTCCTCCACGCCCCACCCAAGTCCTCCTTCCAGGCAGGCCCCTGGCCTCCACAGAGCTAGAATTGGAAGAAAAGAAGTGACAGTGCAGGGAGGAAATCGGCTGAGAGTAAAGGAAGAGTTGTAGTGAAGAACAGAGAATGACAGCAAACTGAAAGGCATTGTGTCCCAAGTTCGAGGGGTGGATCCCCGAGTGGCAGCCTGTGGCCCCACGGGGGGAGAGGCAACACCAGGGCAAAGTGTCGGCCCCTTAGGCCAGTGTTTGAAGCCAGCCGTGTCCACACACAAGCCTGTCGTGCCCAGGCGTGCTGCCTTCGCACAGCCCCACCCCCTGCCCCTCCCACTTCCCACAGGAGCGGAGTGGGGGAGTGGGGAGACAAATGGAAAGGGGCGCAGAGGAGGAAGACGGAGGAACAGGGAGACTCCGAGGTCCGGCCCACTGAGCCTCGCACAGAGTTACCGTGTGTGTGAGTGTGGGTGCCTGCACAGACCTGTCCCCCCTCTGTACGTGTGCCGGCCTACCTATATGATCGCAGGAGGACGCTGGGAGGGGTGAAGAGTGATGGCATTGAAGTAGTAAAAGTGTTGAACGCTGACGTTGAGACTTGGGATTTCACCACCAGCCTGTCCGGATGGATCAGATCCCTCTGCGCTTTTCTTTCTTCCCGCGTTTCCCCTGAGCCCAGTGCTGGGTGTGCCCTCGCGGTTACTGCATCTCAGAAAAGGATCCACACTAGTGGATAGGTGGCACCGCGAAGGGGGTGGGAGTGGGGAGGGAGAACGGGGAGACTCCCCTTGGCCCGGGTTTTCGTTTCTGGTTTTTGTTTCTCTTTTCGTCGCCAACTTTAAATGTGGCTCTACTTCCCGGAATGCCTTCGTGTGGAAGAATGTCCACAGCATGGGCTCCCCGCTTCTGAGAGTGGGAAAGACTCTCCCGAGTGTTGGCATTACCCGTGAGGTTAGTTTTGTTTCCTCTGAGCTCTCTGGGCGTTGCCAGTGCGGCCTACTCATGGAGGAGCACTTGCAACAGAAGAGGAAGGAAAACCCTCGGGACAGTGTGGAAAGCACGAAGATCACGGCCCATACTGCTCTCCGGGCACGGAGTGGCATGGGTAAGGAGAGGAGACCTTCCCAGCCGCGCGGCCACGGCTCGGCACTGTCCCAGTGGCCTCTCTATAAAAGTCCCCGCTCCATGCTTTTGCCTCTCCGCAAGGAAACCCGAAAGATGTGGTCTAACTTGTCCTCCAAGGTCTCATTGACCTTTCCGGTGAATGTTGGGCCAGCACCCGAGCTTAAGGTGGAGGAGCAGCGGGATGCATGTATCAAACCATCTCACGGCCCCCCTTCCCTCACCCACCTCGACCCCCACCCCAAAGAGAGAAAGCCAGAGGGGACCCCGTGAAACCTCAGCGTGCCATGGGGCCACGCTCCCGGCGTGGGACTGAAGACCGCGCGGCCGGCGCCAAGGCCCCTGGGCCGAAGGACCCAGACGCCACCTTGTGAACCCCTCTCTTCTAGCGAGCACGCATGCTCCATCCTTCCCACAAAGCAGGCGACCCTCTTGGAGCGCCACCTGCGAAAGCCCATCCCAAAAGGCCCATTTACCCCTGGGAACGAACAAGTGAGCCCGGGGTCTAGTGAGGTTAGGTAGCCGGAGGCCCGGGAAAGCCCTCCTGAGCCCCAGCCTGACGCCCGCTCTGCCGGAGAGGCCCACGATGTCTGGAACCCCTCCTGGACACGGCTGCTTTTGGTCAATCTTTGGCTCCTACACGGCAGGGGAGACTGCTGCCAAGGGACTGGTGAAGGGCACCCAAGGCAGAGGTGTGCGTCCTTGTCGGTGGGAGGGGGTGGGGGCGTGGCGGCATGGGCAGATGCGTAGCGGAAGAATCTGCCAGTCCCCTCCTCGTCTCCGACCCGACCCGACCCGACCCGACCCGACCCGACCAGGAGGGTGGGTTGTGTGTATTCCCTGGGACGCAGGCCAGGGGAAGGATCAAGTGGGAAGGAGGAAGCGGGAAAGCCTGGCTACTCTTGCGGCTTTGCGCCACAGTGGCCATGTTGGTGAGGAGCCAGCCGAAGGGGAGGTGGGTGCTCCGTGGCTGGCAGCCAAAGGAGGGAGACGAAGGCAGGGTGGGGTAGGGAAAGGGGGGACTGCCATTTCTGGAGCCACAGTGCCATCCAGCGGACAGCGTGCCTGAAAACCCCAGGCGGCAGCGACCCTTGCCTTCTGCGGGGCACAGGGCCGGGCAATGATGTGCTGGGCTGAGTGGCCTCCGCCCCAGCCAGGCTTTCCGCAGGGGGCTTGCAGAGGCCGAGAGGGACAGAGGGAGTTAGGCCTGCCGGTGGGACCCCGTGGGGAAGCAAGGAGCTCTATGGGCCCTGGGACAAAGCAAGCAGCCTCGAGACCGCTCACCCCAGGCGTCCGTGCTTCCCCGTCAGCCATCTTGGGGTGGACCTTGGGGAAGCCACTGGCCACTGACTGCAGGGACTGGGGCCGTTTGCTCTGTTGATCTCCGCTGGGACAGTAGCGGGGTGCCCTTGCCTGGGGCCACGCTGGGGCCAGGAGGCTCCATTCCTCAGCCGGGACAAAGGAGCTTCGGGATTCTGGGGGCGGGGCCGGGTAGGCCTGCTAGTTCCAGGTGACTGCCTGTGGCACTCTTCATCGCCTGCAGGGCCTGCTTGCCCTTTGTTTTCTTTCCCAGAGTGTTCCCCAGCTGCGGGGGGGCCAGGGCGCCATTCTCCGAAAGAGCACTGGTGAAGGGCCCGCCAGGAGGAGGTGGTCCAGCTTCACCCAAACTTGCGGTCCCTCCTCAGCCCCTCCACTCACCCCACCCTCCAAATCCCCTTCCCACTCCTGGGCTTTCCTCAGCACTTGTGCAGGACTCGTTTCCCTTGCCGGAAACAGCTTCCGCTGGATGGCAGTATGGCTCCACAAATGCCAAGCCCAACGCTTACCCTGCTCCTCCCACGTCGTGTCCTCCGCCCTTTGCGGCGCAAAAAAACGAAAGGAAAAAAACAAAAAACCTAAGTCAATTCAAATAACGTGCGTGTACATACATATATGTACACACACACACACACACACACACACATCTATGCGAAATAAAACGGATATATAATTAAGAAATAAAACTTCAAAATCGCAACATACCCTGGTGAAAGGAGAGGGAAGAAAGAAAGCTGCCAACAGGACCCCACCTGGAACACCAGACTCACAGGACCAAAAGACCAGGGACCCAGAGGCTGGACACTCCCACAAGAATCCCGCAAGCAGGCACGGGCAGCCTGCCTTTCTGTTTCCTTCAGCCCTGGCCACTTTTCTTGGCTCCTGCTCTAGGCAAGAAGTAAAAGGCCAAGGGCACATTACCGCGGCCACTGTGACTCCCACGGGAGGAATTCACATCATGAGACCCCCTGCCCCAGGACAAGGTGCTGGTCACCTCTGCTGGCTGGCACATCATTTAGCTGCAAAGCTGTGCTTCCACCCCGGGCCTGGAGCTTCAGGTGGAGGTCACCCCCTTGGCCTGGCCCATGCAAGCAGCCAGAAACGGCCTGGCGGCCCACCCTGCAGCCACAGGTCTAGACCCACGAGTCTTCTTCCCTCAGCTGGAGCACCAAGCAACTCGCTCAAGTCTGGCTCTGGGAAGGCTGGCCTGGCTTTCTCGGGCGGTGGGGGAAGGGGGCCCGGGGAAGGCCACCAAACACCTCAGAGTCTCGTGGCCTCTCACAGGGCTCCGGCTCCCCAGAGGACTCAATTTCTGTCTCTTCTGCAAGGCGGGGTCCCCCTTCACCCACGTTTACCCAGAACCCTCCAGGTTCGCGAAAGCAGCTCGGGCCTCTCTGATAACAGAATTCTTCCCTTTCACTTTCAAGAGGAGGCCAGAGCTGCCCAACCATCTGCAGGACGACCAAGACCTGGAGCGCACAACGGTTGCCCATGTCTGCGCGTGTGCCCCGGGGGAGAGCTGTCGCCGGGCTCGTGCCTGTGCGCGCGCGCGTTTGCCTGGCTTTGACTGGGTTTGCACCGGTCTGTGTGCGCCAGCCCGGGGGTGTGCGCGTGTGTCTGTGTCTGCGTCTGCGGGTGTCTGCCTGTGCGAGAACTCGAGTGGGCAGGTGGAAACGGCAGAGACCACGTGCATGTGCGTACACAAGGGAATCCCTAGCGTTGTGTTCACACGACTGGACCGGCAGAAGAGGCAACAGCGGACCACTGAAAGAGGTCCCTACCGGCTCAGGTTTGGACACTTAGACCTTCCGCAGGGAGATCAATTGCAAGGAATGGAAAACCTTGAGGGATTTTGCAAGCAGGGCGTTCAGGACGGTACTTCATTTGAAAGGAACGTCTGGGTTGCTCTCCGGATGACAAAGAGGGCCCCCAGTGGTGACCTTCACCTCTGGTCAGCGGAGGGAAAGAATGGAGCCTCCCCCCCAATGCCTTGTGCAACAACACTGCGTCCCCTATAACCAAGGAGCAGAGGAAGGAGCCGTCTCCATACAGCACTCGTCCCGCTACGAGTAGAAAGCAGGAGGCGTAGGAAACGGGAAGAAGAGTTGTCACCCTCGCACCCGCCACCGCCCGCCACCGCCCACCACCGCCCACGTGTTCAGGGCCCCAGTGCAGGGACGCTTCACTGGGTGGTAGCATGCACGAGGAGTGTCGAACAGACACAAGCTGCCTCCAGACGTGGACGGGATCCGTCCCGGGTGGGATCAAGGGCTCCGATCCAGCAGCAGGCCTGCAGGACCTCTGCTGAGTGGGGTGGCGGGGTGGGGTTTAGGACAGAGGGAGAGTCTGAACCATGCCCTCGGTACGTCCTCGGCACACTGCAACTGGGCCACAGAGCCCCTCTTGCTCAACGCAAACACGGGGAAGGACGCCCGGGAACCAGACAGGAAGCAGGGCGCAACTGCACACGAGGGGGACGAGATCTCCACGGATCGGATCGTATAACAAACGCACAACGGAAGGCGGATGCCCCTTACTCTTGCGATGGAGAGGGATCACTTCGATTTCTAGGAATAAATGAGGAAAACGTAAAGAAAAGGAAAAACAAAACAAAAAGGATGTTTACTCTCCCTAATGGTCCTCCACGCCCCACCCAAGTCCTCCTTCCAGGCAGGCCCCTGGCCTCCACAGAGCTAGAATTGGAAGAAAAGAAGTGACAGTGCAGGGAGGAAATCGGCTGAGAGTAAAGGAAGAGTTGTAGTGAAGAACAGAGAATGACAGCAAACTGAAAGGCATTGTGTCCCAAGTTCGAGGGGTGGATCCCCGAGTGGCAGCCTGTGGCCCCACGGGGGGAGAGGCAACACCAGGGCAAAGTGTCGGCCCCTTAGGCCAGTGTTTGAAGCCAGCCGTGTCCACACACAAGCCTGTCGTGCCCAGGCGTGCTGCCTTCGCACAGCCCCACCCCCTGCCCCTCCCACTTCCCACAGGAGCGGAGTGGGGGAGTGGGGAGACAAATGGAAAGGGGCGCAGAGGAGGAAGACGGAGGAACAGGGAGACTCCGAGGTCCGGCCCACTGAGCCTCGCACAGAGTTACCGTGTGTGTGAGTGTGGGTGCCTGCACAGACCTGTCCCCCCTCTGTACGTGTGCCGGCCTACCTATATGATCGCAGGAGGACGCTGGGAGGGGTGAAGAGTGATGGCATTGAAGTAGTAAAAGTGTTGAACGCTGACGTTGAGACTTGGGATTTCACCACCAGCCTGTCCGGATGGATCAGATCCCTCTGCGCTTTTCTTTCTTCCCGCGTTTCCCCTGAGCCCAGTGCTGGGTGTGCCCTCGCGGTTACTGCATCTCAGAAAAGGATCCACACTAGTGGATAGGTGGCACCGCGAAGGGGGTGGGAGTGGGGAGGGAGAACGGGGAGACTCCCCTTGGCCCGGGTTTTCGTTTCTGGTTTTTGTTTCTCTTTTCGTCGCCAACTTTAAATGTGGCTCTACTTCCCGGAATGCCTTCGTGTGGAAGAATGTCCACAGCATGGGCTCCCCGCTTCTGAGAGTGGGAAAGACTCTCCCGAGTGTTGGCATTACCCGTGAGGTTAGTTTTGTTTCCTCTGAGCTCTCTGGGCGTTGCCAGTGCGGCCTACTCATGGAGGAGCACTTGCAACAGAAGAGGAAGGAAAACCCTCGGGACAGTGTGGAAAGCACGAAGATCACGGCCCATACTGCTCTCCGGGCACGGAGTGGCATGGGTAAGGAGAGGAGACCTTCCCAGCCGCGCGGCCACGGCTCGGCACTGTCCCAGTGGCCTCTCTATAAAAGTCCCCGCTCCATGCTTTTGCCTCTCCGCAAGGAAACCCGAAAGATGTGGTCTAACTTGTCCTCCAAGGTCTCATTGACCTTTCCGGTGAATGTTGGGCCAGCACCCGAGCTTAAGGTGGAGGAGCAGCGGGATGCATGTATCAAACCATCTCACGGCCCCCCTTCCCTCACCCACCTCGACCCCCACCCCAAAGAGAGAAAGCCAGAGGGGACCCCGTGAAACCTCAGCGTGCCATGGGGCCACGCTCCCGGCGTGGGACTGAAGACCGCGCGGCCGGCGCCAAGGCCCCTGGGCCGAAGGACCCAGACGCCACCTTGTGAACCCCTCTCTTCTAGCGAGCACGCATGCTCCATCCTTCCCACAAAGCAGGCGACCCTCTTGGAGCGCCACCTGCGAAAGCCCATCCCAAAAGGCCCATTTACCCCTGGGAACGAACAAGTGAGCCCGGGGTCTAGTGAGGTTAGGTAGCCGGAGGCCCGGGAAAGCCCTCCTGAGCCCCAGCCTGACGCCCGCTCTGCCGGAGGGGCCCACGATGTCTGGAACCCCTCCTGGACACTGCTGCTTTTGGTCAATCTTTGGCTCCTACACGGCAGGGGAGACTGCTGCCAAGGGACTGGTGAAGGGCACCCAAGGCAGAGGTGTGCGTCCTTGTCGGTGGGAGGGGGTGGGGGCGTGGCGGCACGGGCAGATGCGTAGCGGAAGAATCTGCCAGTCCCCTCTCCGTCTCCGACCCGACCCGACCCGACCCGACCCGACCAGGAGGGTGGGTTGTGTGTATTCCCTGGGACGCAGGCCAGGGGAAGGATCAAGTGGGAAGGAGGAAGCGGGAAAGCCTGGCTACTCTTGCGGCTTTGCGCCACAGTGGCCATGTTGGTGAGGAGCCAGCCGAAGGGGAGGTGGGTGCTCCGTGGCTGGCAGCCAAAGGAGGGAGACGAAGGCAGGGTGGGGTAGGGAAAGGGGGGACTGCCATTTCTGGAGCCACAGTGCCATCCAGCGGACAGCGTGCCTGAAAACCCCAGGCGGCAGCGACCCTTGCCTTCTGCGGGGCACAGGGCCGGGCAATGATGTGCTGGGCTGAGTGGCCTCCGCCCCAGCCAGGCTTTCCGCAGGGGGCTTGCAGAGGCCGAGAGGGACAGAGGGAGTTAGGCCTGCCGGTGGGACCCCGTGGGGAAGCAAGGAGCTCTATGGGCCCTGGGACAAAGCAAGCAGCCTCGAGACCGCTCACCCCAGGCGTCCGTGCTTCCCCGTCAGCCATCTTGGGGTGGACCTTGGGGAAGCCACTGGCCACTGACTGCAGGGACTGGGGCCGTTTGCTCTGTTGATCTCCGCTGGGACAGTAGCGGGGTGCCCTTGCCTGGGGCCACGCTGGGGCCAGGAGGCTCCATTCCTCAGCCGGGACAAAGGAGCTTCGGGATTCTGGGGGCGGGGCCGGGTAGGCCTGCTAGTTCCAGGTGACTGCCTGTGGCACTCTTCATCGCCTGCAGGGCCTGCTTGCCCTTTGTTTTCTTTCCCAGAGTGTTCCCCAGCTGCGGGGGGGCCAGGGCGCCATTCTCCGAAAGAGCACTGGTGAAGGGCCCGCCAGGAGGAGGTGGTCCAGCTTCACCCAAACTTGCGGTCCCTCCTCAGCCCCTCCACTCACCCCACCCTCCAAATCCCCTTCCCACTCCTGGGCTTTCCTCAGCACTTGTGCAGGACTCGTTTCCCTTGCCGGAAACAGCTTCCGCTGGATGGCAGTATGGCTCCACAAATGCCAAGCCCAACGCTTACCCTGCTCCTCCCACGTCGTGTCCTCCGCCCTTTGCGGCGCAAAAAAACGAAAGGAAAAAAACAAAAAACCTAAGTCAATTCAAATAACGTGCGTGTACATACATATATGTACACACACACACACACACACACACACATCTATGCGAAATAAAACGGATATATAATTAAGAAATAAAACTTCAAAATCGCAACATACCCTGGTGAAAGGAGAGGGAAGAAAGAAAGCTGCCAACAGGACCCCACCTGGAACACCAGACTCACAGGACCAAAAGACCAGGGACCCAGAGGCTGGACACTCCCACAAGAATCCCGCAAGCAGGCACGGGCAGCCTGCCTTTCTGTTTCCTTCAGCCCTGGCCACTTTTCTTGGCTCCTGCTCTAGGCAAGAAGTAAAAGGCCAAGGGCACATTACCGCGGCCACTGTGACTCCCACGGGAGGAATTCACATCATGAGACCCCCTGCCCCAGGACAAGGTGCTGGTCACCTCTGCTGGCTGGCACATCATTTAGCTGCAAAGCTGTGCTTCCACCCCGGGCCTGGAGCTTCAGGTGGAGGTCACCCCCTTGGCCTGGCCCATGCAAGCAGCCAGAAACGGCCTGGCGGCCCACCCTGCAGCCACAGGTCTAGACCCACGAGTCTTCTTCCCTCAGCTGGAGCACCAAGCAACTCGCTCAAGTCTGGCTCTGGGAAGGCTGGCCTGGCTTTCTCGGGCGGTGGGGGAAGGGGGCCCGGGGAAGGCCACCAAACACCTCAGAGTCTCGTGGCCTCTCACAGGGCTCCGGCTCCCCAGAGGACTCAATTTCTGGCTCTTCTGCAAGGCGGGGTCCCCCTTCACCCACGTTTACCCAGAACCCTCCAGGTTCGCGAAAGCAGCTCGGGCCTCTCTGATAACAGAATTCTTCCCTTTCACTTTCAAGAGGAGGCCAGAGCTGCCCAACCATCTGCAGGACGACCAAGACCTGGAGCGCACAACGGTTGCCCATGTCTGCGCGTGTGCCCCGGGGGAGAGCTGTCGCCAGGCTCGTGCCTGTGCGGGCGGGGGCGTGCGCGTGCGCGTGCGCGCGCGCGGGCACGTGCGCGCGCGCGTTTGCCTGGCTTTGACTGGGTTTGCACCGGTCTGTGTGCGCCAGCCCGGGGGTGTGCGCGTGTGTCTGTGTCTGCGTCTGCGGGTGTCTGCCTGTGCGAGAACTCGAGTGGGCAGGTGGAAACGGCAGAGACCACGTGCATGTGCGTACACAAGGGAATCCCTAGCGTTGTGTTCACACGACTGGACCGGCAGAAGAGGCAACAGCGGACCACTGAAAGAGGTCCCTACCGGCTCAGGTTTGGACACTTAGACCTTCCGCAGGGAGATCAATTGCAAGGAATGGAAAACCTTGAGGGATTTTGCAAGCAGGGCGTTCAGGACGGTACTTCATTTGAAAGGAACGTCTGGGTTGCTCTCCGGATGACAAAGAGGGCCCCCAGTGGTGACCTTCACCTCTGGTCAGCGGAGGGAAAGAATGGAGCCTCCCCCCCAATGCCTTCTGCAACAACACTGCGTCCCCTATAACCAAGGAGCAGAGGAAGGAGCCGTCTCCATACAGCACTCGTCCCGCTACGAGTAGAAAGCAGGAGGCGTAGGAAACGGGAAGAAGAGTTGTCACCCTCGCACCCGCCACCGCCCGCCACCGCCCACCACCGCCCACGTGTTCAGGGCCCCAGTGCAGGGACGCTTCACTGGGTGGTAGCATGCACGAGGAGTGTCGAACAGACACAAGCTGCCTCCAGACGTGGACGGGATCCGTCCCGGGTGGGATCAAGGGCTCCGATCCAGCAGCAGGCCTGCAGGACCTCTGCTGAGTGGGGTGGCGGGGTGGGGTTTAGGACAGAGGGAGAGTCTGAACCATGCCCTCGGTACGTCCTCGGCACACTGCAACTGGGCCACAGAGCCCCTCTTGCTCAACGCAAACACGGGGAAGGACGCCCGGGAACCAGACAGGAAGCAGGGCGCAACTGCACACGAGGGGGACGAGATCTCCACGGATCGGATCGTATAACAAACGCAGAACAGAAGGCGGATGCCCCTTACTCTTGCGATGGAGAGGGATCACTTCGATTTCTAGGAATAAATGAGGAAAACGTAAAGAAAAGGAAAAACAAAACAAAAAGGATGTTTACTCTCCCTAATGGTCCTCCACGCCCCACCCAAGTCCTCCTTCCAGGCAGGCCCCTGGCCTCCACAGAGCTAGAATTGGAAGAAAAGAAGTGACAGTGCAGGGAGGAAATCGGCTGAGAGTAAAGGAAGAGTTGTAGTGAAGAACAGAGAATGACAGCAAACTGAAAGGCATTGTGTCCCAAGTTCGAGGGGTGGATCCCCGAGTGGCAGCCTGTGGCCCCACGGGGGGAGAGGCAACACCAGGGCAAAGTGTCGGCCCCTTAGGCCAGTGTTTGAAGCCAGCCGTGTCCACACACAAGCCTGTCGTGCCCAGGCGTGCTGCCTTCGCACAGCCCCACCCCCTGCCCCTCCCACTTCCCACAGGAGCGGAGTGGGGGAGTGGGGAGACAAATGGAAAGGGGCGCAGAGGAGGAAGACGGAGGAACAGGGAGACTCCGAGGTCCGGCCCACTGAGCCTCGCACAGAGTTACCGTGTGTGTGAGTGTGGGTGCCTGCACAGACCTGTCCCCCCTCTGTACGTGTGCCGGCCTACCTATATGATCGCAGGAGGACGCTGGGAGGGGTGAAGAGTGATGGCATTGAAGTAGTAAAAGTGTTGAACGCTGACGTTGAGACTTGGGATTTCACCACCAGCCTGTCCGGATGGATCAGATCCCTCTGCGCTTTTCTTTCTTCCCGCGTTTCCCCTGAGCCCAGTGCTGGGTGTGCCCTCGCGGTTACTGCATCTCAGAAAAGGATCCACACTAGTGGATAGGTGGCACCGCGAAGGGGGTGGGAGTGGGGAGGGAGAACGGGGAGACTCCCCTTGGCCCGGGTTTTCGTTTCTCTTTTCGTCGCCAACTTTAAATGTGGCTCTACTTCCCGGAATGCCTTCGTGTGGAAGAATGTCCACAGCATGGGCTCCCCGCTTCTGAGAGTGGGAAAGACTCTCCCGAGTGTTGGCATTACCCGTGAGGTTAGTTTTGTTTCCTCTGAGCTCTCTGGGCGTTGCCAGTGCGGCCTACTCATGGAGGAGCACTTGCAACAGAAGAGGAAGGAAAACCCTCGGGACAGTGTGGAAAGCACGAAGATCACGGCCCATACTGCTCTCCGGGCACGGAGTGGCATGGGTAAGGAGAGGAGACCTTCCCAGCCGCGCGGCCACGGCTCGGCACTGTCCCAGTGGCCTCTCTATAAAAGTCCCCGCTCCATGCTTTTGCCTCTCCGCAAGGAAACCCGAAAGATGTGGTCTAACTTGTCCTCCAAGGTCTCATTGACCTTTCCGGTGAATGTTGGGCCAGCACCCGAGCTTAAGGTGGAGGAGCAGCGGGATGCATGTATCAAACCATCTCACGGCCCCCCTTCCCTCACCCTCCTCGACCCACCACCCCAAAGAGAGAAAGCCAGAGGGGACCCCGTGAAACCTCAGCGTGCCATGGGGCCACGCTCCCGGCGTGGGACTGAAGACCGCGCGGCCGGCGCCAAGGCCCCTGGGCCGAAGGACCCAGACGCCACCTTGTGAACCCCTCTCTTCTAGCGAGCACGCATGCTCCATCCTTCCCACAAAGCAGGCGACCCTCTTGGAGCGCCACCTGCGAAAGCCCATCCCAAAAGGCCCATTTACCCCTGGGAACGAACAAGTGAGCCCGGGGTCTAGTGAGGTTAGGTAGCCGGAGGCCCGGGAAAGCCCTCCTGAGCCCCAGCCTGACGCCCGCTCTGCCGGAGGGGCCCACGATGTCTGGAACCCCTCCTGGACACGGCTGCTTTTGGTCAATCTTTGGCTCCTACACGGCAGGGGAGACTGCTGCCAAGGGACTGGTGAAGGGCACCCAAGGCAGAGGTGTGCGTCCTTGTCGGTGGGAGGGGGTGGGGGCGTGGCGGCACGGGCAGATGCGTAGCGGAAGAATCTGCCAGTCCCCTCCCCGTCTCCGACCCGACCCGACCCGACCCGACCAGGAGGGTGGGTTGTGTGTATTCCCTGGGACGCAGGCCAGGGGAAGGATCAAGTGGGAAGGAGGAAGCGGGAAAGCCTGGCTACTCTTGCGGCTTTGCGCCACAGTGGCCATGTTGGTGAGGAGCCAGCCGAAGGGGAGGTGGGTGCTCCGTGGCTGGCAGCCAAAGGAGGGAGACGAAGGCAGGGTGGGGTAGGGAAAGGGGGGACTGCCATTTCTGGAGCCACAGTGCCATCCAGCGGACAGCGTGCCTGAAAACCCCAGGCGGCAGCGACCCTTGCCTTCTGCGGGGCACAGGGCCGGGCAATGATGTGCTGGGCTGAGTGGCCTCCGCCCCAGCCAGGCTTTCCGCAGGGGGCTTGCAGAGGCCGAGAGGGACAGAGGGAGTTAGGCCTGCCGGTGGGACCCCGTGGGGAAGCAAGGAGCTCTATGGGCCCTGGGACAAAGCAAGCAGCCTCGAGACCGCTCACCCCAGGCGTCCGTGCTTCCCCGTCAGCCATCTTGGGGTGGACCTTGGGGAAGCCACTGGCCACTGACTGCAGGGACTGGGGCCGTTTGCTCTGTTGATCTCCGCTGGGACAGTAGCGGGGTGCCCTTGCCTGGGGCCACGCTGGGGCCAGGAGGCTCCATTCCTCAGCCGGGACAAAGGAGCTTCGGGATTCTGGGGGCGGGGCCGGGTAGGCCTGCTAGTTCCAGGTGACTGCCTGTGGCACTCTTCATCGCCTGCAGGGCCTGCTTGCCCTTTGTTTTCTTTCCCAGAGTGTTCCCCAGCTGCGGGGGGACCAGGGCGCCATTCTCCGAAAGAGCACTGGTGAAGGGCCCGCCAGGAGGAGGTGGTCCAGCTTCACCCAAACTTGCGGTCCCTCCTCAGCCCCTCCACTCACCCCACCCTCCAAATCCCCTTCCCACTCCTGGGCTTTCCTCAGCACTTGTGCAGGACTCGTTTCCCTTGCCGGAAACAGCTTCCGCTGGATGGCAGTATGGCTCCACAAATGCCAAGCCCAACGCTTACCCTGCTCCTCCCACGTCGTGTCCTCCGCCCTTTGCGGCGCAAAAAAACGAAAGGAAAAAAACAAAAAACCTAAGTCAATTCAAATAACGTGCGTGTACATACATATATGTACACACACACACACACACACACACACACATCTATGCGAAATAAAACGGATATATAATTAAGAAATAAAACTTCAAAATCGCAACATACCCTGGTGAAAGGAGAGGGAAGAAAGAAAGCTGCCAACAGGACCCCACCTGGAACACCAGACTCACAGGACCAAAAGACCAGGGACCCAGAGGCTGGACACTCCCACAAGAATCCCGCAAGCAGGCACGGGCAGCCTGCCTTTCTGTTTCCTTCAGCCCTGGCCACTTTTCTTGGCTCCTGCTCTAGGCAAGAAGTAAAAGGCCAAGGGCACATTACCGCGGCCACTGTGACTCCCACGGGAGGAATTCACATCATGAGACCCCCTGCCCCAGGACAAGGTGCTGGTCACCTCTGCTGGCTGGCACATCATTTAGCTGCAAAGCTGTGCTTCCACCCCGGGCCTGGAGCTTCAGGTGGAGGTCACCCCCTTGGCCTGGCCCATGCAAGCAGCCAGAAACGGCCTGGCGGCCCACCCTGCAGCCACAGGTCTAGACCCACGAGTCTTCTTCCCTCAGCTGGAGCACCAAGCAACTCGCTCAAGTCTGGCTCTGGGAAGGCTGGCCTGGCTTTCTCGGGCGGTGGGGGAAGGGGGCCCGGGGAAGGCCACCAAACACCTCAGAGTCTCGTGGCCTCTCACAGGGCTCCGGCTCCCCAGAGGACTCAATTTCTGGCTCTTCTGCAAGGCGGGGTCCCCCTTCACCCACGTTTACCCAGAACCCTCCAGGTTCGTGAAAGCAGCTCGGGCCTCTCTGATAACAGAATTCTTCCCTTTCACTTTCAAGAGGAGGCCAGAGCTGCCCAACCATCTGCAGGACGACCAAGACCTGGAGCGCACAACGGTTGCCCATGTCTGCGCGTGTGCCCCGGGGGAGAGCTGTCGCCGGGCTCGTGCCTGTGCGGGCGGGGGCGTGCGCGTGCGCGTGCGCTCGCGCGGGCACGTGCGCGCGCGCGTTTGCCTGGCTTTGACTGGGTTTGCACCGGTCTGTGTGCGCCAGCCCGGGGGTGTGCGCGTGTGTCTGTGTCTGCGTCTGCGGGTGTCTGCCTGTGCGAGAACTCGAGTGGGCAGGTGGAAACGGCAGAGACCACGTGCATGTGCGTACACAAGGGAATCCCTAGCGTTGTGTTCACACGACTGGACCGGCAGAAGAGGCAACAGCGGACCACTGAAAGAGGTCCCTACCGGCTCAGGTTTGGACACTTAGACCTTCCGCAGGGAGATCAATTGCAAGGAATGGAAAACCTTGAGGGATTTTGCAAGCAGGGCGTTCAGGACGGTACTTCATTTGAAAGGAACGTCTGGGTTGCTCTCCGGATGACAAAGAGGGACCCCAGTGGTGACCTTCACCTCTGGTCAGCGGAGGGAAAGAATGGAGCCTCCCCCCCAATGCCTTCTGCAACAACGCTGCGTCCCCTATAACCAAGGAGCAGAGGAAGGAGCCGTCTCCATACAGCACTCGTCCCGCTACGAGTAGAAAGCAGGAGGCGTAGGAAACGGGAAGAAGAGTTGTCACCCTCGCACCCGCCACCGCCCGCCACCGCCCACCACCGCCGACGTGTTCAGGGCCCCAGTGCAGGGACGCTTCACTGGGTGGTAGCATGCACGAGGAGTGTCGAACAGACACAAGCTGCCTCCAGACGTGGACGGGATCCGTCCCGGGTGGGATCAAGGGCTCCGATCCAGCAGCAGGCCTGCAGGACCTCTGCTGAGTGGGGTGGCGGGGTGGGGTTTAGGACAGAGGGAGAGTCTGAACCATGCCCTCGGTACGTCCTCGGCACACTGCAACTGGGCCACAGAGCCCCTCTTGCTCAACGCAAACACGGGGAAGGACGCCCGGGAACCAGACAGGAAGCAGGGCGCAACTGCACACGAGGGGGACGAGATCTCCACGGATCGGATCGTATAACAAACGCACAACGGAAGGCGGATGCCCCTTACTCTTGCGATGGAGAGGGATCACTTCGATTTCTAGGAATAAATGAGGAAAACGTAAAGAAAAGAAAAAACAAAACAAAAAGGATGTTTACTCTCCCTAATGGTCCTCCACGCCCCACCCAAGTCCTCCTTCCAGGCAGGCCCCTGGCCTCCACAGAGCTAGAATTGGAAGAAAAGAAGTGACAGTGCAGGGAGGAAATCGGCTGAGAGTAAAGGAAGAGTTGTAGTGAAGAACAGAGAATGACAGCAAACTGAAAGGCATTGTGTCCCAAGTTCGAGGGGTGGATCCCCGAGTGGCAGCCTGTGGCCCCACGGGGGGAGAGGCAACACCAGGGCAAAGTGTCGGCCCCTTAGGCCAGTGTTTGAAGCCAGCCGTGTCCACACACAAGCCTGTCGTGCCCAGGCGTGCTGCCTTCGCACAGCCCCACCCCCTGCCCCTCCCACTTCCCACAGGAGCGGAGTGGGGGAGTGGGGAGACAAATGGAAAGGGGCGCAGAGGAGGAAGACGGAGGAACAGGGAGACTCCGAGGTCCGGCCCACTGAGCCTCGCACAGAGTTACCGTGTGTGTGAGTGTGGGTGCCTGCACAGACCTGTCCCCCCTCTGTACGTGTGCCGGCCTACCTATATGATCGCAGGAGGACGCTGGGAGGGGTGAAGAGTGATGGCATTGAAGTAGTAAAAGTGTTGAACGCTGACGTTGAGACTTGGGATTTCACCACCAGCCTGTCCGGATGGATCAGATCCCTCTGCGCTTTTCTTTCTTCCCGCGTTTCCCCTGAGCCAAGTGCTGGGTGTGCCCTCGCGGTTACTGCATCTCAGAAAAGGATCCACACTAGTGGATAGGTGGCACCGCGAAGGGGGTGGGAGTGGGGAGGGAGAACGGGGAGACTCCCCTTGGCCCGGGTTTTCGTTTCTGGTTTTTGTTTCTCTTTTCGTCGCCAACTTTAAATGTGGCTCTACTTCCCGGAATGCCTTCGTGTGGAAGAATGTCCACAGCATGGGCTCCCCGCTTCTGAGAGTGGGAAAGACTCTCCCGAGTGTTGGCATTACCCGTGAGGTTAGTTTTGTTTCCTCTGAGCTCTCTGGGCGTTGCCAGTGCGGCCTACTCATGGAGGAGCACTTGCAACAGAAGAGGAAGGAAAACCCTCGGGACAGTGTGGAAAGCACGAAGATCACGGCCCATACTGCTCTCCGGGCACGGAGTGGCATGGGTAAGGAGAGGAGACCTTCCCAGCCGCGCGGCCACGGCTCGGCACTGTCCCAGTGGCCTCTCTATAAAAGTCCCCGCTCCATGCTTTTGCCTCTCCGCAAGGAAACCCGAAAGATGTGGTCTAACTTGTCCTCCAAGGTCTCATTGACCTTTCCGGTGAATGTTGGGCCAGCACCCGAGCTTAAGGTGGAGGAGCAGCGGGATGCATGTATCAAACCATCTCACGGCCCCCCTTCCCTCACCCTCCTCGACCCACCACCCCAAAGAGAGAAAGCCAGAGGGGACCCCGTGAAACCTCAGCGTGCCATGGGGCCACGCTCCCGGCGTGGGACTGAAGACCGCGCGGCCGGCGCCAAGGCCCCTGGGCCGAAGGACCCAGACGCCACCTTGTGAACCCCTCTCTTCTAGCGAGCACGCATGCTCCATCCTTCCCACAAAGCAGGCGACCCTCTTGGAGCGCCACCTGCGAAAGCCCATCCCAAAAGGCCCATTTACCCCTGGGAACGAACAAGTGAGCCCGGGGTCTAGTGAGGTTAGGTAGCCGGAGGCCCGGGAAAGCCCTCCTGAGCCCCAGCCTGACGCCCGCTCTGCCGGAGGGGCCCACGATGTCTGGAACCCCTCCTGGACACGGCTGCTTTTGGTCAATCTTTGGCTCCTACACGGCAGGGGAGACTGCTGCCAAGGGACTGGTGAAGGGCACCCAAGGCAGAGGTGTGCGTCCTTGTCGGTGGGAGGGTGTGGGGGCGTGGCGGCACGGGCAGATGCGTAGCGGAAGAATCTGCCAGTCCCCTCCCCGTCTCCGACCCGACCCGACCCGACCCGACCAGGAGGGTGGGTTGTGTGTATTCCCTGGGACGCAGGCCAGGGGAAGGATCAAGTGGGAAGGAGGAAGCGGGAAAGCCTGGCTACTCTTGCGGCTTTGCGCCACAGTGGCCATGTTGGTGAGGAGCCAGCCGAAGGGGAGGTGGGTGCTCCGTGGCTGGCAGCCAAAGGAGGGAGACGAAGGCAGGGTGGGGTAGGGAAAGGGGGGACTGCCATTTCTGGAGCCACAGTGCCATCCAGCGGACAGCGTGCCTGAAAACCCCAGGCGGCAGCGACCCTTGCCTTCTGCGGGGCACAGGGCCGGGCAATGATGTGCTGGGCTGAGTGGCCTCCGCCCCAGCCAGGCTTTCCGCAGGGGGCTTGCAGAGGCCGAGAGGGACAGAGGGAGTTAGGCCTGCCGGTGGGACCCCGTGGGGAAGCAAGGAGCTCTATGGGCCCTGGGACAAAGCAAGCAGCCTCGAGACCGCTCACCCCAGGCGTCCGTGCTTCCCCGTCAGCCATCTTGGGGTGGACCTTGGGGAAGCCACTGGCCACTGACTGCAGGGACTGGGGCCGTTTGCTCTGTTGATCTCCGCTGGGACAGTAGCGGGGTGCCCTTGCCTGGGGCCACGCTGGGGCCAGGAGGCTCCATTCCTCAGCCGGGACAAAGGAGCTTCGGGATTCTGGGGGCGGGGCCGGGTAGGCCTGCTAGTTCCAGGTGACTGCCTGTGGCACTCTTCATCGCCTGCAGGGCCTGCTTGCCCTTTGTTTTCTTTCCCAGAGTGTTCCCCAGCTGCGGGGGGGCCAGGGCGCCATTCTCCGAAAGAGCACTGGTGAAGGGCCCGCCAGGAGGAGGTGGTCCAGCTTCACCCAAACTTGCGGTCCCTCCTCAGCCCCTCCACTCACCCCACCCTCCAAATCCCCTTCCCACTCCTGGGCTTTCCTCAGCACTTGTGCAGGACTCGTTTCCCTTGCCGGAAACAGCTTCCGCTGGATGGCAGTATGGCTCCACAAATGCCAAGCCCAACGCTTACCCTGCTCCTCCCACGTCGTGTCCTCCGCCCTTTGCGGCGCAAAAAAACGAAAGGAAAAAAACAAAAAACCTAAGTCAATTCAAATAACGTGCGTGTACATACATATATGTACACACACACACACACACACACACACACATCTATGCGAAATAAAACGGATATATAATTAAGAAATAAAACTTCAAAATCGCAACATACCCTGGTGAAAGGAGAGGGAAGAAAGAAAGCTGCCAACAGGACCCCACCTGGAACACCAGACTCACAGGACCAAAAGACCAGGGACCCAGAGGCTGGACACTCCCACAAGAATCCCGCAAGCAGGCACGGGCAGCCTGCCTTTCTGTTTCCTTCAGCCCTGGCCACTTTTCTTGGCTCCTGCTCTAGGCAAGAAGTAAAAGGCCAAGGGCACATTACCGCGGCCACTGTGACTCCCACGGGAGGAATTCACATCATGAGACCCCCTGCCCCAGGACAAGGTGCTGGTCACCTCTGCTGGCTGGCACATCATTTAGCTGCAAAGCTGTGCTTCCACCCCGGGCCTGGAGCTTCAGGTGGAGGTCACCCCCTTGGCCTGGCCCATGCAAGCAGCCAGAAACGGCCTGGCGGCCCACCCTGCAGCCACAGGTCTAGACCCACGAGTCTTCTTCCCTCAGCTGGAGCACCAAGCAACTCGCTCAAGTCTGGCTCTGGGAAGGCTGGCCTGGCTTTCTCGGGCGGTGGGGGAAGGGGGCCCGGGGAAGGCCACCAAACACCTCAGAGTCTCGTGGCCTCTCACAGGGCTCCGGCTCCCCAGAGGACTCAATTTCTGTCTCTTCTGCAAGGCGGGGTCCCCCTTCACCCACGTTTACCCAGAACCCTCCAGGTTCGCGAAAGCAGCTCGGGCCTCTCTGATAACAGAATTCTTCCCTTTCACTTTCAAGAGGAGGCCAGAGCTGCCCAACCATCTGCAGGACGACCAAGACCTGGAGCGCACAACGGTTGCCCATGTCTGCGCGTGTGCCCCGGGGGAGAGCTGTCGCCGGGCTCGTGCCTGTGCGCGCGCGCGTTTGCCTGGCTTTGACTGGGTTTGCACCGGTCTGTGTGCGCCAGCCCGGGGGTGTGCGCGTGTGTCTGTGTCTGCGTCTGCGGGTGTCTGCCTGTGCGAGAACTCGAGTGGGCAGGTGGAAACGGCAGAGACCACGTGCATGTGCGTACACAAGGGAATCCCTAGCGTTGTGTTCACACGACTGGACCGGCAGAAGAGGCAACAGCGGACCACTGAAAGAGGTCCCTACCGGCTCAGGTTTGGACACTTAGACCTTCCGCAGGGAGATCAATTGCAAGGAATGGAAAACCTTGAGGGATTTTGCAAGCAGGGCGTTCAGGACGGTACTTCATTTGAAAGGAACGTCTGGGTTGCTCTCCGGATGACAAAGAGGGACCCCAGTGGTGACCTTCACCTCTGGTCAGCGGAGGGAAAGAATGGAGCCTCCCCCCCAATGCCTTGTGCAACAACACTGCGTCCCCTATAACCAAGGAGCAGAGGAAGGAGCCGTCTCCATACAGCACTCGTCCCGCTACGAGTAGAAAGCAGGAGGCGTAGGAAACGGGAAGAAGAGTTGTCACCCTCGCACCCGCCACCGCCCGCCACCGCCCACCACCGCCCACGTGTTCAGGGCCCCAGTGCAGGGACGCTTCACTGGGTGGTAGCATGCACGAGGAGTGTCGAACAGACACAAGCTGCCTCCAGACGTGGACGGGATCCGTCCCGGGTGGGATCAAGGGCTCCGATCCAGCAGCAGGCCTGCAGGACCTCTGCTGAGTGGGGTGGCGGGGTGGGGTTTAGGACAGAGGGAGAGTCTGAACCATGCCCTCGGTACGTCCTCGGCACACTGCAACTGGGCCACAGAGCCCCTCTTGCTCAACGCAAACACGGGGAAGGACGCCCGGGAACCAGACAGGAAGCAGGGCGCAACTGCACACGAGGGGGACGAGATCTCCACGGATCGGATCGTATAACAAACGCACAACGGAAGGCGGATGCCCCTTACTCTTGCGATGGAGAGGGATCACTTCGATTTCTAGGAATAAATGAGGAAAACGTAAAGAAAAGAAAAAACAAAACAAAAAGGATGTTTACTCTCCCTAATGGTCCTCCACGCCCCACCCAAGTCCTCCTTCCAGGCAGGCCCCTGGCCTCCACAGAGCTAGAATTGGAAGAAAAGAAGTGACAGTGCAGGGAGGAAATCGGCTGAGAGTAAAGGAAGAGTTGTAGTGAAGAACAGAGAATGACAGCAAACTGAAAGGCATTGTGTCCCAAGTTCGAGGGGTGGATCCCCGAGTGGCAGCCTGTGGCCCCACGGGGGGAGAGGCAACACCAGGGCAAAGTGTCGGCCCCTTAGGCCAGTGTTTGAAGCCAGCCGTGTCCACACACAAGCCTGTCGTGCCCAGGCGTGCTGCCTTCGCACAGCCCCACCCCCTGCCCCTCCCACTTCCCACAGGAGCGGAGTGGGGGAGTGGGGAGACAAATGGAAAGGGGCGCAGAGGAGGAAGACGGAGGAACAGGGAGACTCCGAGGTCCGGCCCACTGAGCCTCGCACAGAGTTACCGTGTGTGTGAGTGTGGGTGCCTGCACAGACCTGTCCCCCCTCTGTACGTGTGCCGGCCTACCTATATGATCGCAGGAGGACGCTGGGAGGGGTGAAGAGTGATGGCATTGAAGTAGTAAAAGTGTTGAACGCTGACGTTGAGACTTGGGATTTCACCACCAGCCTGTCCGGATGGATCAGATCCCTCTGCGCTTTTCTTTCTTCCCGCGTTTCCCCTGAGCCAAGTGCTGGGTGTGCCCTCGCGGTTACTGCATCTCAGAAAAGGATCCACACTAGTGGATAGGTGGCACCGCGAAGGGGGTGGGAGTGGGGAGGGAGAACGGGGAGACTCCCCTTGGCCCGGGTTTTCGTTTCTGGTTTTTGTTTCTCTTTTCGTCGCCAACTTTAAATGTGGCTCTACTTCCCGGAATGCCTTCGTGTGGAAGAATGTCCACAGCATGGGCTCCCCGCTTCTGAGAGTGGGAAAGACTCTCCCGAGTGTTGGCATTACCCGTGAGGTTAGTTTTGTTTCCTCTGAGCTCTCTGGGCGTTGCCAGTGCGGCCTACTCATGGAGGAGCACTTGCAACAGAAGAGGAAGGAAAACCCTCGGGACAGTGTGGAAAGCACGAAGATCACGGCCCATACTGCTCTCCGGGCACGGAGTGGCATGGGTAAGGAGAGGAGACCTTCCCAGCCGCGCGGCCACGGCTCGGCACTGTCCCAGTGGCCTCTCTATAAAAGTCCCCGCTCCATGCTTTTGCCTCTCCGCAAGGAAACCCGAAAGATGTGGTCTAACTTGTCCTCCAAGGTCTCATTGACCTTTCCGGTGAATGTTGGGCCAGCACCCGAGCTTAAGGTGGAGGAGCAGCGGGATGCATGTATCAAACCATCTCACGGCCCCCCTTCCCTCACCCACCTCGACCCCCACCCCAAAGAGAGAAAGCCAGAGGGGACCCCGTGAAACCTCAGCGTGCCATGGGGCCACGCTCCCGGCGTGGGACTGAAGACCGCGCGGCCGGCGCCAAGGCCCCTGGGCCGAAGGACCCAGACGCCACCTTGTGAACCCCTCTCTTCTAGCGAGCACGCATGCTCCATCCTTCCCACAAAGCAGGCGACCCTCTTGGAGCGCCACCTGCGAAAGCCCATCCCAAAAGGCCCATTTACCCCTGGGAACGAACAAGTGAGCCCGGGGTCTAGTGAGGTTAGGTAGCCGGAGGCCCGGGAAAGCCCTCCTGAGCCCCAGCCTGACGCCCGCTCTGCCGGAGGGGCCCACGATGTCTGGAACCCCTCCTGGACACTGCTGCTTTTGGTCAATCTTTGGCTCCTACACGGCAGGGGAGACTGCTGCCAAGGGACTGGTGAAGGGCACCCAAGGCAGAGGTGTGCGTCCTTGTCGGTGGGAGGGGGTGGGGGCGTGGCGGCACGGGCAGATGCGTAGCGGAAGAATCTGCCAGTCCCCTCTCCGTCTCCGACCCGACCCGACCCGACCCGACCCGACCAGGAGGGTGGGTTGTGTGTATTCCCTGGGACGCAGGCCAGGGGAAGGATCAAGTGGGAAGGAGGAAGCGGGAAAGCCTGGCTACTCTTGCGGCTTTGCGCCACAGTGGCCATGTTGGTGAGGAGCCAGCCGAAGGGGAGGTGGGTGCTCCGTGGCTGGCAGCCAAAGGAGGGAGACGAAGGCAGGGTGGGGTAGGGAAAGGGGGGACTGCCATTTCTGGAGCCACAGTGCCATCCAGCGGACAGCGTGCCTGAAAACCCCAGGCGGCAGCGACCCTTGCCTTCTGCGGGGCACAGGGCCGGGCAATGATGTGCTGGGCTGAGTGGCCTCCGCCCCAGCCAGGCTTTCCGCAGGGGGCTTGCAGAGGCCGAGAGGGACAGAGGGAGTTAGGCCTGCCGGTGGGACCCCGTGGGGAAGCAAGGAGCTCTATGGGCCCTGGGACAAAGCAAGCAGCCTCGAGACCGCTCACCCCAGGCGTCCGTGCTTCCCCGTCAGCCATCTTGGGGTGGACCTTGGGGAAGCCACTGGCCACTGACTGCAGGGACTGGGGCCGTTTGCTCTGTTGATCTCCGCTGGGACAGTAGCGGGGTGCCCTTGCCTGGGGCCACGCTGGGGCCAGGAGGCTCCATTCCTCAGCCGGGACAAAGGAGCTTCGGGATTCTGGGGGCGGGGCCGGGTAGGCCTGCTAGTTCCAGGTGACTGCCTGTGGCACTCTTCATCGCCTGCAGGGCCTGCTTGCCCTTTGTTTTCTTTCCCAGAGTGTTCCCCAGCTGCGGGGGGGCCAGGGCGCCATTCTCCGAAAGAGCACTGGTGAAGGGCCCGCCAGGAGGAGGTGGTCCAGCTTCACCCAAACTTGCGGTCCCTCCTCAGCCCCTCCACTCACCCCACCCTCCAAATCCCCTTCCCACTCCTGGGCTTTCCTCAGCACTTGTGCAGGACTCGTTTCCCTTGCCGGAAACAGCTTCCGCTGGATGGCAGTATGGCTCCACAAATGCCAAGCCCAACGCTTACCCTGCTCCTCCCACGTCGTGTCCTCCGCCCTTTGCGGCGCAAAAAAACGAAAGGAAAAAAACAAAAAACCTAAGTCAATTCAAATAACGTGCGTGTACATACATATATGTACACACACACACACACACACACACACACATCTATGCGAAATAAAACGGATATATAATTAAGAAATAAAACTTCAAAATCGCAACATACCCTGGTGAAAGGAGAGGGAAGAAAGAAAGCTGCCAACAGGACCCCACCTGGAACACCAGACTCACAGGACCAAAAGACCAGGGACCCAGAGGCTGGACACTCCCACAAGAATCCCGCAAGCAGGCACGGGCAGCCTGCCTTTCTGTTTCCTTCAGCCCTGGCCACTTTTCTTGGCTCCTGCTCTAGGCAAGAAGTAAAAGGCCAAGGGCACATTACCGCGGCCACTGTGACTCCCACGGGAGGAATTCACATCATGAGACCCCCTGCCCCAGGACAAGGTGCTGGTCACCTCTGCTGGCTGGCACATCATTTAGCTGCAAAGCTGTGCTTCCACCCCGGGCCTGGAGCTTCAGGTGGAGGTCACCCCCTTGGCCTGGCCCATGCAAGCAGCCAGAAACGGCCTGGCGGCCCACCCTGCAGCCACAGGTCTAGACCCACGAGTCTTCTTCCCTCAGCTGGAGCACCAAGCAACTCGCTCAAGTCTGGCTCTGGGAAGGCTGGCCTGGCTTTCTCGGGCGGTGGGGGAAGGGGGCCCGGGGAAGGCCACCAAACACCTCAGAGTCTCGTGGCCTCTCACAGGGCTCCGGCTCCCCAGAGGACTCAATTTCTGGCTCTTCTGCAAGGCGGGGTCCCCCTTCACCCACGTTTACCCAGAACCCTCCAGGTTCGCGAAAGCAGCTCGGGCCTCTCTGATAACAGAATTCTTCCCTTTCACTTTCAAGAGGAGGCCAGAGCTGCCCAACCATCTGCAGGACGACCAAGACCTGGAGCGCACAACGGTTGCCCATGTCTGCGCGTGTGCCCCGGGGGAGAGCTGTCGCCGGGCTCGTGCCTGTGCGCGCGCGCGTTTGCCTGGCTTTGACTGGGTTTGCACCGGTCTGTGTGCGCCAGCCCGGGGGTGTGCGCGTGTGTCTGTGTCTGCGTCTGCGGGTGTCTGCCTGTGCGAGAACTCGAGTGGGCAGGTGGAAACGGCAGAGACCACGTGCATGTGCGTACACAAGGGAATCCCTAGCGTTGTGTTCACACGACTGGACCGGCAGAAGAGGCAACAGCGGACCACTGAAAGAGGTCCCTACCGGCTCAGGTTTGGACACTTAGACCTTCCGCAGGGAGATCAATTGCAAGGAATGGAAAACCTTGAGGGATTTTGCAAGCAGGGCGTTCAGGACGGTACTTCATTTGAAAGGAACGTCTGGGTTGCTCTCCGGATGACAAAGAGGGACCCCAGTGGTGACCTTCACCTCTGGTCAGCGGAGGGAAAGAATGGAGCCTCCCCCCCAATGCCTTGTGCAACAACACTGCGTCCCCTATAACCAAGGAGCAGAGGAAGGAGCCGTCTCCATACAGCACTCGTCCCGCTACGAGTAGAAAGCAGGAGGCGTAGGAAACGGGAAGAAGAGTTGTCACCCTCGCACCCGCCACCGCCCGCCACCGCCCACCACCGCCCACGTGTTCAGGGCCCCAGTGCAGGGACGCTTCACTGGGTGGTAGCATGCACGAGGAGTGTCGAACAGACACAAGCTGCCTCCAGACGTGGACGGGATCCGTCCCGGGTGGGATCAAGGGCTCCGATCCAGCAGCAGGCCTGCAGGACCTCTGCTGAGTGGGGTGGCGGGGTGGGGTTTAGGACAGAGGGAGAGTCTGAACCATGCCCTCGGTACGTCCTCGGCACACTGCAACTGGGCCACAGAGCCCCTCTTGCTCAACGCAAACACGGGGAAGGACGCCCGGGAACCAGACAGGAAGCAGGGCGCAACTGCACACGAGGGGGACGAGATCTCCACGGATCGGATCGTATAACAAACGCACAACGGAAGGCGGATGCCCCTTACTCTTGCGATGGAGAGGGATCACTTCGATTTCTAGGAATAAATGAGGAAAACGTAAAGAAAAGAAAAAACAAAACAAAAAGGATGTTTACTCTCCCTAATGGTCCTCCACGCCCCACCCAAGTCCTCCTTCCAGGCAGGCCCCTGGCCTCCACAGAGCTAGAATTGGAAGAAAAGAAGTGACAGTGCAGGGAGGAAATCGGCTGAGAGTAAAGGAAGAGTTGTAGTGAAGAACAGAGAATGACAGCAAACTGAAAGGCATTGTGTCCCAAGTTCGAGGGGTGGATCCCCGAGTGGCAGCCTGTGGCCCCACGGGGGGAGAGGCAACACCAGGGCAAAGTGTCGGCCCCTTAGGCCAGTGTTTGAAGCCAGCCGTGTCCACACACAAGCCTGTCGTGCCCAGGCGTGCTGCCTTCGCACAGCCCCACCCCCTGCCCCTCCCACTTCCCACAGGAGCGGAGTGGGGGAGTGGGGAGACAAATGGAAAGGGGCGCAGAGGAGGAAGACGGAGGAACAGGGAGACTCCGAGGTCCGGCCCACTGAGCCTCGCACAGAGTTACCGTGTGTGTGAGTGTGGGTGCCTGCACAGACCTGTCCCCCCTCTGTACGTGTGCCGGCCTACCTATATGATCGCAGGAGGACGCTGGGAGGGGTGAAGAGTGATGGCATTGAAGTAGTAAAAGTGTTGAACGCTGACGTTGAGACTTGGGATTTCACCACCAGCCTGTCCGGATGGATCAGATCCCTCTGCGCTTTTCTTTCTTCCCGCGTTTCCCCTGAGCCAAGTGCTGGGTGTGCCCTCGCGGTTACTGCATCTCAGAAAAGGATCCACACTAGTGGATAGGTGGCACCGCGAAGGGGGTGGGAGTGGGGAGGGAGAACGGGGAGACTCCCCTTGGCCCGGGTTTTCGTTTCTGGTTTTTGTTTCTCTTTTCGTCGCCAACTTTAAATGTGGCTCTACTTCCCGGAATGCCTTCGTGTGGAAGAATGTCCACAGCATGGGCTCCCCGCTTCTGAGAGTGGGAAAGACTCTCCCGAGTGTTGGCATTACCCGTGAGGTTAGTTTTGTTTCCTCTGAGCTCTCTGGGCGTTGCCAGTGCGGCCTACTCATGGAGGAGCACTTGCAACAGAAGAGGAAGGAAAACCCTCGGGACAGTGTGGAAAGCACGAAGATCACGGCCCATACTGCTCTCCGGGCACGGAGTGGCATGGGTAAGGAGAGGAGACCTTCCCAGCCGCGCGGCCACGGCTCGGCACTGTCCCAGTGGCCTCTCTATAAAAGTCCCCGCTCCATGCTTTTGCCTCTCCGCAAGGAAACCCGAAAGATGTGGTCTAACTTGTCCTCCAAGGTCTCATTGACCTTTCCGGTGAATGTTGGGCCAGCACCCGAGCTTAAGGTGGAGGAGCAGCGGGATGCATGTATCAAACCATCTCACGGCCCCCCTTCCCTCACCCACCTCGACCCCCACCCCAAAGAGAGAAAGCCAGAGGGGACCCCGTGAAACCTCAGCGTGCCATGGGGCCACGCTCCCGGCGTGGGACTGAAGACCGCGCGGCCGGCGCCAAGGCCCCTGGGCCGAAGGACCCAGACGCCACCTTGTGAACCCCTCTCTTCTAGCGAGCACGCATGCTCCATCCTTCCCACAAAGCAGGCGACCCTCTTGGAGCGCCACCTGCGAAAGCCCATCCCAAAAGGCCCATTTACCCCTGGGAACGAACAAGTGAGCCCGGGGTCTAGTGAGGTTAGGTAGCCGGAGGCCCGGGAAAGCCCTCCTGAGCCCCAGCCTGACGCCCGCTCTGCCGGAGGGGCCCACGATGTCTGGAACCCCTCCTGGACACTGCTGCTTTTGGTCAATCTTTGGCTCCTACACGGCAGGGGAGACTGCTGCCAAGGGACTGGTGAAGGGCACCCAAGGCAGAGGTGTGCGTCCTTGTCGGTGGGAGGGGGTGGGGGCGTGGCGGCACGGGCAGATGCGTAGCGGAAGAATCTGCCAGTCCCCTCTCCGTCTCCGACCCGACCCGACCCGACCCGACCCGACCAGGAGGGTGGGTTGTGTGTATTCCCTGGGACGCAGGCCAGGGGAAGGATCAAGTGGGAAGGAGGAAGCGGGAAAGCCTGGCTACTCTTGCGGCTTTGCGCCACAGTGGCCATGTTGGTGAGGAGCCAGCCGAAGGGGAGGTGGGTGCTCCGTGGCTGGCAGCCAAAGGAGGGAGACGAAGGCAGGGTGGGGTAGGGAAAGGGGGGACTGCCATTTCTGGAGCCACAGTGCCATCCAGCGGACAGCGTGCCTGAAAACCCCAGGCGGCAGCGACCCTTGCCTTCTGCGGGGCACAGGGCCGGGCAATGATGTGCTGGGCTGAGTGGCCTCCGCCCCAGCCAGGCTTTCCGCAGGGGGCTTGCAGAGGCCGAGAGGGACAGAGGGAGTTAGGCCTGCCGGTGGGACCCCGTGGGGAAGCAAGGAGCTCTATGGGCCCTGGGACAAAGCAAGCAGCCTCGAGACCGCTCACCCCAGGCGTCCGTGCTTCCCCGTCAGCCATCTTGGGGTGGACCTTGGGGAAGCCACTGGCCACTGACTGCAGGGACTGGGGCCGTTTGCTCTGTTGATCTCCGCTGGGACAGTAGCGGGGTGCCCTTGCCTGGGGCCACGCTGGGGCCAGGAGGCTCCATTCCTCAGCCGGGACAAAGGAGCTTCGGGATTCTGGGGGCGGGGCCGGGTAGGCCTGCTAGTTCCAGGTGACTGCCTGTGGCACTCTTCATCGCCTGCAGGGCCTGCTTGCCCTTTGTTTTCTTTCCCAGAGTGTTCCCCAGCTGCGGGGGGGCCAGGGCGCCATTCTCCGAAAGAGCACTGGTGAAGGGCCCGCCAGGAGGAGGTGGTCCAGCTTCACCCAAACTTGCGGTCCCTCCTCAGCCCCTCCACTCACCCCACCCTCCAAATCCCCTTCCCACTCCTGGGCTTTCCTCAGCACTTGTGCAGGACTCGTTTCCCTTGCCGGAAACAGCTTCCGCTGGATGGCAGTATGGCTCCACAAATGCCAAGCCCAACGCTTACCCTGCTCCTCCCACGTCGTGTCCTCCGCCCTTTGCGGCGCAAAAAAACGAAAGGAAAAAAACAAAAAACCTAAGTCAATTCAAATAACGTGCGTGTACATACATATATGTACACACACACACACACACACACACACACATCTATGCGAAATAAAACGGATATATAATTAAGAAATAAAACTTCAAAATCGCAACATACCCTGGTGAAAGGAGAGGGAAGAAAGAAAGCTGCCAACAGGACCCCACCTGGAACACCAGACTCACAGGACCAAAAGACCAGGGACCCAGAGGCTGGACACTCCCACAAGAATCCCGCAAGCAGGCACGGGCAGCCTGCCTTTCTGTTTCCTTCAGCCCTGGCCACTTTTCTTGGCTCCTGCTCTAGGCAAGAAGTAAAAGGCCAAGGGCACATTACCGCGGCCACTGTGACTCCCACGGGAGGAATTCACATCATGAGACCCCCTGCCCCAGGACAAGGTGCTGGTCACCTCTGCTGGCTGGCACATCATTTAGCTGCAAAGCTGTGCTTCCACCCCGGGCCTGGAGCTTCAGGTGGAGGTCACCCCCTTGGCCTGGCCCATGCAAGCAGCCAGAAACGGCCTGGCGGCCCACCCTGCAGCCACAGGTCTAGACCCACGAGTCTTCTTCCCTCAGCTGGAGCACCAAGCAACTCGCTCAAGTCTGGCTCTGGGAAGGCTGGCCTGGCTTTCTCGGGCGGTGGGGGAAGGGGGCCCGGGGAAGGCCACCAAACACCTCAGAGTCTCGTGGCCTCTCACAGGGCTCCGGCTCCCCAGAGGACTCAATTTCTGTCTCTTCTGCAAGGCGGGGTCCCCCTTCACCCACGTTTACCCAGAACCCTCCAGGTTCGCGAAAGCAGCTCGGGCCTCTCTGATAACAGAATTCTTCCCTTTCACTTTCAAGAGGAGGCCAGAGCTGCCCAACCATCTGCAGGACGACCAAGACCTGGAGCGCACAACGGTTGCCCATGTCTGCGCGTGTGCCCCGGGGGAGAGCTGTCGCCGGGCTCGTGCCTGTGCGCGCGCGCGTTTGCCTGGCTTTGACTGGGTTTGCACCGGTCTGTGTGCGCCAGCCCGGGGGTGTGCGCGTGTGTCTGTGTCTGCGTCTGCGGGTGTCTGCCTGTGCGAGAACTCGAGTGGGCAGGTGGAAACGGCAGAGACCACGTGCATGTGCGTACACAAGGGAATCCCTAGCGTTGTGTTCACACGACTGGACCGGCAGAAGAGGCAACAGCGGACCACTGAAAGAGGTCCCTACCGGCTCAGGTTTGGACACTTAGACCTTCCGCAGGGAGATCAATTGCAAGGAATGGAAAACCTTGAGGGATTTTGCAAGCAGGGCGTTCAGGACGGTACTTCATTTGAAAGGAACGTCTGGGTTGCTCTCCGGATGACAAAGAGGGCCCCCAGTGGTGACCTTCACCTCTGGTCAGCGGAGGGAAAGAATGGAGCCTCCCCCCCAATGCCTTGTGCAACAACACTGCGTCCCCTATAACCAAGGAGCAGAGGAAGGAGCCGTCTCCATACAGCACTCGTCCCGCTACGAGTAGAAAGCAGGAGGCGTAGGAAACGGGAAGAAGAGTTGTCACCCTCGCACCCGCCACCGCCCGCCACCGCCCACCACCGCCCACGTGTTCAGGGCCCCAGTGCAGGGACGCTTCACTGGGTGGTAGCATGCACGAGGAGTGTCGAACAGACACAAGCTGCCTCCAGACGTGGACGGGATCCGTCCCGGGTGGGATCAAGGGCTCCGATCCAGCAGCAGGCCTGCAGGACCTCTGCTGAGTGGGGTGGCGGGGTGGGGTTTAGGACAGAGGGAGAGTCTGAACCATGCCCTCGGTACGTCCTCGGCACACTGCAACTGGGCCACAGAGCCCCTCTTGCTCAACGCAAACACGGGGAAGGACGCCCGGGAACCAGACAGGAAGCAGGGCGCAACTGCACACGAGGGGGACGAGATCTCCACGGATCGGATCGTATAACAAACGCACAACGGAAGGCGGATGCCCCTTACTCTTGCGATGGAGAGGGATCACTTCGATTTCTAGGAATAAATGAGGAAAACGTAAAGAAAAGGAAAAACAAAACAAAAAGGATGTTTACTCTCCCTAATGGTCCTCCACGCCCCACCCAAGTCCTCCTTCCAGGCAGGCCCCTGGCCTCCACAGAGCTAGAATTGGAAGAAAAGAAGTGACAGTGCAGGGAGGAAATCGGCTGAGAGTAAAGGAAGAGTTGTAGTGAAGAACAGAGAATGACAGCAAACTGAAAGGCATTGTGTCCCAAGTTCGAGGGGTGGATCCCCGAGTGGCAGCCTGTGGCCCCACGGGGGGAGAGGCAACACCAGGGCAAAGTGTCGGCCCCTTAGGCCAGTGTTTGAAGCCAGCCGTGTCCACACACAAGCCTGTCGTGCCCAGGCGTGCTGCCTTCGCACAGCCCCACCCCCTGCCCCTCCCACTTCCCACAGGAGCGGAGTGGGGGAGTGGGGAGACAAATGGAAAGGGGCGCAGAGGAGGAAGACGGAGGAACAGGGAGACTCCGAGGTCCGGCCCACTGAGCCTCGCACAGAGTTACCGTGTGTGTGAGTGTGGGTGCCTGCACAGACCTGTCCCCCCTCTGTACGTGTGCCGGCCTACCTATATGATCGCAGGAGGACGCTGGGAGGGGTGAAGAGTGATGGCATTGAAGTAGTAAAAGTGTTGAACGCTGACGTTGAGACTTGGGATTTCACCACCAGCCTGTCCGGATGGATCAGATCCCTCTGCGCTTTTCTTTCTTCCCGCGTTTCCCCTGAGCCCAGTGCTGGGTGTGCCCTCGCGGTTACTGCATCTCAGAAAAGGATCCACACTAGTGGATAGGTGGCACCGCGAAGGGGGTGGGAGTGGGGAGGGAGAACGGGGAGACTCCCCTTGGCCCGGGTTTTCGTTTCTGGTTTTTGTTTCTCTTTTCGTCGCCAACTTTAAATGTGGCTCTACTTCCCGGAATGCCTTCGTGTGGAAGAATGTCCACAGCATGGGCTCCCCGCTTCTGAGAGTGGGAAAGACTCTCCCGAGTGTTGGCATTACCCGTGAGGTTAGTTTTGTTTCCTCTGAGCTCTCTGGGCGTTGCCAGTGCGGCCTACTCATGGAGGAGCACTTGCAACAGAAGAGGAAGGAAAACCCTCGGGACAGTGTGGAAAGCACGAAGATCACGGCCCATACTGCTCTCCGGGCACGGAGTGGCATGGGTAAGGAGAGGAGACCTTCCCAGCCGCGCGGCCACGGCTCGGCACTGTCCCAGTGGCCTCTCTATAAAAGTCCCCGCTCCATGCTTTTGCCTCTCCGCAAGGAAACCCGAAAGATGTGGTCTAACTTGTCCTCCAAGGTCTCATTGACCTTTCCGGTGAATGTTGGGCCAGCACCCGAGCTTAAGGTGGAGGAGCAGCGGGATGCATGTATCAAACCATCTCACGGCCCCCCTTCCCTCACCCACCTCGACCCCCACCCCAAAGAGAGAAAGCCAGAGGGGACCCCGTGAAACCTCAGCGTGCCATGGGGCCACGCTCCCGGCGTGGGACTGAAGACCGCGCGGCCGGCGCCAAGGCCCCTGGGCCGAAGGACCCAGACGCCACCTTGTGAACCCCTCTCTTCTAGCGAGCACGCATGCTCCATCCTTCCCACAAAGCAGGCGACCCTCTTGGAGCGCCACCTGCGAAAGCCCATCCCAAAAGGCCCATTTACCCCTGGGAACGAACAAGTGAGCCCGGGGTCTAGTGAGGTTAGGTAGCCGGAGGCCCGGGAAAGCCCTCCTGAGCCCCAGCCTGACGCCCGCTCTGCCGGAGAGGCCCACGATGTCTGGAACCCCTCCTGGACACGGCTGCTTTTGGTCAATCTTTGGCTCCTACACGGCAGGGGAGACTGCTGCCAAGGGACTGGTGAAGGGCACCCAAGGCAGAGGTGTGCGTCCTTGTCGGTGGGAGGGGGTGGGGGCGTGGCGGCATGGGCAGATGCGTAGCGGAAGAATCTGCCAGTCCCCTCCTCGTCTCCGACCCGACCCGACCCGACCCGACCCGACCCGACCAGGAGGGTGGGTTGTGTGTATTCCCTGGGACGCAGGCCAGGGGAAGGATCAAGTGGGAAGGAGGAAGCGGGAAAGCCTGGCTACTCTTGCGGCTTTGCGCCACAGTGGCCATGTTGGTGAGGAGCCAGCCGAAGGGGAGGTGGGTGCTCCGTGGCTGGCAGCCAAAGGAGGGAGACGAAGGCAGGGTGGGGTAGGGAAAGGGGGGACTGCCATTTCTGGAGCCACAGTGCCATCCAGCGGACAGCGTGCCTGAAAACCCCAGGCGGCAGCGACCCTTGCCTTCTGCGGGGCACAGGGCCGGGCAATGATGTGCTGGGCTGAGTGGCCTCCGCCCCAGCCAGGCTTTCCGCAGGGGGCTTGCAGAGGCCGAGAGGGACAGAGGGAGTTAGGCCTGCCGGTGGGACCCCGTGGGGAAGCAAGGAGCTCTATGGGCCCTGGGACAAAGCAAGCAGCCTCGAGACCGCTCACCCCAGGCGTCCGTGCTTCCCCGTCAGCCATCTTGGGGTGGACCTTGGGGAAGCCACTGGCCACTGACTGCAGGGACTGGGGCCGTTTGCTCTGTTGATCTCCGCTGGGACAGTAGCGGGGTGCCCTTGCCTGGGGCCACGCTGGGGCCAGGAGGCTCCATTCCTCAGCCGGGACAAAGGAGCTTCGGGATTCTGGGGGCGGGGCCGGGTAGGCCTGCTAGTTCCAGGTGACTGCCTGTGGCACTCTTCATCGCCTGCAGGGCCTGCTTGCCCTTTGTTTTCTTTCCCAGAGTGTTCCCCAGCTGCGGGGGGGCCAGGGCGCCATTCTCCGAAAGAGCACTGGTGAAGGGCCCGCCAGGAGGAGGTGGTCCAGCTTCACCCAAACTTGCGGTCCCTCCTCAGCCCCTCCACTCACCCCACCCTCCAAATCCCCTTCCCACTCCTGGGCTTTCCTCAGCACTTGTGCAGGACTCGTTTCCCTTGCCGGAAACAGCTTCCGCTGGATGGCAGTATGGCTCCACAAATGCCAAGCCCAACGCTTACCCTGCTCCTCCCACGTCGTGTCCTCCGCCCTTTGCGGCGCAAAAAAACGAAAGGAAAAAAACAAAAAACCTAAGTCAATTCAAATAACGTGCGTGTACATACATATATGTACACACACACACACACACACACACACACATCTATGCGAAATAAAACGGATATATAATTAAGAAATAAAACTTCAAAATCGCAACATACCCTGGTGAAAGGAGAGGGAAGAAAGAAAGCTGCCAACAGGACCCCACCTGGAACACCAGACTCACAGGACCAAAAGACCAGGGACCCAGAGGCTGGACACTCCCACAAGAATCCCGCAAGCAGGCACGGGCAGCCTGCCTTTCTGTTTCCTTCAGCCCTGGCCACTTTTCTTGGCTCCTGCTCTAGGCAAGAAGTAAAAGGCCAAGGGCACATTACCGCGGCCACTGTGACTCCCACGGGAGGAATTCACATCATGAGACCCCCTGCCCCAGGACAAGGTGCTGGTCACCTCTGCTGGCTGGCACATCATTTAGCTGCAAAGCTGTGCTTCCACCCCGGGCCTGGAGCTTCAGGTGGAGGTCACCCCCTTGGCCTGGCCCATGCAAGCAGCCAGAAACGGCCTGGCGGCCCACCCTGCAGCCACAGGTCTAGACCCACGAGTCTTCTTCCCTCAGCTGGAGCACCAAGCAACTCGCTCAAGTCTGGCTCTGGGAAGGCTGGCCTGGCTTTCTCGGGCGGTGGGGGAAGGGGGCCCGGGGAAGGCCACCAAACACCTCAGAGTCTCGTGGCCTCTCACAGGGCTCCGGCTCCCCAGAGGACTCAATTTCTGTCTCTTCTGCAAGGCGGGGTCCCCCTTCACCCACGTTTACCCAGAACCCTCCAGGTTCGCGAAAGCAGCTCGGGCCTCTCTGATAACAGAATTCTTCCCTTTCACTTTCAAGAGGAGGCCAGAGCTGCCCAACCATCTGCAGGACGACCAAGACCTGGAGCGCACAACGGTTGCCCATGTCTGCGCGTGTGCCCCGGGGGAGAGCTGTCGCCGGGCTCGTGCCTGTGCGCGCGCGCGTTTGCCTGGCTTTGACTGGGTTTGCACCGGTCTGTGTGCGCCAGCCCGGGGGTGTGCGCGTGTGTCTGTGTCTGCGTCTGCGGGTGTCTGCCTGTGCGAGAACTCGAGTGGGCAGGTGGAAACGGCAGAGACCACGTGCATGTGCGTACACAAGGGAATCCCTAGCGTTGTGTTCACACGACTGGACCGGCAGAAGAGGCAACAGCGGACCACTGAAAGAGGTCCCTACCGGCTCAGGTTTGGACACTTAGACCTTCCGCAGGGAGATCAATTGCAAGGAATGGAAAACCTTGAGGGATTTTGCAAGCAGGGCGTTCAGGACGGTACTTCATTTGAAAGGAACGTCTGGGTTGCTCTCCGGATGACAAAGAGGGCCCCCAGTGGTGACCTTCACCTCTGGTCAGCGGAGGGAAAGAATGGAGCCTCCCCCCCAATGCCTTGTGCAACAACACTGCGTCCCCTATAACCAAGGAGCAGAGGAAGGAGCCGTCTCCATACAGCACTCGTCCCGCTACGAGTAGAAAGCAGGAGGCGTAGGAAACGGGAAGAAGAGTTGTCACCCTCGCACCCGCCACCGCCCGCCACCGCCCACCACCGCCCACGTGTTCAGGGCCCCAGTGCAGGGACGCTTCACTGGGTGGTAGCATGCACGAGGAGTGTCGAACAGACACAAGCTGCCTCCAGACGTGGACGGGATCCGTCCCGGGTGGGATCAAGGGCTCCGATCCAGCAGCAGGCCTGCAGGACCTCTGCTGAGTGGGGTGGCGGGGTGGGGTTTAGGACAGAGGGAGAGTCTGAACCATGCCCTCGGTACGTCCTCGGCACACTGCAACTGGGCCACAGAGCCCCTCTTGCTCAACGCAAACACGGGGAAGGACGCCCGGGAACCAGACAGGAAGCAGGGCGCAACTGCACACGAGGGGGACGAGATCTCCACGGATCGGATCGTATAACAAACGCACAACGGAAGGCGGATGCCCCTTACTCTTGCGATGGAGAGGGATCACTTCGATTTCTAGGAATAAATGAGGAAAACGTAAAGAAAAGGAAAAACAAAACAAAAAGGATGTTTACTCTCCCTAATGGTCCTCCACGCCCCACCCAAGTCCTCCTTCCAGGCAGGCCCCTGGCCTCCACAGAGCTAGAATTGGAAGAAAAGAAGTGACAGTGCAGGGAGGAAATCGGCTGAGAGTAAAGGAAGAGTTGTAGTGAAGAACAGAGAATGACAGCAAACTGAAAGGCATTGTGTCCCAAGTTCGAGGGGTGGATCCCCGAGTGGCAGCCTGTGGCCCCACGGGGGGAGAGGCAACACCAGGGCAAAGTGTCGGCCCCTTAGGCCAGTGTTTGAAGCCAGCCGTGTCCACACACAAGCCTGTCGTGCCCAGGCGTGCTGCCTTCGCACAGCCCCACCCCCTGCCCCTCCCACTTCCCACAGGAGCGGAGTGGGGGAGTGGGGAGACAAATGGAAAGGGGCGCAGAGGAGGAAGACGGAGGAACAGGGAGACTCCGAGGTCCGGCCCACTGAGCCTCGCACAGAGTTACCGTGTGTGTGAGTGTGGGTGCCTGCACAGACCTGTCCCCCCTCTGTACGTGTGCCGGCCTACCTATATGATCGCAGGAGGACGCTGGGAGGGGTGAAGAGTGATGGCATTGAAGTAGTAAAAGTGTTGAACGCTGACGTTGAGACTTGGGATTTCACCACCAGCCTGTCCGGATGGATCAGATCCCTCTGCGCTTTTCTTTCTTCCCGCGTTTCCCCTGAGCCCAGTGCTGGGTGTGCCCTCGCGGTTACTGCATCTCAGAAAAGGATCCACACTAGTGGATAGGTGGCACCGCGAAGGGGGTGGGAGTGGGGAGGGAGAACGGGGAGACTCCCCTTGGCCCGGGTTTTCGTTTCTGGTTTTTGTTTCTCTTTTCGTCGCCAACTTTAAATGTGGCTCTACTTCCCGGAATGCCTTCGTGTGGAAGAATGTCCACAGCATGGGCTCCCCGCTTCTGAGAGTGGGAAAGACTCTCCCGAGTGTTGGCATTACCCGTGAGGTTAGTTTTGTTTCCTCTGAGCTCTCTGGGCGTTGCCAGTGCGGCCTACTCATGGAGGAGCACTTGCAACAGAAGAGGAAGGAAAACCCTCGGGACAGTGTGGAAAGCACGAAGATCACGGCCCATACTGCTCTCCGGGCACGGAGTGGCATGGGTAAGGAGAGGAGACCTTCCCAGCCGCGCGGCCACGGCTCGGCACTGTCCCAGTGGCCTCTCTATAAAAGTCCCCGCTCCATGCTTTTGCCTCTCCGCAAGGAAACCCGAAAGATGTGGTCTAACTTGTCCTCCAAGGTCTCATTGACCTTTCCGGTGAATGTTGGGCCAGCACCCGAGCTTAAGGTGGAGGAGCAGCGGGATGCATGTATCAAACCATCTCACGGCCCCCCTTCCCTCACCCACCTCGACCCCCACCCCAAAGAGAGAAAGCCAGAGGGGACCCCGTGAAACCTCAGCGTGCCATGGGGCCACGCTCCCGGCGTGGGACTGAAGACCGCGCGGCCGGCGCCAAGGCCCCTGGGCCGAAGGACCCAGACGCCACCTTGTGAACCCCTCTCTTCTAGCGAGCACGCATGCTCCATCCTTCCCACAAAGCAGGCGACCCTCTTGGAGCGCCACCTGCGAAAGCCCATCCCAAAAGGCCCATTTACCCCTGGGAACGAACAAGTGAGCCCGGGGTCTAGTGAGGTTAGGTAGCCGGAGGCCCGGGAAAGCCCTCCTGAGCCCCAGCCTGACGCCCGCTCTGCCGGAGAGGCCCACGATGTCTGGAACCCCTCCTGGACACGGCTGCTTTTGGTCAATCTTTGGCTCCTACACGGCAGGGGAGACTGCTGCCAAGGGACTGGTGAAGGGCACCCAAGGCAGAGGTGTGCGTCCTTGTCGGTGGGAGGGGGTGGGGGCGTGGCGGCATGGGCAGATGCGTAGCGGAAGAATCTGCCAGTCCCCTCCTCGTCTCCGACCCGACCCGACCCGACCCGACCCGACCCGACCAGGAGGGTGGGTTGTGTGTATTCCCTGGGACGCAGGCCAGGGGAAGGATCAAGTGGGAAGGAGGAAGCGGGAAAGCCTGGCTACTCTTGCGGCTTTGCGCCACAGTGGCCATGTTGGTGAGGAGCCAGCCGAAGGGGAGGTGGGTGCTCCGTGGCTGGCAGCCAAAGGAGGGAGACGAAGGCAGGGTGGGGTAGGGAAAGGGGGGACTGCCATTTCTGGAGCCACAGTGCCATCCAGCGGACAGCGTGCCTGAAAACCCCAGGCGGCAGCGACCCTTGCCTTCTGCGGGGCACAGGGCCGGGCAATGATGTGCTGGGCTGAGTGGCCTCCGCCCCAGCCAGGCTTTCCGCAGGGGGCTTGCAGAGGCCGAGAGGGACAGAGGGAGTTAGGCCTGCCGGTGGGACCCCGTGGGGAAGCAAGGAGCTCTATGGGCCCTGGGACAAAGCAAGCAGCCTCGAGACCGCTCACCCCAGGCGTCCGTGCTTCCCCGTCAGCCATCTTGGGGTGGACCTTGGGGAAGCCACTGGCCACTGACTGCAGGGACTGGGGCCGTTTGCTCTGTTGATCTCCGCTGGGACAGTAGCGGGGTGCCCTTGCCTGGGGCCACGCTGGGGCCAGGAGGCTCCATTCCTCAGCCGGGACAAAGGAGCTTCGGGATTCTGGGGGCGGGGCCGGGTAGGCCTGCTAGTTCCAGGTGACTGCCTGTGGCACTCTTCATCGCCTGCAGGGCCTGCTTGCCCTTTGTTTTCTTTCCCAGAGTGTTCCCCAGCTGCGGGGGGGCCAGGGCGCCATTCTCCGAAAGAGCACTGGTGAAGGGCCCGCCAGGAGGAGGTGGTCCAGCTTCACCCAAACTTGCGGTCCCTCCTCAGCCCCTCCACTCACCCCACCCTCCAAATCCCCTTCCCACTCCTGGGCTTTCCTCAGCACTTGTGCAGGACTCGTTTCCCTTGCCGGAAACAGCTTCCGCTGGATGGCAGTATGGCTCCACAAATGCCAAGCCCAACGCTTACCCTGCTCCTCCCACGTCGTGTCCTCCGCCCTTTGCGGCGCAAAAAAACGAAAGGAAAAAAACAAAAAACCTAAGTCAATTCAAATAACGTGCGTGTACATACATATATGTACACACACACACACACACACACACACATCTATGCGAAATAAAACGGATATATAATTAAGAAATAAAACTTCAAAATCGCAACATACCCTGGTGAAAGGAGAGGGAAGAAAGAAAGCTGCCAACAGGACCCCACCTGGAACACCAGACTCACAGGACCAAAAGACCAGGGACCCAGAGGCTGGACACTCCCACAAGAATCCCGCAAGCAGGCACGGGCAGCCTGCCTTTCTGTTTCCTTCAGCCCTGGCCACTTTTCTTGGCTCCTGCTCTAGGCAAGAAGTAAAAGGCCAAGGGCACATTACCGCGGCCACTGTGACTCCCACGGGAGGAATTCACATCATGAGACCCCCTGCCCCAGGACAAGGTGCTGGTCACCTCTGCTGGCTGGCACATCATTTAGCTGCAAAGCTGTGCTTCCACCCCGGGCCTGGAGCTTCAGGTGGAGGTCACCCCCTTGGCCTGGCCCATGCAAGCAGCCAGAAACGGCCTGGCGGCCCACCCTGCAGCCACAGGTCTAGACCCACGAGTCTTCTTCCCTCAGCTGGAGCACCAAGCAACTCGCTCAAGTCTGGCTCTGGGAAGGCTGGCCTGGCTTTCTCGGGCGGTGGGGGAAGGGGGCCCGGGGAAGGCCACCAAACACCTCAGAGTCTCGTGGCCTCTCACAGGGCTCCGGCTCCCCAGAGGACTCAATTTCTGTCTCTTCTGCAAGGCGGGGTCCCCCTTCACCCACGTTTACCCAGAACCCTCCAGGTTCGCGAAAGCAGCTCGGGCCTCTCTGATAACAGAATTCTTCCCTTTCACTTTCAAGAGGAGGCCAGAGCTGCCCAACCATCTGCAGGACGACCAAGACCTGGAGCGCACAACGGTTGCCCATGTCTGCGCGTGTGCCCCGGGGGAGAGCTGTCGCCGGGCTCGTGCCTGTGCGCGCGCGCGTTTGCCTGGCTTTGACTGGGTTTGCACCGGTCTGTGTGCGCCAGCCCGGGGGTGTGCGCGTGTGTCTGTGTCTGCGTCTGCGGGTGTCTGCCTGTGCGAGAACTCGAGTGGGCAGGTGGAAACGGCAGAGACCACGTGCATGTGCGTACACAAGGGAATCCCTAGCGTTGTGTTCACACGACTGGACCGGCAGAAGAGGCAACAGCGGACCACTGAAAGAGGTCCCTACCGGCTCAGGTTTGGACACTTAGACCTTCCGCAGGGAGATCAATTGCAAGGAATGGAAAACCTTGAGGGATTTTGCAAGCAGGGCGTTCAGGACGGTACTTCATTTGAAAGGAACGTCTGGGTTGCTCTCCGGATGACAAAGAGGGCCCCCAGTGGTGACCTTCACCTCTGGTCAGCGGAGGGAAAGAATGGAGCCTCCCCCCCAATGCCTTGTGCAACAACACTGCGTCCCCTATAACCAAGGAGCAGAGGAAGGAGCCGTCTCCATACAGCACTCGTCCCGCTACGAGTAGAAAGCAGGAGGCGTAGGAAACGGGAAGAAGAGTTGTCACCCTCGCACCCGCCACCGCCCGCCACCGCCCACCACCGCCCACGTGTTCAGGGCCCCAGTGCAGGGACGCTTCACTGGGTGGTAGCATGCACGAGGAGTGTCGAACAGACACAAGCTGCCTCCAGACGTGGACGGGATCCGTCCCGGGTGGGATCAAGGGCTCCGATCCAGCAGCAGGCCTGCAGGACCTCTGCTGAGTGGGGTGGCGGGGTGGGGTTTAGGACAGAGGGAGAGTCTGAACCATGCCCTCGGTACGTCCTCGGCACACTGCAACTGGGCCACAGAGCCCCTCTTGCTCAACGCAAACACGGGGAAGGACGCCCGGGAACCAGACAGGAAGCAGGGCGCAACTGCACACGAGGGGGACGAGATCTCCACGGATCGGATCGTATAACAAACGCACAACGGAAGGCGGATGCCCCTTACTCTTGCGATGGAGAGGGATCACTTCGATTTCTAGGAATAAATGAGGAAAACGTAAAGAAAAGGAAAAACAAAACAAAAAGGATGTTTACTCTCCCTAATGGTCCTCCACGCCCCACCCAAGTCCTCCTTCCAGGCAGGCCCCTGGCCTCCACAGAGCTAGAATTGGAAGAAAAGAAGTGACAGTGCAGGGAGGAAATCGGCTGAGAGTAAAGGAAGAGTTGTAGTGAAGAACAGAGAATGACAGCAAACTGAAAGGCATTGTGTCCCAAGTTCGAGGGGTGGATCCCCGAGTGGCAGCCTGTGGCCCCACGGGGGGAGAGGCAACACCAGGGCAAAGTGTCGGCCCCTTAGGCCAGTGTTTGAAGCCAGCCGTGTCCACACACAAGCCTGTCGTGCCCAGGCGTGCTGCCTTCGCACAGCCCCACCCCCTGCCCCTCCCACTTCCCACAGGAGCGGAGTGGGGGAGTGGGGAGACAAATGGAAAGGGGCGCAGAGGAGGAAGACGGAGGAACAGGGAGACTCCGAGGTCCGGCCCACTGAGCCTCGCACAGAGTTACCGTGTGTGTGAGTGTGGGTGCCTGCACAGACCTGTCCCCCCTCTGTACGTGTGCCGGCCTACCTATATGATCGCAGGAGGACGCTGGGAGGGGTGAAGAGTGATGGCATTGAAGTAGTAAAAGTGTTGAACGCTGACGTTGAGACTTGGGATTTCACCACCAGCCTGTCCGGATGGATCAGATCCCTCTGCGCTTTTCTTTCTTCCCGCGTTTCCCCTGAGCCCAGTGCTGGGTGTGCCCTCGCGGTTACTGCATCTCAGAAAAGGATCCACACTAGTGGATAGGTGGCACCGCGAAGGGGGTGGGAGTGGGGAGGGAGAACGGGGAGACTCCCCTTGGCCCGGGTTTTCGTTTCTGGTTTTTGTTTCTCTTTTCGTCGCCAACTTTAAATGTGGCTCTACTTCCCGGAATGCCTTCGTGTGGAAGAATGTCCACAGCATGGGCTCCCCGCTTCTGAGAGTGGGAAAGACTCTCCCGAGTGTTGGCATTACCCGTGAGGTTAGTTTTGTTTCCTCTGAGCTCTCTGGGCGTTGCCAGTGCGGCCTACTCATGGAGGAGCACTTGCAACAGAAGAGGAAGGAAAACCCTCGGGACAGTGTGGAAAGCACGAAGATCACGGCCCATACTGCTCTCCGGGCACGGAGTGGCATGGGTAAGGAGAGGAGACCTTCCCAGCCGCGCGGCCACGGCTCGGCACTGTCCCAGTGGCCTCTCTATAAAAGTCCCCGCTCCATGCTTTTGCCTCTCCGCAAGGAAACCCGAAAGATGTGGTCTAACTTGTCCTCCAAGGTCTCATTGACCTTTCCGGTGAATGTTGGGCCAGCACCCGAGCTTAAGGTGGAGGAGCAGCGGGATGCATGTATCAAACCATCTCACGGCCCCCCTTCCCTCACCCACCTCGACCCCCACCCCAAAGAGAGAAAGCCAGAGGGGACCCCGTGAAACCTCAGCGTGCCATGGGGCCACGCTCCCGGCGTGGGACTGAAGACCGCGCGGCCGGCGCCAAGGCCCCTGGGCCGAAGGACCCAGACGCCACCTTGTGAACCCCTCTCTTCTAGCGAGCACGCATGCTCCATCCTTCCCACAAAGCAGGCGACCCTCTTGGAGCGCCACCTGCGAAAGCCCATCCCAAAAGGCCCATTTACCCCTGGGAACGAACAAGTGAGCCCGGGGTCTAGTGAGGTTAGGTAGCCGGAGGCCCGGGAAAGCCCTCCTGAGCCCCAGCCTGACGCCCGCTCTGCCGGAGGGGCCCACGATGTCTGGAACCCCTCCTGGACACTGCTGCTTTTGGTCAATCTTTGGCTCCTACACGGCAGGGGAGACTGCTGCCAAGGGACTGGTGAAGGGCACCCAAGGCAGAGGTGTGCGTCCTTGTCGGTGGGAGGGGGTGGGGGCGTGGCGGCACGGGCAGATGCGTAGCGGAAGAATCTGCCAGTCCCCTCTCCGTCTCCGACCCGACCCGACCCGACCCGACCCGACCAGGAGGGTGGGTTGTGTGTATTCCCTGGGACGCAGGCCAGGGGAAGGATCAAGTGGGAAGGAGGAAGCGGGAAAGCCTGGCTACTCTTGCGGCTTTGCGCCACAGTGGCCATGTTGGTGAGGAGCCAGCCGAAGGGGAGGTGGGTGCTCCGTGGCTGGCAGCCAAAGGAGGGAGACGAAGGCAGGGTGGGGTAGGGAAAGGGGGGACTGCCATTTCTGGAGCCACAGTGCCATCCAGCGGACAGCGTGCCTGAAAACCCCAGGCGGCAGCGACCCTTGCCTTCTGCGGGGCACAGGGCCGGGCAATGATGTGCTGGGCTGAGTGGCCTCCGCCCCAGCCAGGCTTTCCGCAGGGGGCTTGCAGAGGCCGAGAGGGACAGAGGGAGTTAGGCCTGCCGGTGGGACCCCGTGGGGAAGCAAGGAGCTCTATGGGCCCTGGGACAAAGCAAGCAGCCTCGAGACCGCTCACCCCAGGCGTCCGTGCTTCCCCGTCAGCCATCTTGGGGTGGACCTTGGGGAAGCCACTGGCCACTGACTGCAGGGACTGGGGCCGTTTGCTCTGTTGATCTCCGCTGGGACAGTAGCGGGGTGCCCTTGCCTGGGGCCACGCTGGGGCCAGGAGGCTCCATTCCTCAGCCGGGACAAAGGAGCTTCGGGATTCTGGGGGCGGGGCCGGGTAGGCCTGCTAGTTCCAGGTGACTGCCTGTGGCACTCTTCATCGCCTGCAGGGCCTGCTTGCCCTTTGTTTTCTTTCCCAGAGTGTTCCCCAGCTGCGGGGGGGCCAGGGCGCCATTCTCCGAAAGAGCACTGGTGAAGGGCCCGCCAGGAGGAGGTGGTCCAGCTTCACCCAAACTTGCGGTCCCTCCTCAGCCCCTCCACTCACCCCACCCTCCAAATCCCCTTCCCACTCCTGGGCTTTCCTCAGCACTTGTGCAGGACTCGTTTCCCTTGCCGGAAACAGCTTCCGCTGGATGGCAGTATGGCTCCACAAATGCCAAGCCCAACGCTTACCCTGCTCCTCCCACGTCGTGTCCTCCGCCCTTTGCGGCGCAAAAAAACGAAAGGAAAAAAACAAAAAACCTAAGTCAATTCAAATAACGTGCGTGTACATACATATATGTACACACACACACACACACACACACACATCTATGCGAAATAAAACGGATATATAATTAAGAAATAAAACTTCAAAATCGCAACATACCCTGGTGAAAGGAGAGGGAAGAAAGAAAGCTGCCAACAGGACCCCACCTGGAACACCAGACTCACAGGACCAAAAGACCAGGGACCCAGAGGCTGGACACTCCCACAAGAATCCCGCAAGCAGGCACGGGCAGCCTGCCTTTCTGTTTCCTTCAGCCCTGGCCACTTTTCTTGGCTCCTGCTCTAGGCAAGAAGTAAAAGGCCAAGGGCACATTACCGCGGCCACTGTGACTCCCACGGGAGGAATTCACATCATGAGACCCCCTGCCCCAGGACAAGGTGCTGGTCACCTCTGCTGGCTGGCACATCATTTAGCTGCAAAGCTGTGCTTCCACCCCGGGCCTGGAGCTTCAGGTGGAGGTCACCCCCTTGGCCTGGCCCATGCAAGCAGCCAGAAACGGCCTGGCGGCCCACCCTGCAGCCACAGGTCTAGACCCACGAGTCTTCTTCCCTCAGCTGGAGCACCAAGCAACTCGCTCAAGTCTGGCTCTGGGAAGGCTGGCCTGGCTTTCTCGGGCGGTGGGGGAAGGGGGCCCGGGGAAGGCCACCAAACACCTCAGAGTCTCGTGGCCTCTCACAGGGCTCCGGCTCCCCAGAGGACTCAATTTCTGGCTCTTCTGCAAGGCGGGGTCCCCCTTCACCCACGTTTACCCAGAACCCTCCAGGTTCGCGAAAGCAGCTCGGGCCTCTCTGATAACAGAATTCTTCCCTTTCACTTTCAAGAGGAGGCCAGAGCTGCCCAACCATCTGCAGGACGACCAAGACCTGGAGCGCACAACGGTTGCCCATGTCTGCGCGTGTGCCCCGGGGGAGAGCTGTCGCCAGGCTCGTGCCTGTGCGGGCGGGGGCGTGCGCGTGCGCGTGCGCGCGCGCGGGCACGTGCGCGCGCGCGTTTGCCTGGCTTTGACTGGGTTTGCACCGGTCTGTGTGCGCCAGCCCGGGGGTGTGCGCGTGTGTCTGTGTCTGCGTCTGCGGGTGTCTGCCTGTGCGAGAACTCGAGTGGGCAGGTGGAAACGGCAGAGACCACGTGCATGTGCGTACACAAGGGAATCCCTAGCGTTGTGTTCACACGACTGGACCGGCAGAAGAGGCAACAGCGGACCACTGAAAGAGGTCCCTACCGGCTCAGGTTTGGACACTTAGACCTTCCGCAGGGAGATCAATTGCAAGGAATGGAAAACCTTGAGGGATTTTGCAAGCAGGGCGTTCAGGACGGTACTTCATTTGAAAGGAACGTCTGGGTTGCTCTCCGGATGACAAAGAGGGCCCCCAGTGGTGACCTTCACCTCTGGTCAGCGGAGGGAAAGAATGGAGCCTCCCCCCCAATGCCTTCTGCAACAACACTGCGTCCCCTATAACCAAGGAGCAGAGGAAGGAGCCGTCTCCATACAGCACTCGTCCCGCTACGAGTAGAAAGCAGGAGGCGTAGGAAACGGGAAGAAGAGTTGTCACCCTCGCACCCGCCACCGCCCGCCACCGCCCACCACCGCCCACGTGTTCAGGGCCCCAGTGCAGGGACGCTTCACTGGGTGGTAGCATGCACGAGGAGTGTCGAACAGACACAAGCTGCCTCCAGACGTGGACGGGATCCGTCCCGGGTGGGATCAAGGGCTCCGATCCAGCAGCAGGCCTGCAGGACCTCTGCTGAGTGGGGTGGCGGGGTGGGGTTTAGGACAGAGGGAGAGTCTGAACCATGCCCTCGGTACGTCCTCGGCACACTGCAACTGGGCCACAGAGCCCCTCTTGCTCAACGCAAACACGGGGAAGGACGCCCGGGAACCAGACAGGAAGCAGGGCGCAACTGCACACGAGGGGGACGAGATCTCCACGGATCGGATCGTATAACAAACGCAGAACAGAAGGCGGATGCCCCTTACTCTTGCGATGGAGAGGGATCACTTCGATTTCTAGGAATAAATGAGGAAAACGTAAAGAAAAGGAAAAACAAAACAAAAAGGATGTTTACTCTCCCTAATGGTCCTCCACGCCCCACCCAAGTCCTCCTTCCAGGCAGGCCCCTGGCCTCCACAGAGCTAGAATTGGAAGAAAAGAAGTGACAGTGCAGGGAGGAAATCGGCTGAGAGTAAAGGAAGAGTTGTAGTGAAGAACAGAGAATGACAGCAAACTGAAAGGCATTGTGTCCCAAGTTCGAGGGGTGGATCCCCGAGTGGCAGCCTGTGGCCCCACGGGGGGAGAGGCAACACCAGGGCAAAGTGTCGGCCCCTTAGGCCAGTGTTTGAAGCCAGCCGTGTCCACACACAAGCCTGTCGTGCCCAGGCGTGCTGCCTTCGCACAGCCCCACCCCCTGCCCCTCCCACTTCCCACAGGAGCGGAGTGGGGGAGTGGGGAGACAAATGGAAAGGGGCGCAGAGGAGGAAGACGGAGGAACAGGGAGACTCCGAGGTCCGGCCCACTGAGCCTCGCACAGAGTTACCGTGTGTGTGAGTGTGGGTGCCTGCACAGACCTGTCCCCCCTCTGTACGTGTGCCGGCCTACCTATATGATCGCAGGAGGACGCTGGGAGGGGTGAAGAGTGATGGCATTGAAGTAGTAAAAGTGTTGAACGCTGACGTTGAGACTTGGGATTTCACCACCAGCCTGTCCGGATGGATCAGATCCCTCTGCGCTTTTCTTTCTTCCCGCGTTTCCCCTGAGCCCAGTGCTGGGTGTGCCCTCGCGGTTACTGCATCTCAGAAAAGGATCCACACTAGTGGATAGGTGGCACCGCGAAGGGGGTGGGAGTGGGGAGGGAGAACGGGGAGACTCCCCTTGGCCCGGGTTTTCGTTTCTCTTTTCGTCGCCAACTTTAAATGTGGCTCTACTTCCCGGAATGCCTTCGTGTGGAAGAATGTCCACAGCATGGGCTCCCCGCTTCTGAGAGTGGGAAAGACTCTCCCGAGTGTTGGCATTACCCGTGAGGTTAGTTTTGTTTCCTCTGAGCTCTCTGGGCGTTGCCAGTGCGGCCTACTCATGGAGGAGCACTTGCAACAGAAGAGGAAGGAAAACCCTCGGGACAGTGTGGAAAGCACGAAGATCACGGCCCATACTGCTCTCCGGGCACGGAGTGGCATGGGTAAGGAGAGGAGACCTTCCCAGCCGCGCGGCCACGGCTCGGCACTGTCCCAGTGGCCTCTCTATAAAAGTCCCCGCTCCATGCTTTTGCCTCTCCGCAAGGAAACCCGAAAGATGTGGTCTAACTTGTCCTCCAAGGTCTCATTGACCTTTCCGGTGAATGTTGGGCCAGCACCCGAGCTTAAGGTGGAGGAGCAGCGGGATGCATGTATCAAACCATCTCACGGCCCCCCTTCCCTCACCCTCCTCGACCCACCACCCCAAAGAGAGAAAGCCAGAGGGGACCCCGTGAAACCTCAGCGTGCCATGGGGCCACGCTCCCGGCGTGGGACTGAAGACCGCGCGGCCGGCGCCAAGGCCCCTGGGCCGAAGGACCCAGACGCCACCTTGTGAACCCCTCTCTTCTAGCGAGCACGCATGCTCCATCCTTCCCACAAAGCAGGCGACCCTCTTGGAGCGCCACCTGCGAAAGCCCATCCCAAAAGGCCCATTTACCCCTGGGAACGAACAAGTGAGCCCGGGGTCTAGTGAGGTTAGGTAGCCGGAGGCCCGGGAAAGCCCTCCTGAGCCCCAGCCTGACGCCCGCTCTGCCGGAGGGGCCCACGATGTCTGGAACCCCTCCTGGACACGGCTGCTTTTGGTCAATCTTTGGCTCCTACACGGCAGGGGAGACTGCTGCCAAGGGACTGGTGAAGGGCACCCAAGGCAGAGGTGTGCGTCCTTGTCGGTGGGAGGGGGTGGGGGCGTGGCGGCACGGGCAGATGCGTAGCGGAAGAATCTGCCAGTCCCCTCCCCGTCTCCGACCCGACCCGACCCGACCCGACCAGGAGGGTGGGTTGTGTGTATTCCCTGGGACGCAGGCCAGGGGAAGGATCAAGTGGGAAGGAGGAAGCGGGAAAGCCTGGCTACTCTTGCGGCTTTGCGCCACAGTGGCCATGTTGGTGAGGAGCCAGCCGAAGGGGAGGTGGGTGCTCCGTGGCTGGCAGCCAAAGGAGGGAGACGAAGGCAGGGTGGGGTAGGGAAAGGGGGGACTGCCATTTCTGGAGCCACAGTGCCATCCAGCGGACAGCGTGCCTGAAAACCCCAGGCGGCAGCGACCCTTGCCTTCTGCGGGGCACAGGGCCGGGCAATGATGTGCTGGGCTGAGTGGCCTCCGCCCCAGCCAGGCTTTCCGCAGGGGGCTTGCAGAGGCCGAGAGGGACAGAGGGAGTTAGGCCTGCCGGTGGGACCCCGTGGGGAAGCAAGGAGCTCTATGGGCCCTGGGACAAAGCAAGCAGCCTCGAGACCGCTCACCCCAGGCGTCCGTGCTTCCCCGTCAGCCATCTTGGGGTGGACCTTGGGGAAGCCACTGGCCACTGACTGCAGGGACTGGGGCCGTTTGCTCTGTTGATCTCCGCTGGGACAGTAGCGGGGTGCCCTTGCCTGGGGCCACGCTGGGGCCAGGAGGCTCCATTCCTCAGCCGGGACAAAGGAGCTTCGGGATTCTGGGGGCGGGGCCGGGTAGGCCTGCTAGTTCCAGGTGACTGCCTGTGGCACTCTTCATCGCCTGCAGGGCCTGCTTGCCCTTTGTTTTCTTTCCCAGAGTGTTCCCCAGCTGCGGGGGGACCAGGGCGCCATTCTCCGAAAGAGCACTGGTGAAGGGCCCGCCAGGAGGAGGTGGTCCAGCTTCACCCAAACTTGCGGTCCCTCCTCAGCCCCTCCACTCACCCCACCCTCCAAATCCCCTTCCCACTCCTGGGCTTTCCTCAGCACTTGTGCAGGACTCGTTTCCCTTGCCGGAAACAGCTTCCGCTGGATGGCAGTATGGCTCCACAAATGCCAAGCCCAACGCTTACCCTGCTCCTCCCACGTCGTGTCCTCCGCCCTTTGCGGCGCAAAAAAACGAAAGGAAAAAAACAAAAAACCTAAGTCAATTCAAATAACGTGCGTGTACATACATATATGTACACACACACACACACACACACACACACATCTATGCGAAATAAAACGGATATATAATTAAGAAATAAAACTTCAAAATCGCAACATACCCTGGTGAAAGGAGAGGGAAGAAAGAAAGCTGCCAACAGGACCCCACCTGGAACACCAGACTCACAGGACCAAAAGACCAGGGACCCAGAGGCTGGACACTCCCACAAGAATCCCGCAAGCAGGCACGGGCAGCCTGCCTTTCTGTTTCCTTCAGCCCTGGCCACTTTTCTTGGCTCCTGCTCTAGGCAAGAAGTAAAAGGCCAAGGGCACATTACCGCGGCCACTGTGACTCCCACGGGAGGAATTCACATCATGAGACCCCCTGCCCCAGGACAAGGTGCTGGTCACCTCTGCTGGCTGGCACATCATTTAGCTGCAAAGCTGTGCTTCCACCCCGGGCCTGGAGCTTCAGGTGGAGGTCACCCCCTTGGCCTGGCCCATGCAAGCAGCCAGAAACGGCCTGGCGGCCCACCCTGCAGCCACAGGTCTAGACCCACGAGTCTTCTTCCCTCAGCTGGAGCACCAAGCAACTCGCTCAAGTCTGGCTCTGGGAAGGCTGGCCTGGCTTTCTCGGGCGGTGGGGGAAGGGGGCCCGGGGAAGGCCACCAAACACCTCAGAGTCTCGTGGCCTCTCACAGGGCTCCGGCTCCCCAGAGGACTCAATTTCTGGCTCTTCTGCAAGGCGGGGTCCCCCTTCACCCACGTTTACCCAGAACCCTCCAGGTTCGTGAAAGCAGCTCGGGCCTCTCTGATAACAGAATTCTTCCCTTTCACTTTCAAGAGGAGGCCAGAGCTGCCCAACCATCTGCAGGACGACCAAGACCTGGAGCGCACAACGGTTGCCCATGTCTGCGCGTGTGCCCCGGGGGAGAGCTGTCGCCGGGCTCGTGCCTGTGCGGGCGGGGGCGTGCGCGTGCGCGTGCGCTCGCGCGGGCACGTGCGCGCGCGCGTTTGCCTGGCTTTGACTGGGTTTGCACCGGTCTGTGTGCGCCAGCCCGGGGGTGTGCGCGTGTGTCTGTGTCTGCGTCTGCGGGTGTCTGCCTGTGCGAGAACTCGAGTGGGCAGGTGGAAACGGCAGAGACCACGTGCATGTGCGTACACAAGGGAATCCCTAGCGTTGTGTTCACACGACTGGACCGGCAGAAGAGGCAACAGCGGACCACTGAAAGAGGTCCCTACCGGCTCAGGTTTGGACACTTAGACCTTCCGCAGGGAGATCAATTGCAAGGAATGGAAAACCTTGAGGGATTTTGCAAGCAGGGCGTTCAGGACGGTACTTCATTTGAAAGGAACGTCTGGGTTGCTCTCCGGATGACAAAGAGGGACCCCAGTGGTGACCTTCACCTCTGGTCAGCGGAGGGAAAGAATGGAGCCTCCCCCCCAATGCCTTCTGCAACAACGCTGCGTCCCCTATAACCAAGGAGCAGAGGAAGGAGCCGTCTCCATACAGCACTCGTCCCGCTACGAGTAGAAAGCAGGAGGCGTAGGAAACGGGAAGAAGAGTTGTCACCCTCGCACCCGCCACCGCCCGCCACCGCCCACCACCGCCGACGTGTTCAGGGCCCCAGTGCAGGGACGCTTCACTGGGTGGTAGCATGCACGAGGAGTGTCGAACAGACACAAGCTGCCTCCAGACGTGGACGGGATCCGTCCCGGGTGGGATCAAGGGCTCCGATCCAGCAGCAGGCCTGCAGGACCTCTGCTGAGTGGGGTGGCGGGGTGGGGTTTAGGACAGAGGGAGAGTCTGAACCATGCCCTCGGTACGTCCTCGGCACACTGCAACTGGGCCACAGAGCCCCTCTTGCTCAACGCAAACACGGGGAAGGACGCCCGGGAACCAGACAGGAAGCAGGGCGCAACTGCACACGAGGGGGACGAGATCTCCACGGATCGGATCGTATAACAAACGCACAACGGAAGGCGGATGCCCCTTACTCTTGCGATGGAGAGGGATCACTTCGATTTCTAGGAATAAATGAGGAAAACGTAAAGAAAAGAAAAAACAAAACAAAAAGGATGTTTACTCTCCCTAATGGTCCTCCACGCCCCACCCAAGTCCTCCTTCCAGGCAGGCCCCTGGCCTCCACAGAGCTAGAATTGGAAGAAAAGAAGTGACAGTGCAGGGAGGAAATCGGCTGAGAGTAAAGGAAGAGTTGTAGTGAAGAACAGAGAATGACAGCAAACTGAAAGGCATTGTGTCCCAAGTTCGAGGGGTGGATCCCCGAGTGGCAGCCTGTGGCCCCACGGGGGGAGAGGCAACACCAGGGCAAAGTGTCGGCCCCTTAGGCCAGTGTTTGAAGCCAGCCGTGTCCACACACAAGCCTGTCGTGCCCAGGCGTGCTGCCTTCGCACAGCCCCACCCCCTGCCCCTCCCACTTCCCACAGGAGCGGAGTGGGGGAGTGGGGAGACAAATGGAAAGGGGCGCAGAGGAGGAAGACGGAGGAACAGGGAGACTCCGAGGTCCGGCCCACTGAGCCTCGCACAGAGTTACCGTGTGTGTGAGTGTGGGTGCCTGCACAGACCTGTCCCCCCTCTGTACGTGTGCCGGCCTACCTATATGATCGCAGGAGGACGCTGGGAGGGGTGAAGAGTGATGGCATTGAAGTAGTAAAAGTGTTGAACGCTGACGTTGAGACTTGGGATTTCACCACCAGCCTGTCCGGATGGATCAGATCCCTCTGCGCTTTTCTTTCTTCCCGCGTTTCCCCTGAGCCAAGTGCTGGGTGTGCCCTCGCGGTTACTGCATCTCAGAAAAGGATCCACACTAGTGGATAGGTGGCACCGCGAAGGGGGTGGGAGTGGGGAGGGAGAACGGGGAGACTCCCCTTGGCCCGGGTTTTCGTTTCTGGTTTTTGTTTCTCTTTTCGTCGCCAACTTTAAATGTGGCTCTACTTCCCGGAATGCCTTCGTGTGGAAGAATGTCCACAGCATGGGCTCCCCGCTTCTGAGAGTGGGAAAGACTCTCCCGAGTGTTGGCATTACCCGTGAGGTTAGTTTTGTTTCCTCTGAGCTCTCTGGGCGTTGCCAGTGCGGCCTACTCATGGAGGAGCACTTGCAACAGAAGAGGAAGGAAAACCCTCGGGACAGTGTGGAAAGCACGAAGATCACGGCCCATACTGCTCTCCGGGCACGGAGTGGCATGGGTAAGGAGAGGAGACCTTCCCAGCCGCGCGGCCACGGCTCGGCACTGTCCCAGTGGCCTCTCTATAAAAGTCCCCGCTCCATGCTTTTGCCTCTCCGCAAGGAAACCCGAAAGATGTGGTCTAACTTGTCCTCCAAGGTCTCATTGACCTTTCCGGTGAATGTTGGGCCAGCACCCGAGCTTAAGGTGGAGGAGCAGCGGGATGCATGTATCAAACCATCTCACGGCCCCCCTTCCCTCACCCTCCTCGACCCACCACCCCAAAGAGAGAAAGCCAGAGGGGACCCCGTGAAACCTCAGCGTGCCATGGGGCCACGCTCCCGGCGTGGGACTGAAGACCGCGCGGCCGGCGCCAAGGCCCCTGGGCCGAAGGACCCAGACGCCACCTTGTGAACCCCTCTCTTCTAGCGAGCACGCATGCTCCATCCTTCCCACAAAGCAGGCGACCCTCTTGGAGCGCCACCTGCGAAAGCCCATCCCAAAAGGCCCATTTACCCCTGGGAACGAACAAGTGAGCCCGGGGTCTAGTGAGGTTAGGTAGCCGGAGGCCCGGGAAAGCCCTCCTGAGCCCCAGCCTGACGCCCGCTCTGCCGGAGGGGCCCACGATGTCTGGAACCCCTCCTGGACACGGCTGCTTTTGGTCAATCTTTGGCTCCTACACGGCAGGGGAGACTGCTGCCAAGGGACTGGTGAAGGGCACCCAAGGCAGAGGTGTGCGTCCTTGTCGGTGGGAGGGGGTGGGGGCGTGGCGGCACGGGCAGATGCGTAGCGGAAGAATCTGCCAGTCCCCTCCCCGTCTCCGACCCGACCCGACCCGACCCGACCAGGAGGGTGGGTTGTGTGTATTCCCTGGGACGCAGGCCAGGGGAAGGATCAAGTGGGAAGGAGGAAGCGGGAAAGCCTGGCTACTCTTGCGGCTTTGCGCCACAGTGGCCATGTTGGTGAGGAGCCAGCCGAAGGGGAGGTGGGTGCTCCGTGGCTGGCAGCCAAAGGAGGGAGACGAAGGCAGGGTGGGGTAGGGAAAGGGGGGACTGCCATTTCTGGAGCCACAGTGCCATCCAGCGGACAGCGTGCCTGAAAACCCCAGGCGGCAGCGACCCTTGCCTTCTGCGGGGCACAGGGCCGGGCAATGATGTGCTGGGCTGAGTGGCCTCCGCCCCAGCCAGGCTTTCCGCAGGGGGCTTGCAGAGGCCGAGAGGGACAGAGGGAGTTAGGCCTGCCGGTGGGACCCCGTGGGGAAGCAAGGAGCTCTATGGGCCCTGGGACAAAGCAAGCAGCCTCGAGACCGCTCACCCCAGGCGTCCGTGCTTCCCCGTCAGCCATCTTGGGGTGGACCTTGGGGAAGCCACTGGCCACTGACTGCAGGGACTGGGGCCGTTTGCTCTGTTGATCTCCGCTGGGACAGTAGCGGGGTGCCCTTGCCTGGGGCCACGCTGGGGCCAGGAGGCTCCATTCCTCAGCCGGGACAAAGGAGCTTCGGGATTCTGGGGGCGGGGCCGGGTAGGCCTGCTAGTTCCAGGTGACTGCCTGTGGCACTCTTCATCGCCTGCAGGGCCTGCTTGCCCTTTGTTTTCTTTCCCAGAGTGTTCCCCAGCTGCGGGGGGGCCAGGGCGCCATTCTCCGAAAGAGCACTGGTGAAGGGCCCGCCAGGAGGAGGTGGTCCAGCTTCACCCAAACTTGCGGTCCCTCCTCAGCCCCTCCACTCACCCCACCCTCCAAATCCCCTTCCCACTCCTGGGCTTTCCTCAGCACTTGTGCAGGACTCGTTTCCCTTGCCGGAAACAGCTTCCGCTGGATGGCAGTATGGCTCCACAAATGCCAAGCCCAACGCTTACCCTGCTCCTCCCACGTCGTGTCCTCCGCCCTTTGCGGCGCAAAAAAACGAAAGGAAAAAAACAAAAAACCTAAGTCAATTCAAATAACGTGCGTGTACATACATATATGTACACACACACACACACACACACACACACATCTATGCGAAATAAAACGGATATATAATTAAGAAATAAAACTTCAAAATCGCAACATACCCTGGTGAAAGGAGAGGGAAGAAAGAAAGCTGCCAACAGGACCCCACCTGGAACACCAGACTCACAGGACCAAAAGACCAGGGACCCAGAGGCTGGACACTCCCACAAGAATCCCGCAAGCAGGCACGGGCAGCCTGCCTTTCTGTTTCCTTCAGCCCTGGCCACTTTTCTTGGCTCCTGCTCTAGGCAAGAAGTAAAAGGCCAAGGGCACATTACCGCGGCCACTGTGACTCCCACGGGAGGAATTCACATCATGAGACCCCCTGCCCCAGGACAAGGTGCTGGTCACCTCTGCTGGCTGGCACATCATTTAGCTGCAAAGCTGTGCTTCCACCCCGGGCCTGGAGCTTCAGGTGGAGGTCACCCCCTTGGCCTGGCCCATGCAAGCAGCCAGAAACGGCCTGGCGGCCCACCCTGCAGCCACAGGTCTAGACCCACGAGTCTTCTTCCCTCAGCTGGAGCACCAAGCAACTCGCTCAAGTCTGGCTCTGGGAAGGCTGGCCTGGCTTTCTCGGGCGGTGGGGGAAGGGGGCCCGGGGAAGGCCACCAAACACCTCAGAGTCTCGTGGCCTCTCACAGGGCTCCGGCTCCCCAGAGGACTCAATTTCTGTCTCTTCTGCAAGGCGGGGTCCCCCTTCACCCACGTTTACCCAGAACCCTCCAGGTTCGCGAAAGCAGCTCGGGCCTCTCTGATAACAGAATTCTTCCCTTTCACTTTCAAGAGGAGGCCAGAGCTGCCCAACCATCTGCAGGACGACCAAGACCTGGAGCGCACAACGGTTGCCCATGTCTGCGCGTGTGCCCCGGGGGAGAGCTGTCGCCGGGCTCGTGCCTGTGCGCGCGCGCGTTTGCCTGGCTTTGACTGGGTTTGCACCGGTCTGTGTGCGCCAGCCCGGGGGTGTGCGCGTGTGTCTGTGTCTGCGTCTGCGGGTGTCTGCCTGTGCGAGAACTCGAGTGGGCAGGTGGAAACGGCAGAGACCACGTGCATGTGCGTACACAAGGGAATCCCTAGCGTTGTGTTCACACGACTGGACCGGCAGAAGAGGCAACAGCGGACCACTGAAAGAGGTCCCTACCGGCTCAGGTTTGGACACTTAGACCTTCCGCAGGGAGATCAATTGCAAGGAATGGAAAACCTTGAGGGATTTTGCAAGCAGGGCGTTCAGGACGGTACTTCATTTGAAAGGAACGTCTGGGTTGCTCTCCGGATGACAAAGAGGGACCCCAGTGGTGACCTTCACCTCTGGTCAGCGGAGGGAAAGAATGGAGCCTCCCCCCCAATGCCTTGTGCAACAACACTGCGTCCCCTATAACCAAGGAGCAGAGGAAGGAGCCGTCTCCATACAGCACTCGTCCCGCTACGAGTAGAAAGCAGGAGGCGTAGGAAACGGGAAGAAGAGTTGTCACCCTCGCACCCGCCACCGCCCGCCACCGCCCACCACCGCCCACGTGTTCAGGGCCCCAGTGCAGGGACGCTTCACTGGGTGGTAGCATGCACGAGGAGTGTCGAACAGACACAAGCTGCCTCCAGACGTGGACGGGATCCGTCCCGGGTGGGATCAAGGGCTCCGATCCAGCAGCAGGCCTGCAGGACCTCTGCTGAGTGGGGTGGCGGGGTGGGGTTTAGGACAGAGGGAGAGTCTGAACCATGCCCTCGGTACGTCCTCGGCACACTGCAACTGGGCCACAGAGCCCCTCTTGCTCAACGCAAACACGGGGAAGGACGCCCGGGAACCAGACAGGAAGCAGGGCGCAACTGCACACGAGGGGGACGAGATCTCCACGGATCGGATCGTATAACAAACGCACAACGGAAGGCGGATGCCCCTTACTCTTGCGATGGAGAGGGATCACTTCGATTTCTAGGAATAAATGAGGAAAACGTAAAGAAAAGAAAAAACAAAACAAAAAGGATGTTTACTCTCCCTAATGGTCCTCCACGCCCCACCCAAGTCCTCCTTCCAGGCAGGCCCCTGGCCTCCACAGAGCTAGAATTGGAAGAAAAGAAGTGACAGTGCAGGGAGGAAATCGGCTGAGAGTAAAGGAAGAGTTGTAGTGAAGAACAGAGAATGACAGCAAACTGAAAGGCATTGTGTCCCAAGTTCGAGGGGTGGATCCCCGAGTGGCAGCCTGTGGCCCCACGGGGGGAGAGGCAACACCAGGGCAAAGTGTCGGCCCCTTAGGCCAGTGTTTGAAGCCAGCCGTGTCCACACACAAGCCTGTCGTGCCCAGGCGTGCTGCCTTCGCACAGCCCCACCCCCTGCCCCTCCCACTTCCCACAGGAGCGGAGTGGGGGAGTGGGGAGACAAATGGAAAGGGGCGCAGAGGAGGAAGACGGAGGAACAGGGAGACTCCGAGGTCCGGCCCACTGAGCCTCGCACAGAGTTACCGTGTGTGTGAGTGTGGGTGCCTGCACAGACCTGTCCCCCCTCTGTACGTGTGCCGGCCTACCTATATGATCGCAGGAGGACGCTGGGAGGGGTGAAGAGTGATGGCATTGAAGTAGTAAAAGTGTTGAACGCTGACGTTGAGACTTGGGATTTCACCACCAGCCTGTCCGGATGGATCAGATCCCTCTGCGCTTTTCTTTCTTCCCGCGTTTCCCCTGAGCCAAGTGCTGGGTGTGCCCTCGCGGTTACTGCATCTCAGAAAAGGATCCACACTAGTGGATAGGTGGCACCGCGAAGGGGGTGGGAGTGGGGAGGGAGAACGGGGAGACTCCCCTTGGCCCGGGTTTTCGTTTCTGGTTTTTGTTTCTCTTTTCGTCGCCAACTTTAAATGTGGCTCTACTTCCCGGAATGCCTTCGTGTGGAAGAATGTCCACAGCATGGGCTCCCCGCTTCTGAGAGTGGGAAAGACTCTCCCGAGTGTTGGCATTACCCGTGAGGTTAGTTTTGTTTCCTCTGAGCTCTCTGGGCGTTGCCAGTGCGGCCTACTCATGGAGGAGCACTTGCAACAGAAGAGGAAGGAAAACCCTCGGGACAGTGTGGAAAGCACGAAGATCACGGCCCATACTGCTCTCCGGGCACGGAGTGGCATGGGTAAGGAGAGGAGACCTTCCCAGCCGCGCGGCCACGGCTCGGCACTGTCCCAGTGGCCTCTCTATAAAAGTCCCCGCTCCATGCTTTTGCCTCTCCGCAAGGAAACCCGAAAGATGTGGTCTAACTTGTCCTCCAAGGTCTCATTGACCTTTCCGGTGAATGTTGGGCCAGCACCCGAGCTTAAGGTGGAGGAGCAGCGGGATGCATGTATCAAACCATCTCACGGCCCCCCTTCCCTCACCCTCCTCGACCCACCACCCCAAAGAGAGAAAGCCAGAGGGGACCCCGTGAAACCTCAGCGTGCCATGGGGCCACGCTCCCGGCGTGGGACTGAAGACCGCGCGGCCGGCGCCAAGGCCCCTGGGCCGAAGGACCCAGACGCCACCTTGTGAACCCCTCTCTTCTAGCGAGCACGCATGCTCCATCCTTCCCACAAAGCAGGCGACCCTCTTGGAGCGCCACCTGCGAAAGCCCATCCCAAAAGGCCCATTTACCCCTGGGAACGAACAAGTGAGCCCGGGGTCTAGTGAGGTTAGGTAGCCGGAGGCCCGGGAAAGCCCTCCTGAGCCCCAGCCTGACGCCCGCTCTGCCGGAGGGGCCCACGATGTCTGGAACCCCTCCTGGACACGGCTGCTTTTGGTCAATCTTTGGCTCCTACACGGCAGGGGAGACTGCTGCCAAGGGACTGGTGAAGGGCACCCAAGGCAGAGGTGTGCGTCCTTGTCGGTGGGAGGGGGTGGGGGCGTGGCGGCACGGGCAGATGCGTAGCGGAAGAATCTGCCAGTCCCCTCCCCGTCTCCGACCCGACCCGACCCGACCCGACCAGGAGGGTGGGTTGTGTGTATTCCCTGGGACGCAGGCCAGGGGAAGGATCAAGTGGGAAGGAGGAAGCGGGAAAGCCTGGCTACTCTTGCGGCTTTGCGCCACAGTGGCCATGTTGGTGAGGAGCCAGCCGAAGGGGAGGTGGGTGCTCCGTGGCTGGCAGCCAAAGGAGGGAGACGAAGGCAGGGTGGGGTAGGGAAAGGGGGGACTGCCATTTCTGGAGCCACAGTGCCATCCAGCGGACAGCGTGCCTGAAAACCCCAGGCGGCAGCGACCCTTGCCTTCTGCGGGGCACAGGGCCGGGCAATGATGTGCTGGGCTGAGTGGCCTCCGCCCCAGCCAGGCTTTCCGCAGGGGGCTTGCAGAGGCCGAGAGGGACAGAGGGAGTTAGGCCTGCCGGTGGGACCCCGTGGGGAAGCAAGGAGCTCTATGGGCCCTGGGACAAAGCAAGCAGCCTCGAGACCGCTCACCCCAGGCGTCCGTGCTTCCCCGTCAGCCATCTTGGGGTGGACCTTGGGGAAGCCACTGGCCACTGACTGCAGGGACTGGGGCCGTTTGCTCTGTTGATCTCCGCTGGGACAGTAGCGGGGTGCCCTTGCCTGGGGCCACGCTGGGGCCAGGAGGCTCCATTCCTCAGCCGGGACAAAGGAGCTTCGGGATTCTGGGGGCGGGGCCGGGTAGGCCTGCTAGTTCCAGGTGACTGCCTGTGGCACTCTTCATCGCCTGCAGGGCCTGCTTGCCCTTTGTTTTCTTTCCCAGAGTGTTCCCCAGCTGCGGGGGGGCCAGGGCGCCATTCTCCGAAAGAGCACTGGTGAAGGGCCCGCCAGGAGGAGGTGGTCCAGCTTCACCCAAACTTGCGGTCCCTCCTCAGCCCCTCCACTCACCCCACCCTCCAAATCCCCTTCCCACTCCTGGGCTTTCCTCAGCACTTGTGCAGGACTCGTTTCCCTTGCCGGAAACAGCTTCCGCTGGATGGCAGTATGGCTCCACAAATGCCAAGCCCAACGCTTACCCTGCTCCTCCCACGTCGTGTCCTCCGCCCTTTGCGGCGCAAAAAAACGAAAGGAAAAAAACAAAAAACCTAAGTCAATTCAAATAACGTGCGTGTACATACATATATGTACACACACACACACACACACACACACATCTATGCGAAATAAAACGGATATATAATTAAGAAATAAAACTTCAAAATCGCAACATACCCTGGTGAAAGGAGAGGGAAGAAAGAAAGCTGCCAACAGGACCCCACCTGGAACACCAGACTCACAGGACCAAAAGACCAGGGACCCAGAGGCTGGACACTCCCACAAGAATCCCGCAAGCAGGCACGGGCAGCCTGCCTTTCTGTTTCCTTCAGCCCTGGCCACTTTTCTTGGCTCCTGCTCTAGGCAAGAAGTAAAAGGCCAAGGGCACATTACCGCGGCCACTGTGACTCCCACGGGAGGAATTCACATCATGAGACCCCCTGCCCCAGGACAAGGTGCTGGTCACCTCTGCTGGCTGGCACATCATTTAGCTGCAAAGCTGTGCTTCCACCCCGGGCCTGGAGCTTCAGGTGGAGGTCACCCCCTTGGCCTGGCCCATGCAAGCAGCCAGAAACGGCCTGGCGGCCCACCCTGCAGCCACAGGTCTAGACCCACGAGTCTTCTTCCCTCAGCTGGAGCACCAAGCAACTCGCTCAAGTCTGGCTCTGGGAAGGCTGGCCTGGCTTTCTCGGGCGGTGGGGGAAGGGGGCCCGGGGAAGGCCACCAAACACCTCAGAGTCTCGTGGCCTCTCACAGGGCTCCGGCTCCCCAGAGGACTCAATTTCTGGCTCTTCTGCAAGGCGGGGTCCCCCTTCACCCACGTTTACCCAGAACCCTCCAGGTTCGCGAAAGCAGCTCGGGCCTCTCTGATAACAGAATTCTTCCCTTTCACTTTCAAGAGGAGGCCAGAGCTGCCCAACCATCTGCAGGACGACCAAGACCTGGAGCGCACAACGGTTGCCCATGTCTGCGCGTGTGCCCCGGGGGAGAGCTGTCGCCAGGCTCGTGCCTGTGCGGGCGGGGGCGTGCGCGTGCGCGTGCGCGCGCGCGGGCACGTGCGCGCGCGCGTTTGCCTGGCTTTGACTGGGTTTGCACCGGTCTGTGTGCGCCAGCCCGGGGGTGTGCGCGTGTGTCTGTGTCTGCGTCTGCGGGTGTCTGCCTGTGCGAGAACTCGAGTGGGCAGGTGGAAACGGCAGAGACCACGTGCATGTGCGTACACAAGGGAATCCCTAGCGTTGTGTTCACACGACTGGACCGGCAGAAGAGGCAACAGCGGACCACTGAAAGAGGTCCCTACCGGCTCAGGTTTGGACACTTAGACCTTCCGCAGGGAGATCAATTGCAAGGAATGGAAAACCTTGAGGGATTTTGCAAGCAGGGCGTTCAGGACGGTACTTCATTTGAAAGGAACGTCTGGGTTGCTCTCCGGATGACAAAGAGGGCCCCCAGTGGTGACCTTCACCTCTGGTCAGCGGAGGGAAAGAATGGAGCCTCCCCCCCAATGCCTTCTGCAACAACACTGCGTCCCCTATAACCAAGGAGCAGAGGAAGGAGCCGTCTCCATACAGCACTCGTCCCGCTACGAGTAGAAAGCAGGAGGCGTAGGAAACGGGAAGAAGAGTTGTCACCCTCGCACCCGCCACCGCCCGCCACCGCCCACCACCGCCCACGTGTTCAGGGCCCCAGTGCAGGGACGCTTCACTGGGTGGTAGCATGCACGAGGAGTGTCGAACAGACACAAGCTGCCTCCAGACGTGGACGGGATCCGTCCCGGGTGGGATCAAGGGCTCCGATCCAGCAGCAGGCCTGCAGGACCTCTGCTGAGTGGGGTGGCGGGGTGGGGTTTAGGACAGAGGGAGAGTCTGAACCATGCCCTCGGTACGTCCTCGGCACACTGCAACTGGGCCACAGAGCCCCTCTTGCTCAACGCAAACACGGGGAAGGACGCCCGGGAACCAGACAGGAAGCAGGGCGCAACTGCACACGAGGGGGACGAGATCTCCACGGATCGGATCGTATAACAAACGCAGAACAGAAGGCGGATGCCCCTTACTCTTGCGATGGAGAGGGATCACTTCGATTTCTAGGAATAAATGAGGAAAACGTAAAGAAAAGGAAAAACAAAACAAAAAGGATGTTTACTCTCCCTAATGGTCCTCCACGCCCCACCCAAGTCCTCCTTCCAGGCAGGCCCCTGGCCTCCACAGAGCTAGAATTGGAAGAAAAGAAGTGACAGTGCAGGGAGGAAATCGGCTGAGAGTAAAGGAAGAGTTGTAGTGAAGAACAGAGAATGACAGCAAACTGAAAGGCATTGTGTCCCAAGTTCGAGGGGTGGATCCCCGAGTGGCAGCCTGTGGCCCCACGGGGGGAGAGGCAACACCAGGGCAAAGTGTCGGCCCCTTAGGCCAGTGTTTGAAGCCAGCCGTGTCCACACACAAGCCTGTCGTGCCCAGGCGTGCTGCCTTCGCACAGCCCCACCCCCTGCCCCTCCCACTTCCCACAGGAGCGGAGTGGGGGAGTGGGGAGACAAATGGAAAGGGGCGCAGAGGAGGAAGACGGAGGAACAGGGAGACTCCGAGGTCCGGCCCACTGAGCCTCGCACAGAGTTACCGTGTGTGTGAGTGTGGGTGCCTGCACAGACCTGTCCCCCCTCTGTACGTGTGCCGGCCTACCTATATGATCGCAGGAGGACGCTGGGAGGGGTGAAGAGTGATGGCATTGAAGTAGTAAAAGTGTTGAACGCTGACGTTGAGACTTGGGATTTCACCACCAGCCTGTCCGGATGGATCAGATCCCTCTGCGCTTTTCTTTCTTCCCGCGTTTCCCCTGAGCCCAGTGCTGGGTGTGCCCTCGCGGTTACTGCATCTCAGAAAAGGATCCACACTAGTGGATAGGTGGCACCGCGAAGGGGGTGGGAGTGGGGAGGGAGAACGGGGAGACTCCCCTTGGCCCGGGTTTTCGTTTCTCTTTTCGTCGCCAACTTTAAATGTGGCTCTACTTCCCGGAATGCCTTCGTGTGGAAGAATGTCCACAGCATGGGCTCCCCGCTTCTGAGAGTGGGAAAGACTCTCCCGAGTGTTGGCATTACCCGTGAGGTTAGTTTTGTTTCCTCTGAGCTCTCTGGGCGTTGCCAGTGCGGCCTACTCATGGAGGAGCACTTGCAACAGAAGAGGAAGGAAAACCCTCGGGACAGTGTGGAAAGCACGAAGATCACGGCCCATACTGCTCTCCGGGCACGGAGTGGCATGGGTAAGGAGAGGAGACCTTCCCAGCCGCGCGGCCACGGCTCGGCACTGTCCCAGTGGCCTCTCTATAAAAGTCCCCGCTCCATGCTTTTGCCTCTCCGCAAGGAAACCCGAAAGATGTGGTCTAACTTGTCCTCCAAGGTCTCATTGACCTTTCCGGTGAATGTTGGGCCAGCACCCGAGCTTAAGGTGGAGGAGCAGCGGGATGCATGTATCAAACCATCTCACGGCCCCCCTTCCCTCACCCTCCTCGACCCACCACCCCAAAGAGAGAAAGCCAGAGGGGACCCCGTGAAACCTCAGCGTGCCATGGGGCCACGCTCCCGGCGTGGGACTGAAGACCGCGCGGCCGGCGCCAAGGCCCCTGGGCCGAAGGACCCAGACGCCACCTTGTGAACCCCTCTCTTCTAGCGAGCACGCATGCTCCATCCTTCCCACAAAGCAGGCGACCCTCTTGGAGCGCCACCTGCGAAAGCCCATCCCAAAAGGCCCATTTACCCCTGGGAACGAACAAGTGAGCCCGGGGTCTAGTGAGGTTAGGTAGCCGGAGGCCCGGGAAAGCCCTCCTGAGCCCCAGCCTGACGCCCGCTCTGCCGGAGGGGCCCACGATGTCTGGAACCCCTCCTGGACACGGCTGCTTTTGGTCAATCTTTGGCTCCTACACGGCAGGGGAGACTGCTGCCAAGGGACTGGTGAAGGGCACCCAAGGCAGAGGTGTGCGTCCTTGTCGGTGGGAGGGGGTGGGGGCGTGGCGGCACGGGCAGATGCGTAGCGGAAGAATCTGCCAGTCCCCTCCCCGTCTCCGACCCGACCCGACCCGACCCGACCAGGAGGGTGGGTTGTGTGTATTCCCTGGGACGCAGGCCAGGGGAAGGATCAAGTGGGAAGGAGGAAGCGGGAAAGCCTGGCTACTCTTGCGGCTTTGCGCCACAGTGGCCATGTTGGTGAGGAGCCAGCCGAAGGGGAGGTGGGTGCTCCGTGGCTGGCAGCCAAAGGAGGGAGACGAAGGCAGGGTGGGGTAGGGAAAGGGGGGACTGCCATTTCTGGAGCCACAGTGCCATCCAGCGGACAGCGTGCCTGAAAACCCCAGGCGGCAGCGACCCTTGCCTTCTGCGGGGCACAGGGCCGGGCAATGATGTGCTGGGCTGAGTGGCCTCCGCCCCAGCCAGGCTTTCCGCAGGGGGCTTGCAGAGGCCGAGAGGGACAGAGGGAGTTAGGCCTGCCGGTGGGACCCCGTGGGGAAGCAAGGAGCTCTATGGGCCCTGGGACAAAGCAAGCAGCCTCGAGACCGCTCACCCCAGGCGTCCGTGCTTCCCCGTCAGCCATCTTGGGGTGGACCTTGGGGAAGCCACTGGCCACTGACTGCAGGGACTGGGGCCGTTTGCTCTGTTGATCTCCGCTGGGACAGTAGCGGGGTGCCCTTGCCTGGGGCCACGCTGGGGCCAGGAGGCTCCATTCCTCAGCCGGGACAAAGGAGCTTCGGGATTCTGGGGGCGGGGCCGGGTAGGCCTGCTAGTTCCAGGTGACTGCCTGTGGCACTCTTCATCGCCTGCAGGGCCTGCTTGCCCTTTGTTTTCTTTCCCAGAGTGTTCCCCAGCTGCGGGGGGACCAGGGCGCCATTCTCCGAAAGAGCACTGGTGAAGGGCCCGCCAGGAGGAGGTGGTCCAGCTTCACCCAAACTTGCGGTCCCTCCTCAGCCCCTCCACTCACCCCACCCTCCAAATCCCCTTCCCACTCCTGGGCTTTCCTCAGCACTTGTGCAGGACTCGTTTCCCTTGCCGGAAACAGCTTCCGCTGGATGGCAGTATGGCTCCACAAATGCCAAGCCCAACGCTTACCCTGCTCCTCCCACGTCGTGTCCTCCGCCCTTTGCGGCGCAAAAAAACGAAAGGAAAAAAACAAAAAACCTAAGTCAATTCAAATAACGTGCGTGTACATACATATATGTACACACACACACACACACACACACACACATCTATGCGAAATAAAACGGATATATAATTAAGAAATAAAACTTCAAAATCGCAACATACCCTGGTGAAAGGAGAGGGAAGAAAGAAAGCTGCCAACAGGACCCCACCTGGAACACCAGACTCACAGGACCAAAAGACCAGGGACCCAGAGGCTGGACACTCCCACAAGAATCCCGCAAGCAGGCACGGGCAGCCTGCCTTTCTGTTTCCTTCAGCCCTGGCCACTTTTCTTGGCTCCTGCTCTAGGCAAGAAGTAAAAGGCCAAGGGCACATTACCGCGGCCACTGTGACTCCCACGGGAGGAATTCACATCATGAGACCCCCTGCCCCAGGACAAGGTGCTGGTCACCTCTGCTGGCTGGCACATCATTTAGCTGCAAAGCTGTGCTTCCACCCCGGGCCTGGAGCTTCAGGTGGAGGTCACCCCCTTGGCCTGGCCCATGCAAGCAGCCAGAAACGGCCTGGCGGCCCACCCTGCAGCCACAGGTCTAGACCCACGAGTCTTCTTCCCTCAGCTGGAGCACCAAGCAACTCGCTCAAGTCTGGCTCTGGGAAGGCTGGCCTGGCTTTCTCGGGCGGTGGGGGAAGGGGGCCCGGGGAAGGCCACCAAACACCTCAGAGTCTCGTGGCCTCTCACAGGGCTCCGGCTCCCCAGAGGACTCAATTTCTGGCTCTTCTGCAAGGCGGGGTCCCCCTTCACCCACGTTTACCCAGAACCCTCCAGGTTCGTGAAAGCAGCTCGGGCCTCTCTGATAACAGAATTCTTCCCTTTCACTTTCAAGAGGAGGCCAGAGCTGCCCAACCATCTGCAGGACGACCAAGACCTGGAGCGCACAACGGTTGCCCATGTCTGCGCGTGTGCCCCGGGGGAGAGCTGTCGCCGGGCTCGTGCCTGTGCGGGCGGGGGCGTGCGCGTGCGCGTGCGCTCGCGCGGGCACGTGCGCGCGCGCGTTTGCCTGGCTTTGACTGGGTTTGCACCGGTCTGTGTGCGCCAGCCCGGGGGTGTGCGCGTGTGTCTGTGTCTGCGTCTGCGGGTGTCTGCCTGTGCGAGAACTCGAGTGGGCAGGTGGAAACGGCAGAGACCACGTGCATGTGCGTACACAAGGGAATCCCTAGCGTTGTGTTCACACGACTGGACCGGCAGAAGAGGCAACAGCGGACCACTGAAAGAGGTCCCTACCGGCTCAGGTTTGGACACTTAGACCTTCCGCAGGGAGATCAATTGCAAGGAATGGAAAACCTTGAGGGATTTTGCAAGCAGGGCGTTCAGGACGGTACTTCATTTGAAAGGAACGTCTGGGTTGCTCTCCGGATGACAAAGAGGGACCCCAGTGGTGACCTTCACCTCTGGTCAGCGGAGGGAAAGAATGGAGCCTCCCCCCCAATGCCTTCTGCAACAACGCTGCGTCCCCTATAACCAAGGAGCAGAGGAAGGAGCCGTCTCCATACAGCACTCGTCCCGCTACGAGTAGAAAGCAGGAGGCGTAGGAAACGGGAAGAAGAGTTGTCACCCTCGCACCCGCCACCGCCCGCCACCGCCCACCACCGCCGACGTGTTCAGGGCCCCAGTGCAGGGACGCTTCACTGGGTGGTAGCATGCACGAGGAGTGTCGAACAGACACAAGCTGCCTCCAGACGTGGACGGGATCCGTCCCGGGTGGGATCAAGGGCTCCGATCCAGCAGCAGGCCTGCAGGACCTCTGCTGAGTGGGGTGGCGGGGTGGGGTTTAGGACAGAGGGAGAGTCTGAACCATGCCCTCGGTACGTCCTCGGCACACTGCAACTGGGCCACAGAGCCCCTCTTGCTCAACGCAAACACGGGGAAGGACGCCCGGGAACCAGACAGGAAGCAGGGCGCAACTGCACACGAGGGGGACGAGATCTCCACGGATCGGATCGTATAACAAACGCACAACGGAAGGCGGATGCCCCTTACTCTTGCGATGGAGAGGGATCACTTCGATTTCTAGGAATAAATGAGGAAAACGTAAAGAAAAGAAAAAACAAAACAAAAAGGATGTTTACTCTCCCTAATGGTCCTCCACGCCCCACCCAAGTCCTCCTTCCAGGCAGGCCCCTGGCCTCCACAGAGCTAGAATTGGAAGAAAAGAAGTGACAGTGCAGGGAGGAAATCGGCTGAGAGTAAAGGAAGAGTTGTAGTGAAGAACAGAGAATGACAGCAAACTGAAAGGCATTGTGTCCCAAGTTCGAGGGGTGGATCCCCGAGTGGCAGCCTGTGGCCCCACGGGGGGAGAGGCAACACCAGGGCAAAGTGTCGGCCCCTTAGGCCAGTGTTTGAAGCCAGCCGTGTCCACACACAAGCCTGTCGTGCCCAGGCGTGCTGCCTTCGCACAGCCCCACCCCCTGCCCCTCCCACTTCCCACAGGAGCGGAGTGGGGGAGTGGGGAGACAAATGGAAAGGGGCGCAGAGGAGGAAGACGGAGGAACAGGGAGACTCCGAGGTCCGGCCCACTGAGCCTCGCACAGAGTTACCGTGTGTGTGAGTGTGGGTGCCTGCACAGACCTGTCCCCCCTCTGTACGTGTGCCGGCCTACCTATATGATCGCAGGAGGACGCTGGGAGGGGTGAAGAGTGATGGCATTGAAGTAGTAAAAGTGTTGAACGCTGACGTTGAGACTTGGGATTTCACCACCAGCCTGTCCGGATGGATCAGATCCCTCTGCGCTTTTCTTTCTTCCCGCGTTTCCCCTGAGCCAAGTGCTGGGTGTGCCCTCGCGGTTACTGCATCTCAGAAAAGGATCCACACTAGTGGATAGGTGGCACCGCGAAGGGGGTGGGAGTGGGGAGGGAGAACGGGGAGACTCCCCTTGGCCCGGGTTTTCGTTTCTGGTTTTTGTTTCTCTTTTCGTCGCCAACTTTAAATGTGGCTCTACTTCCCGGAATGCCTTCGTGTGGAAGAATGTCCACAGCATGGGCTCCCCGCTTCTGAGAGTGGGAAAGACTCTCCCGAGTGTTGGCATTACCCGTGAGGTTAGTTTTGTTTCCTCTGAGCTCTCTGGGCGTTGCCAGTGCGGCCTACTCATGGAGGAGCACTTGCAACAGAAGAGGAAGGAAAACCCTCGGGACAGTGTGGAAAGCACGAAGATCACGGCCCATACTGCTCTCCGGGCACGGAGTGGCATGGGTAAGGAGAGGAGACCTTCCCAGCCGCGCGGCCACGGCTCGGCACTGTCCCAGTGGCCTCTCTATAAAAGTCCCCGCTCCATGCTTTTGCCTCTCCGCAAGGAAACCCGAAAGATGTGGTCTAACTTGTCCTCCAAGGTCTCATTGACCTTTCCGGTGAATGTTGGGCCAGCACCCGAGCTTAAGGTGGAGGAGCAGCGGGATGCATGTATCAAACCATCTCACGGCCCCCCTTCCCTCACCCTCCTCGACCCACCACCCCAAAGAGAGAAAGCCAGAGGGGACCCCGTGAAACCTCAGCGTGCCATGGGGCCACGCTCCCGGCGTGGGACTGAAGACCGCGCGGCCGGCGCCAAGGCCCCTGGGCCGAAGGACCCAGACGCCACCTTGTGAACCCCTCTCTTCTAGCGAGCACGCATGCTCCATCCTTCCCACAAAGCAGGCGACCCTCTTGGAGCGCCACCTGCGAAAGCCCATCCCAAAAGGCCCATTTACCCCTGGGAACGAACAAGTGAGCCCGGGGTCTAGTGAGGTTAGGTAGCCGGAGGCCCGGGAAAGCCCTCCTGAGCCCCAGCCTGACGCCCGCTCTGCCGGAGGGGCCCACGATGTCTGGAACCCCTCCTGGACACGGCTGCTTTTGGTCAATCTTTGGCTCCTACACGGCAGGGGAGACTGCTGCCAAGGGACTGGTGAAGGGCACCCAAGGCAGAGGTGTGCGTCCTTGTCGGTGGGAGGGGGTGGGGGCGTGGCGGCACGGGCAGATGCGTAGCGGAAGAATCTGCCAGTCCCCTCCCCGTCTCCGACCCGACCCGACCCGACCCGACCAGGAGGGTGGGTTGTGTGTATTCCCTGGGACGCAGGCCAGGGGAAGGATCAAGTGGGAAGGAGGAAGCGGGAAAGCCTGGCTACTCTTGCGGCTTTGCGCCACAGTGGCCATGTTGGTGAGGAGCCAGCCGAAGGGGAGGTGGGTGCTCCGTGGCTGGCAGCCAAAGGAGGGAGACGAAGGCAGGGTGGGGTAGGGAAAGGGGGGACTGCCATTTCTGGAGCCACAGTGCCATCCAGCGGACAGCGTGCCTGAAAACCCCAGGCGGCAGCGACCCTTGCCTTCTGCGGGGCACAGGGCCGGGCAATGATGTGCTGGGCTGAGTGGCCTCCGCCCCAGCCAGGCTTTCCGCAGGGGGCTTGCAGAGGCCGAGAGGGACAGAGGGAGTTAGGCCTGCCGGTGGGACCCCGTGGGGAAGCAAGGAGCTCTATGGGCCCTGGGACAAAGCAAGCAGCCTCGAGACCGCTCACCCCAGGCGTCCGTGCTTCCCCGTCAGCCATCTTGGGGTGGACCTTGGGGAAGCCACTGGCCACTGACTGCAGGGACTGGGGCCGTTTGCTCTGTTGATCTCCGCTGGGACAGTAGCGGGGTGCCCTTGCCTGGGGCCACGCTGGGGCCAGGAGGCTCCATTCCTCAGCCGGGACAAAGGAGCTTCGGGATTCTGGGGGCGGGGCCGGGTAGGCCTGCTAGTTCCAGGTGACTGCCTGTGGCACTCTTCATCGCCTGCAGGGCCTGCTTGCCCTTTGTTTTCTTTCCCAGAGTGTTCCCCAGCTGCGGGGGGGCCAGGGCGCCATTCTCCGAAAGAGCACTGGTGAAGGGCCCGCCAGGAGGAGGTGGTCCAGCTTCACCCAAACTTGCGGTCCCTCCTCAGCCCCTCCACTCACCCCACCCTCCAAATCCCCTTCCCACTCCTGGGCTTTCCTCAGCACTTGTGCAGGACTCGTTTCCCTTGCCGGAAACAGCTTCCGCTGGATGGCAGTATGGCTCCACAAATGCCAAGCCCAACGCTTACCCTGCTCCTCCCACGTCGTGTCCTCCGCCCTTTGCGGCGCAAAAAAACGAAAGGAAAAAAACAAAAAACCTAAGTCAATTCAAATAACGTGCGTGTACATACATATATGTACACACACACACACACACACACACACACATCTATGCGAAATAAAACGGATATATAATTAAGAAATAAAACTTCAAAATCGCAACATACCCTGGTGAAAGGAGAGGGAAGAAAGAAAGCTGCCAACAGGACCCCACCTGGAACACCAGACTCACAGGACCAAAAGACCAGGGACCCAGAGGCTGGACACTCCCACAAGAATCCCGCAAGCAGGCACGGGCAGCCTGCCTTTCTGTTTCCTTCAGCCCTGGCCACTTTTCTTGGCTCCTGCTCTAGGCAAGAAGTAAAAGGCCAAGGGCACATTACCGCGGCCACTGTGACTCCCACGGGAGGAATTCACATCATGAGACCCCCTGCCCCAGGACAAGGTGCTGGTCACCTCTGCTGGCTGGCACATCATTTAGCTGCAAAGCTGTGCTTCCACCCCGGGCCTGGAGCTTCAGGTGGAGGTCACCCCCTTGGCCTGGCCCATGCAAGCAGCCAGAAACGGCCTGGCGGCCCACCCTGCAGCCACAGGTCTAGACCCACGAGTCTTCTTCCCTCAGCTGGAGCACCAAGCAACTCGCTCAAGTCTGGCTCTGGGAAGGCTGGCCTGGCTTTCTCGGGCGGTGGGGGAAGGGGGCCCGGGGAAGGCCACCAAACACCTCAGAGTCTCGTGGCCTCTCACAGGGCTCCGGCTCCCCAGAGGACTCAATTTCTGTCTCTTCTGCAAGGCGGGGTCCCCCTTCACCCACGTTTACCCAGAACCCTCCAGGTTCGCGAAAGCAGCTCGGGCCTCTCTGATAACAGAATTCTTCCCTTTCACTTTCAAGAGGAGGCCAGAGCTGCCCAACCATCTGCAGGACGACCAAGACCTGGAGCGCACAACGGTTGCCCATGTCTGCGCGTGTGCCCCGGGGGAGAGCTGTCGCCGGGCTCGTGCCTGTGCGCGCGCGCGTTTGCCTGGCTTTGACTGGGTTTGCACCGGTCTGTGTGCGCCAGCCCGGGGGTGTGCGCGTGTGTCTGTGTCTGCGTCTGCGGGTGTCTGCCTGTGCGAGAACTCGAGTGGGCAGGTGGAAACGGCAGAGACCACGTGCATGTGCGTACACAAGGGAATCCCTAGCGTTGTGTTCACACGACTGGACCGGCAGAAGAGGCAACAGCGGACCACTGAAAGAGGTCCCTACCGGCTCAGGTTTGGACACTTAGACCTTCCGCAGGGAGATCAATTGCAAGGAATGGAAAACCTTGAGGGATTTTGCAAGCAGGGCGTTCAGGACGGTACTTCATTTGAAAGGAACGTCTGGGTTGCTCTCCGGATGACAAAGAGGGACCCCAGTGGTGACCTTCACCTCTGGTCAGCGGAGGGAAAGAATGGAGCCTCCCCCCCAATGCCTTGTGCAACAACACTGCGTCCCCTATAACCAAGGAGCAGAGGAAGGAGCCGTCTCCATACAGCACTCGTCCCGCTACGAGTAGAAAGCAGGAGGCGTAGGAAACGGGAAGAAGAGTTGTCACCCTCGCACCCGCCACCGCCCGCCACCGCCCACCACCGCCCACGTGTTCAGGGCCCCAGTGCAGGGACGCTTCACTGGGTGGTAGCATGCACGAGGAGTGTCGAACAGACACAAGCTGCCTCCAGACGTGGACGGGATCCGTCCCGGGTGGGATCAAGGGCTCCGATCCAGCAGCAGGCCTGCAGGACCTCTGCTGAGTGGGGTGGCGGGGTGGGGTTTAGGACAGAGGGAGAGTCTGAACCATGCCCTCGGTACGTCCTCGGCACACTGCAACTGGGCCACAGAGCCCCTCTTGCTCAACGCAAACACGGGGAAGGACGCCCGGGAACCAGACAGGAAGCAGGGCGCAACTGCACACGAGGGGGACGAGATCTCCACGGATCGGATCGTATAACAAACGCACAACGGAAGGCGGATGCCCCTTACTCTTGCGATGGAGAGGGATCACTTCGATTTCTAGGAATAAATGAGGAAAACGTAAAGAAAAGAAAAAACAAAACAAAAAGGATGTTTACTCTCCCTAATGGTCCTCCACGCCCCACCCAAGTCCTCCTTCCAGGCAGGCCCCTGGCCTCCACAGAGCTAGAATTGGAAGAAAAGAAGTGACAGTGCAGGGAGGAAATCGGCTGAGAGTAAAGGAAGAGTTGTAGTGAAGAACAGAGAATGACAGCAAACTGAAAGGCATTGTGTCCCAAGTTCGAGGGGTGGATCCCCGAGTGGCAGCCTGTGGCCCCACGGGGGGAGAGGCAACACCAGGGCAAAGTGTCGGCCCCTTAGGCCAGTGTTTGAAGCCAGCCGTGTCCACACACAAGCCTGTCGTGCCCAGGCGTGCTGCCTTCGCACAGCCCCACCCCCTGCCCCTCCCACTTCCCACAGGAGCGGAGTGGGGGAGTGGGGAGACAAATGGAAAGGGGCGCAGAGGAGGAAGACGGAGGAACAGGGAGACTCCGAGGTCCGGCCCACTGAGCCTCGCACAGAGTTACCGTGTGTGTGAGTGTGGGTGCCTGCACAGACCTGTCCCCCCTCTGTACGTGTGCCGGCCTACCTATATGATCGCAGGAGGACGCTGGGAGGGGTGAAGAGTGATGGCATTGAAGTAGTAAAAGTGTTGAACGCTGACGTTGAGACTTGGGATTTCACCACCAGCCTGTCCGGATGGATCAGATCCCTCTGCGCTTTTCTTTCTTCCCGCGTTTCCCCTGAGCCAAGTGCTGGGTGTGCCCTCGCGGTTACTGCATCTCAGAAAAGGATCCACACTAGTGGATAGGTGGCACCGCGAAGGGGGTGGGAGTGGGGAGGGAGAACGGGGAGACTCCCCTTGGCCCGGGTTTTCGTTTCTGGTTTTTGTTTCTCTTTTCGTCGCCAACTTTAAATGTGGCTCTACTTCCCGGAATGCCTTCGTGTGGAAGAATGTCCACAGCATGGGCTCCCCGCTTCTGAGAGTGGGAAAGACTCTCCCGAGTGTTGGCATTACCCGTGAGGTTAGTTTTGTTTCCTCTGAGCTCTCTGGGCGTTGCCAGTGCGGCCTACTCATGGAGGAGCACTTGCAACAGAAGAGGAAGGAAAACCCTCGGGACAGTGTGGAAAGCACGAAGATCACGGCCCATACTGCTCTCCGGGCACGGAGTGGCATGGGTAAGGAGAGGAGACCTTCCCAGCCGCGCGGCCACGGCTCGGCACTGTCCCAGTGGCCTCTCTATAAAAGTCCCCGCTCCATGCTTTTGCCTCTCCGCAAGGAAACCCGAAAGATGTGGTCTAACTTGTCCTCCAAGGTCTCATTGACCTTTCCGGTGAATGTTGGGCCAGCACCCGAGCTTAAGGTGGAGGAGCAGCGGGATGCATGTATCAAACCATCTCACGGCCCCCCTTCCCTCACCCTCCTCGACCCACCACCCCAAAGAGAGAAAGCCAGAGGGGACCCCGTGAAACCTCAGCGTGCCATGGGGCCACGCTCCCGGCGTGGGACTGAAGACCGCGCGGCCGGCGCCAAGGCCCCTGGGCCGAAGGACCCAGACGCCACCTTGTGAACCCCTCTCTTCTAGCGAGCACGCATGCTCCATCCTTCCCACAAAGCAGGCGACCCTCTTGGAGCGCCACCTGCGAAAGCCCATCCCAAAAGGCCCATTTACCCCTGGGAACGAACAAGTGAGCCCGGGGTCTAGTGAGGTTAGGTAGCCGGAGGCCCGGGAAAGCCCTCCTGAGCCCCAGCCTGACGCCCGCTCTGCCGGAGGGGCCCACGATGTCTGGAACCCCTCCTGGACACGGCTGCTTTTGGTCAATCTTTGGCTCCTACACGGCAGGGGAGACTGCTGCCAAGGGACTGGTGAAGGGCACCCAAGGCAGAGGTGTGCGTCCTTGTCGGTGGGAGGGGGTGGGGGCGTGGCGGCACGGGCAGATGCGTAGCGGAAGAATCTGCCAGTCCCCTCCCCGTCTCCGACCCGACCCGACCCGACCCGACCAGGAGGGTGGGTTGTGTGTATTCCCTGGGACGCAGGCCAGGGGAAGGATCAAGTGGGAAGGAGGAAGCGGGAAAGCCTGGCTACTCTTGCGGCTTTGCGCCACAGTGGCCATGTTGGTGAGGAGCCAGCCGAAGGGGAGGTGGGTGCTCCGTGGCTGGCAGCCAAAGGAGGGAGACGAAGGCAGGGTGGGGTAGGGAAAGGGGGGACTGCCATTTCTGGAGCCACAGTGCCATCCAGCGGACAGCGTGCCTGAAAACCCCAGGCGGCAGCGACCCTTGCCTTCTGCGGGGCACAGGGCCGGGCAATGATGTGCTGGGCTGAGTGGCCTCCGCCCCAGCCAGGCTTTCCGCAGGGGGCTTGCAGAGGCCGAGAGGGACAGAGGGAGTTAGGCCTGCCGGTGGGACCCCGTGGGGAAGCAAGGAGCTCTATGGGCCCTGGGACAAAGCAAGCAGCCTCGAGACCGCTCACCCCAGGCGTCCGTGCTTCCCCGTCAGCCATCTTGGGGTGGACCTTGGGGAAGCCACTGGCCACTGACTGCAGGGACTGGGGCCGTTTGCTCTGTTGATCTCCGCTGGGACAGTAGCGGGGTGCCCTTGCCTGGGGCCACGCTGGGGCCAGGAGGCTCCATTCCTCAGCCGGGACAAAGGAGCTTCGGGATTCTGGGGGCGGGGCCGGGTAGGCCTGCTAGTTCCAGGTGACTGCCTGTGGCACTCTTCATCGCCTGCAGGGCCTGCTTGCCCTTTGTTTTCTTTCCCAGAGTGTTCCCCAGCTGCGGGGGGGCCAGGGCGCCATTCTCCGAAAGAGCACTGGTGAAGGGCCCGCCAGGAGGAGGTGGTCCAGCTTCACCCAAACTTGCGGTCCCTCCTCAGCCCCTCCACTCACCCCACCCTCCAAATCCCCTTCCCACTCCTGGGCTTTCCTCAGCACTTGTGCAGGACTCGTTTCCCTTGCCGGAAACAGCTTCCGCTGGATGGCAGTATGGCTCCACAAATGCCAAGCCCAACGCTTACCCTGCTCCTCCCACGTCGTGTCCTCCGCCCTTTGCGGCGCAAAAAAACGAAAGGAAAAAAACAAAAAACCTAAGTCAATTCAAATAACGTGCGTGTACATACATATATGTACACACACACACACACACACACACACACATCTATGCGAAATAAAACGGATATATAATTAAGAAATAAAACTTCAAAATCGCAACATACCCTGGTGAAAGGAGAGGGAAGAAAGAAAGCTGCCAACAGGACCCCACCTGGAACACCAGACTCACAGGACCAAAAGACCAGGGACCCAGAGGCTGGACACTCCCACAAGAATCCCGCAAGCAGGCACGGGCAGCCTGCCTTTCTGTTTCCTTCAGCCCTGGCCACTTTTCTTGGCTCCTGCTCTAGGCAAGAAGTAAAAGGCCAAGGGCACATTACCGCGGCCACTGTGACTCCCACGGGAGGAATTCACATCATGAGACCCCCTGCCCCAGGACAAGGTGCTGGTCACCTCTGCTGGCTGGCACATCATTTAGCTGCAAAGCTGTGCTTCCACCCCGGGCCTGGAGCTTCAGGTGGAGGTCACCCCCTTGGCCTGGCCCATGCAAGCAGCCAGAAACGGCCTGGCGGCCCACCCTGCAGCCACAGGTCTAGACCCACGAGTCTTCTTCCCTCAGCTGGAGCACCAAGCAACTCGCTCAAGTCTGGCTCTGGGAAGGCTGGCCTGGCTTTCTCGGGCGGTGGGGGAAGGGGGCCCGGGGAAGGCCACCAAACACCTCAGAGTCTCGTGGCCTCTCACAGGGCTCCGGCTCCCCAGAGGACTCAATTTCTGTCTCTTCTGCAAGGCGGGGTCCCCCTTCACCCACGTTTACCCAGAACCCTCCAGGTTCGCGAAAGCAGCTCGGGCCTCTCTGATAACAGAATTCTTCCCTTTCACTTTCAAGAGGAGGCCAGAGCTGCCCAACCATCTGCAGGACGACCAAGACCTGGAGCGCACAACGGTTGCCCATGTCTGCGCGTGTGCCCCGGGGGAGAGCTGTCGCCGGGCTCGTGCCTGTGCGCGCGCGCGTTTGCCTGGCTTTGACTGGGTTTGCACCGGTCTGTGTGCGCCAGCCCGGGGGTGTGCGCGTGTGTCTGTGTCTGCGTCTGCGGGTGTCTGCCTGTGCGAGAACTCGAGTGGGCAGGTGGAAACGGCAGAGACCACGTGCATGTGCGTACACAAGGGAATCCCTAGCGTTGTGTTCACACGACTGGACCGGCAGAAGAGGCAACAGCGGACCACTGAAAGAGGTCCCTACCGGCTCAGGTTTGGACACTTAGACCTTCCGCAGGGAGATCAATTGCAAGGAATGGAAAACCTTGAGGGATTTTGCAAGCAGGGCGTTCAGGACGGTACTTCATTTGAAAGGAACGTCTGGGTTGCTCTCCGGATGACAAAGAGGGACCCCAGTGGTGACCTTCACCTCTGGTCAGCGGAGGGAAAGAATGGAGCCTCCCCCCCAATGCCTTGTGCAACAACACTGCGTCCCCTATAACCAAGGAGCAGAGGAAGGAGCCGTCTCCATACAGCACTCGTCCCGCTACGAGTAGAAAGCAGGAGGCGTAGGAAACGGGAAGAAGAGTTGTCACCCTCGCACCCGCCACCGCCCGCCACCGCCCACCACCGCCCACGTGTTCAGGGCCCCAGTGCAGGGACGCTTCACTGGGTGGTAGCATGCACGAGGAGTGTCGAACAGACACAAGCTGCCTCCAGACGTGGACGGGATCCGTCCCGGGTGGGATCAAGGGCTCCGATCCAGCAGCAGGCCTGCAGGACCTCTGCTGAGTGGGGTGGCGGGGTGGGGTTTAGGACAGAGGGAGAGTCTGAACCATGCCCTCGGTACGTCCTCGGCACACTGCAACTGGGCCACAGAGCCCCTCTTGCTCAACGCAAACACGGGGAAGGACGCCCGGGAACCAGACAGGAAGCAGGGCGCAACTGCACACGAGGGGGACGAGATCTCCACGGATCGGATCGTATAACAAACGCACAACGGAAGGCGGATGCCCCTTACTCTTGCGATGGAGAGGGATCACTTCGATTTCTAGGAATAAATGAGGAAAACGTAAAGAAAAGAAAAAACAAAACAAAAAGGATGTTTACTCTCCCTAATGGTCCTCCACGCCCCACCCAAGTCCTCCTTCCAGGCAGGCCCCTGGCCTCCACAGAGCTAGAATTGGAAGAAAAGAAGTGACAGTGCAGGGAGGAAATCGGCTGAGAGTAAAGGAAGAGTTGTAGTGAAGAACAGAGAATGACAGCAAACTGAAAGGCATTGTGTCCCAAGTTCGAGGGGTGGATCCCCGAGTGGCAGCCTGTGGCCCCACGGGGGGAGAGGCAACACCAGGGCAAAGTGTCGGCCCCTTAGGCCAGTGTTTGAAGCCAGCCGTGTCCACACACAAGCCTGTCGTGCCCAGGCGTGCTGCCTTCGCACAGCCCCACCCCCTGCCCCTCCCACTTCCCACAGGAGCGGAGTGGGGGAGTGGGGAGACAAATGGAAAGGGGCGCAGAGGAGGAAGACGGAGGAACAGGGAGACTCCGAGGTCCGGCCCACTGAGCCTCGCACAGAGTTACCGTGTGTGTGAGTGTGGGTGCCTGCACAGACCTGTCCCCCCTCTGTACGTGTGCCGGCCTACCTATATGATCGCAGGAGGACGCTGGGAGGGGTGAAGAGTGATGGCATTGAAGTAGTAAAAGTGTTGAACGCTGACGTTGAGACTTGGGATTTCACCACCAGCCTGTCCGGATGGATCAGATCCCTCTGCGCTTTTCTTTCTTCCCGCGTTTCCCCTGAGCCAAGTGCTGGGTGTGCCCTCGCGGTTACTGCATCTCAGAAAAGGATCCACACTAGTGGATAGGTGGCACCGCGAAGGGGGTGGGAGTGGGGAGGGAGAACGGGGAGACTCCCCTTGGCCCGGGTTTTCGTTTCTGGTTTTTGTTTCTCTTTTCGTCGCCAACTTTAAATGTGGCTCTACTTCCCGGAATGCCTTCGTGTGGAAGAATGTCCACAGCATGGGCTCCCCGCTTCTGAGAGTGGGAAAGACTCTCCCGAGTGTTGGCATTACCCGTGAGGTTAGTTTTGTTTCCTCTGAGCTCTCTGGGCGTTGCCAGTGCGGCCTACTCATGGAGGAGCACTTGCAACAGAAGAGGAAGGAAAACCCTCGGGACAGTGTGGAAAGCACGAAGATCACGGCCCATACTGCTCTCCGGGCACGGAGTGGCATGGGTAAGGAGAGGAGACCTTCCCAGCCGCGCGGCCACGGCTCGGCACTGTCCCAGTGGCCTCTCTATAAAAGTCCCCGCTCCATGCTTTTGCCTCTCCGCAAGGAAACCCGAAAGATGTGGTCTAACTTGTCCTCCAAGGTCTCATTGACCTTTCCGGTGAATGTTGGGCCAGCACCCGAGCTTAAGGTGGAGGAGCAGCGGGATGCATGTATCAAACCATCTCACGGCCCCCCTTCCCTCACCCTCCTCGACCCACCACCCCAAAGAGAGAAAGCCAGAGGGGACCCCGTGAAACCTCAGCGTGCCATGGGGCCACGCTCCCGGCGTGGGACTGAAGACCGCGCGGCCGGCGCCAAGGCCCCTGGGCCGAAGGACCCAGACGCCACCTTGTGAACCCCTCTCTTCTAGCGAGCACGCATGCTCCATCCTTCCCACAAAGCAGGCGACCCTCTTGGAGCGCCACCTGCGAAAGCCCATCCCAAAAGGCCCATTTACCCCTGGGAACGAACAAGTGAGCCCGGGGTCTAGTGAGGTTAGGTAGCCGGAGGCCCGGGAAAGCCCTCCTGAGCCCCAGCCTGACGCCCGCTCTGCCGGAGGGGCCCACGATGTCTGGAACCCCTCCTGGACACGGCTGCTTTTGGTCAATCTTTGGCTCCTACACGGCAGGGGAGACTGCTGCCAAGGGACTGGTGAAGGGCACCCAAGGCAGAGGTGTGCGTCCTTGTCGGTGGGAGGGTGTGGGGGCGTGGCGGCACGGGCAGATGCGTAGCGGAAGAATCTGCCAGTCCCCTCCCCGTCTCCGACCCGACCCGACCCGACCCGACCAGGAGGGTGGGTTGTGTGTATTCCCTGGGACGCAGGCCAGGGGAAGGATCAAGTGGGAAGGAGGAAGCGGGAAAGCCTGGCTACTCTTGCGGCTTTGCGCCACAGTGGCCATGTTGGTGAGGAGCCAGCCGAAGGGGAGGTGGGTGCTCCGTGGCTGGCAGCCAAAGGAGGGAGACGAAGGCAGGGTGGGGTAGGGAAAGGGGGGACTGCCATTTCTGGAGCCACAGTGCCATCCAGCGGACAGCGTGCCTGAAAACCCCAGGCGGCAGCGACCCTTGCCTTCTGCGGGGCACAGGGCCGGGCAATGATGTGCTGGGCTGAGTGGCCTCCGCCCCAGCCAGGCTTTCCGCAGGGGGCTTGCAGAGGCCGAGAGGGACAGAGGGAGTTAGGCCTGCCGGTGGGACCCCGTGGGGAAGCAAGGAGCTCTATGGGCCCTGGGACAAAGCAAGCAGCCTCGAGACCGCTCACCCCAGGCGTCCGTGCTTCCCCGTCAGCCATCTTGGGGTGGACCTTGGGGAAGCCACTGGCCACTGACTGCAGGGACTGGGGCCGTTTGCTCTGTTGATCTCCGCTGGGACAGTAGCGGGGTGCCCTTGCCTGGGGCCACGCTGGGGCCAGGAGGCTCCATTCCTCAGCCGGGACAAAGGAGCTTCGGGATTCTGGGGGCGGGGCCGGGTAGGCCTGCTAGTTCCAGGTGACTGCCTGTGGCACTCTTCATCGCCTGCAGGGCCTGCTTGCCCTTTGTTTTCTTTCCCAGAGTGTTCCCCAGCTGCGGGGGGGCCAGGGCGCCATTCTCCGAAAGAGCACTGGTGAAGGGCCCGCCAGGAGGAGGTGGTCCAGCTTCACCCAAACTTGCGGTCCCTCCTCAGCCCCTCCACTCACCCCACCCTCCAAATCCCCTTCCCACTCCTGGGCTTTCCTCAGCACTTGTGCAGGACTCGTTTCCCTTGCCGGAAACAGCTTCCGCTGGATGGCAGTATGGCTCCACAAATGCCAAGCCCAACGCTTACCCTGCTCCTCCCACGTCGTGTCCTCCGCCCTTTGCGGCGCAAAAAAACGAAAGGAAAAAAACAAAAAACCTAAGTCAATTCAAATAACGTGCGTGTACATACATATATGTACACACACACACACACACACACACACACATCTATGCGAAATAAAACGGATATATAATTAAGAAATAAAACTTCAAAATCGCAACATACCCTGGTGAAAGGAGAGGGAAGAAAGAAAGCTGCCAACAGGACCCCACCTGGAACACCAGACTCACAGGACCAAAAGACCAGGGACCCAGAGGCTGGACACTCCCACAAGAATCCCGCAAGCAGGCACGGGCAGCCTGCCTTTCTGTTTCCTTCAGCCCTGGCCACTTTTCTTGGCTCCTGCTCTAGGCAAGAAGTAAAAGGCCAAGGGCACATTACCGCGGCCACTGTGACTCCCACGGGAGGAATTCACATCATGAGACCCCCTGCCCCAGGACAAGGTGCTGGTCACCTCTGCTGGCTGGCACATCATTTAGCTGCAAAGCTGTGCTTCCACCCCGGGCCTGGAGCTTCAGGTGGAGGTCACCCCCTTGGCCTGGCCCATGCAAGCAGCCAGAAACGGCCTGGCGGCCCACCCTGCAGCCACAGGTCTAGACCCACGAGTCTTCTTCCCTCAGCTGGAGCACCAAGCAACTCGCTCAAGTCTGGCTCTGGGAAGGCTGGCCTGGCTTTCTCGGGCGGTGGGGGAAGGGGGCCCGGGGAAGGCCACCAAACACCTCAGAGTCTCGTGGCCTCTCACAGGGCTCCGGCTCCCCAGAGGACTCAATTTCTGTCTCTTCTGCAAGGCGGGGTCCCCCTTCACCCACGTTTACCCAGAACCCTCCAGGTTCGCGAAAGCAGCTCGGGCCTCTCTGATAACAGAATTCTTCCCTTTCACTTTCAAGAGGAGGCCAGAGCTGCCCAACCATCTGCAGGACGACCAAGACCTGGAGCGCACAACGGTTGCCCATGTCTGCGCGTGTGCCCCGGGGGAGAGCTGTCGCCGGGCTCGTGCCTGTGCGCGCGCGCGTTTGCCTGGCTTTGACTGGGTTTGCACCGGTCTGTGTGCGCCAGCCCGGGGGTGTGCGCGTGTGTCTGTGTCTGCGTCTGCGGGTGTCTGCCTGTGCGAGAACTCGAGTGGGCAGGTGGAAACGGCAGAGACCACGTGCATGTGCGTACACAAGGGAATCCCTAGCGTTGTGTTCACACGACTGGACCGGCAGAAGAGGCAACAGCGGACCACTGAAAGAGGTCCCTACCGGCTCAGGTTTGGACACTTAGACCTTCCGCAGGGAGATCAATTGCAAGGAATGGAAAACCTTGAGGGATTTTGCAAGCAGGGCGTTCAGGACGGTACTTCATTTGAAAGGAACGTCTGGGTTGCTCTCCGGATGACAAAGAGGGCCCCCAGTGGTGACCTTCACCTCTGGTCAGCGGAGGGAAAGAATGGAGCCTCCCCCCCAATGCCTTCTGCAACAACACTGCGTCCCCTATAACCAAGGAGCAGAGGAAGGAGCCGTCTCCATACAGCACTCGTCCCGCTACGAGTAGAAAGCAGGAGGCGTAGGAAACGGGAAGAAGAGTTGTCACCCTCGCACCCGCCACCGCCCGCCACCGCCCACCACCGCCCACGTGTTCAGGGCCCCAGTGCAGGGACGCTTCACTGGGTGGTAGCATGCACGAGGAGTGTCGAACAGACACAAGCTGCCTCCAGACGTGGACGGGATCCGTCCCGGGTGGGATCAAGGGCTCCGATCCAGCAGCAGGCCTGCAGGACCTCTGCTGAGTGGGGTGGCGGGGTGGGGTTTAGGACAGAGGGAGAGTCTGAACCATGCCCTCGGTACGTCCTCGGCACACTGCAACTGGGCCACAGAGCCCCTCTTGCTCAACGCAAACACGGGGAAGGACGCCCGGGAACCAGACAGGAAGCAGGGCGCAACTGCACACGAGGGGGACGAGATCTCCACGGATCGGATCGTATAACAAACGCACAACGGAAGGCGGATGCCCCTTACTCTTGCGATGGAGAGGGATCACTTCGATTTCTAGGAATAAATGAGGAAAACGTAAAGAAAAGGAAAAACAAAACAAAAAGGATGTTTACTCTCCCTAATGGTCCTCCACGCCCCACCCAAGTCCTCCTTCCAGGCAGGCCCCTGGCCTCCACAGAGCTAGAATTGGAAGAAAAGAAGTGACAGTGCAGGGAGGAAATCGGCTGAGAGTAAAGGAAGAGTTGTAGTGAAGAACAGAGAATGACAGCAAACTGAAAGGCATTGTGTCCCAAGTTCGAGGGGTGGATCCCCGAGTGGCAGCCTGTGGCCCCACGGGGGGAGAGGCAACACCAGGGCAAAGTGTCGGCCCCTTAGGCCAGTGTTTGAAGCCAGCCGTGTCCACACACAAGCCTGTCGTGCCCAGGCGTGCTGCCTTCGCACAGCCCCACCCCCTGCCCCTCCCACTTCCCACAGGAGCGGAGTGGGGGAGTGGGGAGACAAATGGAAAGGGGCGCAGAGGAGGAAGACGGAGGAACAGGGAGACTCCGAGGTCCGGCCCACTGAGCCTCGCACAGAGTTACCGTGTGTGTGAGTGTGGGTGCCTGCACAGACCTGTCCCCCCTCTGTACGTGTGCCGGCCTACCTATATGATCGCAGGAGGACGCTGGGAGGGGTGAAGAGTGATGGCATTGAAGTAGTAAAAGTGTTGAACGCTGACGTTGAGACTTGGGATTTCACCACCAGCCTGTCCGGATGGATCAGATCCCTCTGCGCTTTTCTTTCTTCCCGCGTTTCCCCTGAGCCCAGTGCTGGGTGTGCCCTCGCGGTTACTGCATCTCAGAAAAGGATCCACACTAGTGGATAGGTGGCACCGCGAAGGGGGTGGGAGTGGGGAGGGAGAACGGGGAGACTCCCCTTGGCCCGGGTTTTCGTTTCTGGTTTTTGTTTCTCTTTTCGTCGCCAACTTTAAATGTGGCTCTACTTCCCGGAATGCCTTCGTGTGGAAGAATGTCCACAGCATGGGCTCCCCGCTTCTGAGAGTGGGAAAGACTCTCCCGAGTGTTGGCATTACCCGTGAGGTTAGTTTTGTTTCCTCTGAGCTCTCTGGGCGTTGCCAGTGCGGCCTACTCATGGAGGAGCACTTGCAACAGAAGAGGAAGGAAAACCCTCGGGACAGTGTGGAAAGCACGAAGATCACGGCCCATACTGCTCTCCGGGCACGGAGTGGCATGGGTAAGGAGAGGAGACCTTCCCAGCCGCGCGGCCACGGCTCGGCACTGTCCCAGTGGCCTCTCTATAAAAGTCCCCGCTCCATGCTTTTGCCTCTCCGCAAGGAAACCCGAAAGATGTGGTCTAACTTGTCCTCCAAGGTCTCATTGACCTTTCCGGTGAATGTTGGGCCAGCACCCGAGCTTAAGGTGGAGGAGCAGCGGGATGCATGTATCAAACCATCTCACGGCCCCCCTTCCCTCACCCACCTCGACCCCCACCCCAAAGAGAGAAAGCCAGAGGGGACCCCGTGAAACCTCAGCGTGCCATGGGGCCACGCTCCCGGCGTGGGACTGAAGACCGCGCGGCCGGCGCCAAGGCCCCTGGGCCGAAGGACCCAGACGCCACCTTGTGAACCCCTCTCTTCTAGCGAGCACGCATGCTCCATCCTTCCCACAAAGCAGGCGACCCTCTTGGAGCGCCACCTGCGAAAGCCCATCCCAAAAGGCCCATTTACCCCTGGGAACGAACAAGTGAGCCCGGGGTCTAGTGAGGTTAGGTAGCCGGAGGCCCGGGAAAGCCCTCCTGAGCCCCAGCCTGACGCCCGCTCTGCCGGAGGGGCCCACGATGTCTGGAACCCCTCCTGGACACTGCTGCTTTTGGTCAATCTTTGGCTCCTACACGGCAGGGGAGACTGCTGCCAAGGGACTGGTGAAGGGCACCCAAGGCAGAGGTGTGCGTCCTTGTCGGTGGGAGGGGGTGGGGGCGTGGCGGCACGGGCAGATGCGTAGCGGAAGAATCTGCCAGTCCCCTCTCCGTCTCCGACCCGACCCGACCCGACCCGACCCGACCAGGAGGGTGGGTTGTGTGTATTCCCTGGGACGCAGGCCAGGGGAAGGATCAAGTGGGAAGGAGGAAGCGGGAAAGCCTGGCTACTCTTGCGGCTTTGCGCCACAGTGGCCATGTTGGTGAGGAGCCAGCCGAAGGGGAGGTGGGTGCTCCGTGGCTGGCAGCCAAAGGAGGGAGACGAAGGCAGGGTGGGGTAGGGAAAGGGGGGACTGCCATTTCTGGAGCCACAGTGCCATCCAGCGGACAGCGTGCCTGAAAACCCCAGGCGGCAGCGACCCTTGCCTTCTGCGGGGCACAGGGCCGGGCAATGATGTGCTGGGCTGAGTGGCCTCCGCCCCAGCCAGGCTTTCCGCAGGGGGCTTGCAGAGGCCGAGAGGGACAGAGGGAGTTAGGCCTGCCGGTGGGACCCCGTGGGGAAGCAAGGAGCTCTATGGGCCCTGGGACAAAGCAAGCAGCCTCGAGACCGCTCACCCCAGGCGTCCGTGCTTCCCCGTCAGCCATCTTGGGGTGGACCTTGGGGAAGCCACTGGCCACTGACTGCAGGGACTGGGGCCGTTTGCTCTGTTGATCTCCGCTGGGACAGTAGCGGGGTGCCCTTGCCTGGGGCCACGCTGGGGCCAGGAGGCTCCATTCCTCAGCCGGGACAAAGGAGCTTCGGGATTCTGGGGGCGGGGCCGGGTAGGCCTGCTAGTTCCAGGTGACTGCCTGTGGCACTCTTCATCGCCTGCAGGGCCTGCTTGCCCTTTGTTTTCTTTCCCAGAGTGTTCCCCAGCTGCGGGGGGGCCAGGGCGCCATTCTCCGAAAGAGCACTGGTGAAGGGCCCGCCAGGAGGAGGTGGTCCAGCTTCACCCAAACTTGCGGTCCCTCCTCAGCCCCTCCACTCACCCCACCCTCCAAATCCCCTTCCCACTCCTGGGCTTTCCTCAGCACTTGTGCAGGACTCGTTTCCCTTGCCGGAAACAGCTTCCGCTGGATGGCAGTATGGCTCCACAAATGCCAAGCCCAACGCTTACCCTGCTCCTCCCACGTCGTGTCCTCCGCCCTTTGCGGCGCAAAAAAACGAAAGGAAAAAAACAAAAAACCTAAGTCAATTCAAATAACGTGCGTGTACATACATATATGTACACACACACACACACACACACACACACATCTATGCGAAATAAAACGGATATATAATTAAGAAATAAAACTTCAAAATCGCAACATACCCTGGTGAAAGGAGAGGGAAGAAAGAAAGCTGCCAACAGGACCCCACCTGGAACACCAGACTCACAGGACCAAAAGACCAGGGACCCAGAGGCTGGACACTCCCACAAGAATCCCGCAAGCAGGCACGGGCAGCCTGCCTTTCTGTTTCCTTCAGCCCTGGCCACTTTTCTTGGCTCCTGCTCTAGGCAAGAAGTAAAAGGCCAAGGGCACATTACCGCGGCCACTGTGACTCCCACGGGAGGAATTCACATCATGAGACCCCCTGCCCCAGGACAAGGTGCTGGTCACCTCTGCTGGCTGGCACATCATTTAGCTGCAAAGCTGTGCTTCCACCCCGGGCCTGGAGCTTCAGGTGGAGGTCACCCCCTTGGCCTGGCCCATGCAAGCAGCCAGAAACGGCCTGGCGGCCCACCCTGCAGCCACAGGTCTAGACCCACGAGTCTTCTTCCCTCAGCTGGAGCACCAAGCAACTCGCTCAAGTCTGGCTCTGGGAAGGCTGGCCTGGCTTTCTCGGGCGGTGGGGGAAGGGGGCCCGGGGAAGGCCACCAAACACCTCAGAGTCTCGTGGCCTCTCACAGGGCTCCGGCTCCCCAGAGGACTCAATTTCTGTCTCTTCTGCAAGGCGGGGTCCCCCTTCACCCACGTTTACCCAGAACCCTCCAGGTTCGCGAAAGCAGCTCGGGCCTCTCTGATAACAGAATTCTTCCCTTTCACTTTCAAGAGGAGGCCAGAGCTGCCCAACCATCTGCAGGACGACCAAGACCTGGAGCGCACAACGGTTGCCCATGTCTGCGCGTGTGCCCCGGGGGAGAGCTGTCGCCGGGCTCGTGCCTGTGCGCGCGCGCGTTTGCCTGGCTTTGACTGGGTTTGCACCGGTCTGTGTGCGCCAGCCCGGGGGTGTGCGCGTGTGTCTGTGTCTGCGTCTGCGGGTGTCTGCCTGTGCGAGAACTCGAGTGGGCAGGTGGAAACGGCAGAGACCACGTGCATGTGCGTACACAAGGGAATCCCTAGCGTTGTGTTCACACGACTGGACCGGCAGAAGAGGCAACAGCGGACCACTGAAAGAGGTCCCTACCGGCTCAGGTTTGGACACTTAGACCTTCCGCAGGGAGATCAATTGCAAGGAATGGAAAACCTTGAGGGATTTTGCAAGCAGGGCGTTCAGGACGGTACTTCATTTGAAAGGAACGTCTGGGTTGCTCTCCGGATGACAAAGAGGGCCCCCAGTGGTGACCTTCACCTCTGGTCAGCGGAGGGAAAGAATGGAGCCTCCCCCCCAATGCCTTCTGCAACAACACTGCGTCCCCTATAACCAAGGAGCAGAGGAAGGAGCCGTCTCCATACAGCACTCGTCCCGCTACGAGTAGAAAGCAGGAGGCGTAGGAAACGGGAAGAAGAGTTGTCACCCTCGCACCCGCCACCGCCCGCCACCGCCCACCACCGCCCACGTGTTCAGGGCCCCAGTGCAGGGACGCTTCACTGGGTGGTAGCATGCACGAGGAGTGTCGAACAGACACAAGCTGCCTCCAGACGTGGACGGGATCCGTCCCGGGTGGGATCAAGGGCTCCGATCCAGCAGCAGGCCTGCAGGACCTCTGCTGAGTGGGGTGGCGGGGTGGGGTTTAGGACAGAGGGAGAGTCTGAACCATGCCCTCGGTACGTCCTCGGCACACTGCAACTGGGCCACAGAGCCCCTCTTGCTCAACGCAAACACGGGGAAGGACGCCCGGGAACCAGACAGGAAGCAGGGCGCAACTGCACACGAGGGGGACGAGATCTCCACGGATCGGATCGTATAACAAACGCACAACGGAAGGCGGATGCCCCTTACTCTTGCGATGGAGAGGGATCACTTCGATTTCTAGGAATAAATGAGGAAAACGTAAAGAAAAGGAAAAACAAAACAAAAAGGATGTTTACTCTCCCTAATGGTCCTCCACGCCCCACCCAAGTCCTCCTTCCAGGCAGGCCCCTGGCCTCCACAGAGCTAGAATTGGAAGAAAAGAAGTGACAGTGCAGGGAGGAAATCGGCTGAGAGTAAAGGAAGAGTTGTAGTGAAGAACAGAGAATGACAGCAAACTGAAAGGCATTGTGTCCCAAGTTCGAGGGGTGGATCCCCGAGTGGCAGCCTGTGGCCCCACGGGGGGAGAGGCAACACCAGGGCAAAGTGTCGGCCCCTTAGGCCAGTGTTTGAAGCCAGCCGTGTCCACACACAAGCCTGTCGTGCCCAGGCGTGCTGCCTTCGCACAGCCCCACCCCCTGCCCCTCCCACTTCCCACAGGAGCGGAGTGGGGGAGTGGGGAGACAAATGGAAAGGGGCGCAGAGGAGGAAGACGGAGGAACAGGGAGACTCCGAGGTCCGGCCCACTGAGCCTCGCACAGAGTTACCGTGTGTGTGAGTGTGGGTGCCTGCACAGACCTGTCCCCCCTCTGTACGTGTGCCGGCCTACCTATATGATCGCAGGAGGACGCTGGGAGGGGTGAAGAGTGATGGCATTGAAGTAGTAAAAGTGTTGAACGCTGACGTTGAGACTTGGGATTTCACCACCAGCCTGTCCGGATGGATCAGATCCCTCTGCGCTTTTCTTTCTTCCCGCGTTTCCCCTGAGCCCAGTGCTGGGTGTGCCCTCGCGGTTACTGCATCTCAGAAAAGGATCCACACTAGTGGATAGGTGGCACCGCGAAGGGGGTGGGAGTGGGGAGGGAGAACGGGGAGACTCCCCTTGGCCCGGGTTTTCGTTTCTGGTTTTTGTTTCTCTTTTCGTCGCCAACTTTAAATGTGGCTCTACTTCCCGGAATGCCTTCGTGTGGAAGAATGTCCACAGCATGGGCTCCCCGCTTCTGAGAGTGGGAAAGACTCTCCCGAGTGTTGGCATTACCCGTGAGGTTAGTTTTGTTTCCTCTGAGCTCTCTGGGCGTTGCCAGTGCGGCCTACTCATGGAGGAGCACTTGCAACAGAAGAGGAAGGAAAACCCTCGGGACAGTGTGGAAAGCACGAAGATCACGGCCCATACTGCTCTCCGGGCACGGAGTGGCATGGGTAAGGAGAGGAGACCTTCCCAGCCGCGCGGCCACGGCTCGGCACTGTCCCAGTGGCCTCTCTATAAAAGTCCCCGCTCCATGCTTTTGCCTCTCCGCAAGGAAACCCGAAAGATGTGGTCTAACTTGTCCTCCAAGGTCTCATTGACCTTTCCGGTGAATGTTGGGCCAGCACCCGAGCTTAAGGTGGAGGAGCAGCGGGATGCATGTATCAAACCATCTCACGGCCCCCCTTCCCTCACCCACCTCGACCCCCACCCCAAAGAGAGAAAGCCAGAGGGGACCCCGTGAAACCTCAGCGTGCCATGGGGCCACGCTCCCGGCGTGGGACTGAAGACCGCGCGGCCGGCGCCAAGGCCCCTGGGCCGAAGGACCCAGACGCCACCTTGTGAACCCCTCTCTTCTAGCGAGCACGCATGCTCCATCCTTCCCACAAAGCAGGCGACCCTCTTGGAGCGCCACCTGCGAAAGCCCATCCCAAAAGGCCCATTTACCCCTGGGAACGAACAAGTGAGCCCGGGGTCTAGTGAGGTTAGGTAGCCGGAGGCCCGGGAAAGCCCTCCTGAGCCCCAGCCTGACGCCCGCTCTGCCGGAGGGGCCCACGATGTCTGGAACCCCTCCTGGACACTGCTGCTTTTGGTCAATCTTTGGCTCCTACACGGCAGGGGAGACTGCTGCCAAGGGACTGGTGAAGGGCACCCAAGGCAGAGGTGTGCGTCCTTGTCGGTGGGAGGGGGTGGGGGCGTGGCGGCACGGGCAGATGCGTAGCGGAAGAATCTGCCAGTCCCCTCTCCGTCTCCGACCCGACCCGACCCGACCCGACCCGACCAGGAGGGTGGGTTGTGTGTATTCCCTGGGACGCAGGCCAGGGGAAGGATCAAGTGGGAAGGAGGAAGCGGGAAAGCCTGGCTACTCTTGCGGCTTTGCGCCACAGTGGCCATGTTGGTGAGGAGCCAGCCGAAGGGGAGGTGGGTGCTCCGTGGCTGGCAGCCAAAGGAGGGAGACGAAGGCAGGGTGGGGTAGGGAAAGGGGGGACTGCCATTTCTGGAGCCACAGTGCCATCCAGCGGACAGCGTGCCTGAAAACCCCAGGCGGCAGCGACCCTTGCCTTCTGCGGGGCACAGGGCCGGGCAATGATGTGCTGGGCTGAGTGGCCTCCGCCCCAGCCAGGCTTTCCGCAGGGGGCTTGCAGAGGCCGAGAGGGACAGAGGGAGTTAGGCCTGCCGGTGGGACCCCGTGGGGAAGCAAGGAGCTCTATGGGCCCTGGGACAAAGCAAGCAGCCTCGAGACCGCTCACCCCAGGCGTCCGTGCTTCCCCGTCAGCCATCTTGGGGTGGACCTTGGGGAAGCCACTGGCCACTGACTGCAGGGACTGGGGCCGTTTGCTCTGTTGATCTCCGCTGGGACAGTAGCGGGGTGCCCTTGCCTGGGGCCACGCTGGGGCCAGGAGGCTCCATTCCTCAGCCGGGACAAAGGAGCTTCGGGATTCTGGGGGCGGGGCCGGGTAGGCCTGCTAGTTCCAGGTGACTGCCTGTGGCACTCTTCATCGCCTGCAGGGCCTGCTTGCCCTTTGTTTTCTTTCCCAGAGTGTTCCCCAGCTGCGGGGGGGCCAGGGCGCCATTCTCCGAAAGAGCACTGGTGAAGGGCCCGCCAGGAGGAGGTGGTCCAGCTTCACCCAAACTTGCGGTCCCTCCTCAGCCCCTCCACTCACCCCACCCTCCAAATCCCCTTCCCACTCCTGGGCTTTCCTCAGCACTTGTGCAGGACTCGTTTCCCTTGCCGGAAACAGCTTCCGCTGGATGGCAGTATGGCTCCACAAATGCCAAGCCCAACGCTTACCCTGCTCCTCCCACGTCGTGTCCTCCGCCCTTTGCGGCGCAAAAAAACGAAAGGAAAAAAACAAAAAACCTAAGTCAATTCAAATAACGTGCGTGTACATACATATATGTACACACACACACACACACACACACACACATCTATGCGAAATAAAACGGATATATAATTAAGAAATAAAACTTCAAAATCGCAACATACCCTGGTGAAAGGAGAGGGAAGAAAGAAAGCTGCCAACAGGACCCCACCTGGAACACCAGACTCACAGGACCAAAAGACCAGGGACCCAGAGGCTGGACACTCCCACAAGAATCCCGCAAGCAGGCACGGGCAGCCTGCCTTTCTGTTTCCTTCAGCCCTGGCCACTTTTCTTGGCTCCTGCTCTAGGCAAGAAGTAAAAGGCCAAGGGCACATTACCGCGGCCACTGTGACTCCCACGGGAGGAATTCACATCATGAGACCCCCTGCCCCAGGACAAGGTGCTGGTCACCTCTGCTGGCTGGCACATCATTTAGCTGCAAAGCTGTGCTTCCACCCCGGGCCTGGAGCTTCAGGTGGAGGTCACCCCCTTGGCCTGGCCCATGCAAGCAGCCAGAAACGGCCTGGCGGCCCACCCTGCAGCCACAGGTCTAGACCCACGAGTCTTCTTCCCTCAGCTGGAGCACCAAGCAACTCGCTCAAGTCTGGCTCTGGGAAGGCTGGCCTGGCTTTCTCGGGCGGTGGGGGAAGGGGGCCCGGGGAAGGCCACCAAACACCTCAGAGTCTCGTGGCCTCTCACAGGGCTCCGGCTCCCCAGAGGACTCAATTTCTGGCTCTTCTGCAAGGCGGGGTCCCCCTTCACCCACGTTTACCCAGAACCCTCCAGGTTCGTGAAAGCAGCTCGGGCCTCTCTGATAACAGAATTCTTCCCTTTCACTTTCAAGAGGAGGCCAGAGCTGCCCAACCATCTGCAGGACGACCAAGACCTGGAGCGCACAACGGTTGCCCATGTCTGCGCGTGTGCCCCGGGGGAGAGCTGTCGCCGGGCTCGTGCCTGTGCGGGCGGGGGCGTGCGCGTGCGCTCGCGCGGGCACGTGCGCGCGCGCGTTTGCCTGCCTTTGACTGGGTTTGCACCGGTCTGTGTGCGCCAGCCCGGGGGTGTGCGCGTGTGTCTGTGTCTGCGTCTGCGGGTGTCTGCCTGTGCGAGAACTCGAGTGGGCAGGTGGAAACGGCAGAGACCACGTGCATGTGCGTACACAAGGGAATCCCTAGCGTTGTGTTCACACGACTGGACCGGCAGAAGAGGCAACAGCGGACCACTGAAAGAGGTCCCTACCGGCTCAGGTTTGGACACTTAGACCTTCCGCAGGGAGATCAATTGCAAGGAATGGAAAACCTTGAGGGATTTTGCAAGCAGGGCGTTCAGGACGGTACTTCATTTGAAAGGAACGTCTGGGTTGCTCTCCGGATGACAAAGAGGGACCCCAGTGGTGACCTTCACCTCTGGTCAGCGGAGGGAAAGAATGGAGCCTCCCCCCCAATGCCTTCTGCAACAACGCTGCGTCCCCTATAACCAAGGAGCAGAGGAAGGAGCCGTCTCCATACAGCACTCGTCCCGCTACGAGTAGAAAGCAGGAGGCGTAGGAAACGGGAAGAAGAGTTGTCACCCTCGCACCCGCCACCGCCCGCCACCGCCCACCACCGCCGACGTGTTCAGGGCCCCAGTGCAGGGACGCTTCACTGGGTGGTAGCATGCACGAGGAGTGTCGAACAGACACAAGCTGCCTCCAGACGTGGACGGGATCCGTCCCGGGTGGGATCAAGGGCTCCGATCCAGCAGCAGGCCTGCAGGACCTCTGCTGAGTGGGGTGGCGGGGTGGGGTTTAGGACAGAGGGAGAGTCTGAACCATGCCCTCGGTACGTCCTCGGCACACTGCAACTGGGCCACAGAGCCCCTCTTGCTCAACGCAAACACGGGGAAGGACGCCCGGGAACCAGACAGGAAGCAGGGCGCAACTGCACACGAGGGGGACGAGATCTCCACGGATCGGATCGTATAACAAACGCAGAACGGAAGGCGGATGCCCCTTACTCTTGCGATGGAGAGGGATCACTTCGATTTCTAGGAATAAATGAGGAAAACGTAAAGAAAAGAAAAAACAAAACAAAAAGGATGTTTACTCTCCCTAATGGTCCTCCACGCCCCACCCAAGTCCTCCTTCCAGGCAGGCCCCTGGCCTCCACAGAGCTAGAATTGGAAGAAAAGAAGTGACAGTGCAGGGAGGAAATCGGCTGAGAGTAAAGGAAGAGTTGTAGTGAAGAACAGAGAATGACAGCAAACTGAAAGGCATTGTGTCCCAAGTTCGAGGGGTGGATCCCCGAGTGGCAGCCTGTGGCCCCACGGGGGGAGAGGCAACACCAGGGCAAAGTGTCGGCCCCTTAGGCCAGTGTTTGAAGCCAGCCGTGTCCACACACAAGCCTGTCGTGCCCAGGCGTGCTGCCTTCGCACAGCCCCACCCCCTGCCCCTCCCACTTCCCACAGGAGCGGAGTGGGGGAGTGGGGAGACAAATGGAAAGGGGCGCAGAGGAGGAAGACGGAGGAACAGGGAGACTCCGAGGTCCGGCCCACTGAGCCTCGCACAGAGTTACCGTGTGTGTGAGTGTGGGTGCCTGCACAGACCTGTCCCCCCTCTGTACGTGTGCCGGCCTACCTATATGATCGCAGGAGGACGCTGGGAGGGGTGAAGAGTGATGGCATTGAAGTAGTAAAAGTGTTGAACGCTGACGTTGAGACTTGGGATTTCACCACCAGCCTGTCCGGATGGATCAGATCCCTCTGCGCTTTTCTTTCTTCCCGCGTTTCCCCTGAGCCCAGTGCTGGGTGTGCCCTCGCGGTTACTGCATCTCAGAAAAGGATCCACACTAGTGGATAGGTGGCACCGCGAAGGGGGTGGGAGTGGGGAGGGAGAACGGGGAGACTCCCCTTGGCCCGGGTTTTCGTTTCTGGTTTTTGTTTCTCTTTTCGTCGCCAACTTTAAATGTGGCTCTACTTCCCGGAATGCCTTCGTGTGGAAGAATGTCCACAGCATGGGCTCCCCGCTTCTGAGAGTGGGAAAGACTCTCCCGAGTGTTGGCATTACCCGTGAGGTTAGTTTTGTTTCCTCTGAGCTCTCTGGGCGTTGCCAGTGCGGCCTACTCATGGAGGAGCACTTGCAACAGAAGAGGAAGGAAAACCCTCGGGACAGTGTGGAAAGCACGAAGATCACGGCCCATACTGCTCTCCGGGCACGGAGTGGCATGGGTAAGGAGAGGAGACCTTCCCAGCCGCGCGGCCACGGCTCGGCACTGTCCCAGTGGCCTCTCTATAAAAGTCCCCGCTCCATGCTTTTGCCTCTCCGCAAGGAAACCCGAAAGATGTGGTCTAACTTGTCCTCCAAGGTCTCATTGACCTTTCCGGTGAATGTTGGGCCAGCACCCGAGCTTAAGGTGGAGGAGCAGCGGGATGCATGTATCAAACCATCTCACGGCCCCCCTTCCCTCACCCTCCTCGACCCACCACCCCAAAGAGAGAAAGCCAGAGGGGACCCCGTGAAACCTCAGCGTGCCATGGGGCCACGCTCCCGGCGTGGGACTGAAGACCGCGCGGCCGGCGCCAAGGCCCCTGGGCCGAAGGACCCAGACGCCACCTTGTGAACCCCTCTCTTCTAGCGAGCACGCATGCTCCATCCTTCCCACAAAGCAGGCGACCCTCTTGGAGCGCCACCTGCGAAAGCCCATCCCAAAAGGCCCATTTACCCCTGGGAACGAACAAGTGAGCCCGGGGTCTAGTGAGGTTAGGTAGCCGGAGGCCCGGGAAAGCCCTCCTGAGCCCCAGCCTGACGCCCGCTCTGCCGGAGGGGCCCACGATGTCTGGAACCCCTCCTGGACACGGCTGCTTTTGGTCAATCTTTGGCTCCTACACGGCAGGGGAGACTGCTGCCAAGGGACTGGTGAAGGGCACCCAAGGCAGAGGTGTGCGTCCTTGTCGGTGGGAGGGTGTGGGGGCGTGGCGGCACGGGCAGATGCGTAGCGGAAGAATCTGCCAGTCCCCTCCCCGTCTCCGACCCGACCCGACCCGACCCGACCAGGAGGGTGGGTTGTGTGTATTCCCTGGGACGCAGGCCAGGGGAAGGATCAAGTGGGAAGGAGGAAGCGGGAAAGCCTGGCTACTCTTGCGGCTTTGCGCCACAGTGGCCATGTTGGTGAGGAGCCAGCCGAAGGGGAGGTGGGTGCTCCGTGGCTGGCAGCCAAAGGAGGGAGACGAAGGCAGGGTGGGGTAGGGAAAGGGGGGACTGCCATTTCTGGAGCCACAGTGCCATCCAGCGGACAGCGTGCCTGAAAACCCCAGGCGGCAGCGACCCTTGCCTTCTGCGGGGCACAGGGCCGGGCAATGATGTGCTGGGCTGAGTGGCCTCCGCCCCAGCCAGGCTTTCCGCAGGGGGCTTGCAGAGGCCGAGAGGGACAGAGGGAGTTAGGCCTGCCGGTGGGACCCCGTGGGGAAGCAAGGAGCTCTATGGGCCCTGGGACAAAGCAAGCAGCCTCGAGACCGCTCACCCCAGGCGTCCGTGCTTCCCCGTCAGCCATCTTGGGGTGGACCTTGGGGAAGCCACTGGCCACTGACTGCAGGGACTGGGGCCGTTTGCTCTGTTGATCTCCGCTGGGACAGTAGCGGGGTGCCCTTGCCTGGGGCCACGCTGGGGCCAGGAGGCTCCATTCCTCAGCCGGGACAAAGGAGCTTCGGGATTCTGGGGGCGGGGCCGGGTAGGCCTGCTAGTTCCAGGTGACTGCCTGTGGCACTCTTCATCGCCTGCAGGGCCTGCTTGCCCTTTGTTTTCTTTCCCAGAGTGTTCCCCAGCTGCGGGGGGGCCAGGGCGCCATTCTCCGAAAGAGCACTGGTGAAGGGCCCGCCAGGAGGAGGTGGTCCAGCTTCACCCAAACTTGCGGTCCCTCCTCAGCCCCTCCACTCACCCCACCCTCCAAATCCCCTTCCCACTCCTGGGCTTTCCTCAGCACTTGTGCAGGACTCGTTTCCCTTGCCGGAAACAGCTTCCGCTGGATGGCAGTATGGCTCCACAAATGCCAAGCCCAACGCTTACCCTGCTCCTCCCACGTCGTGTCCTCCGCCCTTTGCGGCGCAAAAAAACGAAAGGAAAAAAACAAAAAACCTAAGTCAATTCAAATAACGTGCGTGTACATACATATATGTACACACACACACACACACACACACACACATCTATGCGAAATAAAACGGATATATAATTAAGAAATAAAACTTCAAAATCGCAACATACCCTGGTGAAAGGAGAGGGAAGAAAGAAAGCTGCCAACAGGACCCCACCTGGAACACCAGACTCACAGGACCAAAAGACCAGGGACCCAGAGGCTGGACACTCCCACAAGAATCCCGCAAGCAGGCACGGGCAGCCTGCCTTTCTGTTTCCTTCAGCCCTGGCCACTTTTCTTGGCTCCTGCTCTAGGCAAGAAGTAAAAGGCCAAGGGCACATTACCGCGGCCACTGTGACTCCCACGGGAGGAATTCACATCATGAGACCCCCTGCCCCAGGACAAGGTGCTGGTCACCTCTGCTGGCTGGCACATCATTTAGCTGCAAAGCTGTGCTTCCACCCCGGGCCTGGAGCTTCAGGTGGAGGTCACCCCCTTGGCCTGGCCCATGCAAGCAGCCAGAAACGGCCTGGCGGCCCACCCTGCAGCCACAGGTCTAGACCCACGAGTCTTCTTCCCTCAGCTGGAGCACCAAGCAACTCGCTCAAGTCTGGCTCTGGGAAGGCTGGCCTGGCTTTCTCGGGCGGTGGGGGAAGGGGGCCCGGGGAAGGCCACCAAACACCTCAGAGTCTCGTGGCCTCTCACAGGGCTCCGGCTCCCCAGAGGACTCAATTTCTGTCTCTTCTGCAAGGCGGGGTCCCCCTTCACCCACGTTTACCCAGAACCCTCCAGGTTCGCGAAAGCAGCTCGGGCCTCTCTGATAACAGAATTCTTCCCTTTCACTTTCAAGAGGAGGCCAGAGCTGCCCAACCATCTGCAGGACGACCAAGACCTGGAGCGCACAACGGTTGCCCATGTCTGCGCGTGTGCCCCGGGGGAGAGCTGTCGCCGGGCTCGTGCCTGTGCGGGCGGGGGCGTGCGCGTGCGCGTGCGCTCGCGCGGGCACGTGCGCGCGCGCGTTTGCCTGGCTTTGACTGGGTTTGCACCGGTCTGTGTGCGCCAGCCCGGGGGTGTGCGCGTGTGTCTGTGTCTGCGTCTGCGGGTGTCTGCCTGTGCGAGAACTCGAGTGGGCAGGTGGAAACGGCAGAGACCACGTGCATGTGCGTACACAAGGGAATCCCTAGCGTTGTGTTCACACGACTGGACCGGCAGAAGAGGCAACAGCGGACCACTGAAAGAGGTCCCTACCGGCTCAGGTTTGGACACTTAGACCTTCCGCAGGGAGATCAATTGCAAGGAATGGAAAACCTTGAGGGATTTTGCAAGCAGGGCGTTCAGGACGGTACTTCATTTGAAAGGAACGTCTGGGTTGCTCTCCGGATGACAAAGAGGGACCCCAGTGGTGACCTTCACCTCTGGTCAGCGGAGGGAAAGAATGGAGCCTCCCCCCCAATGCCTTCTGCAACAACACTGCGTCCCCTATAACCAAGGAGCAGAGGAAGGAGCCGTCTCCATACAGCACTCGTCCCGCTACGAGTAGAAAGCAGGAGGCGTAGGAAACGGGAAGAAGAGTTGTCACCCTCGCACCCGCCACCGCCCGCCACCGCCCACCACCGCCCACGTGTTCAGGGCCCCAGTGCAGGGACGCTTCACTGGGTGGTAGCATGCACGAGGAGTGTCGAACAGACACAAGCTGCCTCCAGACGTGGACGGGATCCGTCCCGGGTGGGATCAAGGGCTCCGATCCAGCAGCAGGCCTGCAGGACCTCTGCTGAGTGGGGTGGCGGGGTGGGGTTTAGGACAGAGGGAGAGTCTGAACCATGCCCTCGGTACGTCCTCGGCACACTGCAACTGGGCCACAGAGCCCCTCTTGCTCAACGCAAACACGGGGAAGGACGCCCGGGAACCAGACAGGAAGCAGGGCGCAACTGCACACGAGGGGGACGAGATCTCCACGGATCGGATCGTATAACAAACGCACAACGGAAGGCGGATGCCCCTTACTCTTGCGATGGAGAGGGATCACTTCGATTTCTAGGAATAAATGAGGAAAACGTAAAGAAAAGAAAAAACAAAACAAAAAGGATGTTTACTCTCCCTAATGGTCCTCCACGCCCCACCCAAGTCCTCCTTCCAGGCAGGCCCCTGGCCTCCACAGAGCTAGAATTGGAAGAAAAGAAGTGACAGTGCAGGGAGGAAATCGGCTGAGAGTAAAGGAAGAGTTGTAGTGAAGAACAGAGAATGACAGCAAACTGAAAGGCATTGTGTCCCAAGTTCGAGGGGTGGATCCCCGAGTGGCAGCCTGTGGCCCCACGGGGGGAGAGGCAACACCAGGGCAAAGTGTCGGCCCCTTAGGCCAGTGTTTGAAGCCAGCCGTGTCCACACACAAGCCTGTCGTGCCCAGGCGTGCTGCCTTCGCACAGCCCCACCCCCTGCCCCTCCCACTTCCCACAGGAGCGGAGTGGGGGAGTGGGGAGACAAATGGAAAGGGGCGCAGAGGAGGAAGACGGAGGAACAGGGAGACTCCGAGGTCCGGCCCACTGAGCCTCGCACAGAGTTACCGTGTGTGTGAGTGTGGGTGCCTGCACAGACCTGTCCCCCCTCTGTACGTGTGCCGGCCTACCTATATGATCGCAGGAGGACGCTGGGAGGGGTGAAGAGTGATGGCATTGAAGTAGTAAAAGTGTTGAACGCTGACGTTGAGACTTGGGATTTCACCACCAGCCTGTCCGGATGGATCAGATCCCTCTGCGCTTTTCTTTCTTCCCGCGTTTCCCCTGAGCCAAGTGCTGGGTGTGCCCTCGCGGTTACTGCATCTCAGAAAAGGATCCACACTAGTGGATAGGTGGCACCGCGAAGGGGGTGGGAGTGGGGAGGGAGAACGGGGAGACTCCCCTTGGCCCGGGTTTTCGTTTCTGGTTTTTGTTTCTCTTTTCGTCGCCAACTTTAAATGTGGCTCTACTTCCCGGAATGCCTTCGTGTGGAAGAATGTCCACAGCATGGGCTCCCCGCTTCTGAGAGTGGGAAAGACTCTCCCGAGTGTTGGCATTACCCGTGAGGTTAGTTTTGTTTCCTCTGAGCTCTCTGGGCGTTGCCAGTGCGGCCTACTCATGGAGGAGCACTTGCAACAGAAGAGGAAGGAAAACCCTCGGGACAGTGTGGAAAGCACGAAGATCACGGCCCATACTGCTCTCCGGGCACGGAGTGGCATGGGTAAGGAGAGGAGACCTTCCCAGCCGCGCGGCCACGGCTCGGCACTGTCCCAGTGGCCTCTCTATAAAAGTCCCCGCTCCATGCTTTTGCCTCTCCGCAAGGAAACCCGAAAGATGTGGTCTAACTTGTCCTCCAAGGTCTCATTGACCTTTCCGGTGAATGTTGGGCCAGCACCCGAGCTTAAGGTGGAGGAGCAGCGGGATGCATGTATCAAACCATCTCACGGCCCCCCTTCCCTCACCCACCTCGACCCCCACCCCAAAGAGAGAAAGCCAGAGGGGACCCCGTGAAACCTCAGCGTGCCATGGGGCCACGCTCCCGGCGTGGGACTGAAGACCGCGCGGCCGGCGCCAAGGCCCCTGGGCCGAAGGACCCAGACGCCACCTTGTGAACCCCTCTCTTCTAGCGAGCACGCATGCTCCATCCTTCCCACAAAGCAGGCGACCCTCTTGGAGCGCCACCTGCGAAAGCCCATCCCAAAAGGCCCATTTACCCCTGGGAACGAACAAGTGAGCCCGGGGTCTAGTGAGGTTAGGTAGCCGGAGGCCCGGGAAAGCCCTCCTGAGCCCCAGCCTGACGCCCGCTCTGCCGGAGGGGCCCACGATGTCTGGAACCCCTCCTGGACACTGCTGCTTTTGGTCAATCTTTGGCTCCTACACGGCAGGGGAGACTGCTGCCAAGGGACTGGTGAAGGGCACCCAAGGCAGAGGTGTGCGTCCTTGTCGGTGGGAGGGGGTGGGGGCGTGGCGGCACGGGCAGATGCGTAGCGGAAGAATCTGCCAGTCCCCTCTCCGTCTCCGACCCGACCCGACCCGACCCGACCCGACCAGGAGGGTGGGTTGTGTGTATTCCCTGGGACGCAGGCCAGGGGAAGGATCAAGTGGGAAGGAGGAAGCGGGAAAGCCTGGCTACTCTTGCGGCTTTGCGCCACAGTGGCCATGTTGGTGAGGAGCCAGCCGAAGGGGAGGTGGGTGCTCCGTGGCTGGCAGCCAAAGGAGGGAGACGAAGGCAGGGTGGGGTAGGGAAAGGGGGGACTGCCATTTCTGGAGCCACAGTGCCATCCAGCGGACAGCGTGCCTGAAAACCCCAGGCGGCAGCGACCCTTGCCTTCTGCGGGGCACAGGGCCGGGCAATGATGTGCTGGGCTGAGTGGCCTCCGCCCCAGCCAGGCTTTCCGCAGGGGGCTTGCAGAGGCCGAGAGGGACAGAGGGAGTTAGGCCTGCCGGTGGGACCCCGTGGGGAAGCAAGGAGCTCTATGGGCCCTGGGACAAAGCAAGCAGCCTCGAGACCGCTCACCCCAGGCGTCCGTGCTTCCCCGTCAGCCATCTTGGGGTGGACCTTGGGGAAGGCACTGGCCACTGACTGCAGGGACTGGGGCCGTTTGCTCTGTTGATCTCCGCTGGGACAGTAGCGGGGTGCCCTTGCCTGGGGCCACGCTGGGGCCAGGAGGCTCCATTCCTCAGCCGGGACAAAGGAGCTTCGGGATTCTGGGGGCGGGGCCGGGTAGGCCTGCTAGTTCCAGGTGACTGCCTGTGGCACTCTTCATCGCCTGCAGGGCCTGCTTGCCCTTTGTTTTCTTTCCCAGAGTGTTCCCCAGCTGCGGGGGGGCCAGGGCGCCATTCTCCGAAAGAGCACTGGTGAAGGGCCCGCCAGGAGGAGGTGGTCCAGCTTCACCCAAACTTGCGGTCCCTCCTCAGCCCCTCCACTCACCCCACCCTCCAAATCCCCTTCCCACTCCTGGGCTTTCCTCAGCACTTGTGCAGGACTCGTTTCCCTTGCCGGAAACAGCTTCCGCTGGATGGCAGTATGGCTCCACAAATGCCAAGCCCAACGCTTACCCTGCTCCTCCCACGTCGTGTCCTCCGCCCTTTGCGGCGCAAAAAAACGAAAGGAAAAAAACAAAAAACCTAAGTCAATTCAAATAACGTGCGTGTACATACATATATGTACACACACACACACACACACACACACACATCTATGCGAAATAAAACGGATATATAATTAAGAAATAAAACTTCAAAATCGCAACATACCCTGGTGAAAGGAGAGGGAAGAAAGAAAGCTGCCAACAGGACCCCACCTGGAACACCAGACTCACAGGACCAAAAGACCAGGGACCCAGAGGCTGGACACTCCCACAAGAATCCCGCAAGCAGGCACGGGCAGCCTGCCTTTCTGTTTCCTTCAGCCCTGGCCACTTTTCTTGGCTCCTGCTCTAGGCAAGAAGTAAAAGGCCAAGGGCACATTACCGCGGCCACTGTGACTCCCACGGGAGGAATTCACATCATGAGACCCCCTGCCCCAGGACAAGGTGCTGGTCACCTCTGCTGGCTGGCACATCATTTAGCTGCAAAGCTGTGCTTCCACCCCGGGCCTGGAGCTTCAGGTGGAGGTCACCCCCTTGGCCTGGCCCATGCAAGCAGCCAGAAACGGCCTGGCGGCCCACCCTGCAGCCACAGGTCTAGACCCACGAGTCTTCTTCCCTCAGCTGGAGCACCAAGCAACTCGCTCAAGTCTGGCTCTGGGAAGGCTGGCCTGGCTTTCTCGGGCGGTGGGGGAAGGGGGCCCGGGGAAGGCCACCAAACACCTCAGAGTCTCGTGGCCTCTCACAGGGCTCCGGCTCCCCAGAGGACTCAATTTCTGGCTCTTCTGCAAGGCGGGGTCCCCCTTCACCCACGTTTACCCAGAACCCTCCAGGTTCGCGAAAGCAGCTCGGGCCTCTCTGATAACAGAATTCTTCCCTTTCACTTTCAAGAGGAGGCCAGAGCTGCCCAACCATCTGCAGGACGACCAAGACCTGGAGCGCACAACGGTTGCCCATGTCTGCGCGTGTGCCCCGGGGGAGAGCTGTCGCCGGGCTCGTGCCTGTGCGCGCGCGCGTTTGCCTGGCTTTGACTGGGTTTGCACCGGTCTGTGTGCGCCAGCCCGGGGGTGTGCGCGTGTGTCTGTGTCTGCGTCTGCGGGTGTCTGCCTGTGCGAGAACTCGAGTGGGCAGGTGGAAACGGCAGAGACCACGTGCATGTGCGTACACAAGGGAATCCCTAGCGTTGTGTTCACACGACTGGACCGGCAGAAGAGGCAACAGCGGACCACTGAAAGAGGTCCCTACCGGCTCAGGTTTGGACACTTAGACCTTCCGCAGGGAGATCAATTGCAAGGAATGGAAAACCTTGAGGGATTTTGCAAGCAGGGCGTTCAGGACGGTACTTCATTTGAAAGGAACGTCTGGGTTGCTCTCCGGATGACAAAGAGGGACCCCAGTGGTGACCTTCACCTCTGGTCAGCGGAGGGAAAGAATGGAGCCTCCCCCCCAATGCCTTGTGCAACAACACTGCGTCCCCTATAACCAAGGAGCAGAGGAAGGAGCCGTCTCCATACAGCACTCGTCCCGCTACGAGTAGAAAGCAGGAGGCGTAGGAAACGGGAAGAAGAGTTGTCACCCTCGCACCCGCCACCGCCCGCCACCGCCCACCACCGCCCACGTGTTCAGGGCCCCAGTGCAGGGACGCTTCACTGGGTGGTAGCATGCACGAGGAGTGTCGAACAGACACAAGCTGCCTCCAGACGTGGACGGGATCCGTCCCGGGTGGGATCAAGGGCTCCGATCCAGCAGCAGGCCTGCAGGACCTCTGCTGAGTGGGGTGGCGGGGTGGGGTTTAGGACAGAGGGAGAGTCTGAACCATGCCCTCGGTACGTCCTCGGCACACTGCAACTGGGCCACAGAGCCCCTCTTGCTCAACGCAAACACGGGGAAGGACGCCCGGGAACCAGACAGGAAGCAGGGCGCAACTGCACACGAGGGGGACGAGATCTCCACGGATCGGATCGTATAACAAACGCACAACGGAAGGCGGATGCCCCTTACTCTTGCGATGGAGAGGGATCACTTCGATTTCTAGGAATAAATGAGGAAAACGTAAAGAAAAGAAAAAACAAAACAAAAAGGATGTTTACTCTCCCTAATGGTCCTCCACGCCCCACCCAAGTCCTCCTTCCAGGCAGGCCCCTGGCCTCCACAGAGCTAGAATTGGAAGAAAAGAAGTGACAGTGCAGGGAGGAAATCGGCTGAGAGTAAAGGAAGAGTTGTAGTGAAGAACAGAGAATGACAGCAAACTGAAAGGCATTGTGTCCCAAGTTCGAGGGGTGGATCCCCGAGTGGCAGCCTGTGGCCCCACGGGGGGAGAGGCAACACCAGGGCAAAGTGTCGGCCCCTTAGGCCAGTGTTTGAAGCCAGCCGTGTCCACACACAAGCCTGTCGTGCCCAGGCGTGCTGCCTTCGCACAGCCCCACCCCCTGCCCCTCCCACTTCCCACAGGAGCGGAGTGGGGGAGTGGGGAGACAAATGGAAAGGGGCGCAGAGGAGGAAGACGGAGGAACAGGGAGACTCCGAGGTCCGGCCCACTGAGCCTCGCACAGAGTTACCGTGTGTGTGAGTGTGGGTGCCTGCACAGACCTGTCCCCCCTCTGTACGTGTGCCGGCCTACCTATATGATCGCAGGAGGACGCTGGGAGGGGTGAAGAGTGATGGCATTGAAGTAGTAAAAGTGTTGAACGCTGACGTTGAGACTTGGGATTTCACCACCAGCCTGTCCGGATGGATCAGATCCCTCTGCGCTTTTCTTTCTTCCCGCGTTTCCCCTGAGCCAAGTGCTGGGTGTGCCCTCGCGGTTACTGCATCTCAGAAAAGGATCCACACTAGTGGATAGGTGGCACCGCGAAGGGGGTGGGAGTGGGGAGGGAGAACGGGGAGACTCCCCTTGGCCCGGGTTTTCGTTTCTGGTTTTTGTTTCTCTTTTCGTCGCCAACTTTAAATGTGGCTCTACTTCCCGGAATGCCTTCGTGTGGAAGAATGTCCACAGCATGGGCTCCCCGCTTCTGAGAGTGGGAAAGACTCTCCCGAGTGTTGGCATTACCCGTGAGGTTAGTTTTGTTTCCTCTGAGCTCTCTGGGCGTTGCCAGTGCGGCCTACTCATGGAGGAGCACTTGCAACAGAAGAGGAAGGAAAACCCTCGGGACAGTGTGGAAAGCACGAAGATCACGGCCCATACTGCTCTCCGGGCACGGAGTGGCATGGGTAAGGAGAGGAGACCTTCCCAGCCGCGCGGCCACGGCTCGGCACTGTCCCAGTGGCCTCTCTATAAAAGTCCCCGCTCCATGCTTTTGCCTCTCCGCAAGGAAACCCGAAAGATGTGGTCTAACTTGTCCTCCAAGGTCTCATTGACCTTTCCGGTGAATGTTGGGCCAGCACCCGAGCTTAAGGTGGAGGAGCAGCGGGATGCATGTATCAAACCATCTCACGGCCCCCCTTCCCTCACCCACCTCGACCCCCACCCCAAAGAGAGAAAGCCAGAGGGGACCCCGTGAAACCTCAGCGTGCCATGGGGCCACGCTCCCGGCGTGGGACTGAAGACCGCGCGGCCGGCGCCAAGGCCCCTGGGCCGAAGGACCCAGACGCCACCTTGTGAACCCCTCTCTTCTAGCGAGCACGCATGCTCCATCCTTCCCACAAAGCAGGCGACCCTCTTGGAGCGCCACCTGCGAAAGCCCATCCCAAAAGGCCCATTTACCCCTGGGAACGAACAAGTGAGCCCGGGGTCTAGTGAGGTTAGGTAGCCGGAGGCCCGGGAAAGCCCTCCTGAGCCCCAGCCTGACGCCCGCTCTGCCGGAGGGGCCCACGATGTCTGGAACCCCTCCTGGACACTGCTGCTTTTGGTCAATCTTTGGCTCCTACACGGCAGGGGAGACTGCTGCCAAGGGACTGGTGAAGGGCACCCAAGGCAGAGGTGTGCGTCCTTGTCGGTGGGAGGGGGTGGGGGCGTGGCGGCACGGGCAGATGCGTAGCGGAAGAATCTGCCAGTCCCCTCTCCGTCTCCGACCCGACCCGACCCGACCCGACCCGACCAGGAGGGTGGGTTGTGTGTATTCCCTGGGACGCAGGCCAGGGGAAGGATCAAGTGGGAAGGAGGAAGCGGGAAAGCCTGGCTACTCTTGCGGCTTTGCGCCACAGTGGCCATGTTGGTGAGGAGCCAGCCGAAGGGGAGGTGGGTGCTCCGTGGCTGGCAGCCAAAGGAGGGAGACGAAGGCAGGGTGGGGTAGGGAAAGGGGGGACTGCCATTTCTGGAGCCACAGTGCCATCCAGCGGACAGCGTGCCTGAAAACCCCAGGCGGCAGCGACCCTTGCCTTCTGCGGGGCACAGGGCCGGGCAATGATGTGCTGGGCTGAGTGGCCTCCGCCCCAGCCAGGCTTTCCGCAGGGGGCTTGCAGAGGCCGAGAGGGACAGAGGGAGTTAGGCCTGCCGGTGGGACCCCGTGGGGAAGCAAGGAGCTCTATGGGCCCTGGGACAAAGCAAGCAGCCTCGAGACCGCTCACCCCAGGCGTCCGTGCTTCCCCGTCAGCCATCTTGGGGTGGACCTTGGGGAAGCCACTGGCCACTGACTGCAGGGACTGGGGCCGTTTGCTCTGTTGATCTCCGCTGGGACAGTAGCGGGGTGCCCTTGCCTGGGGCCACGCTGGGGCCAGGAGGCTCCATTCCTCAGCCGGGACAAAGGAGCTTCGGGATTCTGGGGGCGGGGCCGGGTAGGCCTGCTAGTTCCAGGTGACTGCCTGTGGCACTCTTCATCGCCTGCAGGGCCTGCTTGCCCTTTGTTTTCTTTCCCAGAGTGTTCCCCAGCTGCGGGGGGGCCAGGGCGCCATTCTCCGAAAGAGCACTGGTGAAGGGCCCGCCAGGAGGAGGTGGTCCAGCTTCACCCAAACTTGCGGTCCCTCCTCAGCCCCTCCACTCACCCCACCCTCCAAATCCCCTTCCCACTCCTGGGCTTTCCTCAGCACTTGTGCAGGACTCGTTTCCCTTGCCGGAAACAGCTTCCGCTGGATGGCAGTATGGCTCCACAAATGCCAAGCCCAACGCTTACCCTGCTCCTCCCACGTCGTGTCCTCCGCCCTTTGCGGCGCAAAAAAACGAAAGGAAAAAAACAAAAAACCTAAGTCAATTCAAATAACGTGCGTGTACATACATATATGTACACACACACACACACACACACACACACATCTATGCGAAATAAAACGGATATATAATTAAGAAATAAAACTTCAAAATCGCAACATACCCTGGTGAAAGGAGAGGGAAGAAAGAAAGCTGCCAACAGGACCCCACCTGGAACACCAGACTCACAGGACCAAAAGACCAGGGACCCAGAGGCTGGACACTCCCACAAGAATCCCGCAAGCAGGCACGGGCAGCCTGCCTTTCTGTTTCCTTCAGCCCTGGCCACTTTTCTTGGCTCCTGCTCTAGGCAAGAAGTAAAAGGCCAAGGGCACATTACCGCGGCCACTGTGACTCCCACGGGAGGAATTCACATCATGAGACCCCCTGCCCCAGGACAAGGTGCTGGTCACCTCTGCTGGCTGGCACATCATTTAGCTGCAAAGCTGTGCTTCCACCCCGGGCCTGGAGCTTCAGGTGGAGGTCACCCCCTTGGCCTGGCCCATGCAAGCAGCCAGAAACGGCCTGGCGGCCCACCCTGCAGCCACAGGTCTAGACCCACGAGTCTTCTTCCCTCAGCTGGAGCACCAAGCAACTCGCTCAAGTCTGGCTCTGGGAAGGCTGGCCTGGCTTTCTCGGGCGGTGGGGGAAGGGGGCCCGGGGAAGGCCACCAAACACCTCAGAGTCTCGTGGCCTCTCACAGGGCTCCGGCTCCCCAGAGGACTCAATTTCTGGCTCTTCTGCAAGGCGGGGTCCCCCTTCACCCACGTTTACCCAGAACCCTCCAGGTTCGCGAAAGCAGCTCGGGCCTCTCTGATAACAGAATTCTTCCCTTTCACTTTCAAGAGGAGGCCAGAGCTGCCCAACCATCTGCAGGACGACCAAGACCTGGAGCGCACAACGGTTGCCCATGTCTGCGCGTGTGCCCCGGGGGAGAGCTGTCGCCGGGCTCGTGCCTGTGCGCGCGCGCGTTTGCCTGGCTTTGACTGGGTTTGCACCGGTCTGTGTGCGCCAGCCCGGGGGTGTGCGCGTGTGTCTGTGTCTGCGTCTGCGGGTGTCTGCCTGTGCGAGAACTCGAGTGGGCAGGTGGAAACGGCAGAGACCACGTGCATGTGCGTACACAAGGGAATCCCTAGCGTTGTGTTCACACGACTGGACCGGCAGAAGAGGCAACAGCGGACCACTGAAAGAGGTCCCTACCGGCTCAGGTTTGGACACTTAGACCTTCCGCAGGGAGATCAATTGCAAGGAATGGAAAACCTTGAGGGATTTTGCAAGCAGGGCGTTCAGGACGGTACTTCATTTGAAAGGAACGTCTGGGTTGCTCTCCGGATGACAAAGAGGGACCCCAGTGGTGACCTTCACCTCTGGTCAGCGGAGGGAAAGAATGGAGCCTCCCCCCCAATGCCTTGTGCAACAACACTGCGTCCCCTATAACCAAGGAGCAGAGGAAGGAGCCGTCTCCATACAGCACTCGTCCCGCTACGAGTAGAAAGCAGGAGGCGTAGGAAACGGGAAGAAGAGTTGTCACCCTCGCACCCGCCACCGCCCGCCACCGCCCACCACCGCCCACGTGTTCAGGGCCCCAGTGCAGGGACGCTTCACTGGGTGGTAGCATGCACGAGGAGTGTCGAACAGACACAAGCTGCCTCCAGACGTGGACGGGATCCGTCCCGGGTGGGATCAAGGGCTCCGATCCAGCAGCAGGCCTGCAGGACCTCTGCTGAGTGGGGTGGCGGGGTGGGGTTTAGGACAGAGGGAGAGTCTGAACCATGCCCTCGGTACGTCCTCGGCACACTGCAACTGGGCCACAGAGCCCCTCTTGCTCAACGCAAACACGGGGAAGGACGCCCGGGAACCAGACAGGAAGCAGGGCGCAACTGCACACGAGGGGGACGAGATCTCCACGGATCGGATCGTATAACAAACGCACAACGGAAGGCGGATGCCCCTTACTCTTGCGATGGAGAGGGATCACTTCGATTTCTAGGAATAAATGAGGAAAACGTAAAGAAAAGAAAAAACAAAACAAAAAGGATGTTTACTCTCCCTAATGGTCCTCCACGCCCCACCCAAGTCCTCCTTCCAGGCAGGCCCCTGGCCTCCACAGAGCTAGAATTGGAAGAAAAGAAGTGACAGTGCAGGGAGGAAATCGGCTGAGAGTAAAGGAAGAGTTGTAGTGAAGAACAGAGAATGACAGCAAACTGAAAGGCATTGTGTCCCAAGTTCGAGGGGTGGATCCCCGAGTGGCAGCCTGTGGCCCCACGGGGGGAGAGGCAACACCAGGGCAAAGTGTCGGCCCCTTAGGCCAGTGTTTGAAGCCAGCCGTGTCCACACACAAGCCTGTCGTGCCCAGGCGTGCTGCCTTCGCACAGCCCCACCCCCTGCCCCTCCCACTTCCCACAGGAGCGGAGTGGGGGAGTGGGGAGACAAATGGAAAGGGGCGCAGAGGAGGAAGACGGAGGAACAGGGAGACTCCGAGGTCCGGCCCACTGAGCCTCGCACAGAGTTACCGTGTGTGTGAGTGTGGGTGCCTGCACAGACCTGTCCCCCCTCTGTACGTGTGCCGGCCTACCTATATGATCGCAGGAGGACGCTGGGAGGGGTGAAGAGTGATGGCATTGAAGTAGTAAAAGTGTTGAACGCTGACGTTGAGACTTGGGATTTCACCACCAGCCTGTCCGGATGGATCAGATCCCTCTGCGCTTTTCTTTCTTCCCGCGTTTCCCCTGAGCCAAGTGCTGGGTGTGCCCTCGCGGTTACTGCATCTCAGAAAAGGATCCACACTAGTGGATAGGTGGCACCGCGAAGGGGGTGGGAGTGGGGAGGGAGAACGGGGAGACTCCCCTTGGCCCGGGTTTTCGTTTCTGGTTTTTGTTTCTCTTTTCGTCGCCAACTTTAAATGTGGCTCTACTTCCCGGAATGCCTTCGTGTGGAAGAATGTCCACAGCATGGGCTCCCCGCTTCTGAGAGTGGGAAAGACTCTCCCGAGTGTTGGCATTACCCGTGAGGTTAGTTTTGTTTCCTCTGAGCTCTCTGGGCGTTGCCAGTGCGGCCTACTCATGGAGGAGCACTTGCAACAGAAGAGGAAGGAAAACCCTCGGGACAGTGTGGAAAGCACGAAGATCACGGCCCATACTGCTCTCCGGGCACGGAGTGGCATGGGTAAGGAGAGGAGACCTTCCCAGCCGCGCGGCCACGGCTCGGCACTGTCCCAGTGGCCTCTCTATAAAAGTCCCCGCTCCATGCTTTTGCCTCTCCGCAAGGAAACCCGAAAGATGTGGTCTAACTTGTCCTCCAAGGTCTCATTGACCTTTCCGGTGAATGTTGGGCCAGCACCCGAGCTTAAGGTGGAGGAGCAGCGGGATGCATGTATCAAACCATCTCACGGCCCCCCTTCCCTCACCCTCCTCGACCCACCACCCCAAAGAGAGAAAGCCAGAGGGGACCCCGTGAAACCTCAGCGTGCCATGGGGCCACGCTCCCGGCGTGGGACTGAAGACCGCGCGGCCGGCGCCAAGGCCCCTGGGCCGAAGGACCCAGACGCCACCTTGTGAACCCCTCTCTTCTAGCGAGCACGCATGCTCCATCCTTCCCACAAAGCAGGCGACCCTCTTGGAGCGCCACCTGCGAAAGCCCATCCCAAAAGGCCCATTTACCCCTGGGAACGAACAAGTGAGCCCGGGGTCTAGTGAGGTTAGGTAGCCGGAGGCCCGGGAAAGCCCTCCTGAGCCCCAGCCTGACGCCCGCTCTGCCGGAGGGGCCCACGATGTCTGGAACCCCTCCTGGACACGGCTGCTTTTGGTCAATCTTTGGCTCCTACACGGCAGGGGAGACTGCTGCCAAGGGACTGGTGAAGGGCACCCAAGGCAGAGGTGTGCGTCCTTGTCGGTGGGAGGGGGTGGGGGCGTGGCGGCACGGGCAGATGCGTAGCGGAAGAATCTGCCAGTCCCCTCCCCGTCTCCGACCCGACCCGACCCGACCCGACCAGGAGGGTGGGTTGTGTGTATTCCCTGGGACGCAGGCCAGGGGAAGGATCAAGTGGGAAGGAGGAAGCGGGAAAGCCTGGCTACTCTTGCGGCTTTGCGCCACAGTGGCCATGTTGGTGAGGAGCCAGCCGAAGGGGAGGTGGGTGCTCCGTGGCTGGCAGCCAAAGGAGGGAGACGAAGGCAGGGTGGGGTAGGGAAAGGGGGGACTGCCATTTCTGGAGCCACAGTGCCATCCAGCGGACAGCGTGCCTGAAAACCCCAGGCGGCAGCGACCCTTGCCTTCTGCGGGGCACAGGGCCGGGCAATGATGTGCTGGGCTGAGTGGCCTCCGCCCCAGCCAGGCTTTCCGCAGGGGGCTTGCAGAGGCCGAGAGGGACAGAGGGAGTTAGGCCTGCCGGTGGGACCCCGTGGGGAAGCAAGGAGCTCTATGGGCCCTGGGACAAAGCAAGCAGCCTCGAGACCGCTCACCCCAGGCGTCCGTGCTTCCCCGTCAGCCATCTTGGGGTGGACCTTGGGGAAGCCACTGGCCACTGACTGCAGGGACTGGGGCCGTTTGCTCTGTTGATCTCCGCTGGGACAGTAGCGGGGTGCCCTTGCCTGGGGCCACGCTGGGGCCAGGAGGCTCCATTCCTCAGCCGGGACAAAGGAGCTTCGGGATTCTGGGGGCGGGGCCGGGTAGGCCTGCTAGTTCCAGGTGACTGCCTGTGGCACTCTTCATCGCCTGCAGGGCCTGCTTGCCCTTTGTTTTCTTTCCCAGAGTGTTCCCCAGCTGCGGGGGGGCCAGGGCGCCATTCTCCGAAAGAGCACTGGTGAAGGGCCCGCCAGGAGGAGGTGGTCCAGCTTCACCCAAACTTGCGGTCCCTCCTCAGCCCCTCCACTCACCCCACCCTCCAAATCCCCTTCCCACTCCTGGGCTTTCCTCAGCACTTGTGCAGGACTCGTTTCCCTTGCCGGAAACAGCTTCCGCTGGATGGCAGTATGGCTCCACAAATGCCAAGCCCAACGCTTACCCTGCTCCTCCCACGTCGTGTCCTCCGCCCTTTGCGGCGCAAAAAAACGAAAGGAAAAAAACAAAAAACCTAAGTCAATTCAAATAACGTGCGTGTACATACATATATGTACACACACACACACACACACACACACATCTATGCGAAATAAAACGGATATATAATTAAGAAATAAAACTTCAAAATCGCAACATACCCTGGTGAAAGGAGAGGGAAGAAAGAAAGCTGCCAACAGGACCCCACCTGGAACACCAGACTCACAGGACCAAAAGACCAGGGACCCAGAGGCTGGACACTCCCACAAGAATCCCGCAAGCAGGCACGGGCAGCCTGCCTTTCTGTTTCCTTCAGCCCTGGCCACTTTTCTTGGCTCCTGCTCTAGGCAAGAAGTAAAAGGCCAAGGGCACATTACCGCGGCCACTGTGACTCCCACGGGAGGAATTCACATCATGAGACCCCCTGCCCCAGGACAAGGTGCTGGTCACCTCTGCTGGCTGGCACATCATTTAGCTGCAAAGCTGTGCTTCCACCCCGGGCCTGGAGCTTCAGGTGGAGGTCACCCCCTTGGCCTGGCCCATGCAAGCAGCCAGAAACGGCCTGGCGGCCCACCCTGCAGCCACAGGTCTAGACCCACGAGTCTTCTTCCCTCAGCTGGAGCACCAAGCAACTCGCTCAAGTCTGGCTCTGGGAAGGCTGGCCTGGCTTTCTCGGGCGGTGGGGGAAGGGGGCCCGGGGAAGGCCACCAAACACCTCAGAGTCTCGTGGCCTCTCACAGGGCTCCGGCTCCCCAGAGGACTCAATTTCTGGCTCTTCTGCAAGGCGGGGTCCCCCTTCACCCACGTTTACCCAGAACCCTCCAGGTTCGCGAAAGCAGCTCGGGCCTCTCTGATAACAGAATTCTTCCCTTTCACTTTCAAGAGGAGGCCAGAGCTGCCCAACCATCTGCAGGACGACCAAGACCTGGAGCGCACAACGGTTGCCCATGTCTGCGCGTGTGCCCCGGGGGAGAGCTGTCGCCAGGCTCGTGCCTGTGCGGGCGGGGGCGTGCGCGTGCGCGTGCGCGCGCGCGGGCACGTGCGCGCGCGCGTTTGCCTGGCTTTGACTGGGTTTGCACCGGTCTGTGTGCGCCAGCCCGGGGGTGTGCGCGTGTGTCTGTGTCTGCGTCTGCGGGTGTCTGCCTGTGCGAGAACTCGAGTGGGCAGGTGGAAACGGCAGAGACCACGTGCATGTGCGTACACAAGGGAATCCCTAGCGTTGTGTTCACACGACTGGACCGGCAGAAGAGGCAACAGCGGACCACTGAAAGAGGTCCCTACCGGCTCAGGTTTGGACACTTAGACCTTCCGCAGGGAGATCAATTGCAAGGAATGGAAAACCTTGAGGGATTTTGCAAGCAGGGCGTTCAGGACGGTACTTCATTTGAAAGGAACGTCTGGGTTGCTCTCCGGATGACAAAGAGGGCCCCCAGTGGTGACCTTCACCTCTGGTCAGCGGAGGGAAAGAATGGAGCCTCCCCCCCAATGCCTTCTGCAACAACACTGCGTCCCCTATAACCAAGGAGCAGAGGAAGGAGCCGTCTCCATACAGCACTCGTCCCGCTACGAGTAGAAAGCAGGAGGCGTAGGAAACGGGAAGAAGAGTTGTCACCCTCGCACCCGCCACCGCCCGCCACCGCCCACCACCGCCCACGTGTTCAGGGCCCCAGTGCAGGGACGCTTCACTGGGTGGTAGCATGCACGAGGAGTGTCGAACAGACACAAGCTGCCTCCAGACGTGGACGGGATCCGTCCCGGGTGGGATCAAGGGCTCCGATCCAGCAGCAGGCCTGCAGGACCTCTGCTGAGTGGGGTGGCGGGGTGGGGTTTAGGACAGAGGGAGAGTCTGAACCATGCCCTCGGTACGTCCTCGGCACACTGCAACTGGGCCACAGAGCCCCTCTTGCTCAACGCAAACACGGGGAAGGACGCCCGGGAACCAGACAGGAAGCAGGGCGCAACTGCACACGAGGGGGACGAGATCTCCACGGATCGGATCGTATAACAAACGCAGAACAGAAGGCGGATGCCCCTTACTCTTGCGATGGAGAGGGATCACTTCGATTTCTAGGAATAAATGAGGAAAACGTAAAGAAAAGGAAAAACAAAACAAAAAGGATGTTTACTCTCCCTAATGGTCCTCCACGCCCCACCCAAGTCCTCCTTCCAGGCAGGCCCCTGGCCTCCACAGAGCTAGAATTGGAAGAAAAGAAGTGACAGTGCAGGGAGGAAATCGGCTGAGAGTAAAGGAAGAGTTGTAGTGAAGAACAGAGAATGACAGCAAACTGAAAGGCATTGTGTCCCAAGTTCGAGGGGTGGATCCCCGAGTGGCAGCCTGTGGCCCCACGGGGGGAGAGGCAACACCAGGGCAAAGTGTCGGCCCCTTAGGCCAGTGTTTGAAGCCAGCCGTGTCCACACACAAGCCTGTCGTGCCCAGGCGTGCTGCCTTCGCACAGCCCCACCCCCTGCCCCTCCCACTTCCCACAGGAGCGGAGTGGGGGAGTGGGGAGACAAATGGAAAGGGGCGCAGAGGAGGAAGACGGAGGAACAGGGAGACTCCGAGGTCCGGCCCACTGAGCCTCGCACAGAGTTACCGTGTGTGTGAGTGTGGGTGCCTGCACAGACCTGTCCCCCCTCTGTACGTGTGCCGGCCTACCTATATGATCGCAGGAGGACGCTGGGAGGGGTGAAGAGTGATGGCATTGAAGTAGTAAAAGTGTTGAACGCTGACGTTGAGACTTGGGATTTCACCACCAGCCTGTCCGGATGGATCAGATCCCTCTGCGCTTTTCTTTCTTCCCGCGTTTCCCCTGAGCCCAGTGCTGGGTGTGCCCTCGCGGTTACTGCATCTCAGAAAAGGATCCACACTAGTGGATAGGTGGCACCGCGAAGGGGGTGGGAGTGGGGAGGGAGAACGGGGAGACTCCCCTTGGCCCGGGTTTTCGTTTCTCTTTTCGTCGCCAACTTTAAATGTGGCTCTACTTCCCGGAATGCCTTCGTGTGGAAGAATGTCCACAGCATGGGCTCCCCGCTTCTGAGAGTGGGAAAGACTCTCCCGAGTGTTGGCATTACCCGTGAGGTTAGTTTTGTTTCCTCTGAGCTCTCTGGGCGTTGCCAGTGCGGCCTACTCATGGAGGAGCACTTGCAACAGAAGAGGAAGGAAAACCCTCGGGACAGTGTGGAAAGCACGAAGATCACGGCCCATACTGCTCTCCGGGCACGGAGTGGCATGGGTAAGGAGAGGAGACCTTCCCAGCCGCGCGGCCACGGCTCGGCACTGTCCCAGTGGCCTCTCTATAAAAGTCCCCGCTCCATGCTTTTGCCTCTCCGCAAGGAAACCCGAAAGATGTGGTCTAACTTGTCCTCCAAGGTCTCATTGACCTTTCCGGTGAATGTTGGGCCAGCACCCGAGCTTAAGGTGGAGGAGCAGCGGGATGCATGTATCAAACCATCTCACGGCCCCCCTTCCCTCACCCTCCTCGACCCACCACCCCAAAGAGAGAAAGCCAGAGGGGACCCCGTGAAACCTCAGCGTGCCATGGGGCCACGCTCCCGGCGTGGGACTGAAGACCGCGCGGCCGGCGCCAAGGCCCCTGGGCCGAAGGACCCAGACGCCACCTTGTGAACCCCTCTCTTCTAGCGAGCACGCATGCTCCATCCTTCCCACAAAGCAGGCGACCCTCTTGGAGCGCCACCTGCGAAAGCCCATCCCAAAAGGCCCATTTACCCCTGGGAACGAACAAGTGAGCCCGGGGTCTAGTGAGGTTAGGTAGCCGGAGGCCCGGGAAAGCCCTCCTGAGCCCCAGCCTGACGCCCGCTCTGCCGGAGGGGCCCACGATGTCTGGAACCCCTCCTGGACACGGCTGCTTTTGGTCAATCTTTGGCTCCTACACGGCAGGGGAGACTGCTGCCAAGGGACTGGTGAAGGGCACCCAAGGCAGAGGTGTGCGTCCTTGTCGGTGGGAGGGGGTGGGGGCGTGGCGGCACGGGCAGATGCGTAGCGGAAGAATCTGCCAGTCCCCTCCCCGTCTCCGACCCGACCCGACCCGACCCGACCAGGAGGGTGGGTTGTGTGTATTCCCTGGGACGCAGGCCAGGGGAAGGATCAAGTGGGAAGGAGGAAGCGGGAAAGCCTGGCTACTCTTGCGGCTTTGCGCCACAGTGGCCATGTTGGTGAGGAGCCAGCCGAAGGGGAGGTGGGTGCTCCGTGGCTGGCAGCCAAAGGAGGGAGACGAAGGCAGGGTGGGGTAGGGAAAGGGGGGACTGCCATTTCTGGAGCCACAGTGCCATCCAGCGGACAGCGTGCCTGAAAACCCCAGGCGGCAGCGACCCTTGCCTTCTGCGGGGCACAGGGCCGGGCAATGATGTGCTGGGCTGAGTGGCCTCCGCCCCAGCCAGGCTTTCCGCAGGGGGCTTGCAGAGGCCGAGAGGGACAGAGGGAGTTAGGCCTGCCGGTGGGACCCCGTGGGGAAGCAAGGAGCTCTATGGGCCCTGGGACAAAGCAAGCAGCCTCGAGACCGCTCACCCCAGGCGTCCGTGCTTCCCCGTCAGCCATCTTGGGGTGGACCTTGGGGAAGCCACTGGCCACTGACTGCAGGGACTGGGGCCGTTTGCTCTGTTGATCTCCGCTGGGACAGTAGCGGGGTGCCCTTGCCTGGGGCCACGCTGGGGCCAGGAGGCTCCATTCCTCAGCCGGGACAAAGGAGCTTCGGGATTCTGGGGGCGGGGCCGGGTAGGCCTGCTAGTTCCAGGTGACTGCCTGTGGCACTCTTCATCGCCTGCAGGGCCTGCTTGCCCTTTGTTTTCTTTCCCAGAGTGTTCCCCAGCTGCGGGGGGACCAGGGCGCCATTCTCCGAAAGAGCACTGGTGAAGGGCCCGCCAGGAGGAGGTGGTCCAGCTTCACCCAAACTTGCGGTCCCTCCTCAGCCCCTCCACTCACCCCACCCTCCAAATCCCCTTCCCACTCCTGGGCTTTCCTCAGCACTTGTGCAGGACTCGTTTCCCTTGCCGGAAACAGCTTCCGCTGGATGGCAGTATGGCTCCACAAATGCCAAGCCCAACGCTTACCCTGCTCCTCCCACGTCGTGTCCTCCGCCCTTTGCGGCGCAAAAAAACGAAAGGAAAAAAACAAAAAACCTAAGTCAATTCAAATAACGTGCGTGTACATACATATATGTACACACACACACACACACACACACACACATCTATGCGAAATAAAACGGATATATAATTAAGAAATAAAACTTCAAAATCGCAACATACCCTGGTGAAAGGAGAGGGAAGAAAGAAAGCTGCCAACAGGACCCCACCTGGAACACCAGACTCACAGGACCAAAAGACCAGGGACCCAGAGGCTGGACACTCCCACAAGAATCCCGCAAGCAGGCACGGGCAGCCTGCCTTTCTGTTTCCTTCAGCCCTGGCCACTTTTCTTGGCTCCTGCTCTAGGCAAGAAGTAAAAGGCCAAGGGCACATTACCGCGGCCACTGTGACTCCCACGGGAGGAATTCACATCATGAGACCCCCTGCCCCAGGACAAGGTGCTGGTCACCTCTGCTGGCTGGCACATCATTTAGCTGCAAAGCTGTGCTTCCACCCCGGGCCTGGAGCTTCAGGTGGAGGTCACCCCCTTGGCCTGGCCCATGCAAGCAGCCAGAAACGGCCTGGCGGCCCACCCTGCAGCCACAGGTCTAGACCCACGAGTCTTCTTCCCTCAGCTGGAGCACCAAGCAACTCGCTCAAGTCTGGCTCTGGGAAGGCTGGCCTGGCTTTCTCGGGCGGTGGGGGAAGGGGGCCCGGGGAAGGCCACCAAACACCTCAGAGTCTCGTGGCCTCTCACAGGGCTCCGGCTCCCCAGAGGACTCAATTTCTGGCTCTTCTGCAAGGCGGGGTCCCCCTTCACCCACGTTTACCCAGAACCCTCCAGGTTCGTGAAAGCAGCTCGGGCCTCTCTGATAACAGAATTCTTCCCTTTCACTTTCAAGAGGAGGCCAGAGCTGCCCAACCATCTGCAGGACGACCAAGACCTGGAGCGCACAACGGTTGCCCATGTCTGCGCGTGTGCCCCGGGGGAGAGCTGTCGCCGGGCTCGTGCCTGTGCGGGCGGGGGCGTGCGCGTGCGCGTGCGCTCGCGCGGGCACGTGCGCGCGCGCGTTTGCCTGGCTTTGACTGGGTTTGCACCGGTCTGTGTGCGCCAGCCCGGGGGTGTGCGCGTGTGTCTGTGTCTGCGTCTGCGGGTGTCTGCCTGTGCGAGAACTCGAGTGGGCAGGTGGAAACGGCAGAGACCACGTGCATGTGCGTACACAAGGGAATCCCTAGCGTTGTGTTCACACGACTGGACCGGCAGAAGAGGCAACAGCGGACCACTGAAAGAGGTCCCTACCGGCTCAGGTTTGGACACTTAGACCTTCCGCAGGGAGATCAATTGCAAGGAATGGAAAACCTTGAGGGATTTTGCAAGCAGGGCGTTCAGGACGGTACTTCATTTGAAAGGAACGTCTGGGTTGCTCTCCGGATGACAAAGAGGGACCCCAGTGGTGACCTTCACCTCTGGTCAGCGGAGGGAAAGAATGGAGCCTCCCCCCCAATGCCTTCTGCAACAACGCTGCGTCCCCTATAACCAAGGAGCAGAGGAAGGAGCCGTCTCCATACAGCACTCGTCCCGCTACGAGTAGAAAGCAGGAGGCGTAGGAAACGGGAAGAAGAGTTGTCACCCTCGCACCCGCCACCGCCCGCCACCGCCCACCACCGCCGACGTGTTCAGGGCCCCAGTGCAGGGACGCTTCACTGGGTGGTAGCATGCACGAGGAGTGTCGAACAGACACAAGCTGCCTCCAGACGTGGACGGGATCCGTCCCGGGTGGGATCAAGGGCTCCGATCCAGCAGCAGGCCTGCAGGACCTCTGCTGAGTGGGGTGGCGGGGTGGGGTTTAGGACAGAGGGAGAGTCTGAACCATGCCCTCGGTACGTCCTCGGCACACTGCAACTGGGCCACAGAGCCCCTCTTGCTCAACGCAAACACGGGGAAGGACGCCCGGGAACCAGACAGGAAGCAGGGCGCAACTGCACACGAGGGGGACGAGATCTCCACGGATCGGATCGTATAACAAACGCACAACGGAAGGCGGATGCCCCTTACTCTTGCGATGGAGAGGGATCACTTCGATTTCTAGGAATAAATGAGGAAAACGTAAAGAAAAGAAAAAACAAAACAAAAAGGATGTTTACTCTCCCTAATGGTCCTCCACGCCCCACCCAAGTCCTCCTTCCAGGCAGGCCCCTGGCCTCCACAGAGCTAGAATTGGAAGAAAAGAAGTGACAGTGCAGGGAGGAAATCGGCTGAGAGTAAAGGAAGAGTTGTAGTGAAGAACAGAGAATGACAGCAAACTGAAAGGCATTGTGTCCCAAGTTCGAGGGGTGGATCCCCGAGTGGCAGCCTGTGGCCCCACGGGGGGAGAGGCAACACCAGGGCAAAGTGTCGGCCCCTTAGGCCAGTGTTTGAAGCCAGCCGTGTCCACACACAAGCCTGTCGTGCCCAGGCGTGCTGCCTTCGCACAGCCCCACCCCCTGCCCCTCCCACTTCCCACAGGAGCGGAGTGGGGGAGTGGGGAGACAAATGGAAAGGGGCGCAGAGGAGGAAGACGGAGGAACAGGGAGACTCCGAGGTCCGGCCCACTGAGCCTCGCACAGAGTTACCGTGTGTGTGAGTGTGGGTGCCTGCACAGACCTGTCCCCCCTCTGTACGTGTGCCGGCCTACCTATATGATCGCAGGAGGACGCTGGGAGGGGTGAAGAGTGATGGCATTGAAGTAGTAAAAGTGTTGAACGCTGACGTTGAGACTTGGGATTTCACCACCAGCCTGTCCGGATGGATCAGATCCCTCTGCGCTTTTCTTTCTTCCCGCGTTTCCCCTGAGCCAAGTGCTGGGTGTGCCCTCGCGGTTACTGCATCTCAGAAAAGGATCCACACTAGTGGATAGGTGGCACCGCGAAGGGGGTGGGAGTGGGGAGGGAGAACGGGGAGACTCCCCTTGGCCCGGGTTTTCGTTTCTGGTTTTTGTTTCTCTTTTCGTCGCCAACTTTAAATGTGGCTCTACTTCCCGGAATGCCTTCGTGTGGAAGAATGTCCACAGCATGGGCTCCCCGCTTCTGAGAGTGGGAAAGACTCTCCCGAGTGTTGGCATTACCCGTGAGGTTAGTTTTGTTTCCTCTGAGCTCTCTGGGCGTTGCCAGTGCGGCCTACTCATGGAGGAGCACTTGCAACAGAAGAGGAAGGAAAACCCTCGGGACAGTGTGGAAAGCACGAAGATCACGGCCCATACTGCTCTCCGGGCACGGAGTGGCATGGGTAAGGAGAGGAGACCTTCCCAGCCGCGCGGCCACGGCTCGGCACTGTCCCAGTGGCCTCTCTATAAAAGTCCCCGCTCCATGCTTTTGCCTCTCCGCAAGGAAACCCGAAAGATGTGGTCTAACTTGTCCTCCAAGGTCTCATTGACCTTTCCGGTGAATGTTGGGCCAGCACCCGAGCTTAAGGTGGAGGAGCAGCGGGATGCATGTATCAAACCATCTCACGGCCCCCCTTCCCTCACCCTCCTCGACCCACCACCCCAAAGAGAGAAAGCCAGAGGGGACCCCGTGAAACCTCAGCGTGCCATGGGGCCACGCTCCCGGCGTGGGACTGAAGACCGCGCGGCCGGCGCCAAGGCCCCTGGGCCGAAGGACCCAGACGCCACCTTGTGAACCCCTCTCTTCTAGCGAGCACGCATGCTCCATCCTTCCCACAAAGCAGGCGACCCTCTTGGAGCGCCACCTGCGAAAGCCCATCCCAAAAGGCCCATTTACCCCTGGGAACGAACAAGTGAGCCCGGGGTCTAGTGAGGTTAGGTAGCCGGAGGCCCGGGAAAGCCCTCCTGAGCCCCAGCCTGACGCCCGCTCTGCCGGAGGGGCCCACGATGTCTGGAACCCCTCCTGGACACGGCTGCTTTTGGTCAATCTTTGGCTCCTACACGGCAGGGGAGACTGCTGCCAAGGGACTGGTGAAGGGCACCCAAGGCAGAGGTGTGCGTCCTTGTCGGTGGGAGGGGGTGGGGGCGTGGCGGCACGGGCAGATGCGTAGCGGAAGAATCTGCCAGTCCCCTCCCCGTCTCCGACCCGACCCGACCCGACCCGACCAGGAGGGTGGGTTGTGTGTATTCCCTGGGACGCAGGCCAGGGGAAGGATCAAGTGGGAAGGAGGAAGCGGGAAAGCCTGGCTACTCTTGCGGCTTTGCGCCACAGTGGCCATGTTGGTGAGGAGCCAGCCGAAGGGGAGGTGGGTGCTCCGTGGCTGGCAGCCAAAGGAGGGAGACGAAGGCAGGGTGGGGTAGGGAAAGGGGGGACTGCCATTTCTGGAGCCACAGTGCCATCCAGCGGACAGCGTGCCTGAAAACCCCAGGCGGCAGCGACCCTTGCCTTCTGCGGGGCACAGGGCCGGGCAATGATGTGCTGGGCTGAGTGGCCTCCGCCCCAGCCAGGCTTTCCGCAGGGGGCTTGCAGAGGCCGAGAGGGACAGAGGGAGTTAGGCCTGCCGGTGGGACCCCGTGGGGAAGCAAGGAGCTCTATGGGCCCTGGGACAAAGCAAGCAGCCTCGAGACCGCTCACCCCAGGCGTCCGTGCTTCCCCGTCAGCCATCTTGGGGTGGACCTTGGGGAAGCCACTGGCCACTGACTGCAGGGACTGGGGCCGTTTGCTCTGTTGATCTCCGCTGGGACAGTAGCGGGGTGCCCTTGCCTGGGGCCACGCTGGGGCCAGGAGGCTCCATTCCTCAGCCGGGACAAAGGAGCTTCGGGATTCTGGGGGCGGGGCCGGGTAGGCCTGCTAGTTCCAGGTGACTGCCTGTGGCACTCTTCATCGCCTGCAGGGCCTGCTTGCCCTTTGTTTTCTTTCCCAGAGTGTTCCCCAGCTGCGGGGGGGCCAGGGCGCCATTCTCCGAAAGAGCACTGGTGAAGGGCCCGCCAGGAGGAGGTGGTCCAGCTTCACCCAAACTTGCGGTCCCTCCTCAGCCCCTCCACTCACCCCACCCTCCAAATCCCCTTCCCACTCCTGGGCTTTCCTCAGCACTTGTGCAGGACTCGTTTCCCTTGCCGGAAACAGCTTCCGCTGGATGGCAGTATGGCTCCACAAATGCCAAGCCCAACGCTTACCCTGCTCCTCCCACGTCGTGTCCTCCGCCCTTTGCGGCGCAAAAAAACGAAAGGAAAAAAACAAAAAACCTAAGTCAATTCAAATAACGTGCGTGTACATACATATATGTACACACACACACACACACACACACACACATCTATGCGAAATAAAACGGATATATAATTAAGAAATAAAACTTCAAAATCGCAACATACCCTGGTGAAAGGAGAGGGAAGAAAGAAAGCTGCCAACAGGACCCCACCTGGAACACCAGACTCACAGGACCAAAAGACCAGGGACCCAGAGGCTGGACACTCCCACAAGAATCCCGCAAGCAGGCACGGGCAGCCTGCCTTTCTGTTTCCTTCAGCCCTGGCCACTTTTCTTGGCTCCTGCTCTAGGCAAGAAGTAAAAGGCCAAGGGCACATTACCGCGGCCACTGTGACTCCCACGGGAGGAATTCACATCATGAGACCCCCTGCCCCAGGACAAGGTGCTGGTCACCTCTGCTGGCTGGCACATCATTTAGCTGCAAAGCTGTGCTTCCACCCCGGGCCTGGAGCTTCAGGTGGAGGTCACCCCCTTGGCCTGGCCCATGCAAGCAGCCAGAAACGGCCTGGCGGCCCACCCTGCAGCCACAGGTCTAGACCCACGAGTCTTCTTCCCTCAGCTGGAGCACCAAGCAACTCGCTCAAGTCTGGCTCTGGGAAGGCTGGCCTGGCTTTCTCGGGCGGTGGGGGAAGGGGGCCCGGGGAAGGCCACCAAACACCTCAGAGTCTCGTGGCCTCTCACAGGGCTCCGGCTCCCCAGAGGACTCAATTTCTGTCTCTTCTGCAAGGCGGGGTCCCCCTTCACCCACGTTTACCCAGAACCCTCCAGGTTCGCGAAAGCAGCTCGGGCCTCTCTGATAACAGAATTCTTCCCTTTCACTTTCAAGAGGAGGCCAGAGCTGCCCAACCATCTGCAGGACGACCAAGACCTGGAGCGCACAACGGTTGCCCATGTCTGCGCGTGTGCCCCGGGGGAGAGCTGTCGCCGGGCTCGTGCCTGTGCGCGCGCGCGTTTGCCTGGCTTTGACTGGGTTTGCACCGGTCTGTGTGCGCCAGCCCGGGGGTGTGCGCGTGTGTCTGTGTCTGCGTCTGCGGGTGTCTGCCTGTGCGAGAACTCGAGTGGGCAGGTGGAAACGGCAGAGACCACGTGCATGTGCGTACACAAGGGAATCCCTAGCGTTGTGTTCACACGACTGGACCGGCAGAAGAGGCAACAGCGGACCACTGAAAGAGGTCCCTACCGGCTCAGGTTTGGACACTTAGACCTTCCGCAGGGAGATCAATTGCAAGGAATGGAAAACCTTGAGGGATTTTGCAAGCAGGGCGTTCAGGACGGTACTTCATTTGAAAGGAACGTCTGGGTTGCTCTCCGGATGACAAAGAGGGACCCCAGTGGTGACCTTCACCTCTGGTCAGCGGAGGGAAAGAATGGAGCCTCCCCCCCAATGCCTTGTGCAACAACACTGCGTCCCCTATAACCAAGGAGCAGAGGAAGGAGCCGTCTCCATACAGCACTCGTCCCGCTACGAGTAGAAAGCAGGAGGCGTAGGAAACGGGAAGAAGAGTTGTCACCCTCGCACCCGCCACCGCCCGCCACCGCCCACCACCGCCCACGTGTTCAGGGCCCCAGTGCAGGGACGCTTCACTGGGTGGTAGCATGCACGAGGAGTGTCGAACAGACACAAGCTGCCTCCAGACGTGGACGGGATCCGTCCCGGGTGGGATCAAGGGCTCCGATCCAGCAGCAGGCCTGCAGGACCTCTGCTGAGTGGGGTGGCGGGGTGGGGTTTAGGACAGAGGGAGAGTCTGAACCATGCCCTCGGTACGTCCTCGGCACACTGCAACTGGGCCACAGAGCCCCTCTTGCTCAACGCAAACACGGGGAAGGACGCCCGGGAACCAGACAGGAAGCAGGGCGCAACTGCACACGAGGGGGACGAGATCTCCACGGATCGGATCGTATAACAAACGCACAACGGAAGGCGGATGCCCCTTACTCTTGCGATGGAGAGGGATCACTTCGATTTCTAGGAATAAATGAGGAAAACGTAAAGAAAAGAAAAAACAAAACAAAAAGGATGTTTACTCTCCCTAATGGTCCTCCACGCCCCACCCAAGTCCTCCTTCCAGGCAGGCCCCTGGCCTCCACAGAGCTAGAATTGGAAGAAAAGAAGTGACAGTGCAGGGAGGAAATCGGCTGAGAGTAAAGGAAGAGTTGTAGTGAAGAACAGAGAATGACAGCAAACTGAAAGGCATTGTGTCCCAAGTTCGAGGGGTGGATCCCCGAGTGGCAGCCTGTGGCCCCACGGGGGGAGAGGCAACACCAGGGCAAAGTGTCGGCCCCTTAGGCCAGTGTTTGAAGCCAGCCGTGTCCACACACAAGCCTGTCGTGCCCAGGCGTGCTGCCTTCGCACAGCCCCACCCCCTGCCCCTCCCACTTCCCACAGGAGCGGAGTGGGGGAGTGGGGAGACAAATGGAAAGGGGCGCAGAGGAGGAAGACGGAGGAACAGGGAGACTCCGAGGTCCGGCCCACTGAGCCTCGCACAGAGTTACCGTGTGTGTGAGTGTGGGTGCCTGCACAGACCTGTCCCCCCTCTGTACGTGTGCCGGCCTACCTATATGATCGCAGGAGGACGCTGGGAGGGGTGAAGAGTGATGGCATTGAAGTAGTAAAAGTGTTGAACGCTGACGTTGAGACTTGGGATTTCACCACCAGCCTGTCCGGATGGATCAGATCCCTCTGCGCTTTTCTTTCTTCCCGCGTTTCCCCTGAGCCAAGTGCTGGGTGTGCCCTCGCGGTTACTGCATCTCAGAAAAGGATCCACACTAGTGGATAGGTGGCACCGCGAAGGGGGTGGGAGTGGGGAGGGAGAACGGGGAGACTCCCCTTGGCCCGGGTTTTCGTTTCTGGTTTTTGTTTCTCTTTTCGTCGCCAACTTTAAATGTGGCTCTACTTCCCGGAATGCCTTCGTGTGGAAGAATGTCCACAGCATGGGCTCCCCGCTTCTGAGAGTGGGAAAGACTCTCCCGAGTGTTGGCATTACCCGTGAGGTTAGTTTTGTTTCCTCTGAGCTCTCTGGGCGTTGCCAGTGCGGCCTACTCATGGAGGAGCACTTGCAACAGAAGAGGAAGGAAAACCCTCGGGACAGTGTGGAAAGCACGAAGATCACGGCCCATACTGCTCTCCGGGCACGGAGTGGCATGGGTAAGGAGAGGAGACCTTCCCAGCCGCGCGGCCACGGCTCGGCACTGTCCCAGTGGCCTCTCTATAAAAGTCCCCGCTCCATGCTTTTGCCTCTCCGCAAGGAAACCCGAAAGATGTGGTCTAACTTGTCCTCCAAGGTCTCATTGACCTTTCCGGTGAATGTTGGGCCAGCACCCGAGCTTAAGGTGGAGGAGCAGCGGGATGCATGTATCAAACCATCTCACGGCCCCCCTTCCCTCACCCTCCTCGACCCACCACCCCAAAGAGAGAAAGCCAGAGGGGACCCCGTGAAACCTCAGCGTGCCATGGGGCCACGCTCCCGGCGTGGGACTGAAGACCGCGCGGCCGGCGCCAAGGCCCCTGGGCCGAAGGACCCAGACGCCACCTTGTGAACCCCTCTCTTCTAGCGAGCACGCATGCTCCATCCTTCCCACAAAGCAGGCGACCCTCTTGGAGCGCCACCTGCGAAAGCCCATCCCAAAAGGCCCATTTACCCCTGGGAACGAACAAGTGAGCCCGGGGTCTAGTGAGGTTAGGTAGCCGGAGGCCCGGGAAAGCCCTCCTGAGCCCCAGCCTGACGCCCGCTCTGCCGGAGGGGCCCACGATGTCTGGAACCCCTCCTGGACACGGCTGCTTTTGGTCAATCTTTGGCTCCTACACGGCAGGGGAGACTGCTGCCAAGGGACTGGTGAAGGGCACCCAAGGCAGAGGTGTGCGTCCTTGTCGGTGGGAGGGGGTGGGGGCGTGGCGGCACGGGCAGATGCGTAGCGGAAGAATCTGCCAGTCCCCTCCCCGTCTCCGACCCGACCCGACCCGACCCGACCAGGAGGGTGGGTTGTGTGTATTCCCTGGGACGCAGGCCAGGGGAAGGATCAAGTGGGAAGGAGGAAGCGGGAAAGCCTGGCTACTCTTGCGGCTTTGCGCCACAGTGGCCATGTTGGTGAGGAGCCAGCCGAAGGGGAGGTGGGTGCTCCGTGGCTGGCAGCCAAAGGAGGGAGACGAAGGCAGGGTGGGGTAGGGAAAGGGGGGACTGCCATTTCTGGAGCCACAGTGCCATCCAGCGGACAGCGTGCCTGAAAACCCCAGGCGGCAGCGACCCTTGCCTTCTGCGGGGCACAGGGCCGGGCAATGATGTGCTGGGCTGAGTGGCCTCCGCCCCAGCCAGGCTTTCCGCAGGGGGCTTGCAGAGGCCGAGAGGGACAGAGGGAGTTAGGCCTGCCGGTGGGACCCCGTGGGGAAGCAAGGAGCTCTATGGGCCCTGGGACAAAGCAAGCAGCCTCGAGACCGCTCACCCCAGGCGTCCGTGCTTCCCCGTCAGCCATCTTGGGGTGGACCTTGGGGAAGCCACTGGCCACTGACTGCAGGGACTGGGGCCGTTTGCTCTGTTGATCTCCGCTGGGACAGTAGCGGGGTGCCCTTGCCTGGGGCCACGCTGGGGCCAGGAGGCTCCATTCCTCAGCCGGGACAAAGGAGCTTCGGGATTCTGGGGGCGGGGCCGGGTAGGCCTGCTAGTTCCAGGTGACTGCCTGTGGCACTCTTCATCGCCTGCAGGGCCTGCTTGCCCTTTGTTTTCTTTCCCAGAGTGTTCCCCAGCTGCGGGGGGGCCAGGGCGCCATTCTCCGAAAGAGCACTGGTGAAGGGCCCGCCAGGAGGAGGTGGTCCAGCTTCACCCAAACTTGCGGTCCCTCCTCAGCCCCTCCACTCACCCCACCCTCCAAATCCCCTTCCCACTCCTGGGCTTTCCTCAGCACTTGTGCAGGACTCGTTTCCCTTGCCGGAAACAGCTTCCGCTGGATGGCAGTATGGCTCCACAAATGCCAAGCCCAACGCTTACCCTGCTCCTCCCACGTCGTGTCCTCCGCCCTTTGCGGCGCAAAAAAACGAAAGGAAAAAAACAAAAAACCTAAGTCAATTCAAATAACGTGCGTGTACATACATATATGTACACACACACACACACACACACACACACATCTATGCGAAATAAAACGGATATATAATTAAGAAATAAAACTTCAAAATCGCAACATACCCTGGTGAAAGGAGAGGGAAGAAAGAAAGCTGCCAACAGGACCCCACCTGGAACACCAGACTCACAGGACCAAAAGACCAGGGACCCAGAGGCTGGACACTCCCACAAGAATCCCGCAAGCAGGCACGGGCAGCCTGCCTTTCTGTTTCCTTCAGCCCTGGCCACTTTTCTTGGCTCCTGCTCTAGGCAAGAAGTAAAAGGCCAAGGGCACATTACCGCGGCCACTGTGACTCCCACGGGAGGAATTCACATCATGAGACCCCCTGCCCCAGGACAAGGTGCTGGTCACCTCTGCTGGCTGGCACATCATTTAGCTGCAAAGCTGTGCTTCCACCCCGGGCCTGGAGCTTCAGGTGGAGGTCACCCCCTTGGCCTGGCCCATGCAAGCAGCCAGAAACGGCCTGGCGGCCCACCCTGCAGCCACAGGTCTAGACCCACGAGTCTTCTTCCCTCAGCTGGAGCACCAAGCAACTCGCTCAAGTCTGGCTCTGGGAAGGCTGGCCTGGCTTTCTCGGGCGGTGGGGGAAGGGGGCCCGGGGAAGGCCACCAAACACCTCAGAGTCTCGTGGCCTCTCACAGGGCTCCGGCTCCCCAGAGGACTCAATTTCTGTCTCTTCTGCAAGGCGGGGTCCCCCTTCACCCACGTTTACCCAGAACCCTCCAGGTTCGCGAAAGCAGCTCGGGCCTCTCTGATAACAGAATTCTTCCCTTTCACTTTCAAGAGGAGGCCAGAGCTGCCCAACCATCTGCAGGACGACCAAGACCTGGAGCGCACAACGGTTGCCCATGTCTGCGCGTGTGCCCCGGGGGAGAGCTGTCGCCGGGCTCGTGCCTGTGCGCGCGCGCGTTTGCCTGGCTTTGACTGGGTTTGCACCGGTCTGTGTGCGCCAGCCCGGGGGTGTGCGCGTGTGTCTGTGTCTGCGTCTGCGGGTGTCTGCCTGTGCGAGAACTCGAGTGGGCAGGTGGAAACGGCAGAGACCACGTGCATGTGCGTACACAAGGGAATCCCTAGCGTTGTGTTCACACGACTGGACCGGCAGAAGAGGCAACAGCGGACCACTGAAAGAGGTCCCTACCGGCTCAGGTTTGGACACTTAGACCTTCCGCAGGGAGATCAATTGCAAGGAATGGAAAACCTTGAGGGATTTTGCAAGCAGGGCGTTCAGGACGGTACTTCATTTGAAAGGAACGTCTGGGTTGCTCTCCGGATGACAAAGAGGGACCCCAGTGGTGACCTTCACCTCTGGTCAGCGGAGGGAAAGAATGGAGCCTCCCCCCCAATGCCTTGTGCAACAACACTGCGTCCCCTATAACCAAGGAGCAGAGGAAGGAGCCGTCTCCATACAGCACTCGTCCCGCTACGAGTAGAAAGCAGGAGGCGTAGGAAACGGGAAGAAGAGTTGTCACCCTCGCACCCGCCACCGCCCGCCACCGCCCACCACCGCCCACGTGTTCAGGGCCCCAGTGCAGGGACGCTTCACTGGGTGGTAGCATGCACGAGGAGTGTCGAACAGACACAAGCTGCCTCCAGACGTGGACGGGATCCGTCCCGGGTGGGATCAAGGGCTCCGATCCAGCAGCAGGCCTGCAGGACCTCTGCTGAGTGGGGTGGCGGGGTGGGGTTTAGGACAGAGGGAGAGTCTGAACCATGCCCTCGGTACGTCCTCGGCACACTGCAACTGGGCCACAGAGCCCCTCTTGCTCAACGCAAACACGGGGAAGGACGCCCGGGAACCAGACAGGAAGCAGGGCGCAACTGCACACGAGGGGGACGAGATCTCCACGGATCGGATCGTATAACAAACGCACAACGGAAGGCGGATGCCCCTTACTCTTGCGATGGAGAGGGATCACTTCGATTTCTAGGAATAAATGAGGAAAACGTAAAGAAAAGAAAAAACAAAACAAAAAGGATGTTTACTCTCCCTAATGGTCCTCCACGCCCCACCCAAGTCCTCCTTCCAGGCAGGCCCCTGGCCTCCACAGAGCTAGAATTGGAAGAAAAGAAGTGACAGTGCAGGGAGGAAATCGGCTGAGAGTAAAGGAAGAGTTGTAGTGAAGAACAGAGAATGACAGCAAACTGAAAGGCATTGTGTCCCAAGTTCGAGGGGTGGATCCCCGAGTGGCAGCCTGTGGCCCCACGGGGGGAGAGGCAACACCAGGGCAAAGTGTCGGCCCCTTAGGCCAGTGTTTGAAGCCAGCCGTGTCCACACACAAGCCTGTCGTGCCCAGGCGTGCTGCCTTCGCACAGCCCCACCCCCTGCCCCTCCCACTTCCCACAGGAGCGGAGTGGGGGAGTGGGGAGACAAATGGAAAGGGGCGCAGAGGAGGAAGACGGAGGAACAGGGAGACTCCGAGGTCCGGCCCACTGAGCCTCGCACAGAGTTACCGTGTGTGTGAGTGTGGGTGCCTGCACAGACCTGTCCCCCCTCTGTACGTGTGCCGGCCTACCTATATGATCGCAGGAGGACGCTGGGAGGGGTGAAGAGTGATGGCATTGAAGTAGTAAAAGTGTTGAACGCTGACGTTGAGACTTGGGATTTCACCACCAGCCTGTCCGGATGGATCAGATCCCTCTGCGCTTTTCTTTCTTCCCGCGTTTCCCCTGAGCCAAGTGCTGGGTGTGCCCTCGCGGTTACTGCATCTCAGAAAAGGATCCACACTAGTGGATAGGTGGCACCGCGAAGGGGGTGGGAGTGGGGAGGGAGAACGGGGAGACTCCCCTTGGCCCGGGTTTTCGTTTCTGGTTTTTGTTTCTCTTTTCGTCGCCAACTTTAAATGTGGCTCTACTTCCCGGAATGCCTTCGTGTGGAAGAATGTCCACAGCATGGGCTCCCCGCTTCTGAGAGTGGGAAAGACTCTCCCGAGTGTTGGCATTACCCGTGAGGTTAGTTTTGTTTCCTCTGAGCTCTCTGGGCGTTGCCAGTGCGGCCTACTCATGGAGGAGCACTTGCAACAGAAGAGGAAGGAAAACCCTCGGGACAGTGTGGAAAGCACGAAGATCACGGCCCATACTGCTCTCCGGGCACGGAGTGGCATGGGTAAGGAGAGGAGACCTTCCCAGCCGCGCGGCCACGGCTCGGCACTGTCCCAGTGGCCTCTCTATAAAAGTCCCCGCTCCATGCTTTTGCCTCTCCGCAAGGAAACCCGAAAGATGTGGTCTAACTTGTCCTCCAAGGTCTCATTGACCTTTCCGGTGAATGTTGGGCCAGCACCCGAGCTTAAGGTGGAGGAGCAGCGGGATGCATGTATCAAACCATCTCACGGCCCCCCTTCCCTCACCCTCCTCGACCCACCACCCCAAAGAGAGAAAGCCAGAGGGGACCCCGTGAAACCTCAGCGTGCCATGGGGCCACGCTCCCGGCGTGGGACTGAAGACCGCGCGGCCGGCGCCAAGGCCCCTGGGCCGAAGGACCCAGACGCCACCTTGTGAACCCCTCTCTTCTAGCGAGCACGCATGCTCCATCCTTCCCACAAAGCAGGCGACCCTCTTGGAGCGCCACCTGCGAAAGCCCATCCCAAAAGGCCCATTTACCCCTGGGAACGAACAAGTGAGCCCGGGGTCTAGTGAGGTTAGGTAGCCGGAGGCCCGGGAAAGCCCTCCTGAGCCCCAGCCTGACGCCCGCTCTGCCGGAGGGGCCCACGATGTCTGGAACCCCTCCTGGACACGGCTGCTTTTGGTCAATCTTTGGCTCCTACACGGCAGGGGAGACTGCTGCCAAGGGACTGGTGAAGGGCACCCAAGGCAGAGGTGTGCGTCCTTGTCGGTGGGAGGGTGTGGGGGCGTGGCGGCACGGGCAGATGCGTAGCGGAAGAATCTGCCAGTCCCCTCCCCGTCTCCGACCCGACCCGACCCGACCCGACCAGGAGGGTGGGTTGTGTGTATTCCCTGGGACGCAGGCCAGGGGAAGGATCAAGTGGGAAGGAGGAAGCGGGAAAGCCTGGCTACTCTTGCGGCTTTGCGCCACAGTGGCCATGTTGGTGAGGAGCCAGCCGAAGGGGAGGTGGGTGCTCCGTGGCTGGCAGCCAAAGGAGGGAGACGAAGGCAGGGTGGGGTAGGGAAAGGGGGGACTGCCATTTCTGGAGCCACAGTGCCATCCAGCGGACAGCGTGCCTGAAAACCCCAGGCGGCAGCGACCCTTGCCTTCTGCGGGGCACAGGGCCGGGCAATGATGTGCTGGGCTGAGTGGCCTCCGCCCCAGCCAGGCTTTCCGCAGGGGGCTTGCAGAGGCCGAGAGGGACAGAGGGAGTTAGGCCTGCCGGTGGGACCCCGTGGGGAAGCAAGGAGCTCTATGGGCCCTGGGACAAAGCAAGCAGCCTCGAGACCGCTCACCCCAGGCGTCCGTGCTTCCCCGTCAGCCATCTTGGGGTGGACCTTGGGGAAGCCACTGGCCACTGACTGCAGGGACTGGGGCCGTTTGCTCTGTTGATCTCCGCTGGGACAGTAGCGGGGTGCCCTTGCCTGGGGCCACGCTGGGGCCAGGAGGCTCCATTCCTCAGCCGGGACAAAGGAGCTTCGGGATTCTGGGGGCGGGGCCGGGTAGGCCTGCTAGTTCCAGGTGACTGCCTGTGGCACTCTTCATCGCCTGCAGGGCCTGCTTGCCCTTTGTTTTCTTTCCCAGAGTGTTCCCCAGCTGCGGGGGGGCCAGGGCGCCATTCTCCGAAAGAGCACTGGTGAAGGGCCCGCCAGGAGGAGGTGGTCCAGCTTCACCCAAACTTGCGGTCCCTCCTCAGCCCCTCCACTCACCCCACCCTCCAAATCCCCTTCCCACTCCTGGGCTTTCCTCAGCACTTGTGCAGGACTCGTTTCCCTTGCCGGAAACAGCTTCCGCTGGATGGCAGTATGGCTCCACAAATGCCAAGCCCAACGCTTACCCTGCTCCTCCCACGTCGTGTCCTCCGCCCTTTGCGGCGCAAAAAAACGAAAGGAAAAAAACAAAAAACCTAAGTCAATTCAAATAACGTGCGTGTACATACATATATGTACACACACACACACACACACACACACACATCTATGCGAAATAAAACGGATATATAATTAAGAAATAAAACTTCAAAATCGCAACATACCCTGGTGAAAGGAGAGGGAAGAAAGAAAGCTGCCAACAGGACCCCACCTGGAACACCAGACTCACAGGACCAAAAGACCAGGGACCCAGAGGCTGGACACTCCCACAAGAATCCCGCAAGCAGGCACGGGCAGCCTGCCTTTCTGTTTCCTTCAGCCCTGGCCACTTTTCTTGGCTCCTGCTCTAGGCAAGAAGTAAAAGGCCAAGGGCACATTACCGCGGCCACTGTGACTCCCACGGGAGGAATTCACATCATGAGACCCCCTGCCCCAGGACAAGGTGCTGGTCACCTCTGCTGGCTGGCACATCATTTAGCTGCAAAGCTGTGCTTCCACCCCGGGCCTGGAGCTTCAGGTGGAGGTCACCCCCTTGGCCTGGCCCATGCAAGCAGCCAGAAACGGCCTGGCGGCCCACCCTGCAGCCACAGGTCTAGACCCACGAGTCTTCTTCCCTCAGCTGGAGCACCAAGCAACTCGCTCAAGTCTGGCTCTGGGAAGGCTGGCCTGGCTTTCTCGGGCGGTGGGGGAAGGGGGCCCGGGGAAGGCCACCAAACACCTCAGAGTCTCGTGGCCTCTCACAGGGCTCCGGCTCCCCAGAGGACTCAATTTCTGTCTCTTCTGCAAGGCGGGGTCCCCCTTCACCCACGTTTACCCAGAACCCTCCAGGTTCGCGAAAGCAGCTCGGGCCTCTCTGATAACAGAATTCTTCCCTTTCACTTTCAAGAGGAGGCCAGAGCTGCCCAACCATCTGCAGGACGACCAAGACCTGGAGCGCACAACGGTTGCCCATGTCTGCGCGTGTGCCCCGGGGGAGAGCTGTCGCCGGGCTCGTGCCTGTGCGCGCGCGCGTTTGCCTGGCTTTGACTGGGTTTGCACCGGTCTGTGTGCGCCAGCCCGGGGGTGTGCGCGTGTGTCTGTGTCTGCGTCTGCGGGTGTCTGCCTGTGCGAGAACTCGAGTGGGCAGGTGGAAACGGCAGAGACCACGTGCATGTGCGTACACAAGGGAATCCCTAGCGTTGTGTTCACACGACTGGACCGGCAGAAGAGGCAACAGCGGACCACTGAAAGAGGTCCCTACCGGCTCAGGTTTGGACACTTAGACCTTCCGCAGGGAGATCAATTGCAAGGAATGGAAAACCTTGAGGGATTTTGCAAGCAGGGCGTTCAGGACGGTACTTCATTTGAAAGGAACGTCTGGGTTGCTCTCCGGATGACAAAGAGGGCCCCCAGTGGTGACCTTCACCTCTGGTCAGCGGAGGGAAAGAATGGAGCCTCCCCCCCAATGCCTTCTGCAACAACACTGCGTCCCCTATAACCAAGGAGCAGAGGAAGGAGCCGTCTCCATACAGCACTCGTCCCGCTACGAGTAGAAAGCAGGAGGCGTAGGAAACGGGAAGAAGAGTTGTCACCCTCGCACCCGCCACCGCCCGCCACCGCCCACCACCGCCCACGTGTTCAGGGCCCCAGTGCAGGGACGCTTCACTGGGTGGTAGCATGCACGAGGAGTGTCGAACAGACACAAGCTGCCTCCAGACGTGGACGGGATCCGTCCCGGGTGGGATCAAGGGCTCCGATCCAGCAGCAGGCCTGCAGGACCTCTGCTGAGTGGGGTGGCGGGGTGGGGTTTAGGACAGAGGGAGAGTCTGAACCATGCCCTCGGTACGTCCTCGGCACACTGCAACTGGGCCACAGAGCCCCTCTTGCTCAACGCAAACACGGGGAAGGACGCCCGGGAACCAGACAGGAAGCAGGGCGCAACTGCACACGAGGGGGACGAGATCTCCACGGATCGGATCGTATAACAAACGCACAACGGAAGGCGGATGCCCCTTACTCTTGCGATGGAGAGGGATCACTTCGATTTCTAGGAATAAATGAGGAAAACGTAAAGAAAAGGAAAAACAAAACAAAAAGGATGTTTACTCTCCCTAATGGTCCTCCACGCCCCACCCAAGTCCTCCTTCCAGGCAGGCCCCTGGCCTCCACAGAGCTAGAATTGGAAGAAAAGAAGTGACAGTGCAGGGAGGAAATCGGCTGAGAGTAAAGGAAGAGTTGTAGTGAAGAACAGAGAATGACAGCAAACTGAAAGGCATTGTGTCCCAAGTTCGAGGGGTGGATCCCCGAGTGGCAGCCTGTGGCCCCACGGGGGGAGAGGCAACACCAGGGCAAAGTGTCGGCCCCTTAGGCCAGTGTTTGAAGCCAGCCGTGTCCACACACAAGCCTGTCGTGCCCAGGCGTGCTGCCTTCGCACAGCCCCACCCCCTGCCCCTCCCACTTCCCACAGGAGCGGAGTGGGGGAGTGGGGAGACAAATGGAAAGGGGCGCAGAGGAGGAAGACGGAGGAACAGGGAGACTCCGAGGTCCGGCCCACTGAGCCTCGCACAGAGTTACCGTGTGTGTGAGTGTGGGTGCCTGCACAGACCTGTCCCCCCTCTGTACGTGTGCCGGCCTACCTATATGATCGCAGGAGGACGCTGGGAGGGGTGAAGAGTGATGGCATTGAAGTAGTAAAAGTGTTGAACGCTGACGTTGAGACTTGGGATTTCACCACCAGCCTGTCCGGATGGATCAGATCCCTCTGCGCTTTTCTTTCTTCCCGCGTTTCCCCTGAGCCCAGTGCTGGGTGTGCCCTCGCGGTTACTGCATCTCAGAAAAGGATCCACACTAGTGGATAGGTGGCACCGCGAAGGGGGTGGGAGTGGGGAGGGAGAACGGGGAGACTCCCCTTGGCCCGGGTTTTCGTTTCTGGTTTTTGTTTCTCTTTTCGTCGCCAACTTTAAATGTGGCTCTACTTCCCGGAATGCCTTCGTGTGGAAGAATGTCCACAGCATGGGCTCCCCGCTTCTGAGAGTGGGAAAGACTCTCCCGAGTGTTGGCATTACCCGTGAGGTTAGTTTTGTTTCCTCTGAGCTCTCTGGGCGTTGCCAGTGCGGCCTACTCATGGAGGAGCACTTGCAACAGAAGAGGAAGGAAAACCCTCGGGACAGTGTGGAAAGCACGAAGATCACGGCCCATACTGCTCTCCGGGCACGGAGTGGCATGGGTAAGGAGAGGAGACCTTCCCAGCCGCGCGGCCACGGCTCGGCACTGTCCCAGTGGCCTCTCTATAAAAGTCCCCGCTCCATGCTTTTGCCTCTCCGCAAGGAAACCCGAAAGATGTGGTCTAACTTGTCCTCCAAGGTCTCATTGACCTTTCCGGTGAATGTTGGGCCAGCACCCGAGCTTAAGGTGGAGGAGCAGCGGGATGCATGTATCAAACCATCTCACGGCCCCCCTTCCCTCACCCACCTCGACCCCCACCCCAAAGAGAGAAAGCCAGAGGGGACCCCGTGAAACCTCAGCGTGCCATGGGGCCACGCTCCCGGCGTGGGACTGAAGACCGCGCGGCCGGCGCCAAGGCCCCTGGGCCGAAGGACCCAGACGCCACCTTGTGAACCCCTCTCTTCTAGCGAGCACGCATGCTCCATCCTTCCCACAAAGCAGGCGACCCTCTTGGAGCGCCACCTGCGAAAGCCCATCCCAAAAGGCCCATTTACCCCTGGGAACGAACAAGTGAGCCCGGGGTCTAGTGAGGTTAGGTAGCCGGAGGCCCGGGAAAGCCCTCCTGAGCCCCAGCCTGACGCCCGCTCTGCCGGAGGGGCCCACGATGTCTGGAACCCCTCCTGGACACTGCTGCTTTTGGTCAATCTTTGGCTCCTACACGGCAGGGGAGACTGCTGCCAAGGGACTGGTGAAGGGCACCCAAGGCAGAGGTGTGCGTCCTTGTCGGTGGGAGGGGGTGGGGGCGTGGCGGCACGGGCAGATGCGTAGCGGAAGAATCTGCCAGTCCCCTCTCCGTCTCCGACCCGACCCGACCCGACCCGACCCGACCAGGAGGGTGGGTTGTGTGTATTCCCTGGGACGCAGGCCAGGGGAAGGATCAAGTGGGAAGGAGGAAGCGGGAAAGCCTGGCTACTCTTGCGGCTTTGCGCCACAGTGGCCATGTTGGTGAGGAGCCAGCCGAAGGGGAGGTGGGTGCTCCGTGGCTGGCAGCCAAAGGAGGGAGACGAAGGCAGGGTGGGGTAGGGAAAGGGGGGACTGCCATTTCTGGAGCCACAGTGCCATCCAGCGGACAGCGTGCCTGAAAACCCCAGGCGGCAGCGACCCTTGCCTTCTGCGGGGCACAGGGCCGGGCAATGATGTGCTGGGCTGAGTGGCCTCCGCCCCAGCCAGGCTTTCCGCAGGGGGCTTGCAGAGGCCGAGAGGGACAGAGGGAGTTAGGCCTGCCGGTGGGACCCCGTGGGGAAGCAAGGAGCTCTATGGGCCCTGGGACAAAGCAAGCAGCCTCGAGACCGCTCACCCCAGGCGTCCGTGCTTCCCCGTCAGCCATCTTGGGGTGGACCTTGGGGAAGCCACTGGCCACTGACTGCAGGGACTGGGGCCGTTTGCTCTGTTGATCTCCGCTGGGACAGTAGCGGGGTGCCCTTGCCTGGGGCCACGCTGGGGCCAGGAGGCTCCATTCCTCAGCCGGGACAAAGGAGCTTCGGGATTCTGGGGGCGGGGCCGGGTAGGCCTGCTAGTTCCAGGTGACTGCCTGTGGCACTCTTCATCGCCTGCAGGGCCTGCTTGCCCTTTGTTTTCTTTCCCAGAGTGTTCCCCAGCTGCGGGGGGGCCAGGGCGCCATTCTCCGAAAGAGCACTGGTGAAGGGCCCGCCAGGAGGAGGTGGTCCAGCTTCACCCAAACTTGCGGTCCCTCCTCAGCCCCTCCACTCACCCCACCCTCCAAATCCCCTTCCCACTCCTGGGCTTTCCTCAGCACTTGTGCAGGACTCGTTTCCCTTGCCGGAAACAGCTTCCGCTGGATGGCAGTATGGCTCCACAAATGCCAAGCCCAACGCTTACCCTGCTCCTCCCACGTCGTGTCCTCCGCCCTTTGCGGCGCAAAAAAACGAAAGGAAAAAAACAAAAAACCTAAGTCAATTCAAATAACGTGCGTGTACATACATATATGTACACACACACACACACACACACACACACATCTATGCGAAATAAAACGGATATATAATTAAGAAATAAAACTTCAAAATCGCAACATACCCTGGTGAAAGGAGAGGGAAGAAAGAAAGCTGCCAACAGGACCCCACCTGGAACACCAGACTCACAGGACCAAAAGACCAGGGACCCAGAGGCTGGACACTCCCACAAGAATCCCGCAAGCAGGCACGGGCAGCCTGCCTTTCTGTTTCCTTCAGCCCTGGCCACTTTTCTTGGCTCCTGCTCTAGGCAAGAAGTAAAAGGCCAAGGGCACATTACCGCGGCCACTGTGACTCCCACGGGAGGAATTCACATCATGAGACCCCCTGCCCCAGGACAAGGTGCTGGTCACCTCTGCTGGCTGGCACATCATTTAGCTGCAAAGCTGTGCTTCCACCCCGGGCCTGGAGCTTCAGGTGGAGGTCACCCCCTTGGCCTGGCCCATGCAAGCAGCCAGAAACGGCCTGGCGGCCCACCCTGCAGCCACAGGTCTAGACCCACGAGTCTTCTTCCCTCAGCTGGAGCACCAAGCAACTCGCTCAAGTCTGGCTCTGGGAAGGCTGGCCTGGCTTTCTCGGGCGGTGGGGGAAGGGGGCCCGGGGAAGGCCACCAAACACCTCAGAGTCTCGTGGCCTCTCACAGGGCTCCGGCTCCCCAGAGGACTCAATTTCTGTCTCTTCTGCAAGGCGGGGTCCCCCTTCACCCACGTTTACCCAGAACCCTCCAGGTTCGCGAAAGCAGCTCGGGCCTCTCTGATAACAGAATTCTTCCCTTTCACTTTCAAGAGGAGGCCAGAGCTGCCCAACCATCTGCAGGACGACCAAGACCTGGAGCGCACAACGGTTGCCCATGTCTGCGCGTGTGCCCCGGGGGAGAGCTGTCGCCGGGCTCGTGCCTGTGCGCGCGCGCGTTTGCCTGGCTTTGACTGGGTTTGCACCGGTCTGTGTGCGCCAGCCCGGGGGTGTGCGCGTGTGTCTGTGTCTGCGTCTGCGGGTGTCTGCCTGTGCGAGAACTCGAGTGGGCAGGTGGAAACGGCAGAGACCACGTGCATGTGCGTACACAAGGGAATCCCTAGCGTTGTGTTCACACGACTGGACCGGCAGAAGAGGCAACAGCGGACCACTGAAAGAGGTCCCTACCGGCTCAGGTTTGGACACTTAGACCTTCCGCAGGGAGATCAATTGCAAGGAATGGAAAACCTTGAGGGATTTTGCAAGCAGGGCGTTCAGGACGGTACTTCATTTGAAAGGAACGTCTGGGTTGCTCTCCGGATGACAAAGAGGGCCCCCAGTGGTGACCTTCACCTCTGGTCAGCGGAGGGAAAGAATGGAGCCTCCCCCCCAATGCCTTCTGCAACAACACTGCGTCCCCTATAACCAAGGAGCAGAGGAAGGAGCCGTCTCCATACAGCACTCGTCCCGCTACGAGTAGAAAGCAGGAGGCGTAGGAAACGGGAAGAAGAGTTGTCACCCTCGCACCCGCCACCGCCCGCCACCGCCCACCACCGCCCACGTGTTCAGGGCCCCAGTGCAGGGACGCTTCACTGGGTGGTAGCATGCACGAGGAGTGTCGAACAGACACAAGCTGCCTCCAGACGTGGACGGGATCCGTCCCGGGTGGGATCAAGGGCTCCGATCCAGCAGCAGGCCTGCAGGACCTCTGCTGAGTGGGGTGGCGGGGTGGGGTTTAGGACAGAGGGAGAGTCTGAACCATGCCCTCGGTACGTCCTCGGCACACTGCAACTGGGCCACAGAGCCCCTCTTGCTCAACGCAAACACGGGGAAGGACGCCCGGGAACCAGACAGGAAGCAGGGCGCAACTGCACACGAGGGGGACGAGATCTCCACGGATCGGATCGTATAACAAACGCACAACGGAAGGCGGATGCCCCTTACTCTTGCGATGGAGAGGGATCACTTCGATTTCTAGGAATAAATGAGGAAAACGTAAAGAAAAGGAAAAACAAAACAAAAAGGATGTTTACTCTCCCTAATGGTCCTCCACGCCCCACCCAAGTCCTCCTTCCAGGCAGGCCCCTGGCCTCCACAGAGCTAGAATTGGAAGAAAAGAAGTGACAGTGCAGGGAGGAAATCGGCTGAGAGTAAAGGAAGAGTTGTAGTGAAGAACAGAGAATGACAGCAAACTGAAAGGCATTGTGTCCCAAGTTCGAGGGGTGGATCCCCGAGTGGCAGCCTGTGGCCCCACGGGGGGAGAGGCAACACCAGGGCAAAGTGTCGGCCCCTTAGGCCAGTGTTTGAAGCCAGCCGTGTCCACACACAAGCCTGTCGTGCCCAGGCGTGCTGCCTTCGCACAGCCCCACCCCCTGCCCCTCCCACTTCCCACAGGAGCGGAGTGGGGGAGTGGGGAGACAAATGGAAAGGGGCGCAGAGGAGGAAGACGGAGGAACAGGGAGACTCCGAGGTCCGGCCCACTGAGCCTCGCACAGAGTTACCGTGTGTGTGAGTGTGGGTGCCTGCACAGACCTGTCCCCCCTCTGTACGTGTGCCGGCCTACCTATATGATCGCAGGAGGACGCTGGGAGGGGTGAAGAGTGATGGCATTGAAGTAGTAAAAGTGTTGAACGCTGACGTTGAGACTTGGGATTTCACCACCAGCCTGTCCGGATGGATCAGATCCCTCTGCGCTTTTCTTTCTTCCCGCGTTTCCCCTGAGCCCAGTGCTGGGTGTGCCCTCGCGGTTACTGCATCTCAGAAAAGGATCCACACTAGTGGATAGGTGGCACCGCGAAGGGGGTGGGAGTGGGGAGGGAGAACGGGGAGACTCCCCTTGGCCCGGGTTTTCGTTTCTGGTTTTTGTTTCTCTTTTCGTCGCCAACTTTAAATGTGGCTCTACTTCCCGGAATGCCTTCGTGTGGAAGAATGTCCACAGCATGGGCTCCCCGCTTCTGAGAGTGGGAAAGACTCTCCCGAGTGTTGGCATTACCCGTGAGGTTAGTTTTGTTTCCTCTGAGCTCTCTGGGCGTTGCCAGTGCGGCCTACTCATGGAGGAGCACTTGCAACAGAAGAGGAAGGAAAACCCTCGGGACAGTGTGGAAAGCACGAAGATCACGGCCCATACTGCTCTCCGGGCACGGAGTGGCATGGGTAAGGAGAGGAGACCTTCCCAGCCGCGCGGCCACGGCTCGGCACTGTCCCAGTGGCCTCTCTATAAAAGTCCCCGCTCCATGCTTTTGCCTCTCCGCAAGGAAACCCGAAAGATGTGGTCTAACTTGTCCTCCAAGGTCTCATTGACCTTTCCGGTGAATGTTGGGCCAGCACCCGAGCTTAAGGTGGAGGAGCAGCGGGATGCATGTATCAAACCATCTCACGGCCCCCCTTCCCTCACCCACCTCGACCCCCACCCCAAAGAGAGAAAGCCAGAGGGGACCCCGTGAAACCTCAGCGTGCCATGGGGCCACGCTCCCGGCGTGGGACTGAAGACCGCGCGGCCGGCGCCAAGGCCCCTGGGCCGAAGGACCCAGACGCCACCTTGTGAACCCCTCTCTTCTAGCGAGCACGCATGCTCCATCCTTCCCACAAAGCAGGCGACCCTCTTGGAGCGCCACCTGCGAAAGCCCATCCCAAAAGGCCCATTTACCCCTGGGAACGAACAAGTGAGCCCGGGGTCTAGTGAGGTTAGGTAGCCGGAGGCCCGGGAAAGCCCTCCTGAGCCCCAGCCTGACGCCCGCTCTGCCGGAGGGGCCCACGATGTCTGGAACCCCTCCTGGACACTGCTGCTTTTGGTCAATCTTTGGCTCCTACACGGCAGGGGAGACTGCTGCCAAGGGACTGGTGAAGGGCACCCAAGGCAGAGGTGTGCGTCCTTGTCGGTGGGAGGGGGTGGGGGCGTGGCGGCACGGGCAGATGCGTAGCGGAAGAATCTGCCAGTCCCCTCTCCGTCTCCGACCCGACCCGACCCGACCCGACCCGACCAGGAGGGTGGGTTGTGTGTATTCCCTGGGACGCAGGCCAGGGGAAGGATCAAGTGGGAAGGAGGAAGCGGGAAAGCCTGGCTACTCTTGCGGCTTTGCGCCACAGTGGCCATGTTGGTGAGGAGCCAGCCGAAGGGGAGGTGGGTGCTCCGTGGCTGGCAGCCAAAGGAGGGAGACGAAGGCAGGGTGGGGTAGGGAAAGGGGGGACTGCCATTTCTGGAGCCACAGTGCCATCCAGCGGACAGCGTGCCTGAAAACCCCAGGCGGCAGCGACCCTTGCCTTCTGCGGGGCACAGGGCCGGGCAATGATGTGCTGGGCTGAGTGGCCTCCGCCCCAGCCAGGCTTTCCGCAGGGGGCTTGCAGAGGCCGAGAGGGACAGAGGGAGTTAGGCCTGCCGGTGGGACCCCGTGGGGAAGCAAGGAGCTCTATGGGCCCTGGGACAAAGCAAGCAGCCTCGAGACCGCTCACCCCAGGCGTCCGTGCTTCCCCGTCAGCCATCTTGGGGTGGACCTTGGGGAAGCCACTGGCCACTGACTGCAGGGACTGGGGCCGTTTGCTCTGTTGATCTCCGCTGGGACAGTAGCGGGGTGCCCTTGCCTGGGGCCACGCTGGGGCCAGGAGGCTCCATTCCTCAGCCGGGACAAAGGAGCTTCGGGATTCTGGGGGCGGGGCCGGGTAGGCCTGCTAGTTCCAGGTGACTGCCTGTGGCACTCTTCATCGCCTGCAGGGCCTGCTTGCCCTTTGTTTTCTTTCCCAGAGTGTTCCCCAGCTGCGGGGGGGCCAGGGCGCCATTCTCCGAAAGAGCACTGGTGAAGGGCCCGCCAGGAGGAGGTGGTCCAGCTTCACCCAAACTTGCGGTCCCTCCTCAGCCCCTCCACTCACCCCACCCTCCAAATCCCCTTCCCACTCCTGGGCTTTCCTCAGCACTTGTGCAGGACTCGTTTCCCTTGCCGGAAACAGCTTCCGCTGGATGGCAGTATGGCTCCACAAATGCCAAGCCCAACGCTTACCCTGCTCCTCCCACGTCGTGTCCTCCGCCCTTTGCGGCGCAAAAAAACGAAAGGAAAAAAACAAAAAACCTAAGTCAATTCAAATAACGTGCGTGTACATACATATATGTACACACACACACACACACACACACACACATCTATGCGAAATAAAACGGATATATAATTAAGAAATAAAACTTCAAAATCGCAACATACCCTGGTGAAAGGAGAGGGAAGAAAGAAAGCTGCCAACAGGACCCCACCTGGAACACCAGACTCACAGGACCAAAAGACCAGGGACCCAGAGGCTGGACACTCCCACAAGAATCCCGCAAGCAGGCACGGGCAGCCTGCCTTTCTGTTTCCTTCAGCCCTGGCCACTTTTCTTGGCTCCTGCTCTAGGCAAGAAGTAAAAGGCCAAGGGCACATTACCGCGGCCACTGTGACTCCCACGGGAGGAATTCACATCATGAGACCCCCTGCCCCAGGACAAGGTGCTGGTCACCTCTGCTGGCTGGCACATCATTTAGCTGCAAAGCTGTGCTTCCACCCCGGGCCTGGAGCTTCAGGTGGAGGTCACCCCCTTGGCCTGGCCCATGCAAGCAGCCAGAAACGGCCTGGCGGCCCACCCTGCAGCCACAGGTCTAGACCCACGAGTCTTCTTCCCTCAGCTGGAGCACCAAGCAACTCGCTCAAGTCTGGCTCTGGGAAGGCTGGCCTGGCTTTCTCGGGCGGTGGGGGAAGGGGGCCCGGGGAAGGCCACCAAACACCTCAGAGTCTCGTGGCCTCTCACAGGGCTCCGGCTCCCCAGAGGACTCAATTTCTGGCTCTTCTGCAAGGCGGGGTCCCCCTTCACCCACGTTTACCCAGAACCCTCCAGGTTCGTGAAAGCAGCTCGGGCCTCTCTGATAACAGAATTCTTCCCTTTCACTTTCAAGAGGAGGCCAGAGCTGCCCAACCATCTGCAGGACGACCAAGACCTGGAGCGCACAACGGTTGCCCATGTCTGCGCGTGTGCCCCGGGGGAGAGCTGTCGCCGGGCTCGTGCCTGTGCGGGCGGGGGCGTGCGCGTGCGCTCGCGCGGGCACGTGCGCGCGCGCGTTTGCCTGCCTTTGACTGGGTTTGCACCGGTCTGTGTGCGCCAGCCCGGGGGTGTGCGCGTGTGTCTGTGTCTGCGTCTGCGGGTGTCTGCCTGTGCGAGAACTCGAGTGGGCAGGTGGAAACGGCAGAGACCACGTGCATGTGCGTACACAAGGGAATCCCTAGCGTTGTGTTCACACGACTGGACCGGCAGAAGAGGCAACAGCGGACCACTGAAAGAGGTCCCTACCGGCTCAGGTTTGGACACTTAGACCTTCCGCAGGGAGATCAATTGCAAGGAATGGAAAACCTTGAGGGATTTTGCAAGCAGGGCGTTCAGGACGGTACTTCATTTGAAAGGAACGTCTGGGTTGCTCTCCGGATGACAAAGAGGGACCCCAGTGGTGACCTTCACCTCTGGTCAGCGGAGGGAAAGAATGGAGCCTCCCCCCCAATGCCTTCTGCAACAACGCTGCGTCCCCTATAACCAAGGAGCAGAGGAAGGAGCCGTCTCCATACAGCACTCGTCCCGCTACGAGTAGAAAGCAGGAGGCGTAGGAAACGGGAAGAAGAGTTGTCACCCTCGCACCCGCCACCGCCCGCCACCGCCCACCACCGCCGACGTGTTCAGGGCCCCAGTGCAGGGACGCTTCACTGGGTGGTAGCATGCACGAGGAGTGTCGAACAGACACAAGCTGCCTCCAGACGTGGACGGGATCCGTCCCGGGTGGGATCAAGGGCTCCGATCCAGCAGCAGGCCTGCAGGACCTCTGCTGAGTGGGGTGGCGGGGTGGGGTTTAGGACAGAGGGAGAGTCTGAACCATGCCCTCGGTACGTCCTCGGCACACTGCAACTGGGCCACAGAGCCCCTCTTGCTCAACGCAAACACGGGGAAGGACGCCCGGGAACCAGACAGGAAGCAGGGCGCAACTGCACACGAGGGGGACGAGATCTCCACGGATCGGATCGTATAACAAACGCAGAACGGAAGGCGGATGCCCCTTACTCTTGCGATGGAGAGGGATCACTTCGATTTCTAGGAATAAATGAGGAAAACGTAAAGAAAAGAAAAAACAAAACAAAAAGGATGTTTACTCTCCCTAATGGTCCTCCACGCCCCACCCAAGTCCTCCTTCCAGGCAGGCCCCTGGCCTCCACAGAGCTAGAATTGGAAGAAAAGAAGTGACAGTGCAGGGAGGAAATCGGCTGAGAGTAAAGGAAGAGTTGTAGTGAAGAACAGAGAATGACAGCAAACTGAAAGGCATTGTGTCCCAAGTTCGAGGGGTGGATCCCCGAGTGGCAGCCTGTGGCCCCACGGGGGGAGAGGCAACACCAGGGCAAAGTGTCGGCCCCTTAGGCCAGTGTTTGAAGCCAGCCGTGTCCACACACAAGCCTGTCGTGCCCAGGCGTGCTGCCTTCGCACAGCCCCACCCCCTGCCCCTCCCACTTCCCACAGGAGCGGAGTGGGGGAGTGGGGAGACAAATGGAAAGGGGCGCAGAGGAGGAAGACGGAGGAACAGGGAGACTCCGAGGTCCGGCCCACTGAGCCTCGCACAGAGTTACCGTGTGTGTGAGTGTGGGTGCCTGCACAGACCTGTCCCCCCTCTGTACGTGTGCCGGCCTACCTATATGATCGCAGGAGGACGCTGGGAGGGGTGAAGAGTGATGGCATTGAAGTAGTAAAAGTGTTGAACGCTGACGTTGAGACTTGGGATTTCACCACCAGCCTGTCCGGATGGATCAGATCCCTCTGCGCTTTTCTTTCTTCCCGCGTTTCCCCTGAGCCCAGTGCTGGGTGTGCCCTCGCGGTTACTGCATCTCAGAAAAGGATCCACACTAGTGGATAGGTGGCACCGCGAAGGGGGTGGGAGTGGGGAGGGAGAACGGGGAGACTCCCCTTGGCCCGGGTTTTCGTTTCTGGTTTTTGTTTCTCTTTTCGTCGCCAACTTTAAATGTGGCTCTACTTCCCGGAATGCCTTCGTGTGGAAGAATGTCCACAGCATGGGCTCCCCGCTTCTGAGAGTGGGAAAGACTCTCCCGAGTGTTGGCATTACCCGTGAGGTTAGTTTTGTTTCCTCTGAGCTCTCTGGGCGTTGCCAGTGCGGCCTACTCATGGAGGAGCACTTGCAACAGAAGAGGAAGGAAAACCCTCGGGACAGTGTGGAAAGCACGAAGATCACGGCCCATACTGCTCTCCGGGCACGGAGTGGCATGGGTAAGGAGAGGAGACCTTCCCAGCCGCGCGGCCACGGCTCGGCACTGTCCCAGTGGCCTCTCTATAAAAGTCCCCGCTCCATGCTTTTGCCTCTCCGCAAGGAAACCCGAAAGATGTGGTCTAACTTGTCCTCCAAGGTCTCATTGACCTTTCCGGTGAATGTTGGGCCAGCACCCGAGCTTAAGGTGGAGGAGCAGCGGGATGCATGTATCAAACCATCTCACGGCCCCCCTTCCCTCACCCTCCTCGACCCACCACCCCAAAGAGAGAAAGCCAGAGGGGACCCCGTGAAACCTCAGCGTGCCATGGGGCCACGCTCCCGGCGTGGGACTGAAGACCGCGCGGCCGGCGCCAAGGCCCCTGGGCCGAAGGACCCAGACGCCACCTTGTGAACCCCTCTCTTCTAGCGAGCACGCATGCTCCATCCTTCCCACAAAGCAGGCGACCCTCTTGGAGCGCCACCTGCGAAAGCCCATCCCAAAAGGCCCATTTACCCCTGGGAACGAACAAGTGAGCCCGGGGTCTAGTGAGGTTAGGTAGCCGGAGGCCCGGGAAAGCCCTCCTGAGCCCCAGCCTGACGCCCGCTCTGCCGGAGGGGCCCACGATGTCTGGAACCCCTCCTGGACACGGCTGCTTTTGGTCAATCTTTGGCTCCTACACGGCAGGGGAGACTGCTGCCAAGGGACTGGTGAAGGGCACCCAAGGCAGAGGTGTGCGTCCTTGTCGGTGGGAGGGTGTGGGGGCGTGGCGGCACGGGCAGATGCGTAGCGGAAGAATCTGCCAGTCCCCTCCCCGTCTCCGACCCGACCCGACCCGACCCGACCAGGAGGGTGGGTTGTGTGTATTCCCTGGGACGCAGGCCAGGGGAAGGATCAAGTGGGAAGGAGGAAGCGGGAAAGCCTGGCTACTCTTGCGGCTTTGCGCCACAGTGGCCATGTTGGTGAGGAGCCAGCCGAAGGGGAGGTGGGTGCTCCGTGGCTGGCAGCCAAAGGAGGGAGACGAAGGCAGGGTGGGGTAGGGAAAGGGGGGACTGCCATTTCTGGAGCCACAGTGCCATCCAGCGGACAGCGTGCCTGAAAACCCCAGGCGGCAGCGACCCTTGCCTTCTGCGGGGCACAGGGCCGGGCAATGATGTGCTGGGCTGAGTGGCCTCCGCCCCAGCCAGGCTTTCCGCAGGGGGCTTGCAGAGGCCGAGAGGGACAGAGGGAGTTAGGCCTGCCGGTGGGACCCCGTGGGGAAGCAAGGAGCTCTATGGGCCCTGGGACAAAGCAAGCAGCCTCGAGACCGCTCACCCCAGGCGTCCGTGCTTCCCCGTCAGCCATCTTGGGGTGGACCTTGGGGAAGCCACTGGCCACTGACTGCAGGGACTGGGGCCGTTTGCTCTGTTGATCTCCGCTGGGACAGTAGCGGGGTGCCCTTGCCTGGGGCCACGCTGGGGCCAGGAGGCTCCATTCCTCAGCCGGGACAAAGGAGCTTCGGGATTCTGGGGGCGGGGCCGGGTAGGCCTGCTAGTTCCAGGTGACTGCCTGTGGCACTCTTCATCGCCTGCAGGGCCTGCTTGCCCTTTGTTTTCTTTCCCAGAGTGTTCCCCAGCTGCGGGGGGGCCAGGGCGCCATTCTCCGAAAGAGCACTGGTGAAGGGCCCGCCAGGAGGAGGTGGTCCAGCTTCACCCAAACTTGCGGTCCCTCCTCAGCCCCTCCACTCACCCCACCCTCCAAATCCCCTTCCCACTCCTGGGCTTTCCTCAGCACTTGTGCAGGACTCGTTTCCCTTGCCGGAAACAGCTTCCGCTGGATGGCAGTATGGCTCCACAAATGCCAAGCCCAACGCTTACCCTGCTCCTCCCACGTCGTGTCCTCCGCCCTTTGCGGCGCAAAAAAACGAAAGGAAAAAAACAAAAAACCTAAGTCAATTCAAATAACGTGCGTGTACATACATATATGTACACACACACACACACACACACACACACATCTATGCGAAATAAAACGGATATATAATTAAGAAATAAAACTTCAAAATCGCAACATACCCTGGTGAAAGGAGAGGGAAGAAAGAAAGCTGCCAACAGGACCCCACCTGGAACACCAGACTCACAGGACCAAAAGACCAGGGACCCAGAGGCTGGACACTCCCACAAGAATCCCGCAAGCAGGCACGGGCAGCCTGCCTTTCTGTTTCCTTCAGCCCTGGCCACTTTTCTTGGCTCCTGCTCTAGGCAAGAAGTAAAAGGCCAAGGGCACATTACCGCGGCCACTGTGACTCCCACGGGAGGAATTCACATCATGAGACCCCCTGCCCCAGGACAAGGTGCTGGTCACCTCTGCTGGCTGGCACATCATTTAGCTGCAAAGCTGTGCTTCCACCCCGGGCCTGGAGCTTCAGGTGGAGGTCACCCCCTTGGCCTGGCCCATGCAAGCAGCCAGAAACGGCCTGGCGGCCCACCCTGCAGCCACAGGTCTAGACCCACGAGTCTTCTTCCCTCAGCTGGAGCACCAAGCAACTCGCTCAAGTCTGGCTCTGGGAAGGCTGGCCTGGCTTTCTCGGGCGGTGGGGGAAGGGGGCCCGGGGAAGGCCACCAAACACCTCAGAGTCTCGTGGCCTCTCACAGGGCTCCGGCTCCCCAGAGGACTCAATTTCTGTCTCTTCTGCAAGGCGGGGTCCCCCTTCACCCACGTTTACCCAGAACCCTCCAGGTTCGCGAAAGCAGCTCGGGCCTCTCTGATAACAGAATTCTTCCCTTTCACTTTCAAGAGGAGGCCAGAGCTGCCCAACCATCTGCAGGACGACCAAGACCTGGAGCGCACAACGGTTGCCCATGTCTGCGCGTGTGCCCCGGGGGAGAGCTGTCGCCGGGCTCGTGCCTGTGCGGGCGGGGGCGTGCGCGTGCGCGTGCGCTCGCGCGGGCACGTGCGCGCGCGCGTTTGCCTGGCTTTGACTGGGTTTGCACCGGTCTGTGTGCGCCAGCCCGGGGGTGTGCGCGTGTGTCTGTGTCTGCGTCTGCGGGTGTCTGCCTGTGCGAGAACTCGAGTGGGCAGGTGGAAACGGCAGAGACCACGTGCATGTGCGTACACAAGGGAATCCCTAGCGTTGTGTTCACACGACTGGACCGGCAGAAGAGGCAACAGCGGACCACTGAAAGAGGTCCCTACCGGCTCAGGTTTGGACACTTAGACCTTCCGCAGGGAGATCAATTGCAAGGAATGGAAAACCTTGAGGGATTTTGCAAGCAGGGCGTTCAGGACGGTACTTCATTTGAAAGGAACGTCTGGGTTGCTCTCCGGATGACAAAGAGGGACCCCAGTGGTGACCTTCACCTCTGGTCAGCGGAGGGAAAGAATGGAGCCTCCCCCCCAATGCCTTCTGCAACAACACTGCGTCCCCTATAACCAAGGAGCAGAGGAAGGAGCCGTCTCCATACAGCACTCGTCCCGCTACGAGTAGAAAGCAGGAGGCGTAGGAAACGGGAAGAAGAGTTGTCACCCTCGCACCCGCCACCGCCCGCCACCGCCCACCACCGCCCACGTGTTCAGGGCCCCAGTGCAGGGACGCTTCACTGGGTGGTAGCATGCACGAGGAGTGTCGAACAGACACAAGCTGCCTCCAGACGTGGACGGGATCCGTCCCGGGTGGGATCAAGGGCTCCGATCCAGCAGCAGGCCTGCAGGACCTCTGCTGAGTGGGGTGGCGGGGTGGGGTTTAGGACAGAGGGAGAGTCTGAACCATGCCCTCGGTACGTCCTCGGCACACTGCAACTGGGCCACAGAGCCCCTCTTGCTCAACGCAAACACGGGGAAGGACGCCCGGGAACCAGACAGGAAGCAGGGCGCAACTGCACACGAGGGGGACGAGATCTCCACGGATCGGATCGTATAACAAACGCACAACGGAAGGCGGATGCCCCTTACTCTTGCGATGGAGAGGGATCACTTCGATTTCTAGGAATAAATGAGGAAAACGTAAAGAAAAGAAAAAACAAAACAAAAAGGATGTTTACTCTCCCTAATGGTCCTCCACGCCCCACCCAAGTCCTCCTTCCAGGCAGGCCCCTGGCCTCCACAGAGCTAGAATTGGAAGAAAAGAAGTGACAGTGCAGGGAGGAAATCGGCTGAGAGTAAAGGAAGAGTTGTAGTGAAGAACAGAGAATGACAGCAAACTGAAAGGCATTGTGTCCCAAGTTCGAGGGGTGGATCCCCGAGTGGCAGCCTGTGGCCCCACGGGGGGAGAGGCAACACCAGGGCAAAGTGTCGGCCCCTTAGGCCAGTGTTTGAAGCCAGCCGTGTCCACACACAAGCCTGTCGTGCCCAGGCGTGCTGCCTTCGCACAGCCCCACCCCCTGCCCCTCCCACTTCCCACAGGAGCGGAGTGGGGGAGTGGGGAGACAAATGGAAAGGGGCGCAGAGGAGGAAGACGGAGGAACAGGGAGACTCCGAGGTCCGGCCCACTGAGCCTCGCACAGAGTTACCGTGTGTGTGAGTGTGGGTGCCTGCACAGACCTGTCCCCCCTCTGTACGTGTGCCGGCCTACCTATATGATCGCAGGAGGACGCTGGGAGGGGTGAAGAGTGATGGCATTGAAGTAGTAAAAGTGTTGAACGCTGACGTTGAGACTTGGGATTTCACCACCAGCCTGTCCGGATGGATCAGATCCCTCTGCGCTTTTCTTTCTTCCCGCGTTTCCCCTGAGCCAAGTGCTGGGTGTGCCCTCGCGGTTACTGCATCTCAGAAAAGGATCCACACTAGTGGATAGGTGGCACCGCGAAGGGGGTGGGAGTGGGGAGGGAGAACGGGGAGACTCCCCTTGGCCCGGGTTTTCGTTTCTGGTTTTTGTTTCTCTTTTCGTCGCCAACTTTAAATGTGGCTCTACTTCCCGGAATGCCTTCGTGTGGAAGAATGTCCACAGCATGGGCTCCCCGCTTCTGAGAGTGGGAAAGACTCTCCCGAGTGTTGGCATTACCCGTGAGGTTAGTTTTGTTTCCTCTGAGCTCTCTGGGCGTTGCCAGTGCGGCCTACTCATGGAGGAGCACTTGCAACAGAAGAGGAAGGAAAACCCTCGGGACAGTGTGGAAAGCACGAAGATCACGGCCCATACTGCTCTCCGGGCACGGAGTGGCATGGGTAAGGAGAGGAGACCTTCCCAGCCGCGCGGCCACGGCTCGGCACTGTCCCAGTGGCCTCTCTATAAAAGTCCCCGCTCCATGCTTTTGCCTCTCCGCAAGGAAACCCGAAAGATGTGGTCTAACTTGTCCTCCAAGGTCTCATTGACCTTTCCGGTGAATGTTGGGCCAGCACCCGAGCTTAAGGTGGAGGAGCAGCGGGATGCATGTATCAAACCATCTCACGGCCCCCCTTCCCTCACCCACCTCGACCCCCACCCCAAAGAGAGAAAGCCAGAGGGGACCCCGTGAAACCTCAGCGTGCCATGGGGCCACGCTCCCGGCGTGGGACTGAAGACCGCGCGGCCGGCGCCAAGGCCCCTGGGCCGAAGGACCCAGACGCCACCTTGTGAACCCCTCTCTTCTAGCGAGCACGCATGCTCCATCCTTCCCACAAAGCAGGCGACCCTCTTGGAGCGCCACCTGCGAAAGCCCATCCCAAAAGGCCCATTTACCCCTGGGAACGAACAAGTGAGCCCGGGGTCTAGTGAGGTTAGGTAGCCGGAGGCCCGGGAAAGCCCTCCTGAGCCCCAGCCTGACGCCCGCTCTGCCGGAGGGGCCCACGATGTCTGGAACCCCTCCTGGACACTGCTGCTTTTGGTCAATCTTTGGCTCCTACACGGCAGGGGAGACTGCTGCCAAGGGACTGGTGAAGGGCACCCAAGGCAGAGGTGTGCGTCCTTGTCGGTGGGAGGGGGTGGGGGCGTGGCGGCACGGGCAGATGCGTAGCGGAAGAATCTGCCAGTCCCCTCTCCGTCTCCGACCCGACCCGACCCGACCCGACCCGACCAGGAGGGTGGGTTGTGTGTATTCCCTGGGACGCAGGCCAGGGGAAGGATCAAGTGGGAAGGAGGAAGCGGGAAAGCCTGGCTACTCTTGCGGCTTTGCGCCACAGTGGCCATGTTGGTGAGGAGCCAGCCGAAGGGGAGGTGGGTGCTCCGTGGCTGGCAGCCAAAGGAGGGAGACGAAGGCAGGGTGGGGTAGGGAAAGGGGGGACTGCCATTTCTGGAGCCACAGTGCCATCCAGCGGACAGCGTGCCTGAAAACCCCAGGCGGCAGCGACCCTTGCCTTCTGCGGGGCACAGGGCCGGGCAATGATGTGCTGGGCTGAGTGGCCTCCGCCCCAGCCAGGCTTTCCGCAGGGGGCTTGCAGAGGCCGAGAGGGACAGAGGGAGTTAGGCCTGCCGGTGGGACCCCGTGGGGAAGCAAGGAGCTCTATGGGCCCTGGGACAAAGCAAGCAGCCTCGAGACCGCTCACCCCAGGCGTCCGTGCTTCCCCGTCAGCCATCTTGGGGTGGACCTTGGGGAAGGCACTGGCCACTGACTGCAGGGACTGGGGCCGTTTGCTCTGTTGATCTCCGCTGGGACAGTAGCGGGGTGCCCTTGCCTGGGGCCACGCTGGGGCCAGGAGGCTCCATTCCTCAGCCGGGACAAAGGAGCTTCGGGATTCTGGGGGCGGGGCCGGGTAGGCCTGCTAGTTCCAGGTGACTGCCTGTGGCACTCTTCATCGCCTGCAGGGCCTGCTTGCCCTTTGTTTTCTTTCCCAGAGTGTTCCCCAGCTGCGGGGGGGCCAGGGCGCCATTCTCCGAAAGAGCACTGGTGAAGGGCCCGCCAGGAGGAGGTGGTCCAGCTTCACCCAAACTTGCGGTCCCTCCTCAGCCCCTCCACTCACCCCACCCTCCAAATCCCCTTCCCACTCCTGGGCTTTCCTCAGCACTTGTGCAGGACTCGTTTCCCTTGCCGGAAACAGCTTCCGCTGGATGGCAGTATGGCTCCACAAATGCCAAGCCCAACGCTTACCCTGCTCCTCCCACGTCGTGTCCTCCGCCCTTTGCGGCGCAAAAAAACGAAAGGAAAAAAACAAAAAACCTAAGTCAATTCAAATAACGTGCGTGTACATACATATATGTACACACACACACACACACACACACACACATCTATGCGAAATAAAACGGATATATAATTAAGAAATAAAACTTCAAAATCGCAACATACCCTGGTGAAAGGAGAGGGAAGAAAGAAAGCTGCCAACAGGACCCCACCTGGAACACCAGACTCACAGGACCAAAAGACCAGGGACCCAGAGGCTGGACACTCCCACAAGAATCCCGCAAGCAGGCACGGGCAGCCTGCCTTTCTGTTTCCTTCAGCCCTGGCCACTTTTCTTGGCTCCTGCTCTAGGCAAGAAGTAAAAGGCCAAGGGCACATTACCGCGGCCACTGTGACTCCCACGGGAGGAATTCACATCATGAGACCCCCTGCCCCAGGACAAGGTGCTGGTCACCTCTGCTGGCTGGCACATCATTTAGCTGCAAAGCTGTGCTTCCACCCCGGGCCTGGAGCTTCAGGTGGAGGTCACCCCCTTGGCCTGGCCCATGCAAGCAGCCAGAAACGGCCTGGCGGCCCACCCTGCAGCCACAGGTCTAGACCCACGAGTCTTCTTCCCTCAGCTGGAGCACCAAGCAACTCGCTCAAGTCTGGCTCTGGGAAGGCTGGCCTGGCTTTCTCGGGCGGTGGGGGAAGGGGGCCCGGGGAAGGCCACCAAACACCTCAGAGTCTCGTGGCCTCTCACAGGGCTCCGGCTCCCCAGAGGACTCAATTTCTGGCTCTTCTGCAAGGCGGGGTCCCCCTTCACCCACGTTTACCCAGAACCCTCCAGGTTCGCGAAAGCAGCTCGGGCCTCTCTGATAACAGAATTCTTCCCTTTCACTTTCAAGAGGAGGCCAGAGCTGCCCAACCATCTGCAGGACGACCAAGACCTGGAGCGCACAACGGTTGCCCATGTCTGCGCGTGTGCCCCGGGGGAGAGCTGTCGCCGGGCTCGTGCCTGTGCGCGCGCGCGTTTGCCTGGCTTTGACTGGGTTTGCACCGGTCTGTGTGCGCCAGCCCGGGGGTGTGCGCGTGTGTCTGTGTCTGCGTCTGCGGGTGTCTGCCTGTGCGAGAACTCGAGTGGGCAGGTGGAAACGGCAGAGACCACGTGCATGTGCGTACACAAGGGAATCCCTAGCGTTGTGTTCACACGACTGGACCGGCAGAAGAGGCAACAGCGGACCACTGAAAGAGGTCCCTACCGGCTCAGGTTTGGACACTTAGACCTTCCGCAGGGAGATCAATTGCAAGGAATGGAAAACCTTGAGGGATTTTGCAAGCAGGGCGTTCAGGACGGTACTTCATTTGAAAGGAACGTCTGGGTTGCTCTCCGGATGACAAAGAGGGACCCCAGTGGTGACCTTCACCTCTGGTCAGCGGAGGGAAAGAATGGAGCCTCCCCCCCAATGCCTTCTGCAACAACACTGCGTCCCCTATAACCAAGGAGCAGAGGAAGGAGCCGTCTCCATACAGCACTCGTCCCGCTACGAGTAGAAAGCAGGAGGCGTAGGAAACGGGAAGAAGAGTTGTCACCCTCGCACCCGCCACCGCCCGCCACCGCCCACCACCGCCCACGTGTTCAGGGCCCCAGTGCAGGGACGCTTCACTGGGTGGTAGCATGCACGAGGAGTGTCGAACAGACACAAGCTGCCTCCAGACGTGGACGGGATCCGTCCCGGGTGGGATCAAGGGCTCCGATCCAGCAGCAGGCCTGCAGGACCTCTGCTGAGTGGGGTGGCGGGGTGGGGTTTAGGACAGAGGGAGAGTCTGAACCATGCCCTCGGTACGTCCTCGGCACACTGCAACTGGGCCACAGAGCCCCTCTTGCTCAACGCAAACACGGGGAAGGACGCCCGGGAACCAGACAGGAAGCAGGGCGCAACTGCACACGAGGGGGACGAGATCTCCACGGATCGGATCGTATAACAAACGCACAACGGAAGGCGGATGCCCCTTACTCTTGCGATGGAGAGGGATCACTTCGATTTCTAGGAATAAATGAGGAAAACGTAAAGAAAAGAAAAAACAAAACAAAAAGGATGTTTACTCTCCCTAATGGTCCTCCACGCCCCACCCAAGTCCTCCTTCCAGGCAGGCCCCTGGCCTCCACAGAGCTAGAATTGGAAGAAAAGAAGTGACAGTGCAGGGAGGAAATCGGCTGAGAGTAAAGGAAGAGTTGTAGTGAAGAACAGAGAATGACAGCAAACTGAAAGGCATTGTGTCCCAAGTTCGAGGGGTGGATCCCCGAGTGGCAGCCTGTGGCCCCACGGGGGGAGAGGCAACACCAGGGCAAAGTGTCGGCCCCTTAGGCCAGTGTTTGAAGCCAGCCGTGTCCACACACAAGCCTGTCGTGCCCAGGCGTGCTGCCTTCGCACAGCCCCACCCCCTGCCCCTCCCACTTCCCACAGGAGCGGAGTGGGGGAGTGGGGAGACAAATGGAAAGGGGCGCAGAGGAGGAAGACGGAGGAACAGGGAGACTCCGAGGTCCGGCCCACTGAGCCTCGCACAGAGTTACCGTGTGTGTGAGTGTGGGTGCCTGCACAGACCTGTCCCCCCTCTGTACGTGTGCCGGCCTACCTATATGATCGCAGGAGGACGCTGGGAGGGGTGAAGAGTGATGGCATTGAAGTAGTAAAAGTGTTGAACGCTGACGTTGAGACTTGGGATTTCACCACCAGCCTGTCCGGATGGATCAGATCCCTCTGCGCTTTTCTTTCTTCCCGCGTTTCCCCTGAGCCAAGTGCTGGGTGTGCCCTCGCGGTTACTGCATCTCAGAAAAGGATCCACACTAGTGGATAGGTGGCACCGCGAAGGGGGTGGGAGTGGGGAGGGAGAACGGGGAGACTCCCCTTGGCCCGGGTTTTCGTTTCTGGTTTTTGTTTCTCTTTTCGTCGCCAACTTTAAATGTGGCTCTACTTCCCGGAATGCCTTCGTGTGGAAGAATGTCCACAGCATGGGCTCCCCGCTTCTGAGAGTGGGAAAGACTCTCCCGAGTGTTGGCATTACCCGTGAGGTTAGTTTTGTTTCCTCTGAGCTCTCTGGGCGTTGCCAGTGCGGCCTACTCATGGAGGAGCACTTGCAACAGAAGAGGAAGGAAAACCCTCGGGACAGTGTGGAAAGCACGAAGATCACGGCCCATACTGCTCTCCGGGCACGGAGTGGCATGGGTAAGGAGAGGAGACCTTCCCAGCCGCGCGGCCACGGCTCGGCACTGTCCCAGTGGCCTCTCTATAAAAGTCCCCGCTCCATGCTTTTGCCTCTCCGCAAGGAAACCCGAAAGATGTGGTCTAACTTGTCCTCCAAGGTCTCATTGACCTTTCCGGTGAATGTTGGGCCAGCACCCGAGCTTAAGGTGGAGGAGCAGCGGGATGCATGTATCAAACCATCTCACGGCCCCCCTTCCCTCACCCACCTCGACCCCCACCCCAAAGAGAGAAAGCCAGAGGGGACCCCGTGAAACCTCAGCGTGCCATGGGGCCACGCTCCCGGCGTGGGACTGAAGACCGCGCGGCCGGCGCCAAGGCCCCTGGGCCGAAGGACCCAGACGCCACCTTGTGAACCCCTCTCTTCTAGCGAGCACGCATGCTCCATCCTTCCCACAAAGCAGGCGACCCTCTTGGAGCGCCACCTGCGAAAGCCCATCCCAAAAGGCCCATTTACCCCTGGGAACGAACAAGTGAGCCCGGGGTCTAGTGAGGTTAGGTAGCCGGAGGCCCGGGAAAGCCCTCCTGAGCCCCAGCCTGACGCCCGCTCTGCCGGAGGGGCCCACGATGTCTGGAACCCCTCCTGGACACTGCTGCTTTTGGTCAATCTTTGGCTCCTACACGGCAGGGGAGACTGCTGCCAAGGGACTGGTGAAGGGCACCCAAGGCAGAGGTGTGCGTCCTTGTCGGTGGGAGGGGGTGGGGGCGTGGCGGCACGGGCAGATGCGTAGCGGAAGAATCTGCCAGTCCCCTCTCCGTCTCCGACCCGACCCGACCCGACCCGACCCGACCAGGAGGGTGGGTTGTGTGTATTCCCTGGGACGCAGGCCAGGGGAAGGATCAAGTGGGAAGGAGGAAGCGGGAAAGCCTGGCTACTCTTGCGGCTTTGCGCCACAGTGGCCATGTTGGTGAGGAGCCAGCCGAAGGGGAGGTGGGTGCTCCGTGGCTGGCAGCCAAAGGAGGGAGACGAAGGCAGGGTGGGGTAGGGAAAGGGGGGACTGCCATTTCTGGAGCCACAGTGCCATCCAGCGGACAGCGTGCCTGAAAACCCCAGGCGGCAGCGACCCTTGCCTTCTGCGGGGCACAGGGCCGGGCAATGATGTGCTGGGCTGAGTGGCCTCCGCCCCAGCCAGGCTTTCCGCAGGGGGCTTGCAGAGGCCGAGAGGGACAGAGGGAGTTAGGCCTGCCGGTGGGACCCCGTGGGGAAGCAAGGAGCTCTATGGGCCCTGGGACAAAGCAAGCAGCCTCGAGACCGCTCACCCCAGGCGTCCGTGCTTCCCCGTCAGCCATCTTGGGGTGGACCTTGGGGAAGGCACTGGCCACTGACTGCAGGGACTGGGGCCGTTTGCTCTGTTGATCTCCGCTGGGACAGTAGCGGGGTGCCCTTGCCTGGGGCCACGCTGGGGCCAGGAGGCTCCATTCCTCAGCCGGGACAAAGGAGCTTCGGGATTCTGGGGGCGGGGCCGGGTAGGCCTGCTAGTTCCAGGTGACTGCCTGTGGCACTCTTCATCGCCTGCAGGGCCTGCTTGCCCTTTGTTTTCTTTCCCAGAGTGTTCCCCAGCTGCGGGGGGGCCAGGGCGCCATTCTCCGAAAGAGCACTGGTGAAGGGCCCGCCAGGAGGAGGTGGTCCAGCTTCACCCAAACTTGCGGTCCCTCCTCAGCCCCTCCACTCACCCCACCCTCCAAATCCCCTTCCCACTCCTGGGCTTTCCTCAGCACTTGTGCAGGACTCGTTTCCCTTGCCGGAAACAGCTTCCGCTGGATGGCAGTATGGCTCCACAAATGCCAAGCCCAACGCTTACCCTGCTCCTCCCACGTCGTGTCCTCCGCCCTTTGCGGCGCAAAAAAACGAAAGGAAAAAAACAAAAAACCTAAGTCAATTCAAATAACGTGCGTGTACATACATATATGTACACACACACACACACACACACACACACATCTATGCGAAATAAAACGGATATATAATTAAGAAATAAAACTTCAAAATCGCAACATACCCTGGTGAAAGGAGAGGGAAGAAAGAAAGCTGCCAACAGGACCCCACCTGGAACACCAGACTCACAGGACCAAAAGACCAGGGACCCAGAGGCTGGACACTCCCACAAGAATCCCGCAAGCAGGCACGGGCAGCCTGCCTTTCTGTTTCCTTCAGCCCTGGCCACTTTTCTTGGCTCCTGCTCTAGGCAAGAAGTAAAAGGCCAAGGGCACATTACCGCGGCCACTGTGACTCCCACGGGAGGAATTCACATCATGAGACCCCCTGCCCCAGGACAAGGTGCTGGTCACCTCTGCTGGCTGGCACATCATTTAGCTGCAAAGCTGTGCTTCCACCCCGGGCCTGGAGCTTCAGGTGGAGGTCACCCCCTTGGCCTGGCCCATGCAAGCAGCCAGAAACGGCCTGGCGGCCCACCCTGCAGCCACAGGTCTAGACCCACGAGTCTTCTTCCCTCAGCTGGAGCACCAAGCAACTCGCTCAAGTCTGGCTCTGGGAAGGCTGGCCTGGCTTTCTCGGGCGGTGGGGGAAGGGGGCCCGGGGAAGGCCACCAAACACCTCAGAGTCTCGTGGCCTCTCACAGGGCTCCGGCTCCCCAGAGGACTCAATTTCTGGCTCTTCTGCAAGGCGGGGTCCCCCTTCACCCACGTTTACCCAGAACCCTCCAGGTTCGCGAAAGCAGCTCGGGCCTCTCTGATAACAGAATTCTTCCCTTTCACTTTCAAGAGGAGGCCAGAGCTGCCCAACCATCTGCAGGACGACCAAGACCTGGAGCGCACAACGGTTGCCCATGTCTGCGCGTGTGCCCCGGGGGAGAGCTGTCGCCGGGCTCGTGCCTGTGCGCGCGCGCGTTTGCCTGGCTTTGACTGGGTTTGCACCGGTCTGTGTGCGCCAGCCCGGGGGTGTGCGCGTGTGTCTGTGTCTGCGTCTGCGGGTGTCTGCCTGTGCGAGAACTCGAGTGGGCAGGTGGAAACGGCAGAGACCACGTGCATGTGCGTACACAAGGGAATCCCTAGCGTTGTGTTCACACGACTGGACCGGCAGAAGAGGCAACAGCGGACCACTGAAAGAGGTCCCTACCGGCTCAGGTTTGGACACTTAGACCTTCCGCAGGGAGATCAATTGCAAGGAATGGAAAACCTTGAGGGATTTTGCAAGCAGGGCGTTCAGGACGGTACTTCATTTGAAAGGAACGTCTGGGTTGCTCTCCGGATGACAAAGAGGGACCCCAGTGGTGACCTTCACCTCTGGTCAGCGGAGGGAAAGAATGGAGCCTCCCCCCCAATGCCTTGTGCAACAACACTGCGTCCCCTATAACCAAGGAGCAGAGGAAGGAGCCGTCTCCATACAGCACTCGTCCCGCTACGAGTAGAAAGCAGGAGGCGTAGGAAACGGGAAGAAGAGTTGTCACCCTCGCACCCGCCACCGCCCGCCACCGCCCACCACCGCCCACGTGTTCAGGGCCCCAGTGCAGGGACGCTTCACTGGGTGGTAGCATGCACGAGGAGTGTCGAACAGACACAAGCTGCCTCCAGACGTGGACGGGATCCGTCCCGGGTGGGATCAAGGGCTCCGATCCAGCAGCAGGCCTGCAGGACCTCTGCTGAGTGGGGTGGCGGGGTGGGGTTTAGGACAGAGGGAGAGTCTGAACCATGCCCTCGGTACGTCCTCGGCACACTGCAACTGGGCCACAGAGCCCCTCTTGCTCAACGCAAACACGGGGAAGGACGCCCGGGAACCAGACAGGAAGCAGGGCGCAACTGCACACGAGGGGGACGAGATCTCCACGGATCGGATCGTATAACAAACGCACAACGGAAGGCGGATGCCCCTTACTCTTGCGATGGAGAGGGATCACTTCGATTTCTAGGAATAAATGAGGAAAACGTAAAGAAAAGAAAAAACAAAACAAAAAGGATGTTTACTCTCCCTAATGGTCCTCCACGCCCCACCCAAGTCCTCCTTCCAGGCAGGCCCCTGGCCTCCACAGAGCTAGAATTGGAAGAAAAGAAGTGACAGTGCAGGGAGGAAATCGGCTGAGAGTAAAGGAAGAGTTGTAGTGAAGAACAGAGAATGACAGCAAACTGAAAGGCATTGTGTCCCAAGTTCGAGGGGTGGATCCCCGAGTGGCAGCCTGTGGCCCCACGGGGGGAGAGGCAACACCAGGGCAAAGTGTCGGCCCCTTAGGCCAGTGTTTGAAGCCAGCCGTGTCCACACACAAGCCTGTCGTGCCCAGGCGTGCTGCCTTCGCACAGCCCCACCCCCTGCCCCTCCCACTTCCCACAGGAGCGGAGTGGGGGAGTGGGGAGACAAATGGAAAGGGGCGCAGAGGAGGAAGACGGAGGAACAGGGAGACTCCGAGGTCCGGCCCACTGAGCCTCGCACAGAGTTACCGTGTGTGTGAGTGTGGGTGCCTGCACAGACCTGTCCCCCCTCTGTACGTGTGCCGGCCTACCTATATGATCGCAGGAGGACGCTGGGAGGGGTGAAGAGTGATGGCATTGAAGTAGTAAAAGTGTTGAACGCTGACGTTGAGACTTGGGATTTCACCACCAGCCTGTCCGGATGGATCAGATCCCTCTGCGCTTTTCTTTCTTCCCGCGTTTCCCCTGAGCCAAGTGCTGGGTGTGCCCTCGCGGTTACTGCATCTCAGAAAAGGATCCACACTAGTGGATAGGTGGCACCGCGAAGGGGGTGGGAGTGGGGAGGGAGAACGGGGAGACTCCCCTTGGCCCGGGTTTTCGTTTCTGGTTTTTGTTTCTCTTTTCGTCGCCAACTTTAAATGTGGCTCTACTTCCCGGAATGCCTTCGTGTGGAAGAATGTCCACAGCATGGGCTCCCCGCTTCTGAGAGTGGGAAAGACTCTCCCGAGTGTTGGCATTACCCGTGAGGTTAGTTTTGTTTCCTCTGAGCTCTCTGGGCGTTGCCAGTGCGGCCTACTCATGGAGGAGCACTTGCAACAGAAGAGGAAGGAAAACCCTCGGGACAGTGTGGAAAGCACGAAGATCACGGCCCATACTGCTCTCCGGGCACGGAGTGGCATGGGTAAGGAGAGGAGACCTTCCCAGCCGCGCGGCCACGGCTCGGCACTGTCCCAGTGGCCTCTCTATAAAAGTCCCCGCTCCATGCTTTTGCCTCTCCGCAAGGAAACCCGAAAGATGTGGTCTAACTTGTCCTCCAAGGTCTCATTGACCTTTCCGGTGAATGTTGGGCCAGCACCCGAGCTTAAGGTGGAGGAGCAGCGGGATGCATGTATCAAACCATCTCACGGCCCCCCTTCCCTCACCCACCTCGACCCCCACCCCAAAGAGAGAAAGCCAGAGGGGACCCCGTGAAACCTCAGCGTGCCATGGGGCCACGCTCCCGGCGTGGGACTGAAGACCGCGCGGCCGGCGCCAAGGCCCCTGGGCCGAAGGACCCAGACGCCACCTTGTGAACCCCTCTCTTCTAGCGAGCACGCATGCTCCATCCTTCCCACAAAGCAGGCGACCCTCTTGGAGCGCCACCTGCGAAAGCCCATCCCAAAAGGCCCATTTACCCCTGGGAACGAACAAGTGAGCCCGGGGTCTAGTGAGGTTAGGTAGCCGGAGGCCCGGGAAAGCCCTCCTGAGCCCCAGCCTGACGCCCGCTCTGCCGGAGGGGCCCACGATGTCTGGAACCCCTCCTGGACACTGCTGCTTTTGGTCAATCTTTGGCTCCTACACGGCAGGGGAGACTGCTGCCAAGGGACTGGTGAAGGGCACCCAAGGCAGAGGTGTGCGTCCTTGTCGGTGGGAGGGGGTGGGGGCGTGGCGGCACGGGCAGATGCGTAGCGGAAGAATCTGCCAGTCCCCTCTCCGTCTCCGACCCGACCCGACCCGACCCGACCCGACCAGGAGGGTGGGTTGTGTGTATTCCCTGGGACGCAGGCCAGGGGAAGGATCAAGTGGGAAGGAGGAAGCGGGAAAGCCTGGCTACTCTTGCGGCTTTGCGCCACAGTGGCCATGTTGGTGAGGAGCCAGCCGAAGGGGAGGTGGGTGCTCCGTGGCTGGCAGCCAAAGGAGGGAGACGAAGGCAGGGTGGGGTAGGGAAAGGGGGGACTGCCATTTCTGGAGCCACAGTGCCATCCAGCGGACAGCGTGCCTGAAAACCCCAGGCGGCAGCGACCCTTGCCTTCTGCGGGGCACAGGGCCGGGCAATGATGTGCTGGGCTGAGTGGCCTCCGCCCCAGCCAGGCTTTCCGCAGGGGGCTTGCAGAGGCCGAGAGGGACAGAGGGAGTTAGGCCTGCCGGTGGGACCCCGTGGGGAAGCAAGGAGCTCTATGGGCCCTGGGACAAAGCAAGCAGCCTCGAGACCGCTCACCCCAGGCGTCCGTGCTTCCCCGTCAGCCATCTTGGGGTGGACCTTGGGGAAGCCACTGGCCACTGACTGCAGGGACTGGGGCCGTTTGCTCTGTTGATCTCCGCTGGGACAGTAGCGGGGTGCCCTTGCCTGGGGCCACGCTGGGGCCAGGAGGCTCCATTCCTCAGCCGGGACAAAGGAGCTTCGGGATTCTGGGGGCGGGGCCGGGTAGGCCTGCTAGTTCCAGGTGACTGCCTGTGGCACTCTTCATCGCCTGCAGGGCCTGCTTGCCCTTTGTTTTCTTTCCCAGAGTGTTCCCCAGCTGCGGGGGGGCCAGGGCGCCATTCTCCGAAAGAGCACTGGTGAAGGGCCCGCCAGGAGGAGGTGGTCCAGCTTCACCCAAACTTGCGGTCCCTCCTCAGCCCCTCCACTCACCCCACCCTCCAAATCCCCTTCCCACTCCTGGGCTTTCCTCAGCACTTGTGCAGGACTCGTTTCCCTTGCCGGAAACAGCTTCCGCTGGATGGCAGTATGGCTCCACAAATGCCAAGCCCAACGCTTACCCTGCTCCTCCCACGTCGTGTCCTCCGCCCTTTGCGGCGCAAAAAAACGAAAGGAAAAAAACAAAAAACCTAAGTCAATTCAAATAACGTGCGTGTACATACATATATGTACACACACACACACACACACACACACATCTATGCGAAATAAAACGGATATATAATTAAGAAATAAAACTTCAAAATCGCAACATACCCTGGTGAAAGGAGAGGGAAGAAAGAAAGCTGCCAACAGGACCCCACCTGGAACACCAGACTCACAGGACCAAAAGACCAGGGACCCAGAGGCTGGACACTCCCACAAGAATCCCGCAAGCAGGCACGGGCAGCCTGCCTTTCTGTTTCCTTCAGCCCTGGCCACTTTTCTTGGCTCCTGCTCTAGGCAAGAAGTAAAAGGCCAAGGGCACATTACCGCGGCCACTGTGACTCCCACGGGAGGAATTCACATCATGAGACCCCCTGCCCCAGGACAAGGTGCTGGTCACCTCTGCTGGCTGGCACATCATTTAGCTGCAAAGCTGTGCTTCCACCCCGGGCCTGGAGCTTCAGGTGGAGGTCACCCCCTTGGCCTGGCCCATGCAAGCAGCCAGAAACGGCCTGGCGGCCCACCCTGCAGCCACAGGTCTAGACCCACGAGTCTTCTTCCCTCAGCTGGAGCACCAAGCAACTCGCTCAAGTCTGGCTCTGGGAAGGCTGGCCTGGCTTTCTCGGGCGGTGGGGGAAGGGGGCCCGGGGAAGGCCACCAAACACCTCAGAGTCTCGTGGCCTCTCACAGGGCTCCGGCTCCCCAGAGGACTCAATTTCTGTCTCTTCTGCAAGGCGGGGTCCCCCTTCACCCACGTTTACCCAGAACCCTCCAGGTTCGCGAAAGCAGCTCGGGCCTCTCTGATAACAGAATTCTTCCCTTTCACTTTCAAGAGGAGGCCAGAGCTGCCCAACCATCTGCAGGACGACCAAGACCTGGAGCGCACAACGGTTGCCCATGTCTGCGCGTGTGCCCCGGGGGAGAGCTGTCGCCGGGCTCGTGCCTGTGCGCGCGCGCGTTTGCCTGGCTTTGACTGGGTTTGCACCGGTCTGTGTGCGCCAGCCCGGGGGTGTGCGCGTGTGTCTGTGTCTGCGTCTGCGGGTGTCTGCCTGTGCGAGAACTCGAGTGGGCAGGTGGAAACGGCAGAGACCACGTGCATGTGCGTACACAAGGGAATCCCTAGCGTTGTGTTCACACGACTGGACCGGCAGAAGAGGCAACAGCGGACCACTGAAAGAGGTCCCTACCGGCTCAGGTTTGGACACTTAGACCTTCCGCAGGGAGATCAATTGCAAGGAATGGAAAACCTTGAGGGATTTTGCAAGCAGGGCGTTCAGGACGGTACTTCATTTGAAAGGAACGTCTGGGTTGCTCTCCGGATGACAAAGAGGGACCCCAGTGGTGACCTTCACCTCTGGTCAGCGGAGGGAAAGAATGGAGCCTCCCCCCCAATGCCTTCTGCAACAACGCTGCGTCCCCTATAACCAAGGAGCAGAGGAAGGAGCCGTCTCCATACAGCACTCGTCCCGCTACGAGTAGAAAGCAGGAGGCGTAGGAAACGGGAAGAAGAGTTGTCACCCTCGCACCCGCCACCGCCCGCCACCGCCCACCACCGCCCACGTGTTCAGGGCCCCAGTGCAGGGACGCTTCACTGGGTGGTAGCATGCACGAGGAGTGTCGAACAGACACAAGCTGCCTCCAGACGTGGACGGGATCCGTCCCGGGTGGGATCAAGGGCTCCGATCCAGCAGCAGGCCTGCAGGACCTCTGCTGAGTGGGGTGGCGGGGTGGGGTTTAGGACAGAGGGAGAGTCTGAACCATGCCCTCGGTACGTCCTCGGCACACTGCAACTGGGCCACAGAGCCCCTCTTGCTCAACGCAAACACGGGGAAGGACGCCCGGGAACCAGACAGGAAGCAGGGCGCAACTGCACACGAGGGGGACGAGATCTCCACGGATCGGATCGTATAACAAACGCACAACGGAAGGCGGATGCCCCTTACTCTTGCGATGGAGAGGGATCACTTCGATTTCTAGGAATAAATGAGGAAAACGTAAAGAAAAGAAAAAACAAAACAAAAAGGATGTTTACTCTCCCTAATGGTCCTCCACGCCCCACCCAAGTCCTCCTTCCAGGCAGGCCCCTGGCCTCCACAGAGCTAGAATTGGAAGAAAAGAAGTGACAGTGCAGGGAGGAAATCGGCTGAGAGTAAAGGAAGAGTTGTAGTGAAGAACAGAGAATGACAGCAAACTGAAAGGCATTGTGTCCCAAGTTCGAGGGGTGGATCCCCGAGTGGCAGCCTGTGGCCCCACGGGGGGAGAGGCAACACCAGGGCAAAGTGTCGGCCCCTTAGGCCAGTGTTTGAAGCCAGCCGTGTCCACACACAAGCCTGTCGTGCCCAGGCGTGCTGCCTTCGCACAGCCCCACCCCCTGCCCCTCCCACTTCCCACAGGAGCGGAGTGGGGGAGTGGGGAGACAAATGGAAAGGGGCGCAGAGGAGGAAGACGGAGGAACAGGGAGACTCCGAGGTCCGGCCCACTGAGCCTCGCACAGAGTTACCGTGTGTGTGAGTGTGGGTGCCTGCACAGACCTGTCCCCCCTCTGTACGTGTGCCGGCCTACCTATATGATCGCAGGAGGACGCTGGGAGGGGTGAAGAGTGATGGCATTGAAGTAGTAAAAGTGTTGAACGCTGACGTTGAGACTTGGGATTTCACCACCAGCCTGTCCGGATGGATCAGATCCCTCTGCGCTTTTCTTTCTTCCCGCGTTTCCCCTGAGCCAAGTGCTGGGTGTGCCCTCGCGGTTACTGCATCTCAGAAAAGGATCCACACTAGTGGATAGGTGGCACCGCGAAGGGGGTGGGAGTGGGGAGGGAGAACGGGGAGACTCCCCTTGGCCCGGGTTTTCGTTTCTGGTTTTTGTTTCTCTTTTCGTCGCCAACTTTAAATGTGGCTCTACTTCCCGGAATGCCTTCGTGTGGAAGAATGTCCACAGCATGGGCTCCCCGCTTCTGAGAGTGGGAAAGACTCTCCCGAGTGTTGGCATTACCCGTGAGGTTAGTTTTGTTTCCTCTGAGCTCTCTGGGCGTTGCCAGTGCGGCCTACTCATGGAGGAGCACTTGCAACAGAAGAGGAAGGAAAACCCTCGGGACAGTGTGGAAAGCACGAAGATCACGGCCCATACTGCTCTCCGGGCACGGAGTGGCATGGGTAAGGAGAGGAGACCTTCCCAGCCGCGCGGCCACGGCTCGGCACTGTCCCAGTGGCCTCTCTATAAAAGTCCCCGCTCCATGCTTTTGCCTCTCCGCAAGGAAACCCGAAAGATGTGGTCTAACTTGTCCTCCAAGGTCTCATTGACCTTTCCGGTGAATGTTGGGCCAGCACCCGAGCTTAAGGTGGAGGAGCAGCGGGATGCATGTATCAAACCATCTCACGGCCCCCCTTCCCTCACCCACCTCGACCCCCACCCCAAAGAGAGAAAGCCAGAGGGGACCCCGTGAAACCTCAGCGTGCCATGGGGCCACGCTCCCGGCGTGGGACTGAAGACCGCGCGGCCGGCGCCAAGGCCCCTGGGCCGAAGGACCCAGACGCCACCTTGTGAACCCCTCTCTTCTAGCGAGCACGCATGCTCCATCCTTCCCACAAAGCAGGCGACCCTCTTGGAGCGCCACCTGCGAAAGCCCATCCCAAAAGGCCCATTTACCCCTGGGAACGAACAAGTGAGCCCGGGGTCTAGTGAGGTTAGGTAGCCGGAGGCCCGGGAAAGCCCTCCTGAGCCCCAGCCTGACGCCCGCTCTGCCGGAGGGGCCCACGATGTCTGGAACCCCTCCTGGACACTGCTGCTTTTGGTCAATCTTTGGCTCCTACACGGCAGGGGAGACTGCTGCCAAGGGACTGGTGAAGGGCACCCAAGGCAGAGGTGTGCGTCCTTGTCGGTGGGAGGGGGTGGGGGCGTGGCGGCACGGGCAGATGCGTAGCGGAAGAATCTGCCAGTCCCCTCTCCGTCTCCGACCCGACCCGACCCGACCCGACCCGACCAGGAGGGTGGGTTGTGTGTATTCCCTGGGACGCAGGCCAGGGGAAGGATCAAGTGGGAAGGAGGAAGCGGGAAAGCCTGGCTACTCTTGCGGCTTTGCGCCACAGTGGCCATGTTGGTGAGGAGCCAGCCGAAGGGGAGGTGGGTGCTCCGTGGCTGGCAGCCAAAGGAGGGAGACGAAGGCAGGGTGGGGTAGGGAAAGGGGGGACTGCCATTTCTGGAGCCACAGTGCCATCCAGCGGACAGCGTGCCTGAAAACCCCAGGCGGCAGCGACCCTTGCCTTCTGCGGGGCACAGGGCCGGGCAATGATGTGCTGGGCTGAGTGGCCTCCGCCCCAGCCAGGCTTTCCGCAGGGGGCTTGCAGAGGCCGAGAGGGACAGAGGGAGTTAGGCCTGCCGGTGGGACCCCGTGGGGAAGCAAGGAGCTCTATGGGCCCTGGGACAAAGCAAGCAGCCTCGAGACCGCTCACCCCAGGCGTCCGTGCTTCCCCGTCAGCCATCTTGGGGTGGACCTTGGGGAAGCCACTGGCCACTGACTGCAGGGACTGGGGCCGTTTGCTCTGTTGATCTCCGCTGGGACAGTAGCGGGGTGCCCTTGCCTGGGGCCACGCTGGGGCCAGGAGGCTCCATTCCTCAGCCGGGACAAAGGAGCTTCGGGATTCTGGGGGCGGGGCCGGGTAGGCCTGCTAGTTCCAGGTGACTGCCTGTGGCACTCTTCATCGCCTGCAGGGCCTGCTTGCCCTTTGTTTTCTTTCCCAGAGTGTTCCCCAGCTGCGGGGGGGCCAGGGCGCCATTCTCCGAAAGAGCACTGGTGAAGGGCCCGCCAGGAGGAGGTGGTCCAGCTTCACCCAAACTTGCGGTCCCTCCTCAGCCCCTCCACTCACCCCACCCTCCAAATCCCCTTCCCACTCCTGGGCTTTCCTCAGCACTTGTGCAGGACTCGTTTCCCTTGCCGGAAACAGCTTCCGCTGGATGGCAGTATGGCTCCACAAATGCCAAGCCCAACGCTTACCCTGCTCCTCCCACGTCGTGTCCTCCGCCCTTTGCGGCGCAAAAAAACGAAAGGAAAAAAACAAAAAACCTAAGTCAATTCAAATAACGTGCGTGTACATACATATATGTACACACACACATCTATGCGAAATAAAACGGATATATAATTAAGAAATAAAACTTCAAAATCGCAACATACCCTGGTGAAAGGAGAGGGAAGAAAGAAAGCTGCCAACAGGACCCCACCTGGAACACCAGACTCACAGGACCAAAAGACCAGGGACCCAGAGGCTGGACACTCCCACAAGAATCCCGCAAGCAGGCACGGGCAGCCTGCCTTTCTGTTTCCTTCAGCCCTGGCCACTTTTCTTGGCTCCTGCTCTAGGCAAGAAGTAAAAGGCCAAGGGCACATTACCGCGGCCACTGTGACTCCCACGGGAGGAATTCACATCATGAGACCCCCTGCCCCAGGACAAGGTGCTGGTCACCTCTGCTGGCTGGCACATCATTTAGCTGCAAAGCTGTGCTTCCACCCCGGGCCTGGAGCTTCAGGTGGAGGTCACCCCCTTGGCCTGGCCCATGCAAGCAGCCAGAAACGGCCTGGCGGCCCACCCTGCAGCCACAGGTCTAGACCCACGAGTCTTCTTCCCTCAGCTGGAGCACCAAGCAACTCGCTCAAGTCTGGCTCTGGGAAGGCTGGCCTGGCTTTCTCGGGCGGTGGGGGAAGGGGGCCCGGGGAAGGCCACCAAACACCTCAGAGTCTCGTGGCCTCTCACAGGGCTCCGGCTCCCCAGAGGACTCAATTTCTGTCTCTTCTGCAAGGCGGGGTCCCCCTTCACCCACGTTTACCCAGAACCCTCCAGGTTCGCGAAAGCAGCTCGGGCCTCTCTGATAACAGAATTCTTCCCTTTCACTTTCAAGAGGAGGCCAGAGCTGCCCAACCATCTGCAGGACGACCAAGACCTGGAGCGCACAACGGTTGCCCATGTCTGCGCGTGTGCCCCGGGGGAGAGCTGTCGCCGGGCTCGTGCCTGTGCGCGCGCGCGTTTGCCTGGCTTTGACTGGGTTTGCACCGGTCTGTGTGCGCCAGCCCGGGGGTGTGCGCGTGTGTCTGTGTCTGCGTCTGCGGGTGTCTGCCTGTGCGAGAACTCGAGTGGGCAGGTGGAAACGGCAGAGACCACGTGCATGTGCGTACACAAGGGAATCCCTAGCGTTGTGTTCACACGACTGGACCGGCAGAAGAGGCAACAGCGGACCACTGAAAGAGGTCCCTACCGGCTCAGGTTTGGACACTTAGACCTTCCGCAGGGAGATCAATTGCAAGGAATGGAAAACCTTGAGGGATTTTGCAAGCAGGGCGTTCAGGACGGTACTTCATTTGAAAGGAACGTCTGGGTTGCTCTCCGGATGACAAAGAGGGACCCCAGTGGTGACCTTCACCTCTGGTCAGCGGAGGGAAAGAATGGAGCCTCCCCCCCAATGCCTTGTGCAACAACGCTGCGTCCCCTATAACCAAGGAGCAGAGGAAGGAGCCGTCTCCATACAGCGCACTCGTCCCGCTACGAGTAGAAAGCAGGAGGCGTAGGAAACGGGAAGAAGAGTTGTCACCCTCGCACCCGCCACCGCCCGCCACCGCCCACCACCGCCCACGTGTTCAGGGCCCCAGTGCAGGGACGCTTCACTGGGTGGTAGCATGCACGAGGAGTGTCGAACAGACACAAGCTGCCTCCAGACGTGGACGGGATCCGTCCCGGGTGGGATCAAGGGCTCCGATCCAGCAGCAGGCCTGCAGGACCTCTGCTGAGTGGGGTGGCGGGGTGGGGTTTAGGACAGAGGGAGAGTCTGAACCATGCCCTCGGTACGTCCTCGGCACACTGCAACTGGGCCACAGAGCCCCTCTTGCTCAACGCAAACACGGGGAAGGACGCCCGGGAACCAGACAGGAAGCAGGGCGCAACTGCACACGAGGGGGACGAGATCTCCACGGATCGGATCGTATAACAAACGCACAACGGAAGGCGGATGCCCCTTACTCTTGCGATGGAGAGGGATCACTTCGATTTCTAGGAATAAATGAGGAAAACGTAAAGAAAAGAAAAAACAAAACAAAAAGGATGTTTACTCTCCCTAATGGTCCTCCACGCCCCACCCAAGTCCTCCTTCCAGGCAGGCCCCTGGCCTCCACAGAGCTAGAATTGGAAGAAAAGAAGTGACAGTGCAGGGAGGAAATCGGCTGAGAGTAAAGGAAGAGTTGTAGTGAAGAACAGAGAATGACAGCAAACTGAAAGGCATTGTGTCCCAAGTTCGAGGGGTGGATCCCCGAGTGGCAGCCTGTGGCCCCACGGGGGGAGAGGCAACACCAGGGCAAAGTGTCGGCCCCTTAGGCCAGTGTTTGAAGCCAGCCGTGTCCACACACAAGCCTGTCGTGCCCAGGCGTGCTGCCTTCGCACAGCCCCACCCCCTGCCCCTCCCACTTCCCACAGGAGCGGAGTGGGGGAGTGGGGAGACAAATGGAAAGGGGCGCAGAGGAGGAAGACGGAGGAACAGGGAGACTCCGAGGTCCGGCCCACTGAGCCTCGCACAGAGTTACCGTGTGTGTGAGTGTGGGTGCCTGCACAGACCTGTCCCCCCTCTGTACGTGTGCCGGCCTACCTATATGATCGCAGGAGGACGCTGGGAGGGGTGAAGAGTGATGGCATTGAAGTAGTAAAAGTGTTGAACGCTGACGTTGAGACTTGGGATTTCACCACCAGCCTGTCCGGATGGATCAGATCCCTCTGCGCTTTTCTTTCTTCCCGCGTTTCCCCTGAGCCCAGTGCTGGGTGTGCCCTCGCGGTTACTGCATCTCAGAAAAGGATCCACACTAGTGGATAGGTGGCACCGCGAAGGGGGTGGGAGTGGGGAGGGAGAACGGGGAGACTCCCCTTGGCCCGGGTTTTCGTTTCTGGTTTTTGTTTCTCTTTTCGTCGCCAACTTTAAATGTGGCTCTACTTCCCGGAATGCCTTCGTGTGGAAGAATGTCCACAGCATGGGCTCCCCGCTTCTGAGAGTGGGAAAGACTCTCCCGAGTGTTGGCATTACCCGTGAGGTTAGTTTTGTTTCCTCTGAGCTCTCTGGGCGTTGCCAGTGCGGCCTACTCATGGAGGAGCACTTGCAACAGAAGAGGAAGGAAAACCCTCGGGACAGTGTGGAAAGCACGAAGATCACGGCCCATACTGCTCTCCGGGCACGGAGTGGCATGGGTAAGGAGAGGAGACCTTCCCAGCCGCGCGGCCACGGCTCGGCACTGTCCCAGTGGCCTCTCTATAAAAGTCCCCGCTCCATGCTTTTGCCTCTCCGCAAGGAAACCCGAAAGATGTGGTCTAACTTGTCCTCCAAGGTCTCATTGACCTTTCCGGTGAATGTTGGGCCAGCACCCGAGCTTAAGGTGGAGGAGCAGCGGGATGCATGTATCAAACCATCTCACGGCCCCCCTTCCCTCACCCACCTCGACCCCCACCCCAAAGAGAGAAAGCCAGAGGGGACCCCGTGAAACCTCAGCGTGCCATGGGGCCACGCTCCCGGCGTGGGACTGAAGACCGCGCGGCCGGCGCCAAGGCCCCTGGGCCGAAGGACCCAGACGCCACCTTGTGAACCCCTCTCTTCTAGCGAGCACGCATGCTCCATCCTTCCCACAAAGCAGGCGACCCTCTTGGAGCGCCACCTGCGAAAGCCCATCCCAAAAGGCCCATTTACCCCTGGGAACGAACAAGTGAGCCCGGGGTCTAGTGAGGTTAGGTAGCCGGAGGCCCGGGAAAGCCCTCCTGAGCCCCAGCCTGACGCCCGCTCTGCCGGAGGGGCCCACGATGTCTGGAACCCCTCCTGGACACTGCTGCTTTTGGTCAATCTTTGGCTCCTACACGGCAGGGGAGACTGCTGCCAAGGGACTGGTGAAGGGCACCCAAGGCAGAGGTGTGCGTCCTTGTCGGTGGGAGGGGGTGGGGGCGTGGCGGCACGGGCAGATGCGTAGCGGAAGAATCTGCCAGTCCCCTCTCCGTCTCCGACCCGACCCGACCCGACCCGACCCGACCAGGAGGGTGGGTTGTGTGTATTCCCTGGGACGCAGGCCAGGGGAAGGATCAAGTGGGAAGGAGGAAGCGGGAAAGCCTGGCTACTCTTGCGGCTTTGCGCCACAGTGGCCATGTTGGTGAGGAGCCAGCCGAAGGGGAGGTGGGTGCTCCGTGGCTGGCAGCCAAAGGAGGGAGACGAAGGCAGGGTGGGGTAGGGAAAGGGGGGACTGCCATTTCTGGAGCCACAGTGCCATCCAGCGGACAGCGTGCCTGAAAACCCCAGGCGGCAGCGACCCTTGCCTTCTGCGGGGCACAGGGCCGGGCAATGATGTGCTGGGCTGAGTGGCCTCCGCCCCAGCCAGGCTTTCCGCAGGGGGCTTGCAGAGGCCGAGAGGGACAGAGGGAGTTAGGCCTGCCGGTGGGACCCCGTGGGGAAGCAAGGAGCTCTATGGGCCCTGGGACAAAGCAAGCAGCCTCGAGACCGCTCACCCCAGGCGTCCGTGCTTCCCCGTCAGCCATCTTGGGGTGGACCTTGGGGAAGCCACTGGCCACTGACTGCAGGGACTGGGGCCGTTTGCTCTGTTGATCTCCGCTGGGACAGTAGCGGGGTGCCCTTGCCTGGGGCCACGCTGGGGCCAGGAGGCTCCATTCCTCAGCCGGGACAAAGGAGCTTCGGGATTCTGGGGGCGGGGCCGGGTAGGCCTGCTAGTTCCAGGTGACTGCCTGTGGCACTCTTCATCGCCTGCAGGGCCTGCTTGCCCTTTGTTTTCTTTCCCAGAGTGTTCCCCAGCTGCGGGGGGGCCAGGGCGCCATTCTCCGAAAGAGCACTGGTGAAGGGCCCGCCAGGAGGAGGTGGTCCAGCTTCACCCAAACTTGCGGTCCCTCCTCAGCCCCTCCACTCACCCCACCCTCCAAATCCCCTTCCCACTCCTGGGCTTTCCTCAGCACTTGTGCAGGACTCGTTTCCCTTGCCGGAAACAGCTTCCGCTGGATGGCAGTATGGCTCCACAAATGCCAAGCCCAACGCTTACCCTGCTCCTCCCACGTCGTGTCCTCCGCCCTTTGCGGCGCAAAAAAACGAAAGGAAAAAAACAAAAAACCTAAGTCAATTCAAATAACGTGCGTGTACATACATATATGTACACACACACACACACACACACACATCTATGCGAAATAAAACGGATATATAATTAAGAAATAAAACTTCAAAATCGCAACATACCCTGGTGAAAGGAGAGGGAAGAAAGAAAGCTGCCAACAGGACCCCACCTGGAACACCAGACTCACAGGACCAAAAGACCAGGGACCCAGAGGCTGGACACTCCCACAAGAATCCCGCAAGCAGGCACGGGCAGCCTGCCTTTCTGTTTCCTTCAGCCCTGGCCACTTTTCTTGGCTCCTGCTCTAGGCAAGAAGTAAAAGGCCAAGGGCACATTACCGCGGCCACTGTGACTCCCACGGGAGGAATTCACATCATGAGACCCCCTGCCCCAGGACAAGGTGCTGGTCACCTCTGCTGGCTGGCACATCATTTAGCTGCAAAGCTGTGCTTCCACCCCGGGCCTGGAGCTTCAGGTGGAGGTCACCCCCTTGGCCTGGCCCATGCAAGCAGCCAGAAACGGCCTGGCGGCCCACCCTGCAGCCACAGGTCTAGACCCACGAGTCTTCTTCCCTCAGCTGGAGCACCAAGCAACTCGCTCAAGTCTGGCTCTGGGAAGGCTGGCCTGGCTTTCTCGGGCGGTGGGGGAAGGGGGCCCGGGGAAGGCCACCAAACACCTCAGAGTCTCGTGGCCTCTCACAGGGCTCCGGCTCCCCAGAGGACTCAATTTCTGTCTCTTCTGCAAGGCGGGGTCCCCCTTCACCCACGTTTACCCAGAACCCTCCAGGTTCGCGAAAGCAGCTCGGGCCTCTCTGATAACAGAATTCTTCCCTTTCACTTTCAAGAGGAGGCCAGAGCTGCCCAACCATCTGCAGGACGACCAAGACCTGGAGCGCACAACGGTTGCCCATGTCTGCGCGTGTGCCCCGGGGGAGAGCTGTCGCCGGGCTCGTGCCTGTGCGCGCGCGCGTTTGCCTGGCTTTGACTGGGTTTGCACCGGTCTGTGTGCGCCAGCCCGGGGGTGTGCGCGTGTGTCTGTGTCTGCGTCTGCGGGTGTCTGCCTGTGCGAGAACTCGAGTGGGCAGGTGGAAACGGCAGAGACCACGTGCATGTGCGTACACAAGGGAATCCCTAGCGTTGTGTTCACACGACTGGACCGGCAGAAGAGGCAACAGCGGACCACTGAAAGAGGTCCCTACCGGCTCAGGTTTGGACACTTAGACCTTCCGCAGGGAGATCAATTGCAAGGAATGGAAAACCTTGAGGGATTTTGCAAGCAGGGCGTTCAGGACGGTACTTCATTTGAAAGGAACGTCTGGGTTGCTCTCCGGATGACAAAGAGGGACCCCAGTGGTGACCTTCACCTCTGGTCAGCGGAGGGAAAGAATGGAGCCTCCCCCCCAATGCCTTGTGCAACAACGCTGCGTCCCCTATAACCAAGGAGCAGAGGAAGGAGCCGTCTCCATACAGCGCACTCGTCCCGCTACGAGTAGAAAGCAGGAGGCGTAGGAAACGGGAAGAAGAGTTGTCACCCTCGCACCCGCCACCGCCCGCCACCGCCCACCACCGCCCACGTGTTCAGGGCCCCAGTGCAGGGACGCTTCACTGGGTGGTAGCATGCACGAGGAGTGTCGAACAGACACAAGCTGCCTCCAGACGTGGACGGGATCCGTCCCGGGTGGGATCAAGGGCTCCGATCCAGCAGCAGGCCTGCAGGACCTCTGCTGAGTGGGGTGGCGGGGTGGGGTTTAGGACAGAGGGAGAGTCTGAACCATGCCCTCGGTACGTCCTCGGCACACTGCAACTGGGCCACAGAGCCCCTCTTGCTCAACGCAAACACGGGGAAGGACGCCCGGGAACCAGACAGGAAGCAGGGCGCAACTGCACACGAGGGGGACGAGATCTCCACGGATCGGATCGTATAACAAACGCACAACGGAAGGCGGATGCCCCTTACTCTTGCGATGGAGAGGGATCACTTCGATTTCTAGGAATAAATGAGGAAAACGTAAAGAAAAGAAAAAACAAAACAAAAAGGATGTTTACTCTCCCTAATGGTCCTCCACGCCCCACCCAAGTCCTCCTTCCAGGCAGGCCCCTGGCCTCCACAGAGCTAGAATTGGAAGAAAAGAAGTGACAGTGCAGGGAGGAAATCGGCTGAGAGTAAAGGAAGAGTTGTAGTGAAGAACAGAGAATGACAGCAAACTGAAAGGCATTGTGTCCCAAGTTCGAGGGGTGGATCCCCGAGTGGCAGCCTGTGGCCCCACGGGGGGAGAGGCAACACCAGGGCAAAGTGTCGGCCCCTTAGGCCAGTGTTTGAAGCCAGCCGTGTCCACACACAAGCCTGTCGTGCCCAGGCGTGCTGCCTTCGCACAGCCCCACCCCCTGCCCCTCCCACTTCCCACAGGAGCGGAGTGGGGGAGTGGGGAGACAAATGGAAAGGGGCGCAGAGGAGGAAGACGGAGGAACAGGGAGACTCCGAGGTCCGGCCCACTGAGCCTCGCACAGAGTTACCGTGTGTGTGAGTGTGGGTGCCTGCACAGACCTGTCCCCCCTCTGTACGTGTGCCGGCCTACCTATATGATCGCAGGAGGACGCTGGGAGGGGTGAAGAGTGATGGCATTGAAGTAGTAAAAGTGTTGAACGCTGACGTTGAGACTTGGGATTTCACCACCAGCCTGTCCGGATGGATCAGATCCCTCTGCGCTTTTCTTTCTTCCCGCGTTTCCCCTGAGCCCAGTGCTGGGTGTGCCCTCGCGGTTACTGCATCTCAGAAAAGGATCCACACTAGTGGATAGGTGGCACCGCGAAGGGGGTGGGAGTGGGGAGGGAGAACGGGGAGACTCCCCTTGGCCCGGGTTTTCGTTTCTGGTTTTTGTTTCTCTTTTCGTCGCCAACTTTAAATGTGGCTCTACTTCCCGGAATGCCTTCGTGTGGAAGAATGTCCACAGCATGGGCTCCCCGCTTCTGAGAGTGGGAAAGACTCTCCCGAGTGTTGGCATTACCCGTGAGGTTAGTTTTGTTTCCTCTGAGCTCTCTGGGCGTTGCCAGTGCGGCCTACTCATGGAGGAGCACTTGCAACAGAAGAGGAAGGAAAACCCTCGGGACAGTGTGGAAAGCACGAAGATCACGGCCCATACTGCTCTCCGGGCACGGAGTGGCATGGGTAAGGAGAGGAGACCTTCCCAGCCGCGCGGCCACGGCTCGGCACTGTCCCAGTGGCCTCTCTATAAAAGTCCCCGCTCCATGCTTTTGCCTCTCCGCAAGGAAACCCGAAAGATGTGGTCTAACTTGTCCTCCAAGGTCTCATTGACCTTTCCGGTGAATGTTGGGCCAGCACCCGAGCTTAAGGTGGAGGAGCAGCGGGATGCATGTATCAAACCATCTCACGGCCCCCCTTCCCTCACCCACCTCGACCCCCACCCCAAAGAGAGAAAGCCAGAGGGGACCCCGTGAAACCTCAGCGTGCCATGGGGCCACGCTCCCGGCGTGGGACTGAAGACCGCGCGGCCGGCGCCAAGGCCCCTGGGCCGAAGGACCCAGACGCCACCTTGTGAACCCCTCTCTTCTAGCGAGCACGCATGCTCCATCCTTCCCACAAAGCAGGCGACCCTCTTGGAGCGCCACCTGCGAAAGCCCATCCCAAAAGGCCCATTTACCCCTGGGAACGAACAAGTGAGCCCGGGGTCTAGTGAGGTTAGGTAGCCGGAGGCCCGGGAAAGCCCTCCTGAGCCCCAGCCTGACGCCCGCTCTGCCGGAGGGGCCCACGATGTCTGGAACCCCTCCTGGACACTGCTGCTTTTGGTCAATCTTTGGCTCCTACACGGCAGGGGAGACTGCTGCCAAGGGACTGGTGAAGGGCACCCAAGGCAGAGGTGTGCGTCCTTGTCGGTGGGAGGGGGTGGGGGCGTGGCGGCACGGGCAGATGCGTAGCGGAAGAATCTGCCAGTCCCCTCTCCGTCTCCGACCCGACCCGACCCGACCCGACCCGACCAGGAGGGTGGGTTGTGTGTATTCCCTGGGACGCAGGCCAGGGGAAGGATCAAGTGGGAAGGAGGAAGCGGGAAAGCCTGGCTACTCTTGCGGCTTTGCGCCACAGTGGCCATGTTGGTGAGGAGCCAGCCGAAGGGGAGGTGGGTGCTCCGTGGCTGGCAGCCAAAGGAGGGAGACGAAGGCAGGGTGGGGTAGGGAAAGGGGGGACTGCCATTTCTGGAGCCACAGTGCCATCCAGCGGACAGCGTGCCTGAAAACCCCAGGCGGCAGCGACCCTTGCCTTCTGCGGGGCACAGGGCCGGGCAATGATGTGCTGGGCTGAGTGGCCTCCGCCCCAGCCAGGCTTTCCGCAGGGGGCTTGCAGAGGCCGAGAGGGACAGAGGGAGTTAGGCCTGCCGGTGGGACCCCGTGGGGAAGCAAGGAGCTCTATGGGCCCTGGGACAAAGCAAGCAGCCTCGAGACCGCTCACCCCAGGCGTCCGTGCTTCCCCGTCAGCCATCTTGGGGTGGACCTTGGGGAAGGCACTGGCCACTGACTGCAGGGACTGGGGCCGTTTGCTCTGTTGATCTCCGCTGGGACAGTAGCGGGGTGCCCTTGCCTGGGGCCACGCTGGGGCCAGGAGGCTCCATTCCTCAGCCGGGACAAAGGAGCTTCGGGATTCTGGGGGCGGGGCCGGGTAGGCCTGCTAGTTCCAGGTGACTGCCTGTGGCACTCTTCATCGCCTGCAGGGCCTGCTTGCCCTTTGTTTTCTTTCCCAGAGTGTTCCCCAGCTGCGGGGGGGCCAGGGCGCCATTCTCCGAAAGAGCACTGGTGAAGGGCCCGCCAGGAGGAGGTGGTCCAGCTTCACCCAAACTTGCGGTCCCTCCTCAGCCCCTCCACTCACCCCACCCTCCAAATCCCCTTCCCACTCCTGGGCTTTCCTCAGCACTTGTGCAGGACTCGTTTCCCTTGCCGGAAACAGCTTCCGCTGGATGGCAGTATGGCTCCACAAATGCCAAGCCCAACGCTTACCCTGCTCCTCCCACGTCGTGTCCTCCGCCCTTTGCGGCGCAAAAAAACGAAAGGAAAAAAACAAAAAACCTAAGTCAATTCAAATAACGTGCGTGTACATACATATATGTACACACACACACACACACACACACACACACACACACATCTATGCGAAATAAAACGGATATATAATTAAGAAATAAAACTTCAAAATCGCAACATACCCTGGTGAAAGGAGAGGGAAGAAAGAAAGCTGCCAACAGGACCCCACCTGGAACACCAGACTCACAGGACCAAAAGACCAGGGACCCAGAGGCTGGAAACTCCCACAAGAATCCCGCAAGCAGGCACGGGCAGCCTGCCTTTCTGTTTCCTTCAGCCCTGGCCACTTTTCTTGGCTCCTGCTCTAGGCAAGAAGTAAAAGGCCAAGGGCACATTACCGCGGCCACTGTGACTCCCACGGGAGGAATTCACATCATGAGACCCCCTGCCCCAGGACAAGGTGCTGGTCACCTCTGCTGGCTGGCACATCATTTAGCTGCAAAGCTGTGCTTCCACCCCGGGCCTGGAGCTTCAGGTGGAGGTCACCCCCTTGGCCTGGCCCATGCAAGCAGCCAGAAACGGCCTGGCGGCCCACCCTGCAGCCACAGGTCTAGACCCACGAGTCTTCTTCCCTCAGCTGGAGCACCAAGCAACTCGCTCAAGTCTGGCTCTGGGAAGGCTGGCCTGGCTTTCTCGGGCGGTGGGGGAAGGGGGCCCGGGGAAGGCCACCAAACACCTCAGAGTCTCGTGGCCTCTCACAGGGCTCCGGCTCCCCAGAGGACTCAATTTCTGTCTCTTCTGCAAGGCGGGGTCCCCCTTCACCCACGTTTACCCAGAACCCTCCAGGTTCGCGAAAGCAGCTCGGGCCTCTCTGATAACAGAATTCTTCCCTTTCACTTTCAAGAGGAGGCCAGAGCTGCCCAACCATCTGCAGGACGACCAAGACCTGGAGCGCACAACGGTTGCCCATGTCTGCGCGTGTGCCCCGGGGGAGAGCTGTCGCCGGGCTCGTGCCTGTGCGGGCGGGGGCGTGCGCGTGCGCGTGCGCTCGCGCGGGCACGTGCGCGCGCGCGTTTGCCTGGCTTTGACTGGGTTTGCACCGGTCTGTGTGCGCCAGCCCGGGGGTGTGCGCGTGTGTCTGTGTCTGCGTCTGCGGGTGTCTGCCTGTGCGAGAACTCGAGTGGGCAGGTGGAAACGGCAGAGACCACGTGCATGTGCGTACACAAGGGAATCCCTAGCGTTGTGTTCACACGACTGGACCGGCAGAAGAGGCAACAGCGGACCACTGAAAGAGGTCCCTACCGGCTCAGGTTTGGACACTTAGACCTTCCGCAGGGAGATCAATTGCAAGGAATGGAAAACCTTGAGGGATTTTGCAAGCAGGGCGTTCAGGACGGTACTTCATTTGAAAGGAACGTCTGGGTTGCTCTCCGGATGACAAAGAGGGACCCCAGTGGTGACCTTCACCTCTGGTCAGCGGAGGGAAAGAATGGAGCCTCCCCCCCAATGCCTTCTGCAACAACACTGCGTCCCCTATAACCAAGGAGCAGAGGAAGGAGCCGTCTCCATACAGCACTCGTCCCGCTACGAGTAGAAAGCAGGAGGCGTAGGAAACGGGAAGAAGAGTTGTCACCCTCGCACCCGCCACCGCCCGCCACCGCCCACCACCGCCCACGTGTTCAGGGCCCCAGTGCAGGGACGCTTCACTGGGTGGTAGCATGCACGAGGAGTGTCGAACAGACACAAGCTGCCTCCAGACGTGGACGGGATCCGTCCCGGGTGGGATCAAGGGCTCCGATCCAGCAGCAGGCCTGCAGGACCTCTGCTGAGTGGGGTGGCGGGGTGGGGTTTAGGACAGAGGGAGAGTCTGAACCATGCCCTCGGTACGTCCTCGGCACACTGCAACTGGGCCACAGAGCCCCTCTTGCTCAACGCAAACACGGGGAAGGACGCCCGGGAACCAGACAGGAAGCAGGGCGCAACTGCACACGAGGGGGACGAGATCTCCACGGATCGGATCGTATAACAAACGCACAACGGAAGGCGGATGCCCCTTACTCTTGCGATGGAGAGGGATCACTTCGATTTCTAGGAATAAATGAGGAAAACGTAAAGAAAAGAAAAAACAAAACAAAAAGGATGTTTACTCTCCCTAATGGTCCTCCACGCCCCACCCAAGTCCTCCTTCCAGGCAGGCCCCTGGCCTCCACAGAGCTAGAATTGGAAGAAAAGAAGTGACAGTGCAGGGAGGAAATCGGCTGAGAGTAAAGGAAGAGTTGTAGTGAAGAACAGAGAATGACAGCAAACTGAAAGGCATTGTGTCCCAAGTTCGAGGGGTGGATCCCCGAGTGGCAGCCTGTGGCCCCACGGGGGGAGAGGCAACACCAGGGCAAAGTGTCGGCCCCTTAGGCCAGTGTTTGAAGCCAGCCGTGTCCACACACAAGCCTGTCGTGCCCAGGCGTGCTGCCTTCGCACAGCCCCACCCCCTGCCCCTCCCACTTCCCACAGGAGCGGAGTGGGGGAGTGGGGAGACAAATGGAAAGGGGCGCAGAGGAGGAAGACGGAGGAACAGGGAGACTCCGAGGTCCGGCCCACTGAGCCTCGCACAGAGTTACCGTGTGTGTGAGTGTGGGTGCCTGCACAGACCTGTCCCCCCTCTGTACGTGTGCCGGCCTACCTATATGATCGCAGGAGGACGCTGGGAGGGGTGAAGAGTAATGGCATTGAAGTAGTAAAAGTGTTGAACGCTGACGTTGAGACTTGGGATTTCACCACCAGCCTGTCCGGATGGATCAGATCCCTCTGCGCTTTTCTTTCTTCCCGCGTTTCCCCTGAGCCCAGTGCTGGGTGTGCCCTCGCGGTTACTGCATCTCAGAAAAGGATCCACACTAGTGGATAGGTGGCACCGCGAAGGGGGTGGGAGTGGGGAGGGAGAACGGGGAGACTCCCCTTGGCCCGGGTTTTCGTTTCTGGTTTTTGTTTCTCTTTTCGTCGCCAACTTTAAATGTGGCTCTACTTCCCGGAATGCCTTCGTGTGGAAGAATGTCCACAGCATGGGCTCCCCGCTTCTGAGAGTGGGAAAGACTCTCCCGAGTGTTGGCATTACCCGTGAGGTTAGTTTTGTTTCCTCTGAGCTCTCTGGGCGTTGCCAGTGCGGCCTACTCATGGAGGAGCACTTGCAACAGAAGAGGAAGGAAAACCCTCGGGACAGTGTGGAAAGCACGAAGATCACGGCCCATACTGCTCTCCGGGCACGGAGTGGCATGGGTAAGGAGAGGAGACCTTCCCAGCCGCGCGGCCACGGCTCGGCACTGTCCCAGTGGCCTCTCTATAAAAGTCCCCGCTCCATGCTTTTGCCTCTCCGCAAGGAAACCCGAAAGATGTGGTCTAACTTGTCCTCCAAGGTCTCATTGACCTTTCCGGTGAATGTTGGGCCAGCACCCGAGCTTAAGGTGGAGGAGCAGCGGGATGCATGTATCAAACCATCTCACGGCCCCCCTTCCCTCACCCACCTCGACCCCCACCCCAAAGAGAGAAAGCCAGAGGGGACCCCGTGAAACCTCAGCGTGCCATGGGGCCACGCTCCCGGCGTGGGACTGAAGACCGCGCGGCCGGCGCCAAGGCCCCTGGGCCGAAGGACCCAGACGCCACCTTGTGAACCCCTCTCTTCTAGCGAGCACGCATGCTCCATCCTTCCCACAAAGCAGGCGACCCTCTTGGAGCGCCACCTGCGAAAGCCCATCCCAAAAGGCCCATTTACCCCTGGGAACGAACAAGTGAGCCCGGGGTCTAGTGAGGTTAGGTAGCCGGAGGCCCGGGAAAGCCCTCCTGAGCCCCAGCCTGACGCCCGCTCTGCCGGAGGGGCCCACGATGTCTGGAACCCCTCCTGGACACGGCTGCTTTTGGTCAATCTTTGGCTCCTACACGGCAGGGGAGACTGCTGCCAAGGGACTGGTGAAGGGCACCCAAGGCAGAGGTGTGCGTCCTTGTCGGTGGGAGGGGGTGGGGGCGTGGCGGCACGGGCAGATGCGTCGCGGAAGAATCTGCCAGTCCCCTCTCCGTCTCCGACCCGACCCGACCCGACCCGACCCGACCAGGAGGGTGGGTTGTGTGTATTCCCTGGGACGCAGGCCAGGGGAAGGATCAAGTGGGAAGGAGGAAGCGGGAAAGCCTGGCTACTCTTGCGGCTTTGCGCCACAGTGGCCATGTTGGTGAGGAGCCAGCCGAAGGGGAGGTGGGTGCTCCGTGGCTGGCAGCCAAAGGAGGGAGACGAAGGCAGGGTGGGGTAGGGAAAGGGGGGACTGCCATTTCTGGAGCCACAGTGCCATCCAGCGGACAGCGTGCCTGAAAACCCCAGGCGGCAGCGACCCTTGCCTTCTGCGGGGCACAGGGCCGGGCAATGATGTGCTGGGCTGAGTGGCCTCCGCCCCAGCCAGGCTTTCCGCAGGGGGCTTGCAGAGGCCGAGAGGGACAGAGGGAGTTAGGCCTGCCGGTGGGACCCCGTGGGGAAGCAAGGAGCTCTATGGGCCCTGGGACAAAGCAAGCAGCCTCGAGACCGCTCACCCCAGGCGTCCGTGCTTCCCCGTCAGCCATCTTGGGGTGGACCTTGGGGAAGCCACTGGCCACTGACTGCAGGGACTGGGGCCGTTTGCTCTGTTGATCTCCGCTGGGACAGTAGCGGGGTGCCCTTGCCTGGGGCCACGCTGGGGCCAGGAGGCTCCATTCCTCAGCCGGGACAAAGGAGCTTCGGGATTCTGGGGGCGGGGCCGGGTAGGCCTGCTAGTTCCAGGTGACTGCCTGTGGCACTCTTCATCGCCTGCAGGGCCTGCTTGCCCTTTGTTTTCTTTCCCAGAGTGTTCCCCAGCTGCGGGGGGGCCAGGGCGCCATTCTCCGAAAGAGCACTGGTGAAGGGCCCGCCAGGAGGAGGTGGTCCAGCTTCACCCAAACTTGCGGTCCCTCCTCAGCCCCTCCACTCACCCCACCCTCCAAATCCCCTTCCCACTCCTGGGCTTTCCTCAGCACTTGTGCAGGACTCGTTTCCCTTGCCGGAAACAGCTTCCGCTGGATGGCAGTATGGCTCCACAAATGCCAAGCCCAACGCTTACCCTGCTCCTCCCACTTCGTGTCCTCCGCCCTTTGCGGCGCAAAAAAACGAAAGGAAAAAAACAAAAAACCTAAGTCAATTCAAATAACGTGCGTGTACATACATATATGTACACACACACACACACACACACACATCTATGCGAAATAAAACGGATATATAATTAAGAAATAAAACTTCAAAATCGCAACATACCCTGGTGAAAGGAGAGGGAAGAAAGAAAGCTGCCAACAGGACCCCACCTGGAACACCAGACTCACAGGACCAAAAGACCAGGGACCCAGAGGCTGGACACTCCCACAAGAATCCCGCAAGCAGGCACGGGCAGCCTGCCTTTCTGTTTCCTTCAGCCCTGGCCACTTTTCTTGGCTCCTGCTCTAGGCAAGAAGTAAAAGGCCAAGGGCACATTACCGCGGCCACTGTGACTCCCACGGGAGGAATTCACATCATGAGACCCCCTGCCCCAGGACAAGGTGCTGGTCACCTCTGCTGGCTGGCACATCATTTAGCTGCAAAGCTGTGCTTCCACCCCGGGCCTGGAGCTTCAGGTGGAGGTCACCCCCTTGGCCTGGCCCATGCAAGCAGCCAGAAACGGCCTGGCGGCCCACCCTGCAGCCACAGGTCTAGACCCACGAGTCTTCTTCCCTCAGCTGGAGCACCAAGCAACTCGCTCAAGTCTGGCTCTGGGAAGGCTGGCCTGGCTTTCTCGGGCGGTGGGGGAAGGGGGCCCGGGGAAGGCCACCAAACACCTCAGAGTCTCGTGGCCTCTCACAGGGCTCCGGCTCCCCAGAGGACTCAATTTCTGGCTCTTCTGCAAGGCGGGGTCCCCCTTCACCCACGTTTACCCAGAACCCTCCAGGTTCGCGAAAGCAGCTCGGGCCTCTCTGATAACAGAATTCTTCCCTTTCACTTTCAAGAGGAGGCCAGAGCTGCCCAACCATCTGCAGGACGACCAAGACCTGGAGCGCACAACGGTTGCCCATGTCTGCGCGTGTGCCCCGGGGGAGAGCTGTCGCCGGGCTCGTGCCTGTGCGCGCGCGCGTTTGCCTGGCTTTGACTGGGTTTGCACCGGTCTGTGTGCGCCAGCCCGGGGGTGTGCGCGTGTGTCTGTGTCTGCGTCTGCGGGTGTCTGCCTGTGCGAGAACTCGAGTGGGCAGGTGGAAACGGCAGAGACCACGTGCATGTGCGTACACAAGGGAATCCCTAGCGTTGTGTTCACACGACTGGACCGGCAGAAGAGGCAACAGCGGACCACTGAAAGAGGTCCCTACCGGCTCAGGTTTGGACACTTAGACCTTCCGCAGGGAGATCAATTGCAAGGAATGGAAAACCTTGAGGGATTTTGCAAGCAGGGCGTTCAGGACGGTACTTCATTTGAAAGGAACGTCTGGGTTGCTCTCCGGATGACAAAGAGGGACCCCAGTGGTGACCTTCACCTCTGGTCAGCGGAGGGAAAGAATGGAGCCTCCCCCCCAATGCCTTCTGCAACAACACTGCGTCCCCTATAACCAAGGAGCAGAGGAAGGAGCCGTCTCCATACAGCACTCGTCCCGCTACGAGTAGAAAGCAGGAGGCGTAGGAAACGGGAAGAAGAGTTGTCACCCTCGCACCCGCCACCGCCCGCCACCGCCCACCACCGCCCACGTGTTCAGGGCCCCAGTGCAGGGACGCTTCACTGGGTGGTAGCATGCACGAGGAGTGTCGAACAGACACAAGCTGCCTCCAGACGTGGACGGGATCCGTCCCGGGTGGGATCAAGGGCTCCGATCCAGCAGCAGGCCTGCAGGACCTCTGCTGAGTGGGGTGGCGGGGTGGGGTTTAGGACAGAGGGAGAGTCTGAACCATGCCCTCGGTACGTCCTCGGCACACTGCAACTGGGCCACAGAGCCCCTCTTGCTCAACGCAAACACGGGGAAGGACGCCCGGGAACCAGACAGGAAGCAGGGCGCAACTGCACACGAGGGGGACGAGATCTCCACGGATCGGATCGTATAACAAACGCACAACGGAAGGCGGATGCCCCTTACTCTTGCGATGGAGAGGGATCACTTCGATTTCTAGGAATAAATGAGGAAAACGTAAAGAAAAGAAAAAACAAAACAAAAAGGATGTTTACTCTCCCTAATGGTCCTCCACGCCCCACCCAAGTCCTCCTTCCAGGCAGGCCCCTGGCCTCCACAGAGCTAGAATTGGAAGAAAAGAAGTGACAGTGCAGGGAGGAAATCGGCTGAGAGTAAAGGAAGAGTTGTAGTGAAGAACAGAGAATGACAGCAAACTGAAAGGCATTGTGTCCCAAGTTCGAGGGGTGGATCCCCGAGTGGCAGCCTGTGGCCCCACGGGGGGAGAGGCAACACCAGGGCAAAGTGTCGGCCCCTTAGGCCAGTGTTTGAAGCCAGCCGTGTCCACACACAAGCCTGTCGTGCCCAGGCGTGCTGCCTTCGCACAGCCCCACCCCCTGCCCCTCCCACTTCCCACAGGAGCGGAGTGGGGGAGTGGGGAGACAAATGGAAAGGGGCGCAGAGGAGGAAGACGGAGGAACAGGGAGACTCCGAGGTCCGGCCCACTGAGCCTCGCACAGAGTTACCGTGTGTGTGAGTGTGGGTGCCTGCACAGACCTGTCCCCCCTCTGTACGTGTGCCGGCCTACCTATATGATCGCAGGAGGACGCTGGGAGGGGTGAAGAGTGATGGCATTGAAGTAGTAAAAGTGTTGAACGCTGACGTTGAGACTTGGGATTTCACCACCAGCCTGTCCGGATGGATCAGATCCCTCTGCGCTTTTCTTTCTTCCCGCGTTTCCCCTGAGCCCAGTGCTGGGTGTGCCCTCGCGGTTACTGCATCTCAGAAAAGGATCCACACTAGTGGATAGGTGGCACCGCGAAGGGGGTGGGAGTGGGGAGGGAGAACGGGGAGACTCCCCTTGGCCCGGGTTTTCGTTTCTGGTTTTTGTTTCTCTTTTCGTCGCCAACTTTAAATGTGGCTCTACTTCCCGGAATGCCTTCGTGTGGAAGAATGTCCACAGCATGGGCTCCCCGCTTCTGAGAGTGGGAAAGACTCTCCCGAGTGTTGGCATTACCCGTGAGGTTAGTTTTGTTTCCTCTGAGCTCTCTGGGCGTTGCCAGTGCGGCCTACTCATGGAGGAGCACTTGCAACAGAAGAGGAAGGAAAACCCTCGGGACAGTGTGGAAAGCACGAAGATCACGGCCCATACTGCTCTCCGGGCACGGAGTGGCATGGGTAAGGAGAGGAGACCTTCCCAGCCGCGCGGCCACGGCTCGGCACTGTCCCAGTGGCCTCTCTATAAAAGTCCCCGCTCCATGCTTTTGCCTCTCCGCAAGGAAACCCGAAAGATGTGGTCTAACTTGTCCTCCAAGGTCTCATTGACCTTTCCGGTGAATGTTGGGCCAGCACCCGAGCTTAAGGTGGAGGAGCAGCGGGATGCATGTATCAAACCATCTCACGGCCCCCCTTCCCTCACCCACCTCGACCCCCACCCCAAAGAGAGAAAGCCAGAGGGGACCCCGTGAAACCTCAGCGTGCCATGGGGCCACGCTCCCGGCGTGGGACTGAAGACCGCGCGGCCGGCGCCAAGGCCCCTGGGCCGAAGGACCCAGACGCCACCTTGTGAACCCCTCTCTTCTAGCGAGCACGCATGCTCCATCCTTCCCACAAAGCAGGCGACCCTCTTGGAGCGCCACCTGCGAAAGCCCATCCCAAAAGGCCCATTTACCCCTGGGAACGAACAAGTGAGCCCGGGGTCTAGTGAGGTTAGGTAGCCGGAGGCCCGGGAAAGCCCTCCTGAGCCCCAGCCTGACGCCCGCTCTGCCGGAGGGGCCCACGATGTCTGGAACCCCTCCTGGACACGGCTGCTTTTGGTCAATCTTTGGCTCCTACACGGCAGGGGAGACTGCTGCCAAGGGACTGGTGAAGGGCACCCAAGGCAGAGGTGTGCGTCCTTGTCGGTGGGAGGGGGTGGGGGCGTGGCGGCACGGGCAGATGCGTAGCGGAAGAATCTGCCAGTCCCCTCCCCGTCTCCGACCCGACCCGACCCGACCCGACCCGACCAGGAGGGTGGGTTGTGTGTATTCCCTGGGACGCAGGCCAGGGGAAGGATCAAGTGGGAAGGAGGAAGCGGGAAAGCCTGGCTACTCTTGCGGCTTTGCGCCACAGTGGCCATGTTGGTGAGGAGCCAGCCGAAGGGGAGGTGGGTGCTCCGTGGCTGGCAGCCAAAGGAGGGAGACGAAGGCAGGGTGGGGTAGGGAAAGGGGGGACTGCCATTTCTGGAGCCACAGTGCCATCCAGCGGACAGCGTGCCTGAAAACCCCAGGCGGCAGCGACCCTTGCCTTCTGCGGGGCACAGGGCCGGGCAATGATGTGCTGGGCTGAGTGGCCTCCGCCCCAGCCAGGCTTTCCGCAGGGGGCTTGCAGAGGCCGAGAGGGACAGAGGGAGTTAGGCCTGCCGGTGGGACCCCGTGGGGAAGCAAGGAGCTCTATGGGCCCTGGGACAAAGCAAGCAGCCTCGAGACCGCTCACCCCAGGCGTCCGTGCTTCCCCGTCAGCCATCTTGGGGTGGACCTTGGGGAAGCCACTGGCCACTGACTGCAGGGACTGGGGCCGTTTGCTCTGTTGATCTCCGCTGGGACAGTAGCGGGGTGCCCTTGCCTGGGGCCACGCTGGGGCCAGGAGGCTCCATTCCTCAGCCGGGACAAAGGAGCTTCGGGATTCTGGGGGCGGGGCCGGGTAGGCCTGCTAGTTCCAGGTGACTGCCTGTGGCACTCTTCATCGCCTGCAGGGCCTGCTTGCCCTTTGTTTTCTTTCCCAGAGTGTTCCCCAGCTGCGGGGGGGCCAGGGCGCCATTCTCCGAAAGAGCACTGGTGAAGGGCCCGCCAGGAGGAGGTGGTCCAGCTTCACCCAAACTTGCGGTCCCTCCTCAGCCCCTCCACTCACCCCACCCTCCAAATCCCCTTCCCACTCCTGGGCTTTCCTCAGCACTTGTGCAGGACTCGTTTCCCTTGCCGGAAACAGCTTCCGCTGGATGGCAGTATGGCTCCACAAATGCCAAGCCCAACGCTTACCCTGCTCCTCCCACGTCGTGTCCTCCGCCCTTTGCGGCGCAAAAAAACGAAAGGAAAAAAACAAAAAACCTAAGTCAATTCAAATAACGTGCGTGTACATACATATATGTACACACACACACACACACACACACATCTATGCGAAATAAAACGGATATATAATTAAGAAATAAAACTTAAAAATCGCAACATACCCTGGTGAAAGGAGAGGGAAGAAAGAAAGCTGCCAACAGGACCCCACCTGGAACACCAGACTCACAGGACCAAAAGACCAGGGACCCAGAGGCTGGACACTCCCACAAGAATCCCGCAAGCAGGCACGGGCAGCCTGCCTTTCTGTTTCCTTCAGCCCTGGCCACTTTTCTTGGCTCCTGCTCTAGGCAAGAAGTAAAAGGCCAAGGGCACATTACCGCGGCCACTGTGACTCCCACGGGAGGAATTCACATCATGAGACCCCCTGCCCCAGGACAAGGTGCTGGTCACCTCTGCTGGCTGGCACATCATTTAGCTGCAAAGCTGTGCTTCCACCCCGGGCCTGGAGCTTCAGGTGGAGGTCACCCCCTTGGCCTGGCCCATGCAAGCAGCCAGAAACGGCCTGGCGGCCCACCCTGCAGCCACAGGTCTAGACCCACGAGTCTTCTTCCCTCAGCTGGAGCACCAAGCAACTCGCTCAAGTCTGGCTCTGGGAAGGCTGGCCTGGCTTTCTCGGGCGGTGGGGGAAGGGGGCCCGGGGAAGGCCACCAAACACCTCAGAGTCTCGTGGCCTCTCACAGGGCTCCGGCTCCCCAGAGGACTCAATTTCTGTCTCTTCTGCAAGGCGGGGTCCCCCTTCACCCACGTTTACCCAGAACCCTCCAGGTTCGCGAAAGCAGCTCGGGCCTCTCTGATAACAGAATTCTTCCCTTTCACTTTCAAGAGGAGGCCAGAGCTGCCCAACCATCTGCAGGACGACCAAGACCTGGAGCGCACAACGGTTGCCCATGTCTGCGCGTGTGCCCCGGGGGAGAGCTGTCGCCGGGCTCGTGCCTGTGCGGGCGGGGGCGTGCGCGTGCGCTCGCGCGGGCACGTGCGCGCGCGCGTTTGCCTGGCTTTGACTGGGTTTGCACCGGTCTGTGTGCGCCAGCCCGGGGGTGTGCGCGTGTGTCTGTGTCTGCGTCTGCGGGTGTCTGCCTGTGCGAGAACTCGAGTGGGCAGGTGGAAACGGCAGAGACCACGTGCATGTGCGTACACAAGGGAATCCCTAGCGTTGTGTTCACACGACTGGACCGGCAGAAGAGGCAACAGCGGACCACTGAAAGAGGTCCCTACCGGCTCAGGTTTGGACACTTAGACCTTCCGCAGGGAGATCAATTGCAAGGAATGGAAAACCTTGAGGGATTTTGCAAGCAGGGCGTTCAGGACGGTACTTCATTTGAAAGGAACGTCTGGGTTGCTCTCCGGATGACAAAGAGGGCCCCCAGTGGTGACCTTCACCTCTGGTCAGCGGAGGGAAAGAATGGAGCCTCCCCCCCAATGCCTTGTGCAACAACACTGCGTCCCCTATAACCAAGGAGCAGAGGAAGGAGCCGTCTCCATACAGCACTCGTCCCGCTACGAGTAGAAAGCAGGAGGCGTAGGAAACGGGAAGAAGAGTTGTCACCCTCGCACCCGCCACCGCCCGCCACCGCCCACCACCGCCCACGTGTTCAGGGCCCCAGTGCAGGGACGCTTCACTGGGTGGTAGCATGCACGAGGAGTGTCGAACAGACACAAGCTGCCTCCAGACGTGGACGGGATCCGTCCCGGGTGGGATCAAGGGCTCCGATCCAGCAGCAGGCCTGCAGGACCTCTGCTGAGTGGGGTGGCGGGGTGGGGTTTAGGACAGAGGGAGAGTCTGAACCATGCCCTCGGTACGTCCTCGGCACACTGCAACTGGGCCACAGAGCCCCTCTTGCTCAACGCAAACACGGGGAAGGACGCCCGGGAACCAGACAGGAAGCAGGGCGCAACTGCACACGAGGGGGACGAGATCTCCACGGATCGGATCGTATAACAAACGCACAACGGAAGGCGGATGCCCCTTACTCTTGCGATGGAGAGGGATCACTTCGATTTCTAGGAATAAATGAGGAAAACGTAAAGAAAAGAAAAAACAAAACAAAAAGGATGTTTACTCTCCCTAATGGTCCTCCACGCCCCACCCAAGTCCTCCTTCCAGGCAGGCCCCTGGCCTCCACAGAGCTAGAATTGGAAGAAAAGAAGTGACAGTGCAGGGAGGAAATCGGCTGAGAGTAAAGGAAGAGTTGTAGTGAAGAACAGAGAATGACAGCAAACTGAAAGGCATTGTGTCCCAAGTTCGAGGGGTGGATCCCCGAGTGGCAGCCTGTGGCCCCACGGGGGGAGAGGCAACACCAGGGCAAAGTGTCGGCCCCTTAGGCCAGTGTTTGAAGCCAGCCGTGTCCACACACAAGCCTGTCGTGCCCAGGCGTGCTGCCTTCGCACAGCCCCACCCCCTGCCCCTCCCACTTCCCACAGGAGCGGAGTGGGGGAGTGGGGAGACAAATGGAAAGGGGCGCAGAGGAGGAAGACGGAGGAACAGGGAGACTCCGAGGTCCGGCCCACTGAGCCTCGCACAGAGTTACCGTGTGTGTGAGTGTGGGTGCCTGCACAGACCTGTCCCCCCTCTGTACGTGTGCCGGCCTACCTATATGATCGCAGGAGGACGCTGGGAGGGGTGAAGAGTGATGGCATTGAAGTAGTAAAAGTGTTGAACGCTGACGTTGAGACTTGGGATTTCACCACCAGCCTGTCCGGATGGATCAGATCCCTCTGCGCTTTTCTTTCTTCCCGCGTTTCCCCTGAGCCCAGTGCTGGGTGTGCCCTCGCGGTTACTGCATCTCAGAAAAGGATCCACACTAGTGGATAGGTGGCACCGCGAAGGGGGTGGGAGTGGGGAGGGAGAACGGGGAGACTCCCCTTGGCCCGGGTTTTCGTTTCTGGTTTTTGTTTCTCTTTTCGTCGCCAACTTTAAATGTGGCTCTACTTCCCGGAATGCCTTCGTGTGGAAGAATGTCCACAGCATGGGCTCCCCGCTTCTGAGAGTGGGAAAGACTCTCCCGAGTGTTGGCATTACCCGTGAGGTTAGTTTTGTTTCCTCTGAGCTCTCTGGGCGTTGCCAGTGCGGCCTACTCATGGAGGAGCACTTGCAACAGAAGAGGAAGGAAAACCCTCGGGACAGTGTGGAAAGCACGAAGATCACGGCCCATACTGCTCTCCGGGCACGGAGTGGCATGGGTAAGGAGAGGAGACCTTCCCAGCCGCGCGGCCACGGCTCGGCACTGTCCCAGTGGCCTCTCTATAAAAGTCCCCGCTCCATGCTTTTGCCTCTCCGCAAGGAAACCCGAAAGATGTGGTCTAACTTGTCCTCCAAGGTCTCATTGACCTTTCCGGTGAATGTTGGGCCAGCACCCGAGCTTAAGGTGGAGGAGCAGCGGGAGGCATGTATCAAACCATCTCACGGCCCCCCTTCCCTCACCCACCTCGACCCCCACCCCAAAGAGAGAAAGCCAGAGGGGACCCCGTGAAACCTCAGCGTGCCATGGGGCCACGCTCCCGGCGTGGGACTGAAGACCGCGCGGCCGGCGCCAAGGCCCCTGGGCCGAAGGACCCAGACGCCACCTTGTGAACCCCTCTCTTCTAGCGAGCACGCATGCTCCATCCTTCCCACAAAGCAGGCGACCCTCTTGGAGCGCCACCTGCGAAAGCCCATCCCAAAAGGCCCATTTACCCCTGGGAACGAACAAGTGAGCCCGGGGTCTAGTGAGGTTAGGTAGCCGGAGGCCCGGGAAAGCCCTCCTGAGCCCCAGCCTGACGCCCGCTCTGCCGGAGGGGCCCACGATGTCTGGAACCCCTCCTGGACACTGCTGCTTTTGGTCAATCTTTGGCTCCTACACGGCAGGGGAGACTGCTGCCAAGGGACTGGTGAAGGGCACCCAAGGCAGAGGTGTGCGTCCTTGTCGGTGGGAGGGGGTGGGGGCGTGGCGGCACGGGCAGATGCGTCGCGGAAGAATCTGCCAGTCCCCTCTCCGTCTCCGACCCGACCCGACCCGACCCGACCCGACCAGGAGGGTGGGTTGTGTGTATTCCCTGGGACGCAGGCCAGGGGAAGGATCAAGTGGGAAGGAGGAAGCGGGAAAGCCTGGCTACTCTTGCGGCTTTGCGCCACAGTGGCCATGTTGGTGAGGAGCCAGCCGAAGGGGAGGTGGGTGCTCCGTGGCTGGCAGCCAAAGGAGGGAGACGAAGGCAGGGTGGGGTAGGGAAAGGGGGGACTGCCATTTCTGGAGCCACAGTGCCATCCAGCGGACAGCGTGCCTGAAAACCCCAGGCGGCAGCGACCCTTGCCTTCTGCGGGGCACAGGGCCGGGCAATGATGTGCTGGGCTGAGTGGCCTCCGCCCCAGCCAGGCTTTCCGCAGGGGGCTTGCAGAGGCCGAGAGGGACAGAGGGAGTTAGGCCTGCCGGTGGGACCCCGTGGGGAAGCAAGGAGCTCTATGGGCCCTGGGACAAAGCAAGCAGCCTCGAGACCGCTCACCCCAGGCGTCCGTGCTTCCCCGTCAGCCATCTTGGGGTGGACCTTGGGGAAGCCACTGGCCACTGACTGCAGGGACTGGGGCCGTTTGCTCTGTTGATCTCCGCTGGGACAGTAGCGGGGTGCCCTTGCCTGGGGCCACGCTGGGGCCAGGAGGCTCCATTCCTCAGCCGGGACAAAGGAGCTTCGGGATTCTGGGGGCGGGGCCGGGTAGGCCTGCTAGTTCCAGGTGACTGCCTGTGGCACTCTTCATCGCCTGCAGGGCCTGCTTGCCCTTTGTTTTCTTTCCCAGAGTGTTCCCCAGCTGCGGGGGGGCCAGGGCGCCATTCTCCGAAAGAGCACTGGTGAAGGGCCCGCCAGGAGGAGGTGGTCCAGCTTCACCCAAACTTGCGGTCCCTCCTCAGCCCCTCCACTCACCCCACCCTCCAAATCCCCTTCCCACTCCTGGGCTTTCCTCAGCACTTGTGCAGGACTCGTTTCCCTTGCCGGAAACAGCTTCCGCTGGATGGCAGTATGGCTCCACAAATGCCAAGCCCAACGCTTACCCTGCTCCTCCCACGTCGTGTCCTCCGCCCTTTGCGGCGCAAAAAAACGAAAGGAAAAAAACAAAAAACCTAAGTCAATTCAAATAACGTGCGTGTACATACATATATGTACACACACACACACACACACACACATCTATGCGAAATAAAACGGATATATAATTAAGAAATAAAACTTCAAAATCGCAACATACCCTGGTGAAAGGAGAGGGAAGAAAGAAAGCTGCCAACAGGACCCCACCTGGAACACCAGACTCACAGGACCAAAAGACCAGGGACCCAGAGGCTGGACACTCCCACAAGAATCCCGCAAGCAGGCACGGGCAGCCTGCCTTTCTGTTTCCTTCAGCCCTGGCCACTTTTCTTGGCTCCTGCTCTAGGCAAGAAGTAAAAGGCCAAGGGCACATTACCGCGGCCACTGTGACTCCCACGGGAGGAATTCACATCATGAGACCCCCTGCCCCAGGACAAGGTGCTGGTCACCTCTGCTGGCTGGCACATCATTTAGCTGCAAAGCTGTGCTTCCACCCCGGGCCTGGAGCTTCAGGTGGAGGTCACCCCCTTGGCCTGGCCCATGCAAGCAGCCAGAAACGGCCTGGCGGCCCACCCTGCAGCCACAGGTCTAGACCCACGAGTCTTCTTCCCTCAGCTGGAGCACCAAGCAACTCGCTCAAGTCTGGCTCTGGGAAGGCTGGCCTGGCTTTCTCGGGCGGTGGGGGAAGGGGGCCCGGGGAAGGCCACCAAACACCTCAGAGTCTCGTGGCCTCTCACAGGGCTCCGGCTCCCCAGAGGACTCAATTTCTGTCTCTTCTGCAAGGCGGGGTCCCCCTTCACCCACGTTTACCCAGAACCCTCCAGGTTCGCGAAAGCAGCTCGGGCCTCTCTGATAACAGAATTCTTCCCTTTCACTTTCAAGAGGAGGCCAGAGCTGCCCAACCATCTGCAGGACGACCAAGACCTGGAGCGCACAACGGTTGCCCATGTCTGCGCGTGTGCCCCGGGGGAGAGCTGTCGCCGGGCTCGTGCCTGTGCGGGCGGGGGCGTGCGCGCGCGCGTTTGCCTGGCTTTGACTGGGTTTGCACCGGTCTGTGTGCGCCAGCCCGGGGGTGTGCGCGTGTGTCTGTGTCTGCGTCTGCGGGTGTCTGCCTGTGCGAGAACTCGAGTGGGCAGGTGGAAACGGCAGAGACCACGTGCATGTGCGTACACAAGGGAATCCCTAGCGTTGTGTTCACACGACTGGACCGGCAGAAGAGGCAACAGCGGACCACTGAAAGAGGTCCCTACCGGCTCAGGTTTGGACACTTAGACCTTCCGCAGGGAGATCAATTGCAAGGAATGGAAAACCTTGAGGGATTTTGCAAGCAGGGCGTTCAGGACGGTACTTCATTTGAAAGGAACGTCTGGGTTGCTCTCCGGATGACAAAGAGGGACCCCAGTGGTGACCTTCACCTCTGGTCAGCGGAGGGAAAGAATGGAGCCTCCCCCCCAATGCCTTCTGCAACAACACTGCGTCCCCTATAACCAAGGAGCAGAGGAAGGAGCCGTCTCCATACAGCACTCGTCCCGCTACGAGTAGAAAGCAGGAGGCGTAGGAAACGGGAAGAAGAGTTGTCACCCTCGCACCCGCCACCGCCCGCCACCGCCCACCACCGCCCACGTGTTCAGGGCCCCAGTGCAGGGACGCTTCACTGGGTGGTAGCATGCACGAGGAGTGTCGAACAGACACAAGCTGCCTCCAGACGTGGACGGGATCCGTCCCGGGTGGGATCAAGGGCTCCGATCCAGCAGCAGGCCTGCAGGACCTCTGCTGAGTGGGGTGGCGGGGTGGGGTTTAGGACAGAGGGAGAGTCTGAACCATGCCCTCGGTACGTCCTCGGCACACTGCAACTGGGCCACAGAGCCCCTCTTGCTCAACGCAAACACGGGGAAGGACGCCCGGGAACCAGACAGGAAGCAGGGCGCAACTGCACACGAGGGGGACGAGATCTCCACGGATCGGATCGTATAACAAACGCACAACGGAAGGCGGATGCCCCTTACTCTTGCGATGGAGAGGGATCACTTCGATTTCTAGGAATAAATGAGGAAAACGTAAAGAAAAGAAAAAACAAAACAAAAAGGATGTTTACTCTCCCTAATGGTCCTCCACGCCCCACCCAAGTCCTCCTTCCAGGCAGGCCCCTGGCCTCCACAGAGCTAGAATTGGAAGAAAAGAAGTGACAGTGCAGGGAGGAAATCGGCTGAGAGTAAAGGAAGAGTTGTAGTGAAGAACAGAGAATGACAGCAAACTGAAAGGCATTGTGTCCCAAGTTCGAGGGGTGGATCCCCGAGTGGCAGCCTGTGGCCCCACGGGGGGAGAGGCAACACCAGGGCAAAGTGTCGGCCCCTTAGGCCAGTGTTTGAAGCCAGCCGTGTCCACACACAAGCCTGTCGTGCCCAGGCGTGCTGCCTTCGCACAGCCCCACCCCCTGCCCCTCCCACTTCCCACAGGAGCGGAGTGGGGGAGTGGGGAGACAAATGGAAAGGGGCGCAGAGGAGGAAGACGGAGGAACAGGGAGACTCCGAGGTCCGGCCCACTGAGCCTCGCACAGAGTTACCGTGTGTGTGAGTGTGGGTGCCTGCACAGACCTGTCCCCCCTCTGTACGTGTGCCGGCCTACCTATATGATCGCAGGAGGACGCTGGGAGGGGTGAAGAGTGATGGCATTGAAGTAGTAAAAGTGTTGAACGCTGACGTTGAGACTTGGGATTTCACCACCAGCCTGTCCGGATGGATCAGATCCCTCTGCGCTTTTCTTTCTTCCCGCGTTTCCCCTGAGCCCAGTGCTGGGTGTGCCCTCGCGGTTACTGCATCTCAGAAAAGGATCCACACTAGTGGATAGGTGGCACCGCGAAGGGGGTGGGAGTGGGGAGGGAGAACGGGGAGACTCCCCTTGGCCCGGGTTTTCGTTTCTGGTTTTTGTTTCTCTTTTCGTCGCCAACTTTAAATGTGGCTCTACTTCCCGGAATGCCTTCGTGTGGAAGAATGTCCACAGCATGGGCTCCCCGCTTCTGAGAGTGGGAAAGACTCTCCCGAGTGTTGGCATTACCCGTGAGGTTAGTTTTGTTTCCTCTGAGCTCTCTGGGCGTTGCCAGTGCGGCCTACTCATGGAGGAGCACTTGCAACAGAAGAGGAAGGAAAACCCTCGGGACAGTGTGGAAAGCACGAAGATCACGGCCCATACTGCTCTCCGGGCACGGAGTGGCATGGGTAAGGAGAGGAGACCTTCCCAGCCGCGCGGCCACGGCTCGGCACTGTCCCAGTGGCCTCTCTATAAAAGTCCCCGCTCCATGCTTTTGCCTCTCCGCAAGGAAACCCGAAAGATGTGGTCTAACTTGTCCTCCAAGGTCTCATTGACCTTTCCGGTGAATGTTGGGCCAGCACCCGAGCTTAAGGTGGAGGAGCAGCGGGATGCATGTATCAAACCATCTCACGGCCCCCCTTCCCTCACCCACCTCGACCCCCACCCCAAAGAGAGAAAGCCAGAGGGGACCCCGTGAAACCTCAGCGTGCCATGGGGCCACGCTCCCGGCGTGGGACTGAAGACCGCGCGGCCGGCGCCAAGGCCCCTGGGCCGAAGGACCCAGACGCCACCTTGTGAACCCCTCTCTTCTAGCGAGCACGCATGCTCCATCCTTCCCACAAAGCAGGCGACCCTCTTGGAGCGCCACCTGCGAAAGCCCATCCCAAAAGGCCCATTTACCCCTGGGAACGAACAAGTGAGCCCGGGGTCTAGTGAGGTTAGGTAGCCGGAGGCCCGGGAAAGCCCTCCTGAGCCCCAGCCTGACGCCCGCTCTGCCGGAGGGGCCCACGATGTCTGGAACCCCTCCTGGACACGGCTGCTTTTGGTCAATCTTTGGCTCCTACACGGCAGGGGAGACTGCTGCCAAGGGACTGGTGAAGGGCACCCAAGGCAGAGGTGTGCGTCCTTGTCGGTGGGAGGGGGTGGGGGCGTGGCGGCACGGGCAGATGCGTAGCGGAAGAATCTGCCAGTCCCCTCTCCGTCTCCGACCCGACCCGACCCGACCCGACCCGACCAGGAGGGTGGGTTGTGTGTATTCCCTGGGACGCAGGCCAGGGGAAGGATCAAGTGGGAAGGAGGAAGCGGGAAAGCCTGGCTACTCTTGCGGCTTTGCGCCACAGTGGCCATGTTGGTGAGGAGCCAGCCGAAGGGGAGGTGGGTGCTCCGTGGCTGGCAGCCAAAGGAGGGAGACGAAGGCAGGGTGGGGTAGGGAAAGGGGGGACTGCCATTTCTGGAGCCACAGTGCCATCCAGCGGACAGCGTGCCTGAAAACCCCAGGCGGCAGCGACCCTTGCCTTCTGCGGGGCACAGGGCCGGGCAATGATGTGCTGGGCTGAGTGGCCTCCGCCCCAGCCAGGCTTTCCGCAGGGGGCTTGCAGAGGCCGAGAGGGACAGAGGGAGTTAGGCCTGCCGGTGGGACCCCGTGGGGAAGCAAGGAGCTCTATGGGCCCTGGGACAAAGCAAGCAGCCTCGAGACCGCTCACCCCAGGCGTCCGTGCTTCCCCGTCAGCCATCTTGGGGTGGACCTTGGGGAAGCCACTGGCCACTGACTGCAGGGACTGGGGCCGTTTGCTCTGTTGATCTCCGCTGGGACAGTAGCGGGGTGCCCTTGCCTGGGGCCACGCTGGGGCCAGGAGGCTCCATTCCTCAGCCGGGACAAAGGAGCTTCGGGATTCTGGGGGCGGGGCCGGGTAGGCCTGCTAGTTCCAGGTGACTGCCTGTGGCACTCTTCATCGCCTGCAGGGCCTGCTTGCCCTTTGTTTTCTTTCCCAGAGTGTTCCCCAGCTGCGGGGGGGCCAGGGCGCCATTCTCCGAAAGAGCACTGGTGAAGGGCCCGCCAGGAGGAGGTGGTCCAGCTTCACCCAAACTTGCGGTCCCTCCTCAGCCCCTCCACTCACCCCACCCTCCAAATCCCCTTCCCACTCCTGGGCTTTCCTCAGCACTTGTGCAGGACTCGTTTCCCTTGCCGGAAACAGCTTCCGCTGGATGGCAGTATGGCTCCACAAATGCCAAGCCCAACGCTTACCCTGCTCCTCCCACGTCGTGTCCTCCGCCCTTTGCGGCGCAAAAAAACGAAAGGAAAAAAACAAAAAACCTAAGTCAATTCAAATAACGTGCGTGTACATACATATATGTACACACACACACACACACACACACATCTATGCGAAATAAAACGGATATATAATTAAGAAATAAAACTTCAAAATCGCAACATACCCTGGTGAAAGGAGAGGGAAGAAAGAAAGCTGCCAACAGGACCCCACCTGGAACACCAGACTCACAGGACCAAAAGACCAGGGACCCAGAGGCTGGACACTCCCACAAGAATCCCGCAAGCAGGCACGGGCAGCCTGCCTTTCTGTTTCCTTCAGCCCTGGCCACTTTTCTTGGCTCCTGCTCTAGGCAAGAAGTAAAAGGCCAAGGGCACATTACCGCGGCCACTGTGACTCCCACGGGAGGAATTCACATCATGAGACCCCCTGCCCCAGGACAAGGTGCTGGTCACCTCTGCTGGCTGGCACATCATTTAGCTGCAAAGCTGTGCTTCCACCCCGGGCCTGGAGCTTCAGGTGGAGGTCACCCCCTTGGCCTGGCCCATGCAAGCAGCCAGAAACGGCCTGGCGGCCCACCCTGCAGCCACAGGTCTAGACCCACGAGTCTTCTTCCCTCAGCTGGAGCACCAAGCAACTCGCTCAAGTCTGGCTCTGGGAAGGCTGGCCTGGCTTTCTCGGGCGGTGGGGGAAGGGGGCCCGGGGAAGGCCACCAAACACCTCAGAGTCTCGTGGCCTCTCACAGGGCTCCGGCTCCCCAGAGGACTCAATTTCTGTCTCTTCTGCAAGGCGGGGTCCCCCTTCACCCACGTTTACCCAGAACCCTCCAGGTTCGCGAAAGCAGCTCGGGCCTCTCTGATAACAGAATTCTTCCCTTTCACTTTCAAGAGGAGGCCAGAGCTGCCCAACCATCTGCAGGACGACCAAGACCTGGAGCGCACAACGGTTGCCCATGTCTGCGCGTGTGCCCCGGGGGAGAGCTGTCGCCGGGCTCGTGCCTGTGCGCGCGCGCGTTTGCCTGGCTTTGACTGGGTTTGCACCGGTCTGTGTGCGCCAGCCCGGGGGTGTGCGCGTGTGTCTGTGTCTGCGTCTGCGGGTGTCTGCCTGTGCGAGAACTCGAGTGGGCAGGTGGAAACGGCAGAGACCACGTGCATGTGCGTACACAAGGGAATCCCTAGCGTTGTGTTCACACGACTGGACCGGCAGAAGAGGCAACAGCGGACCACTGAAAGAGGTCCCTACCGGCTCAGGTTTGGACACTTAGACCTTCCGCAGGGAGATCAATTGCAAGGAATGGAAAACCTTGAGGGATTTTGCAAGCAGGGCGTTCAGGACGGTACTTCATTTGAAAGGAACGTCTGGGTTGCTCTCCGGATGACAAAGAGGGACCCCAGTGGTGACCTTCACCTCTGGTCAGCGGAGGGAAAGAATGGAGCCTCCCCCCCAATGCCTTGTGCAACAACGCTGCGTCCCCTATAACCAAGGAGCAGAGGAAGGAGCCGTCTCCATACAGCGCACTCGTCCCGCTACGAGTAGAAAGCAGGAGGCGTAGGAAACGGGAAGAAGAGTTGTCACCCTCGCACCCGCCACCGCCCGCCACCGCCCACCACCGCCCACGTGTTCAGGGCCCCAGTGCAGGGACGCTTCACTGGGTGGTAGCATGCACGAGGAGTGTCGAACAGACACAAGCTGCCTCCAGACGTGGACGGGATCCGTCCCGGGTGGGATCAAGGGCTCCGATCCAGCAGCAGGCCTGCAGGACCTCTGCTGAGTGGGGTGGCGGGGTGGGGTTTAGGACAGAGGGAGAGTCTGAACCATGCCCTCGGTACGTCCTCGGCACACTGCAACTGGGCCACAGAGCCCCTCTTGCTCAACGCAAACACGGGGAAGGACGCCCGGGAACCAGACAGGAAGCAGGGCGCAACTGCACACGAGGGGGACGAGATCTCCACGGATCGGATCGTATAACAAACGCACAACGGAAGGCGGATGCCCCTTACTCTTGCGATGGAGAGGGATCACTTCGATTTCTAGGAATAAATGAGGAAAACGTAAAGAAAAGAAAAAACAAAACAAAAAGGATGTTTACTCTCCCTAATGGTCCTCCACGCCCCACCCAAGTCCTCCTTCCAGGCAGGCCCCTGGCCTCCACAGAGCTAGAATTGGAAGAAAAGAAGTGACAGTGCAGGGAGGAAATCGGCTGAGAGTAAAGGAAGAGTTGTAGTGAAGAACAGAGAATGACAGCAAACTGAAAGGCATTGTGTCCCAAGTTCGAGGGGTGGATCCCCGAGTGGCAGCCTGTGGCCCCACGGGGGGAGAGGCAACACCAGGGCAAAGTGTCGGCCCCTTAGGCCAGTGTTTGAAGCCAGCCGTGTCCACACACAAGCCTGTCGTGCCCAGGCGTGCTGCCTTCGCACAGCCCCACCCCCTGCCCCTCCCACTTCCCACAGGAGCGGAGTGGGGGAGTGGGGAGACAAATGGAAAGGGGCGCAGAGGAGGAAGACGGAGGAACAGGGAGACTCCGAGGTCCGGCCCACTGAGCCTCGCACAGAGTTACCGTGTGTGTGAGTGTGGGTGCCTGCACAGACCTGTCCCCCCTCTGTACGTGTGCCGGCCTACCTATATGATCGCAGGAGGACGCTGGGAGGGGTGAAGAGTGATGGCATTGAAGTAGTAAAAGTGTTGAACGCTGACGTTGAGACTTGGGATTTCACCACCAGCCTGTCCGGATGGATCAGATCCCTCTGCGCTTTTCTTTCTTCCCGCGTTTCCCCTGAGCCCAGTGCTGGGTGTGCCCTCGCGGTTACTGCATCTCAGAAAAGGATCCACACTAGTGGATAGGTGGCACCGCGAAGGGGGTGGGAGTGGGGAGGGAGAACGGGGAGACTCCCCTTGGCCCGGGTTTTCGTTTCTGGTTTTTGTTTCTCTTTTCGTCGCCAACTTTAAATGTGGCTCTACTTCCCGGAATGCCTTCGTGTGGAAGAATGTCCACAGCATGGGCTCCCCGCTTCTGAGAGTGGGAAAGACTCTCCCGAGTGTTGGCATTACCCGTGAGGTTAGTTTTGTTTCCTCTGAGCTCTCTGGGCGTTGCCAGTGCGGCCTACTCATGGAGGAGCACTTGCAACAGAAGAGGAAGGAAAACCCTCGGGACAGTGTGGAAAGCACGAAGATCACGGCCCATACTGCTCTCCGGGCACGGAGTGGCATGGGTAAGGAGAGGAGACCTTCCCAGCCGCGCGGCCACGGCTCGGCACTGTCCCAGTGGCCTCTCTATAAAAGTCCCCGCTCCATGCTTTTGCCTCTCCGCAAGGAAACCCGAAAGATGTGGTCTAACTTGTCCTCCAAGGTCTCATTGACCTTTCCGGTGAATGTTGGGCCAGCACCCGAGCTTAAGGTGGAGGAGCAGCGGGATGCATGTATCAAACCATCTCACGGCCCCCCTTCCCTCACCCACCTCGACCCCCACCCCAAAGAGAGAAAGCCAGAGGGGACCCCGTGAAACCTCAGCGTGCCATGGGGCCACGCTCCCGGCGTGGGACTGAAGACCGCGCGGCCGGCGCCAAGGCCCCTGGGCCGAAGGACCCAGACGCCACCTTGTGAACCCCTCTCTTCTAGCGAGCACGCATGCTCCATCCTTCCCACAAAGCAGGCGACCCTCTTGGAGCGCCACCTGCGAAAGCCCATCCCAAAAGGCCCATTTACCCCTGGGAACGAACAAGTGAGCCCGGGGTCTAGTGAGGTTAGGTAGCCGGAGGCCCGGGAAAGCCCTCCTGAGCCCCAGCCTGACGCCCGCTCTGCCGGAGGGGCCCACGATGTCTGGAACCCCTCCTGGACACTGCTGCTTTTGGTCAATCTTTGGCTCCTACACGGCAGGGGAGACTGCTGCCAAGGGACTGGTGAAGGGCACCCAAGGCAGAGGTGTGCGTCCTTGTCGGTGGGAGGGGGTGGGGGCGTGGCGGCACGGGCAGATGCGTAGCGGAAGAATCTGCCAGTCCCCTCTCCGTCTCCGACCCGACCCGACCCGACCCGACCCGACCAGGAGGGTGGGTTGTGTGTATTCCCTGGGACGCAGGCCAGGGGAAGGATCAAGTGGGAAGGAGGAAGCGGGAAAGCCTGGCTACTCTTGCGGCTTTGCGCCACAGTGGCCATGTTGGTGAGGAGCCAGCCGAAGGGGAGGTGGGTGCTCCGTGGCTGGCAGCCAAAGGAGGGAGACGAAGGCAGGGTGGGGTAGGGAAAGGGGGGACTGCCATTTCTGGAGCCACAGTGCCATCCAGCGGACAGCGTGCCTGAAAACCCCAGGCGGCAGCGACCCTTGCCTTCTGCGGGGCACAGGGCCGGGCAATGATGTGCTGGGCTGAGTGGCCTCCGCCCCAGCCAGGCTTTCCGCAGGGGGCTTGCAGAGGCCGAGAGGGACAGAGGGAGTTAGGCCTGCCGGTGGGACCCCGTGGGGAAGCAAGGAGCTCTATGGGCCCTGGGACAAAGCAAGCAGCCTCGAGACCGCTCACCCCAGGCGTCCGTGCTTCCCCGTCAGCCATCTTGGGGTGGACCTTGGGGAAGCCACTGGCCACTGACTGCAGGGACTGGGGCCGTTTGCTCTGTTGATCTCCGCTGGGACAGTAGCGGGGTGCCCTTGCCTGGGGCCACGCTGGGGCCAGGAGGCTCCATTCCTCAGCCGGGACAAAGGAGCTTCGGGATTCTGGGGGCGGGGCCGGGTAGGCCTGCTAGTTCCAGGTGACTGCCTGTGGCACTCTTCATCGCCTGCAGGGCCTGCTTGCCCTTTGTTTTCTTTCCCAGAGTGTTCCCCAGCTGCGGGGGGGCCAGGGCGCCATTCTCCGAAAGAGCACTGGTGAAGGGCCCGCCAGGAGGAGGTGGTCCAGCTTCACCCAAACTTGCGGTCCCTCCTCAGCCCCTCCACTCACCCCACCCTCCAAATCCCCTTCCCACTCCTGGGCTTTCCTCAGCACTTGTGCAGGACTCGTTTCCCTTGCCGGAAACAGCTTCCGCTGGATGGCAGTATGGCTCCACAAATGCCAAGCCCAACGCTTACCCTGCTCCTCCCACGTCGTGTCCTCCGCCCTTTGCGGCGCAAAAAAACGAAAGGAAAAAAACAAAAAACCTAAGTCAATTCAAATAACGTGCGTGTACATACATATATGTACACACACACACACACACACACACACACACACACACATCTATGCGAAATAAAACGGATATATAATTAAGAAATAAAACTTCAAAATCGCAACATACCCTGGTGAAAGGAGAGGGAAGAAAGAAAGCTGCCAACAGGACCCCACCTGGAACACCAGACTCACAGGACCAAAAGACCAGGGACCCAGAGGCTGGAAACTCCCACAAGAATCCCGCAAGCAGGCACGGGCAGCCTGCCTTTCTGTTTCCTTCAGCCCTGGCCACTTTTCTTGGCTCCTGCTCTAGGCAAGAAGTAAAAGGCCAAGGGCACATTACCGCGGCCACTGTGACTCCCACGGGAGGAATTCACATCATGAGACCCCCTGCCCCAGGACAAGGTGCTGGTCACCTCTGCTGGCTGGCACATCATTTAGCTGCAAAGCTGTGCTTCCACCCCGGGCCTGGAGCTTCAGGTGGAGGTCACCCCCTTGGCCTGGCCCATGCAAGCAGCCAGAAACGGCCTGGCGGCCCACCCTGCAGCCACAGGTCTAGACCCACGAGTCTTCTTCCCTCAGCTGGAGCACCAAGCAACTCGCTCAAGTCTGGCTCTGGGAAGGCTGGCCTGGCTTTCTCGGGCGGTGGGGGAAGGGGGCCCGGGGAAGGCCACCAAACACCTCAGAGTCTCGTGGCCTCTCACAGGGCTCCGGCTCCCCAGAGGACTCAATTTCTGTCTCTTCTGCAAGGCGGGGTCCCCCTTCACCCACGTTTACCCAGAACCCTCCAGGTTCGCGAAAGCAGCTCGGGCCTCTCTGATAACAGAATTCTTCCCTTTCACTTTCAAGAGGAGGCCAGAGCTGCCCAACCATCTGCAGGACGACCAAGACCTGGAGCGCACAACGGTTGCCCATGTCTGCGCGTGTGCCCCGGGGGAGAGCTGTCGCCGGGCTCGTGCCTGTGCGCGCGCGCGTTTGCCTGGCTTTGACTGGGTTTGCACCGGTCTGTGTGCGCCAGCCCGGGGGTGTGCGCGTGTGTCTGTGTCTGCGTCTGCGGGTGTCTGCCTGTGCGAGAACTCGAGTGGGCAGGTGGAAACGGCAGAGACCACGTGCATGTGCGTACACAAGGGAATCCCTAGCGTTGTGTTCACACGACTGGACCGGCAGAAGAGGCAACAGCGGACCACTGAAAGAGGTCCCTACCGGCTCAGGTTTGGACACTTAGACCTTCCGCAGGGAGATCAATTGCAAGGAATGGAAAACCTTGAGGGATTTTGCAAGCAGGGCGTTCAGGACGGTACTTCATTTGAAAGGAACGTCTGGGTTGCTCTCCGGATGACAAAGAGGGACCCCAGTGGTGACCTTCACCTCTGGTCAGCGGAGGGAAAGAATGGAGCCTCCCCCCCAATGCCTTCTGCAACAACACTGCGTCCCCTATAACCAAGGAGCAGAGGAAGGAGCCGTCTCCATACAGCACTCGTCCCGCTACGAGTAGAAAGCAGGAGGCGTAGGAAACGGGAAGAAGAGTTGTCACCCTCGCACCCGCCACCGCCCGCCACCGCCCACCACCGCCCACGTGTTCAGGGCCCCAGTGCAGGGACGCTTCACTGGGTGGTAGCATGCACGAGGAGTGTCGAACAGACACAAGCTGCCTCCAGACGTGGACGGGATCCGTCCCGGGTGGGATCAAGGGCTCCGATCCAGCAGCAGGCCTGCAGGACCTCTGCTGAGTGGGGTGGCGGGGTGGGGTTTAGGACAGAGGGAGAGTCTGAACCATGCCCTCGGTACGTCCTCGGCACACTGCAACTGGGCCACAGAGCCCCTCTTGCTCAACGCAAACACGGGGAAGGACGCCCGGGAACCAGACAGGAAGCAGGGCGCAACTGCACACGAGGGGGACGAGATCTCCACGGATCGGATCGTATAACAAACGCACAACGGAAGGCGGATGCCCCTTACTCTTGCGATGGAGAGGGATCACTTCGATTTCTAGGAATAAATGAGGAAAACGTAAAGAAAAGAAAAAACAAAACAAAAAGGATGTTTACTCTCCCTAATGGTCCTCCACGCCCCACCCAAGTCCTCCTTCCAGGCAGGCCCCTGGCCTCCACAGAGCTAGAATTGGAAGAAAAGAAGTGACAGTGCAGGGAGGAAATCGGCTGAGAGTAAAGGAAGAGTTGTAGTGAAGAACAGAGAATGACAGCAAACTGAAAGGCATTGTGTCCCAAGTTCGAGGGGTGGATCCCCGAGTGGCAGCCTGTGGCCCCACGGGGGGAGAGGCAACACCAGGGCAAAGTGTCGGCCCCTTAGGCCAGTGTTTGAAGCCAGCCGTGTCCACACACAAGCCTGTCGTGCCCAGGCGTGCTGCCTTCGCACAGCCCCACCCCCTGCCCCTCCCACTTCCCACAGGAGCGGAGTGGGGGAGTGGGGAGACAAATGGAAAGGGGCGCAGAGGAGGAAGACGGAGGAACAGGGAGACTCCGAGGTCCGGCCCACTGAGCCTCGCACAGAGTTACCGTGTGTGTGAGTGTGGGTGCCTGCACAGACCTGTCCCCCCTCTGTACGTGTGCCGGCCTACCTATATGATCGCAGGAGGACGCTGGGAGGGGTGAAGAGTGATGGCATTGAAGTAGTAAAAGTGTTGAACGCTGACGTTGAGACTTGGGATTTCACCACCAGCCTGTCCGGATGGATCAGATCCCTCTGCGCTTTTCTTTCTTCCCGCGTTTCCCCTGAGCCCAGTGCTGGGTGTGCCCTCGCGGTTACTGCATCTCAGAAAAGGATCCACACTAGTGGATAGGTGGCACCGCGAAGGGGGTGGGAGTGGGGAGGGAGAACGGGGAGACTCCCCTTGGCCCGGGTTTTCGTTTCTGGTTTTTGTTTCTCTTTTCGTCGCCAACTTTAAATGTGGCTCTACTTCCCGGAATGCCTTCGTGTGGAAGAATGTCCACAGCATGGGCTCCCCGCTTCTGAGAGTGGGAAAGACTCTCCCGAGTGTTGGCATTACCCGTGAGGTTAGTTTTGTTTCCTCTGAGCTCTCTGGGCGTTGCCAGTGCGGCCTACTCATGGAGGAGCACTTGCAACAGAAGAGGAAGGAAAACCCTCGGGACAGTGTGGAAAGCACGAAGATCACGGCCCATACTGCTCTCCGGGCACGGAGTGGCATGGGTAAGGAGAGGAGACCTTCCCAGCCGCGCGGCCACGGCTCGGCACTGTCCCAGTGGCCTCTCTATAAAAGTCCCCGCTCCATGCTTTTGCCTCTCCGCAAGGAAACCCGAAAGATGTGGTCTAACTTGTCCTCCAAGGTCTCATTGACCTTTCCGGTGAATGTTGGGCCAGCACCCGAGCTTAAGGTGGAGGAGCAGCGGGATGCATGTATCAAACCATCTCACGGCCCCCCTTCCCTCACCCACCTCGACCCCCACCCCAAAGAGAGAAAGCCAGAGGGGACCCCGTGAAACCTCAGCGTGCCATGGGGCCACGCTCCCGGCGTGGGACTGAAGACCGCGCGGCCGGCGCCAAGGCCCCTGGGCCGAAGGACCCAGACGCCACCTTGTGAACCCCTCTCTTCTAGCGAGCACGCATGCTCCATCCTTCCCACAAAGCAGGCGACCCTCTTGGAGCGCCACCTGCGAAAGCCCATCCCAAAAGGCCCATTTACCCCTGGGAACGAACAAGTGAGCCCGGGGTCTAGTGAGGTTAGGTAGCCGGAGGCCCGGGAAAGCCCTCCTGAGCCCCAGCCTGACGCCCGCTCTGCCGGAGGGGCCCACGATGTCTGGAACCCCTCCTGGACACGGCTGCTTTTGGTCAATCTTTGGCTCCTACACGGCAGGGGAGACTGCTGCCAAGGGACTGGTGAAGGGCACCCAAGGCAGAGGTGTGCGTCCTTGTCGGTGGGAGGGGGTGGGGGCGTGGCGGCACGGGCAGATGCGTCGCGGAAGAATCTGCCAGTCCCCTCTCCGTCTCCGACCCGACCCGACCCGACCCGACCCGACCAGGAGGGTGGGTTGTGTGTATTCCCTGGGACGCAGGCCAGGGGAAGGATCAAGTGGGAAGGAGGAAGCGGGAAAGCCTGGCTACTCTTGCGGCTTTGCGCCACAGTGGCCATGTTGGTGAGGAGCCAGCCGAAGGGGAGGTGGGTGCTCCGTGGCTGGCAGCCAAAGGAGGGAGACGAAGGCAGGGTGGGGTAGGGAAAGGGGGGACTGCCATTTCTGGAGCCACAGTGCCATCCAGCGGACAGCGTGCCTGAAAACCCCAGGCGGCAGCGACCCTTGCCTTCTGCGGGGCACAGGGCCGGGCAATGATGTGCTGGGCTGAGTGGCCTCCGCCCCAGCCAGGCTTTCCGCAGGGGGCTTGCAGAGGCCGAGAGGGACAGAGGGAGTTAGGCCTGCCGGTGGGACCCCGTGGGGAAGCAAGGAGCTCTATGGGCCCTGGGACAAAGCAAGCAGCCTCGAGACCGCTCACCCCAGGCGTCCGTGCTTCCCCGTCAGCCATCTTGGGGTGGACCTTGGGGAAGCCACTGGCCACTGACTGCAGGGACTGGGGCCGTTTGCTCTGTTGATCTCCGCTGGGACAGTAGCGGGGTGCCCTTGCCTGGGGCCACGCTGGGGCCAGGAGGCTCCATTCCTCAGCCGGGACAAAGGAGCTTCGGGATTCTGGGGGCGGGGCCGGGTAGGCCTGCTAGTTCCAGGTGACTGCCTGTGGCACTCTTCATCGCCTGCAGGGCCTGCTTGCCCTTTGTTTTCTTTCCCAGAGTGTTCCCCAGCTGCGGGGGGGCCAGGGCGCCATTCTCCGAAAGAGCACTGGTGAAGGGCCCGCCAGGAGGAGGTGGTCCAGCTTCACCCAAACTTGCGGTCCCTCCTCAGCCCCTCCACTCACCCCACCCTCCAAATCCCCTTCCCACTCCTGGGCTTTCCTCAGCACTTGTGCAGGACTCGTTTCCCTTGCCGGAAACAGCTTCCGCTGGATGGCAGTATGGCTCCACAAATGCCAAGCCCAACGCTTACCCTGCTCCTCCCACGTCGTGTCCTCCGCCCTTTGCGGCGCAAAAAAACGAAAGGAAAAAAACAAAAAACCTAAGTCAATTCAAATAACGTGCGTGTACATACATATATGTACACACACACACACACACACACACATCTATGCGAAATAAAACGGATATATAATTAAGAAATAAAACTTCAAAATCGCAACATACCCTGGTGAAAGGAGAGGGAAGAAAGAAAGCTGCCAACAGGACCCCACCTGGAACACCAGACTCACAGGACCAAAAGACCAGGGACCCAGAGGCTGGACACTCCCACAAGAATCCCGCAAGCAGGCACGGGCAGCCTGCCTTTCTGTTTCCTTCAGCCCTGGCCACTTTTCTTGGCTCCTGCTCTAGGCAAGAAGTAAAAGGCCAAGGGCACATTACCGCGGCCACTGTGACTCCCACGGGAGGAATTCACATCATGAGACCCCCTGCCCCAGGACAAGGTGCTGGTCACCTCTGCTGGCTGGCACATCATTTAGCTGCAAAGCTGTGCTTCCACCCCGGGCCTGGAGCTTCAGGTGGAGGTCACCCCCTTGGCCTGGCCCATGCAAGCAGCCAGAAACGGCCTGGCGGCCCACCCTGCAGCCACAGGTCTAGACCCACGAGTCTTCTTCCCTCAGCTGGAGCACCAAGCAACTCGCTCAAGTCTGGCTCTGGGAAGGCTGGCCTGGCTTTCTCGGGCGGTGGGGGAAGGGGGCCCGGGGAAGGCCACCAAACACCTCAGAGTCTCGTGGCCTCTCACAGGGCTCCGGCTCCCCAGAGGACTCAATTTCTGTCTCTTCTGCAAGGCGGGGTCCCCCTTCACCCACGTTTACCCAGAACCCTCCAGGTTCGCGAAAGCAGCTCGGGCCTCTCTGATAACAGAATTCTTCCCTTTCACTTTCAAGAGGAGGCCAGAGCTGCCCAACCATCTGCAGGACGACCAAGACCTGGAGCGCACAACGGTTGCCCATGTCTGCGCGTGTGCCCCGGGGGAGAGCTGTCGCCGGGCTCGTGCCTGTGCGCGCGCGCGTTTGCCTGGCTTTGACTGGGTTTGCACCGGTCTGTGTGCGCCAGCCCGGGGGTGTGCGCGTGTGTCTGTGTCTGCGTCTGCGGGTGTCTGCCTGTGCGAGAACTCGAGTGGGCAGGTGGAAACGGCAGAGACCACGTGCATGTGCGTACACAAGGGAATCCCTAGCGTTGTGTTCACACGACTGGACCGGCAGAAGAGGCAACAGCGGACCACTGAAAGAGGTCCCTACCGGCTCAGGTTTGGACACTTAGACCTTCCGCAGGGAGATCAATTGCAAGGAATGGAAAACCTTGAGGGATTTTGCAAGCAGGGCGTTCAGGACGGTACTTCATTTGAAAGGAACGTCTGGGTTGCTCTCCGGATGACAAAGAGGGACCCCAGTGGTGACCTTCACCTCTGGTCAGCGGAGGGAAAGAATGGAGCCTCCCCCCCAATGCCTTCTGCAACAACACTGCGTCCCCTATAACCAAGGAGCAGAGGAAGGAGCCGTCTCCATACAGCACTCGTCCCGCTACGAGTAGAAAGCAGGAGGCGTAGGAAACGGGAAGAAGAGTTGTCACCCTCGCACCCGCCACCGCCCGCCACCGCCCACCACCGCCCACGTGTTCAGGGCCCCAGTGCAGGGACGCTTCACTGGGTGGTAGCATGCACGAGGAGTGTCGAACAGACACAAGCTGCCTCCAGACGTGGACGGGATCCGTCCCGGGTGGGATCAAGGGCTCCGATCCAGCAGCAGGCCTGCAGGACCTCTGCTGAGTGGGGTGGCGGGGTGGGGTTTAGGACAGAGGGAGAGTCTGAACCATGCCCTCGGTACGTCCTCGGCACACTGCAACTGGGCCACAGAGCCCCTCTTGCTCAACGCAAACACGGGGAAGGACGCCCGGGAACCAGACAGGAAGCAGGGCGCAACTGCACACGAGGGGGACGAGATCTCCACGGATCGGATCGTATAACAAACGCACAACGGAAGGCGGATGCCCCTTACTCTTGCGATGGAGAGGGATCACTTCGATTTCTAGGAATAAATGAGGAAAACGTAAAGAAAAGAAAAAACAAAACAAAAAGGATGTTTACTCTCCCTAATGGTCCTCCACGCCCCACCCAAGTCCTCCTTCCAGGCAGGCCCCTGGCCTCCACAGAGCTAGAATTGGAAGAAAAGAAGTGACAGTGCAGGGAGGAAATCGGCTGAGAGTAAAGGAAGAGTTGTAGTGAAGAACAGAGAATGACAGCAAACTGAAAGGCATTGTGTCCCAAGTTCGAGGGGTGGATCCCCGAGTGGCAGCCTGTGGCCCCACGGGGGGAGAGGCAACACCAGGGCAAAGTGTCGGCCCCTTAGGCCAGTGTTTGAAGCCAGCCGTGTCCACACACAAGCCTGTCGTGCCCAGGCGTGCTGCCTTCGCACAGCCCCACCCCCTGCCCCTCCCACTTCCCACAGGAGCGGAGTGGGGGAGTGGGGAGACAAATGGAAAGGGGCGCAGAGGAGGAAGACGGAGGAACAGGGAGACTCCGAGGTCCGGCCCACTGAGCCTCGCACAGAGTTACCGTGTGTGTGAGTGTGGGTGCCTGCACAGACCTGTCCCCCCTCTGTACGTGTGCCGGCCTACCTATATGATCGCAGGAGGACGCTGGGAGGGGTGAAGAGTGATGGCATTGAAGTAGTAAAAGTGTTGAACGCTGACGTTGAGACTTGGGATTTCACCACCAGCCTGTCCGGATGGATCAGATCCCTCTGCGCTTTTCTTTCTTCCCGCGTTTCCCCTGAGCCCAGTGCTGGGTGTGCCCTCGCGGTTACTGCATCTCAGAAAAGGATCCACACTAGTGGATAGGTGGCACCGCGAAGGGGGTGGGAGTGGGGAGGGAGAACGGGGAGACTCCCCTTGGCCCGGGTTTTCGTTTCTGGTTTTTGTTTCTCTTTTCGTCGCCAACTTTAAATGTGGCTCTACTTCCCGGAATGCCTTCGTGTGGAAGAATGTCCACAGCATGGGCTCCCCGCTTCTGAGAGTGGGAAAGACTCTCCCGAGTGTTGGCATTACCCGTGAGGTTAGTTTTGTTTCCTCTGAGCTCTCTGGGCGTTGCCAGTGCGGCCTACTCATGGAGGAGCACTTGCAACAGAAGAGGAAGGAAAACCCTCGGGACAGTGTGGAAAGCACGAAGATCACGGCCCATACTGCTCTCCGGGCACGGAGTGGCATGGGTAAGGAGAGGAGACCTTCCCAGCCGCGCGGCCACGGCTCGGCACTGTCCCAGTGGCCTCTCTATAAAAGTCCCCGCTCCATGCTTTTGCCTCTCCGCAAGGAAACCCGAAAGATGTGGTCTAACTTGTCCTCCAAGGTCTCATTGACCTTTCCGGTGAATGTTGGGCCAGCACCCGAGCTTAAGGTGGAGGAGCAGCGGGATGCATGTATCAAACCATCTCACGGCCCCCCTTCCCTCACCCACCTCGACCCCCACCCCAAAGAGAGAAAGCCAGAGGGGACCCCGTGAAACCTCAGCGTGCCATGGGGCCACGCTCCCGGCGTGGGACTGAAGACCGCGCGGCCGGCGCCAAGGCCCCTGGGCCGAAGGACCCAGACGCCACCTTGTGAACCCCTCTCTTCTAGCGAGCACGCATGCTCCATCCTTCCCACAAAGCAGGCGACCCTCTTGGAGCGCCACCTGCGAAAGCCCATCCCAAAAGGCCCATTTACCCCTGGGAACGAACAAGTGAGCCCGGGGTCTAGTGAGGTTAGGTAGCCGGAGGCCCGGGAAAGCCCTCCTGAGCCCCAGCCTGACGCCCGCTCTGCCGGAGGGGCCCACGATGTCTGGAACCCCTCCTGGACACTGCTGCTTTTGGTCAATCTTTGGCTCCTACACGGCAGGGGAGACTGCTGCCAAGGGACTGGTGAAGGGCACCCAAGGCAGAGGTGTGCGTCCTTGTCGGTGGGAGGGGGTGGGGGCGTGGCGGCACGGGCAGATGCGTCGCGGAAGAATCTGCCAGTCCCCTCTCCGTCTCCGACCCGACCCGACCCGACCCGACCCGACCAGGAGGGTGGGTTGTGTGTATTCCCTGGGACGCAGGCCAGGGGAAGGATCAAGTGGGAAGGAGGAAGCGGGAAAGCCTGGCTACTCTTGCGGCTTTGCGCCACAGTGGCCATGTTGGTGAGGAGCCAGCCGAAGGGGAGGTGGGTGCTCCGTGGCTGGCAGCCAAAGGAGGGAGACGAAGGCAGGGTGGGGTAGGGAAAGGGGGGACTGCCATTTCTGGAGCCACAGTGCCATCCAGCGGACAGCGTGCCTGAAAACCCCAGGCGGCAGCGACCCTTGCCTTCTGCGGGGCACAGGGCCGGGCAATGATGTGCTGGGCTGAGTGGCCTCCGCCCCAGCCAGGCTTTCCGCAGGGGGCTTGCAGAGGCCGAGAGGGACAGAGGGAGTTAGGCCTGCCGGTGGGACCCCGTGGGGAAGCAAGGAGCTCTATGGGCCCTGGGACAAAGCAAGCAGCCTCGAGACCGCTCACCCCAGGCGTCCGTGCTTCCCCGTCAGCCATCTTGGGGTGGACCTTGGGGAAGCCACTGGCCACTGACTGCAGGGACTGGGGCCGTTTGCTCTGTTGATCTCCGCTGGGACAGTAGCGGGGTGCCCTTGCCTGGGGCCACGCTGGGGCCAGGAGGCTCCATTCCTCAGCCGGGACAAAGGAGCTTCGGGATTCTGGGGGCGGGGCCGGGTAGGCCTGCTAGTTCCAGGTGACTGCCTGTGGCACTCTTCATCGCCTGCAGGGCCTGCTTGCCCTTTGTTTTCTTTCCCAGAGTGTTCCCCAGCTGCGGGGGGGCCAGGGCGCCATTCTCCGAAAGAGCACTGGTGAAGGGCCCGCCAGGAGGAGGTGGTCCAGCTTCACCCAAACTTGCGGTCCCTCCTCAGCCCCTCCACTCACCCCACCCTCCAAATCCCCTTCCCACTCCTGGGCTTTCCTCAGCACTTGTGCAGGACTCGTTTCCCTTGCCGGAAACAGCTTCCGCTGGATGGCAGTATGGCTCCACAAATGCCAAGCCCAACGCTTACCCTGCTCCTCCCACGTCGTGTCCTCCGCCCTTTGCGGCGCAAAAAAACGAAAGGAAAAAAACAAAAAACCTAAGTCAATTCAAATAACGTGCGTGTACATACATATATGTACACACACACACACACACACACACACATCTATGCGAAATAAAACGGATATATAATTAAGAAATAAAACTTCAAAATCGCAACATACCCTGGTGAAAGGAGAGGGAAGAAAGAAAGCTGCCAACAGGACCCCACCTGGAACACCAGACTCACAGGACCAAAAGACCAGGGACCCAGAGGCTGGACACTCCCACAAGAATCCCGCAAGCAGGCACGGGCAGCCTGCCTTTCTGTTTCCTTCAGCCCTGGCCACTTTTCTTGGCTCCTGCTCTAGGCAAGAAGTAAAAGGCCAAGGGCACATTACCGCGGCCACTGTGACTCCCACGGGAGGAATTCACATCATGAGACCCCCTGCCCCAGGACAAGGTGCTGGTCACCTCTGCTGGCTGGCACATCATTTAGCTGCAAAGCTGTGCTTCCACCCCGGGCCTGGAGCTTCAGGTGGAGGTCACCCCCTTGGCCTGGCCCATGCAAGCAGCCAGAAACGGCCTGGCGGCCCACCCTGCAGCCACAGGTCTAGACCCACGAGTCTTCTTCCCTCAGCTGGAGCACCAAGCAACTCGCTCAAGTCTGGCTCTGGGAAGGCTGGCCTGGCTTTCTCGGGCGGTGGGGGAAGGGGGCCCGGGGAAGGCCACCAAACACCTCAGAGTCTCGTGGCCTCTCACAGGGCTCCGGCTCCCCAGAGGACTCAATTTCTGTCTCTTCTGCAAGGCGGGGTCCCCCTTCACCCACGTTTACCCAGAACCCTCCAGGTTCGCGAAAGCAGCTCGGGCCTCTCTGATAACAGAATTCTTCCCTTTCACTTTCAAGAGGAGGCCAGAGCTGCCCAACCATCTGCAGGACGACCAAGACCTGGAGCGCACAACGGTTGCCCATGTCTGCGCGTGTGCCCCGGGGGAGAGCTGTCGCCGGGCTCGTGCCTGTGCGGGCGGGGGCGTGCGCGTGCGCGTGCGCTCGCGCGGGCACGTGCGCGCGCGCGTTTGCCTGGCTTTGACTGGGTTTGCACCGGTCTGTGTGCGCCAGCCCGGGGGTGTGCGCGTGTGTCTGTGTCTGCGTCTGCGGGTGTCTGCCTGTGCGAGAACTCGAGTGGGCAGGTGGAAACGGCAGAGACCACGTGCATGTGCGTACACAAGGGAATCCCTAGCGTTGTGTTCACACGACTGGACCGGCAGAAGAGGCAACAGCGGACCACTGAAAGAGGTCCCTACCGGCTCAGGTTTGGACACTTAGACCTTCCGCAGGGAGATCAATTGCAAGGAATGGAAAACCTTGAGGGATTTTGCAAGCAGGGCGTTCAGGACGGTACTTCATTTGAAAGGAACGTCTGGGTTGCTCTCCGGATGACAAAGAGGGCCCCCAGTGGTGACCTTCACCTCTGGTCAGCGGAGGGAAAGAATGGAGCCTCCCCCCCAATGCCTTGTGCAACAACACTGCGTCCCCTATAACCAAGGAGCAGAGGAAGGAGCCGTCTCCATACAGCACTCGTCCCGCTACGAGTAGAAAGCAGGAGGCGTAGGAAACGGGAAGAAGAGTTGTCACCCTCGCACCCGCCACCGCCCGCCACCGCCCACCACCGCCCACGTGTTCAGGGCCCCAGTGCAGGGACGCTTCACTGGGTGGTAGCATGCACGAGGAGTGTCGAACAGACACAAGCTGCCTCCAGACGTGGACGGGATCCGTCCCGGGTGGGATCAAGGGCTCCGATCCAGCAGCAGGCCTGCAGGACCTCTGCTGAGTGGGGTGGCGGGGTGGGGTTTAGGACAGAGGGAGAGTCTGAACCATGCCCTCGGTACGTCCTCGGCACACTGCAACTGGGCCACAGAGCCCCTCTTGCTCAACGCAAACACGGGGAAGGACGCCCGGGAACCAGACAGGAAGCAGGGCGCAACTGCACACGAGGGGGACGAGATCTCCACGGATCGGATCGTATAACAAACGCAGAACAGAAGGCGGATACCCCTTACTCTTGCGATGGAGAGGGATCACTTCGATTTCTAGGAATAAATGAGGAAAACGTAAAGAAAAGGAAAAACAAAACAAAAAGGATGTTTACTCTCCCTAATGGTCCTCCACGCCCCACCCAAGTCCTCCTTCCAGGCAGGCCCCTGGCCTCCACAGAGCTAGAATTGGAAGAAAAGAAGTGACAGTGCAGGGAGGAAATCGGCTGAGAGTAAAGGAAGAGTTGTAGTGAAGAACAGAGAATGACAGCAAACTGAAAGGCATTGTGTCCCAAGTTCGAGGGGTGGATCCCCGAGTGGCAGCCTGTGGCCCCACGGGGGGAGAGGCAACACCAGGGCAAAGTGTCGGCCCCTTAGGCCAGTGTTTGAAGCCAGCCGTGTCCACACACAAGCCTGTCGTGCCCAGGCGTGCTGCCTTCGCACAGCCCCACCCCCTGCCCCTCCCACTTCCCACAGGAGCGGAGTGGGGGAGTGGGGAGACAAATGGAAAGGGGCGCAGAGGAGGAAGACGGAGGAACAGGGAGACTCCGAGGTCCGGCCCACTGAGCCTCGCACAGAGTTACCGTGTGTGTGAGTGTGGGTGCCTGCACAGACCTGTCCCCCCTCTGTACGTGTGCCGGCCTACCTATATGATCGCAGGAGGACGCTGGGAGGGGTGAAGAGTGATGGCATTGAAGTAGTAAAAGTGTTGAACGCTGACGTTGAGACTTGGGATTTCACCACCAGCCTGTCCGGATGGATCAGATCCCTCTGCGCTTTTCTTTCTTCCCGCGTTTCCCCTGAGCCCAGTGCTGGGTGTGCCCTCGCGGTTACTGCATCTCAGAAAAGGATCCACACTAGTGGATAGGTGGCACCGCGAAGGGGGTGGGAGTGGGGAGGGAGAACGGGGAGACTCCCCTTGGCCCGGGTTTTCGTTTCTGGTTTTTGTTTCTCTTTTCGTCGCCAACTTTAAATGTGGCTCTACTTCCCGGAATGCCTTCGTGTGGAAGAATGTCCACAGCATGGGCTCCCCGCTTCTGAGAGTGGGAAAGACTCTCCCGAGTGTTGGCATTACCCGTGAGGTTAGTTTTGTTTCCTCTGAGCTCTCTGGGCGTTGCCAGTGCGGCCTACTCATGGAGGAGCACTTGCAACAGAAGAGGAAGGAAAACCCTCGGGACAGTGTGGAAAGCACGAAGATCACGGCCCATACTGCTCTCCGGGCACGGAGTGGCATGGGTAAGGAGAGGAGACCTTCCCAGCCGCGCGGCCACGGCTCGGCACTGTCCCAGTGGCCTCTCTATAAAAGTCCCCGCTCCATGCTTTTGCCTCTCCGCAAGGAAACCCGAAAGATGTGGTCTAACTTGTCCTCCAAGGTCTCATTGACCTTTCCGGTGAATGTTGGGCCAGCACCCGAGCTTAAGGTGGAGGAGCAGCGGGATGCATGTATCAAACCATCTCACGGCCCCCCTTCCCTCACCCACCTCGACCCCCACCCCAAAGAGAGAAAGCCAGAGGGGACCCCGTGAAACCTCAGCGTGCCATGGGGCCACGCTCCCGGCGTGGGACTGAAGACCGCGCGGCCGGCGCCAAGGCCCCTGGGCCGAAGGACCCAGACGCCATCTTGTGAACCCCTCTCTTCTAGCGAGCACGCATGCTCCATCCTTCCCACAAAGCAGGCGACCCTCTTGGAGCGCCACCTGCGAAAGCCCATCCCAAAAGGCCCATTTACCCCTGGGAACGAACAAGTGAGCCCGGGGTCTAGTGAGGTTAGGTAGCCGGAGGCCCGGGAAAGCCCTCCTGAGCCCCAGCCTGACGCCCGCTCTGCCGGAGGGGCCCACGATGTCTGGAACCCCTCCTGGACACTGCTGCTTTTGGTCAATCTTTGGCTCCTACACGGCAGGGGAGACTGCTGCCAAGGGACTGGTGAAGGGCACCCAAGGCAGAGGTGTGCGTCCTTGTCGGTGGGAGGGGGTGGGGGCGTGGCGGCACGGGCAGATGCGTAGCGGAAGAATCTGCCAGTCCCCTCTCCGTCTCCGACCCGACCCGACCCGACCCGACCCGACCAGGAGGGTGGGTTGTGTGTATTCCCTGGGACGCAGGCCAGGGGAAGGATCAAGTGGGAAGGAGGAAGCGGGAAAGCCTGGCTACTCTTGCGGCTTTGCGCCACAGTGGCCATGTTGGTGAGGAGCCAGCCGAAGGGGAGGTGGGTGCTCCGTGGCTGGCAGCCAAAGGAGGGAGACGAAGGCAGGGTGGGGTAGGGAAAGGGGGGACTGCCATTTCTGGAGCCACAGTGCCATCCAGCGGACAGCGTGCCTGAAAACCCCAGGCGGCAGCGACCCTTGCCTTCTGCGGGGCACAGGGCCGGGCAATGATGTGCTGGGCTGAGTGGCCTCCGCCCCAGCCAGGCTTTCCGCAGGGGGCTTGCAGAGGCCGAGAGGGACAGAGGGAGTTAGGCCTGCCGGTGGGACCCCGTGGGGAAGCAAGGAGCTCTATGGGCCCTGGGACAAAGCAAGCAGCCTCGAGACCGCTCACCCCAGGCGTCCGTGCTTCCCCGTCAGCCATCTTGGGGTGGACCTTGGGGAAGCCACTGGCCACTGACTGCAGGGACTGGGGCCGTTTGCTCTGTTGATCTCCGCTGGGACAGTAGCGGGGTGCCCTTGCCTGGGGCCACGCTGGGGCCAGGAGGCTCCATTCCTCAGCCGGGACAAAGGAGCTTCGGGATTCTGGGGGCGGGGCCGGGTAGGCCTGCTAGTTCCAGGTGACTGCCTGTGGCACTCTTCATCGCCTGCAGGGCCTGCTTGCCCTTTGTTTTCTTTCCCAGAGTGTTCCCCAGCTGCGGGGGGGCCAGGGCGCCATTCTCCGAAAGAGCACTGGTGAAGGGCCCGCCAGGAGGAGGTGGTCCAGCTTCACCCAAACTTGCGGTCCCTCCTCAGCCCCTCCACTCACCCCACCCTCCAAATCCCCTTCCCACTCCTGGGCTTTCCTCAGCACTTGTGCAGGACTCGTTTCCCTTGCCGGAAACAGCTTCCGCTGGATGGCAGTATGGCTCCACAAATGCCAAGCCCAACGCTTACCCTGCTCCTCCCACGTCGTGTCCTCCGCCCTTTGCGGCGCAAAAAAACGAAAGGAAAAAAACAAAAAACCTAAGTCAATTCAAATAACGTGCGTGTACATACATATATGTACACACACACACACACACACACACACACACACACACATCTATGCGAAATAAAACGGATATATAATTAAGAAATAAAACTTCAAAATCGCAACATACCCTGGTGAAAGGAGAGGGAAGAAAGAAAGCTGCCAACAGGACCCCACCTGGAACACCAGACTCACAGGACCAAAAGACCAGGGACCCAGAGGCTGGACACTCCCACAAGAATCCCGCAAGCAGGCACGGGCAGCCTGCCTTTCTGTTTCCTTCAGCCCTGGCCACTTTTCTTGGCTCCTGCTCTAGGCAAGAAGTAAAAGGCCAAGGGCACATTACCGCGGCCACTGTGACTCCCACGGGAGGAATTCACATCATGAGACCCCCTGCCCCAGGACAAGGTGCTGGTCACCTCTGCTGGCTGGCACATCATTTAGCTGCAAAGCTGTGCTTCCACCCCGGGCCTGGAGCTTCAGGTGGAGGTCACCCCCTTGGCCTGGCCCATGCAAGCAGCCAGAAACGGCCTGGCGGCCCACCCTGCAGCCACAGGTCTAGACCCACGAGTCTTCTTCCCTCAGCTGGAGCACCAAGCAACTCGCTCAAGTCTGGCTCTGGGAAGGCTGGCCTGGCTTTCTCGGGCGGTGGGGGAAGGGGGCCCGGGGAAGGCCACCAAACACCTCAGAGTCTCGTGGCCTCTCACAGGGCTCCGGCTCCCCAGAGGACTCAATTTCTGGCTCTTCTGCAAGGCGGGGTCCCCCTTCACCCACGTTTACCCAGAACCCTCCAGGTTCGCGAAAGCAGCTCGGGCCTCTCTGATAACAGAATTCTTCCCTTTCACTTTCAAGAGGAGGCCAGAGCTGCCCAACCATCTGCAGGACGACCAAGACCTGGAGCGCACAACGGTTGCCCATGTCTGCGCGTGTGCCCCGGGGGAGAGCTGTCGCCGGGCTCGTGCCTGTGCGGGCGGGGGCGTGCGCGTGCGCTCGCGCGGGCACGTGCGCGCGCGCGTTTGCCTGGCTTTGACTGGGTTTGCACCGGTCTGTGTGCGCCAGCCCGGGGGTGTGCGCGTGTGTCTGTGTCTGCGTCTGCGGGTGTCTGCCTGTGCGAGAACTCGAGTGGGCAGGTGGAAACGGCAGAGACCACGTGCATGTGCGTACACAAGGGAATCCCTAGCGTTGTGTTCACACGACTGGACCGGCAGAAGAGGCAACAGCGGACCACTGAAAGAGGTCCCTACCGGCTCAGGTTTGGACACTTAGACCTTCCGCAGGGAGATCAATTGCAAGGAATGGAAAACCTTGAGGGATTTTGCAAGCAGGGCGTTCAGGACGGTACTTCATTTGAAAGGAACGTCTGGGTTGCTCTCCGGATGACAAAGAGGGCCCCCAGTGGTGACCTTCACCTCTGGTCAGCGGAGGGAAAGAATGGAGCCTCCCCCCCAATGCCTTGTGCAACAACACTGCGTCCCCTATAACCAAGGAGCAGAGGAAGGAGCCGTCTCCATACAGCACTCGTCCCGCTACGAGTAGAAAGCAGGAGGCGTAGGAAACGGGAAGAAGAGTTGTCACCCTCGCACCCGCCACCGCCCGCCACCGCCCACCACCGCCCACGTGTTCAGGGCCCCAGTGCAGGGACGCTTCACTGGGTGGTAGCATGCACGAGGAGTGTCGAACAGACACAAGCTGCCTCCAGACGTGGACGGGATCCGTCCCGGGTGGGATCAAGGGCTCCGATCCAGCAGCAGGCCTGCAGGACCTCTGCTGAGTGGGGTGGCGGGGTGGGGTTTAGGACAGAGGGAGAGTCTGAACCATGCCCTCGGTACGTCCTCGGCACACTGCAACTGGGCCACAGAGCCCCTCTTGCTCAACGCAAACACGGGGAAGGACGCCCGGGAACCAGACAGGAAGCAGGGCGCAACTGCACACGAGGGGGACGAGATCTCCACGGATCGGATCGTATAACAAACGCAGAACAGAAGGCGGATACCCCTTACTCTTGCGATGGAGAGGGATCACTTCGATTTCTAGGAATAAATGAGGAAAACGTAAAGAAAAGGAAAAACAAAACAAAAAGGATGTTTACTCTCCCTAATGGTCCTCCACGCCCCACCCAAGTCCTCCTTCCAGGCAGGCCCCTGGCCTCCACAGAGCTAGAATTGGAAGAAAAGAAGTGACAGTGCAGGGAGGAAATCGGCTGAGAGTAAAGGAAGAGTTGTAGTGAAGAACAGAGAATGACAGCAAACTGAAAGGCATTGTGTCCCAAGTTCGAGGGGTGGATCCCCGAGTGGCAGCCTGTGGCCCCACGGGGGGAGAGGCAACACCAGGGCAAAGTGTCGGCCCCTTAGGCCAGTGTTTGAAGCCAGCCGTGTCCACACACAAGCCTGTCGTGCCCAGGCGTGCTGCCTTCGCACAGCCCCACCCCCTGCCCCTCCCACTTCCCACAGGAGCGGAGTGGGGGAGTGGGGAGACAAATGGAAAGGGGCGCAGAGGAGGAAGACGGAGGAACAGGGAGACTCCGAGGTCCGGCCCACTGAGCCTCGCACAGAGTTACCGTGTGTGTGAGTGTGGGTGCCTGCACAGACCTGTCCCCCCTCTGTACGTGTGCCGGCCTACCTATATGATCGCAGGAGGACGCTGGGAGGGGTGAAGAGTGATGGCATTGAAGTAGTAAAAGTGTTGAACGCTGACGTTGAGACTTGGGATTTCACCACCAGCCTGTCCGGATGGATCAGATCCCTCTGCGCTTTTCTTTCTTCCCGCGTTTCCCCTGAGCCCAGTGCTGGGTGTGCCCTCGCGGTTACTGCATCTCAGAAAAGGATCCACACTAGTGGATAGGTGGCACCGCGAAGGGGGTGGGAGTGGGGAGGGAGAACGGGGAGACTCCCCTTGGCCCGGGTTTTCGTTTCTGGTTTTTGTTTCTCTTTTCGTCGCCAACTTTAAATGTGGCTCTACTTCCCGGAATGCCTTCGTGTGGAAGAATGTCCACAGCATGGGCTCCCCGCTTCTGAGAGTGGGAAAGACTCTCCCGAGTGTTGGCATTACCCGTGAGGTTAGTTTTGTTTCCTCTGAGCTCTCTGGGCGTTGCCAGTGCGGCCTACTCATGGAGGAGCACTTGCAACAGAAGAGGAAGGAAAACCCTCGGGACAGTGTGGAAAGCACGAAGATCACGGCCCATACTGCTCTCCGGGCACGGAGTGGCATGGGTAAGGAGAGGAGACCTTCCCAGCCGCGCGGCCACGGCTCGGCACTGTCCCAGTGGCCTCTCTATAAAAGTCCCCGCTCCATGCTTTTGCCTCTCCGCAAGGAAACCCGAAAGATGTGGTCTAACTTGTCCTCCAAGGTCTCATTGACCTTTCCGGTGAATGTTGGGCCAGCACCCGAGCTTAAGGTGGAGGAGCAGCGGGATGCATGTATCAAACCATCTCACGGCCCCCCTTCCCTCACCCTCCTCGACCCACCACCCCAAAGAGAGAAAGCCAGAGGGGACCCCGTGAAACCTCAGCGTGCCATGGGGCCACGCTCCCGGCGTGGGACTGAAGACCGCGCGGCCGGCGCCAAGGCCCCTGGGCCGAAGGACCCAGACGCCACCTTGTGAACCCCTCTCTTCTAGCGAGCACGCATGCTCCATCCTTCCCACAAAGCAGGCGACCCTCTTGGAGCGCCACCTGCGAAAGCCCATCCCAAAAGGCCCATTTACCCCTGGGAACGAACAAGTGAGCCCGGGGTCTAGTGAGGTTAGGTAGCCGGAGGCCCGGGAAAGCCCTCCTGAGCCCCAGCCTGACGCCCGCTCTGCCGGAGGGGCCCACGATGTCTGGAACCCCTCCTGGACACGGCTGCTTTTGGTCAATCTTTGGCTCCTACACGGCAGGGGAGACTGCTGCCAAGGGACTGGTGAAGGGCACCCAAGGCAGAGGTGTGCGTCCTTGTCGGTGGGAGGGGGTGGGGGCGTGGCGGCACGGGCAGATGCGTAGCGGAAGAATCTGCCAGTCCCCTCCCCGTCTCCGACCCGACCCGACCCGACCCGACCAGGAGGGTGGGTTGTGTGTATTCCCTGGGACGCAGGCCAGGGGAAGGATCAAGTGGGAAGGAGGAAGCGGGAAAGCCTGGCTACTCTTGCGGCTTTGCGCCACAGTGGCCATGTTGGTGAGGAGCCAGCCGAAGGGGAGGTGGGTGCTCCGTGGCTGGCAGCCAAAGGAGGGAGACGAAGGCAGGGTGGGGTAGGGAAAGGGGGGACTGCCATTTCTGGAGCCACAGTGCCATCCAGCGGACAGCGTGCCTGAAAACCCCAGGCGGCAGCGACACTTGCCTTCTGCGGGGCACAGGGCCGGGCAATGATGTGCTGGGCTGAGTGGCCTCCGCCCCAGCCAGGCTTTCCGCAGGGGGCTTGCAGAGGCCGAGAGGGACAGAGGGAGTTAGGCCTGCCGGTGGGACCCCGTGGGGAAGCAAGGAGCTCTATGGGCCCTGGGACAAAGCAAGCAGCCTCGAGACCGCTCACCCCAGGCGTCCGTGCTTCCCCGTCAGCCATCTTGGGGTGGACCTTGGGGAAGCCACTGGCCACTGACTGCAGGGACTGGGGCCGTTTGCTCTGTTGATCTCCGCTGGGACAGTAGCGGGGTGCCCTTGCCTGGGGCCACGCTGGGGCCAGGAGGCTCCATTCCTCAGCCGGGACAAAGGAGCTTCGGGATTCTGGGGGCGGGGCCGGGTAGGCCTGCTAGTTCCAGGTGACTGCCTGTGGCACTCTTCATCGCCTGCAGGGCCTGCTTGCCCTTTGTTTTCTTTCCCAGAGTGTTCCCCAGCTGCGGGGGGGCCAGGGCGCCATTCTCCGAAAGAGCACTGGTGAAGGGCCCGCCAGGAGGAGGTGGTCCAGCTTCACCCAAACTTGCGGTCCCTCCTCAGCCCCTCCACTCACCCCACCCTCCAAATCCCCTTCCCACTCCTGGGCTTTCCTCAGCACTTGTGCAGGACTCGTTTCCCTTGCCGGAAACAGCTTCCGCTGGATGGCAGTATGGCTCCACAAATGCCAAGCCCAACGCTTACCCTGCTCCTCCCACGTCGTGTCCTCCGCCCTTTGCGGCGCAAAAAAACGAAAGGAAAAAAACAAAAAACCTAAGTCAATTCAAATAACGTGCGTGTACATACATATATGTACACACACACACACACACACACACACACACATCTATGCGAAATAAAACGGATATATAATTAAGAAATAAAACTTCAAAATCGCAACATACCCTGGTGAAAGGAGAGGGAAGAAAGAAAGCTGCCAACAGGACCCCACCTGGAACACCAGACTCACAGGACCAAAAGACCAGGGACCCAGAGGCTGGACACTCCCACAAGAATCCCGCAAGCAGGCACGGGCAGCCTGCCTTTCTGTTTCCTTCAGCCCTGGCCACTTTTCTTGGCTCCTGCTCTAGGCAAGAAGTAAAAGGCCAAGGGCACATTACCGCGGCCACTGTGACTCCCACGGGAGGAATTCACATCATGAGACCCCCTGCCCCAGGACAAGGTGCTGGTCACCTCTGCTGGCTGGCACATCATTTAGCTGCAAAGCTGTGCTTCCACCCCGGGCCTGGAGCTTCAGGTGGAGGTCACCCCCTTGGCCTGGCCCATGCAAGCAGCCAGAAACGGCCTGGCGGCCCACCCTGCAGCCACAGGTCTAGACCCACGAGTCTTCTTCCCTCAGCTGGAGCACCAAGCAACTCGCTCAAGTCTGGCTCTGGGAAGGCTGGCCTGGCTTTCTCGGGCGGTGGGGGAAGGGGGCCCGGGGAAGGCCACCAAACACCTCAGAGTCTCGTGGCGTCTCACAGGGCTCCGGCTCCCCAGAGGACTCAATTTCTGGCTCTTCTGCAAGGCGGGGTCCCCCTTCACCCACGTTTACCCAGAACCCTCCAGGTTCGCGAAAGCAGCTCGGGCCTCTCTGATAACAGAATTCTTCCCTTTCACTTTCAAGAGGAGGCCAGAGCTGCCCAACCATCTGCAGGACGACCAAGACCTGGAGCGCACAACGGTTGCCCATGTCTGCGCGTGTGCCCCGGGGGAGAGCTGTCGCCGGGCTCGTGCCTGTGCGGGCGGGGGCGTGCGCGTGCGCGTGCGCTCGCGCGGGCACGTGCGCGCGCGCGTTTGCCTGGCTTTGACTGGGTTTGCACCGGTCTGTGTGCGCCAGCCCGGGGGTGTGCGCGTGTGTCTGTGTCTGCGTCTGCGGGTGTCTGCCTGTGCGAGAACTCGAGTGGGCAGGTGGAAACGGCAGAGACCACGTGCATGTGCGTACACAAGGGAATCCCTAGCGTTGTGTTCACACGACTGGACCGGCAGAAGAGGCAACAGCGGACCACTGAAAGAGGTCCCTACCGGCTCAGGTTTGGACACTTAGACCTTCCGCAGGGAGATCAATTGCAAGGAATGGAAAACCTTGAGGGATTTTGCAAGCAGGGCGTTCAGGACGGTACTTCATTTGAAAGGAACGTCTGGGTTGCTCTCCGGATGACAAAGAGGGACCCCAGTGGTGACCTTCACCTCTGGTCAGCGGAGGGAAAGAATGGAGCCTCCCCCCCAATGCCTTCTGCAACAACACTGCGTCCCCTATAACCAAGGAGCAGAGGAAGGAGCCGTCTCCATACAGCACTCGTCCCGCTACGAGTAGAAAGCAGGAGGCGTAGGAAACGGGAAGAAGAGTTGTCACCCTCGCACCCGCCACCGCCCGCCACCGCCCACCACCGCCCACGTGTTCAGGGCCCCAGTGCAGGGACGCTTCACTGGGTGGTAGCATGCACGAGGAGTGTCGAACAGACACAAGCTGCCTCCAGACGTGGACGGGATCCGTCCCGGGTGGGATCAAGGGCTCCGATCCAGCAGCAGGCCTGCAGGACCTCTGCTGAGTGGGGTGGCGGGGTGGGGTTTAGGACAGAGGGAGAGTCTGAACCATGCCCTCGGTACGTCCTCGGCACACTGCAACTGGGCCACAGAGCCCCTCTTGCTCAACGCAAACACGGGGAAGGACGCCCGGGAACCAGACAGGAAGCAGGGCGCAACTGCACACGAGGGGGACGAGATCTCCACGGATCGGATCGTATAACAAACGCACAACGGAAGGCGGATGCCCCTTACTCTTGCGATGGAGAGGGATCACTTCGATTTCTAGGAATAAATGAGGAAAACGTAAAGAAAAGAAAAAACAAAACAAAAAGGATGTTTACTCTCCCTAATGGTCCTCCACGCCCCACCCAAGTCCTCCTTCCAGGCAGGCCCCTGGCCTCCACAGAGCTAGAATTGGAAGAAAAGAAGTGACAGTGCAGGGAGGAAATCGGCTGAGAGTAAAGGAAGAGTTGTAGTGAAGAACAGAGAATGACAGCAAACTGAAAGGCATTGTGTCCCAAGTTCGAGGGGTGGATCCCCGAGTGGCAGCCTGTGGCCCCACGGGGGGAGAGGCAACACCAGGGCAAAGTGTCGGCCCCTTAGGCCAGTGTTTGAAGCCAGCCGTGTCCACACACAAGCCTGTCGTGCCCAGGCGTGCTGCCTTCGCACAGCCCCACCCCCTGCCCCTCCCACTTCCCACAGGAGCGGAGTGGGGGAGTGGGGAGACAAATGGAAAGGGGCGCAGAGGAGGAAGACGGAGGAACAGGGAGACTCCGAGGTCCGGCCCACTGAGCCTCGCACAGAGTTACCGTGTGTGTGAGTGTGGGTGCCTGCACAGACCTGTCCCCCCTCTGTACGTGTGCCGGCCTACCTATATGATCGCAGGAGGACGCTGGGAGGGGTGAAGAGTGATGGCACTGAAGTAGTAAAAGTGTTGAACGCTGACGTTGAGACTTGGGATTTCACCACCAGCCTGTCCGGATGGATCAGATCCCTCTGCGCTTTTCTTTCTTCCCGCGTTTCCCCTGAGCCAAGTGCTGGGTGTGCCCTCGCGGTTACTGCATCTCAGAAAAGGATCCACACTAGTGGATAGGTGGCACCGCGAAGGGGGTGGGAGTGGGGAGGGAGAACGGGGAGACTCCCCTTGGCCCGGGTTTTCGTTTCTGGTTTTTGTTTCTCTTTTCGTCGCCAACTTTAAATGTGGCTCTACTTCCCGGAATGCCTTCGTGTGGAAGAATGTCCACAGCATGGGCTCCCCGCTTCTGAGAGTGGGAAAGACTCTCCCGAGTGTTGGCATTACCCGTGAGGTTAGTTTTGTTTCCTCTGAGCTCTCTGGGCGTTGCCAGTGCGGCCTACTCATGGAGGAGCACTTGCAACAGAAGAGGAAGGAAAACCCTCGGGACAGTGTGGAAAGCACGAAGATCACGGCCCATACTGCTCTCCGGGCACGGAGTGGCATGGGTAAGGAGAGGAGACCTTCCCAGCCGCGCGGCCACGGCTCGGCACTGTCCCAGTGGCCTCTCTATAAAAGTCCCCGCTCCATGCTTTTGCCTCTCCGCAAGGAAACCCGAAAGATGTGGTCTAACTTGTCCTCCAAGGTCTCATTGACCTTTCCGGTGAATGTTGGGCCAGCACCCGAGCTTAAGGTGGAGGAGCAGCGGGATGCATGTATCAAACCATCTCACGGCCCCCCTTCCCTCACCCACCTCGACCCCCACCCCAAAGAGAGAAAGCCAGAGGGGACCCCGTGAAACCTCAGCGTGCCATGGGGCCACGCTCCCGGCGTGGGACTGAAGACCGCGCGGCCGGCGCCAAGGCCCCTGGGCCGAAGGACCCAGACGCCACCTTGTGAACCCCTCTCTTCTAGCGAGCACGCATGCTCCATCCTTCCCACAAAGCAGGCGACCCTCTTGGAGCGCCACCTGCGAAAGCCCATCCCAAAAGGCCCATTTACCCCTGGGAACGAACAAGTGAGCCCGGGGTCTAGTGAGGTTAGGTAGCCGGAGGCCCGGGAAAGCCCTCCTGAGCCCCAGCCTGACGCCCGCTCTGCCGGAGGGGCCCACGATGTCTGGAACCCCTCCTGGACACGGCTGCTTTTGGTCAATCTTTGGCTCCTACACGGCAGGGGAGACTGCTGCCAAGGGACTGGTGAAGGGCACCCAAGGCAGAGGTGTGCTTCCTTGTCGGTGGGAGGGGGTGGGGGCGTGGCGGCATGGGCAGATGCGTCGCGGAAGAATCTGCCAGTCCCCTCTCCGTCTCCGACCCGACCCGACCCGACCCGACCCGACCAGGAGGGTGGGTTGTGTGTATTCCCTGGGACTCAGGCCAGGGGAAGGATCAAGTGGGAAGGAGGAAGCGGGAAAGCCTGGCTACTCTTGCGGCTTTGCGCCACAGTGGCCATGTTGGTGAGGAGCCAGCCGAAGGGGAGGTGGGTGCTCCGTGGCTGGCAGCCAAAGGAGGGAGACGAAGGCAGGGTGGGGTAGGGAAAGGGGGGACTGCCATTTCTGGAGCCACAGTGCCATCCAGCGGACAGCGTGCCTGAAAACCCCAGGCGGCAGCGACCCTTGCCTTCTCCCGGGCACAGGGATAGGGAAAGATGTGTTGGGCCGAGTGGACTCTTTCCCAGCCAGGTTGTCTTTCAGGTCCCCATGGAGTGTATGTCAATGCTGACAGAATTTAAAATTATATTTACCTTGTGTGGATATGGACTTGGTTCCGACAGAAACGATTGTTCTTTGGTGTTTGCAACGTTCTATATATCGATGTTGGTGTTGGTTCATGTACCAAATCAATCTATGTAGAAATTATTGGATTTTTTTTTAGCATGTGTTATCATGTAATAAAAAATACAACAACGAAGAAACAAAGTAACATGTTCATTGTGTGGTTCACTTTTCTTTGGCATTCCTAACTAACCAGATGGTAACATTATGTGATAATTGCAAAGTGTATTTATGAAATAGATATTTGATATTTGGAATCATAGATAAATGAGAAGCATGGAAATCGTAAAGTGGAAGTTTTACCCGGTAGATTTAGGGGATAGAGAATGAAGGAAATATTCACTGATCGTATGATAAATGAGCAGTAGTTTGAAGAATAAAGCTCATTAGGTAGGTGGGATATAAAGATAATAGGAGCCAAATGTATCAGGAAATTGGTATGAAATAACAGTATGATCAAGAAAAACGTAGTGATGCTTAAAACAGAAGAAAATGGTTGTGTAAGTTTCGAATAGGATGTTGGATTTAGTCATAGTTCATAAAGGTTGAGAAAGAGGCATGTCCTATAGAATCTTTTATACCGTGCTAAGACTTTAGTCTTTTTCATAGAAAGTAAGATGTTTATTATAGAGAGGTCATTCTACAGGCTGTGTCGTGTCAGTGTTTAGTAGTATTGCTAGAAGATCAGTCAGGAAACTATTATTGCAAATTAGGAGAGAAATGTTGAGGGTCCAAATCTGGATATGGGAATAGAGTTTTGGGAATGGAAAAAAAGGTACAAATTCATGAAAAATTTTGAAAGAGTAATAATTGTGACTTGGTGATTAGTTAGATTGCAAGTAAGAGAGAGGAGAAACATGACATGGTGCCTTAGTTTTTGTGTTGAGTGCCTTAGTACCCACAAGAATAAGGAAGAGGACTGTGGCTCTGCTGGCATGGTGATAAAAAGTTCAGTTCTGATCATGTTCAGTTTAAGGTGCCAGTAAGGTATACACATAGAACAAGTTAGCTGGCAATTGGTTCCATGAGTCTGAATGGCATAAAGGCTTGTGTTGTAGATATCAATTTGCGAGTTACCGATTTGTTAGTTATGTTTAAGTTAACTAGGGTTAGTTGGAGAAGCATAAGTGAGGATCGAAACAGAGAGATTTGGGCCGAACCCGTGGCGCACTTGGTAGAGTGCTGCGCTGGCAACGTGTGGCGACGCTCCCGCCGCGGGTTCGGATCCTATATAGGACTGACCGGTGTGTGCCGGTCACGAAAAAACGACAAAAAAAAAAAAAAAAAAAAAAAAAAAAAAAAGAAACAGAGAGATTTAAGGAAGAGTAGTAGTAATCAGAAAATTATAGTGAGAAACAATGGCCAGATATGTAGAAGTACTAGAAGAGAATGATGTCATAGAAAGAAAGTCAGGAGAAAAATTTAAATGTTCCAGAAGGGTCAAGATAAGAACTGAAATCTATTCCCTGGATTTGGGAATTGAAGGTACGGTAACCTATACAACAAAGCATAACACCTAAGCCACTCTCGGATATTTCTGCATTCTTACAATTTTCCAGTATTTTTCCTCATTCATATCTTCCTTCTGGGGCAGTGATTTTTTAAATCCTCTCTAAATCCCTTTCTTAAAAATCATAACACTATGTTGAAATAAAAAATAATTTAAAAAATAAGTGTCTGTAACAGAAATGTGTAATACCCAGAAAGGATTTTATAGACTCGTGCCATCTTTTCCCTGGAACTTTTGGCACTGCTCCTTGGATTTGGTGGTTGAATTCAGTGTCCTTAAGGGTGCTTCAACCACACAGTAGAAAGCTAGAGCAAGCATGGGATCCTAGGCAGGACCCAAGGGCAGCCCACACCACTTGATAGAAGGCAAGAGCATGCAGAGGGTCTTGGGCAGGATCTAAGAGCGGCCCCCATTGTGGGGCAGAAGGTAGAAGCATGCACAGGATTCTAGGCAGGAGCCATGGGCAGCCTCCACCGCCTGGCAGGAGCATGTACAGGGTCCTACACAGGAGCTGTGGGAAGTGCCCCTGACCCAGCACAAGGCAGGAGCATGTCAAAAACACCACTTTTGCATGAGTAGGCCACCACAACACTGCCACAGACACGGCCGCTGCAAAAGTGGCTCACCACCACAGTAGCAGCCACAGCCAGCATGCAGGTGGCCTGCCAGACACTCAACTGCATTGAGACAAAGACAGTTATCAGCAGAAACCAGAAAAAGAAGAGGAAGTCTCTCCTCAAAGCCCACTCCAGAGTAATAAAAGAAGCAACAGCTCTACCAACTGACCAGACACCAATGTAGAGATTTTAGAAATACAAAAATCCAAGAGAATATGACAGCACCAAAATACAAAAATCCAAGAGAATATGACAGCACAATAATTGTCAAATAACAGACCCTATAGAGCAGGAAACCTTTGAAATGACTGAAAAGGAATGCTGAGCAATCTTAAGGAAACTCAATGAAATATGGAAGACTCAGTTAGACAACATAATGAGACAAGGAAAAAACCCCAGAATATGTAGGAGGAAATTTAAAAAGAGATCAATACCTTAAAAATAAGTAGCAATACTCATGGAACTAAAAGATTCATTTAATGAAACAAAAAACACAACAGCGAGCTTAAGCAGCAGGCTAGAATAAGCACAAAAAAGAACTTCTGATCTTGAAGACAGTCTTTTTGAAATAACTCAGGCAGACAAAAAATAAAAAATAAAAAAGGAAAAAGAAGTTTTAAAAAATGAAGAAAATCTAAGAGAGCTACCAGACAATCTTATGCATACAAATATATGAATCATGGGTGTTCCAGAAGGAGGGTTGAAAGGAAAAGGCATTGAAAACCTATTAAATAAAATAATAATGGAAAACTTCCCAGGTACAGAGAAAGTCGTGGACCTTCAGATCCAGGAGGCTCAAAAATGCCCAAAGATATTCAATCCAATAAGATCCTTTCTGAGACATATTAGATTCAAACTAGCAAAGGTCAAAGACAAAGAGACAATCTGAAAAGCATCAAGACACTTATAAGGGAACCCCCATAAGACTAAAGGCAGACTTCTCAACAGAAACTCTGCAGGATAGAATAAAATGGGATGATGTATTCAAAATACTAAAAGAAAAATCTGCCACCCAAGAATAGTATATCCAACAAGGCTATCCTTCAACAATGAGAGAGAAATAGTGTATTTTCCAGACAAACAAAAACTGCAGGAGTTCACCACCACAACCAGCCCTGCAAGAAATCCTCAGGGGAGTCCAGCACCTGGAATTCAAAAAATGATAATCGCTACCACAAAATAGACAAGAAAGAAGCAAACCCACTGGCAGAACAAAAATGCAAATGAGAAAGAGAAAGAAACTAAGTCTTGCCACCTCAAAACACCAACACATATCAAAGACAAACAATAAAAGGGGAGGAAAGGAACAAAAGATATTTAAAACATCCAAATGAATAACAATAAAATGCCAGGAATAAGACAATACCTTTCAATAACAACCCTAAATGTAAATGGATTAAACTCCCCACTCAAAAACACAGACTGACTGATGGGACTAAAAGGCTAGACCCAACTATATGTTGTCTTCAAGAGACTCACCTTATCTGTAAGGACACACAGACTAAAAATGAAGAGATGAAAAAAAGATATACCATACAAATGGAAACCCAAAATGACCAGGAGTAGCTATTCTTATATTGAATAAAATAGATTTTAAACTAAAAACCAGAAAGAGTCAAAGAAAGCCATTATATAATGATAAAGAAACCTATCCAGCAAGAAGACATAACAATCATAAATATATATGCACCCAACACTAGAGTACCCATATATATAAAGCAAACACTATTAAGCATAGAGACCCCAATATAATAATAGTAGGAGATTTTAACACCTCTCTCAGCAATGGACAGATCATCTAGGCAACAAATCAACAGAGAAACACAGGATTTAATCTACACTTTAGAAAAATTGGAGACGGCAGATATCTATAGAATGTTTCATCCATAACTACAGAATATACATTCTTCTCATCAGAGCATGGAAGATTCTCCAGGATATACCATATATTAGGTCACAAATGAAGTATCAACAAATTAAAAAACTTGAAATCATCTCAAGTACCTTTTCAGACCACTACAGATTATAACTAGAAATTAATAACAAGTGAAACTCAGAACACTATACAAACACATTGAAATTAAATAACATGCTCCTGAATGACGTATGGGTCCAAGAAGAAATTAAGAAGGAAATCAAAAATTTGTTGAAACTAACAAAAATAAAGATACACCATACAAAAACCTGTGGGATAGTGAAAAAGCAGTATTAAGAGGGAAGGTTGTTGCAATTAATGTGTACATCAAAGAACAGATTTCAAATAAACAACCAACTGCTATACCACAAAGAACTAGAAAAATAAAAATGATCCAATCCCCAAGTTAGTAGATGGAAAGAACTAAATGATAGAGAGGCAAAAAACAATACAAAAGGTCAATGAAACAAAAGTTCTTTTTTTGTTGTTTGTTTTGAGAAGATAAGCAGAATAGACAAACCATTAGATAGGCTATCTAAAAAAAGAAGAGAGAAGACCTAAACAACAATCATCAGACATGACAAAGTAGACATTACAACCGATATCACAGAAATATGCAGAATCAATAAAGACTATTAGGAACAATGATATGCCAACAAATTTGAAAACCTGGAGGAAGTGAGTGAATTTTTCAACACATAAAAACTACCATGACTGAACCAAGAAGAAATGGAAAACCTGAATAGACCAATAACAAGCAATGGGATTAAAGCATTAATCAGCAGTCTCCCAACAAAGAAATTCTCCCATCCAGGACCAGATGGCTTTACTACTGAATTCTACCAAACCTTTTTTTTTTTTTCTAAAGATGACTGGCAAGGGGATCTTAACCCTTGATCTGGTGTTATCAGCACCATGCTCTTCCAAGTGAGCTAACCAGCCATCCCTATATAGGGATCCAAACCTGTGGCATTGGTGTTATCAGCACTACACTCTCCCAAGTGAATCACAGGCCAGTCCTTGAATTCTACCAAACCTTTAAAGAGGAGTTAATACCAATTCTCTTCAAACTATTCCAAGAAATTGAAACAAAGGCCATTCTCCCAAACTCATTCTATGAGGCCAGAATCACACTGATGCCAAAACCAGACATGAACATAACAAAAAAAAGAAAACTATAGGCCAATATCTCTGATGAACATAGATGTAAAAATCCACAAGAAAATATTAGCAATCAGAATACAGCGACACATCACAAAAATTATACACCATGGATGCAAGGATGGTTCAACATATGCAAATCAGGGGTTGGTTAGGGGCTCAGTTGGTTAGAGCATGGTGTTGATGACATCAAGGTTTAGGGTTTGATTCCTGTACCAGCCAGCTGCCAAAAAAAAAGTCTATGCAAGTCACTAAATGTGACACCACATCAACAAACTCAAGGACAAAAATCATATGATTATCTCAATAGACACGGAAAAAGCATTTGACAGAATTCAGCATCCCTTCATGATAAAGACTCTCAGCAAATTAGGTATAGAAGTAAATTATCTCAACACAATAAAACCCATATATGACAAACCCACCACCACTATCATTGTGAATGGAGAAAAGCTTTCAGCTTTTCCTTTAAGAATGGGATCAAGACAAGGATGCCGACTCTCATCACTCCCACTCAACACAGTAATGGAAATACTAGCCAAGGCAATCAGGCAAGAGAAAGAAATAAAGGGCATCCAGATTGGAAAAGAGAATATCAAACTGTCTCTGTTTGCAGATGACATGATCCTATACATAGAAAAATCTGAAGACTCTCCCCAAACACTCTTAGATCTGATAAACAATTTCAGTAAAGTTGCAGGACACAAAATCAACATGCAAAAATCAGCAGCTGTTTCATACTCCAGTAATGAACTAGCAGGAAAAGAAATCAAGAAAACCAGTCCATTTACAATAGTCATCAAAAAGTAAAATATCTAGGCATCAATTTAACTAAGGAGGTGAAAGATTTCTACAATAAATACTGTAAATCACTGCTGAAAGAAATTAAAGAGGACACTAAAAAGATGGAAAGACATTCCCTACTCTTGGAGTGAAAGAATTAACATTGTAAAAATGTCCATACTACCCAAAGTGATCTACAGATTCAATGCAATCCCCATCAAAATACCAATGACATTCTTTATAGAAATAGAATAAACAATCTAACATTCATATAGAACAACAAATGATCCAAAATAACCAAAGCAATCCTGAGAAATAAATAAATAAATAAATAAATAAATAAATAAATAAATAAAGCTGGAAGCATAACACTACCTCACATCAAATTATACCACAAAGTTATAGTAACCCAAACCTCATGGCACTAGCATAAAAATAGACACTCAGACCAATGGAACAGAACAGTGAATAGAAAAATCAATCCACATACTTATAACCAACTGATATTTAACAAAGGCAACAAGAACACAGATTGAGGAAAAGAGTGCCTCTTCAATAAGTGGTGCTGGGGAAACTGGACATCCATATGTAGAAGAATGAAACTAGACCTATACCTCTCACATACAGCAAAGTCAACTCAAAATGGATTAAAGACTTAAGTATCCAAACTTAAACTATACAACTACTACATAAAAACATAGGACAAACACTTCAGGAAGTAAGACCAAGTAAAGATTTTATGAATAAGACCCCAAAAGCACAGGGAATAAAAGAAAAAATCAACAAATAGGATTATATCAAACCAAAAAGCTTCTGCATAGCAAAAGAAACAGTTAACAGAGTGAAAGGACAACATACAGAATGGGCAAAAACATTTGCAAACTATGCATTTGACAAGGGATTAATATCCAGAATATACAAAAAACTCAAATAAATTAACAGTAAAAAACCAAAAACAAAGACAAGTAATCTGATTAAAAAATGGGCAAAGGAGATGAATAGGCATTTCTCAAAGAAAGATACACAAATGGCCAACAGACACATGAAAAAAGGCTCAACATCACTAAGCACCAGGGAAATGTAAATCAAAACCACATTGACAAATCATCTCACCCCACTTAGACTGGCCATTATCAAAAAGACATAGAATAACAAATGTTGGCAAGGATGTGGAGAAAGGGGAACCCTCCTACACTGTTTGTGGGACTGTACATTAGTGTAGTCATTATGGAAAGCAGTATGGAGATTCCTCAAACAACTACAGATAGAACTGCCATATGATCCAGCAAACCCACTGCTGGGCATATACCCGAAGGCATGGAAATCATAATGTTGAAGGGATAGGTACACTCCCATGTTTACTACCATTCTATTTACAATAGCTAAGAGTTGGAACCAACCTAAATGTCCATTGACAGATGACTGGATAAGGAAAATGTGGTATGTATACACAATGGAATAGTACTGTGCCCTAAAAAGGAATGAAATTTTGCCACTCACAGCAAAATGGATGAACTTAGAGAAAATTATGTTGGCCAGGTACAGAAAGAGGAATACCACATCCTCACTAATAAGCGTGAGCTGAAGAAAACAAAGAAACAAGCAAACAAAAAGAAAGCAAGACACAATAATCACAATAATTCCTTGAACTTTCTCAAGGAGAGAATGGAACTGAGGCCATCAGAGTTTGGAAAGGAGGAGAGGAAGAGGGATCGGGGAGAAATTTGTAAAGGGCCACAAAAAATGTTTATTGTGTAATGATAAAATTTAAAAAATAATAATAAAAATAAATAAAATTCTAATGTGCTTCAAAAAAATGAAATTTATAATTAAATAAAATGTATTTCAATATGTAAATACTGGGACATGACAGCACTAGAAGACAATGAAGTATGTAGAAAAATATACAGAAAATGCCTATAAATGTGGCAGCTACAAATTCTGACTGATACAGGTATATTGTTACTAGTATCTCAAATATCCAAGAGCAGCATTTTGTAGGTGACATAATTTCCCAAAGTAATGAACATTCTTGGTAAGATTCTGAACAAAACAAAGTAAGATCTTACCTTGGTTTACATGATAGTGGCATTCCTAGAAAAGTCAGTGGCTACAAAAACTTGCTTACAATAAAATGGAGTTCAATTTAAAGCCAGATTAACATAAATAAGTATTTCACCTATATGTACACCTAATGGGGTATTCAAAAGTTGTATGGGAATGTAGAAAAATTCTTTTTTGTGCAGGCTGTCTTGCATATTGCAGGATATTTATCAACCCTGACATAACCCTGCCTACTGTATGCCAGGAAGCCCTCCAATAATTATGATGATCTTAAATGCCCTCCACTAACTTTCAAACCGCCCCCTCAATATTATACCTCCTCCAATGAGAACCACTTCTCTAGTCCCATCCAAAAAAGAAAACAAATCTTTCCCTTGGCATTGCATCCCCTTCTAACAATCAGGCCTATTTCTTTTCTTTCTCAGTTATTATGAATTCTCTTCTCTTCAGTCTCTCCCTCTTGTTATTACTTTCAGCCAATAAACTTGCACATGTTTCTACCATTATATTTTACTCCCTTGGCTCCTAATCCTCTTATGCTTATTCAATTTTTTTATATCATCCAATTTTTGTCCACCCTTTTCAACTAAACATCTTTGAGTTGTCTAACACCAGCTAGCCCCAATTTGGCACCTCCTAGTCACTCTCCAACCCACTGCCATTGGGTTTCTGCTTTCACAACAACGCTGAAACCATTCATGCTAAATTCACCAATGAATTTAATTCACAAAGTTATGAATATTTATTAGTATTGAACCCTCTACTATATATGATGCTGCTTCTCAGTACATTTTTCTTAAAATTGGGACATCAAACTCTTCTGGGTTCTCCCCTCATTCTATTTCTCCTTTATCTGTTCATCTTTCTCTAGATAATCCTTAAGTGTCAGTGGTCCCCAAAATATCCTCCTCAACTCATAACTTTTCTCTGTATATGCCCTTTTCTAGATTATTTAATTTACTCCCCCGGTTTCAACTATCACGCTTATGCTGATGGTTTCTTAATCACGCTATGCTGATGGTCAAAACTTCTCTTGTAATCTCAGACCTCTGCCTGCTTGCCCGGAATGTCCACCTAGCTATCTTACTCAAAATGTTAAAACCCTGCTCCTTCCCTTGTATTCTGTATCTCAGTTAGCGATTCCACCTAACACTCAAGCCAGAAACTTGAGAATCATCCTCCATTATTCTGTCTTCCTTGGACGTCCCATCTATGATGGTCTTATGATGTGTCAATTTGGCTAGGCTAGAATCCTCAGTTATTCACTCAAACAGTAATCTAAGTGTTGCTGTAAAGCTGTTTTGTAGATGTGACTAATGTCTACAATCAGTTGACTTTAAGTAAAGGAGATTATACTAGATAATCTGGGTGGACTTGATTTAATCAGTTGATAGAGCAAATCTAAGGCTTCCCTGAAGAAAAAGTTAAACCTGTGGACATGAGCTTCAGCCCGTGCCATAGAGTTTTTTAGCCTGCCCTTCCTGAGAGCCTGCTCTATGGATTTCAGACTTGTCTACGCAGCCCCCAAAAGCCAGTTCGTTCGAATACATTTAACATGTATCTTCTACTGGTTTTGTTTCTCTGGTTGAGCCTCGACTGATACACCATCTAATCAATTATACTTCATAAACCTTTATCCAATACATTCCTCTGTGTTCTATCCCAACTACCATTATCTGAATTCAGGCCTTCATCATTTGTCAGGATTTTCACACAAGCATCTTAAATGGTCTTCTTACCCCCAATCTCTTTCTACACTATCCTCAACATGGCCACTACTATGACCTACATAAAATATAAATGTGAACATAGCACCTTCCTTATAAATCTTCAATGACTTCCCATTTCTTACAGATTAATCTTGAACCTACTTAGCATGGCACATAAAGTATTTGTGTTTATGCTCCAGCTTGCTGAACTATCTTCATCTTTCCACTCTACAAAAACAGTATAACTTGTAGATCTACCTACCATTCATCTCTATACCCCCAAAAGAATAAGCTATCTTGACCTCTGTACTTTTTGTCATTATATTCTCACTGCTTGAAGTTCTTCACTCTATTTGCCCCTCTACCATCATCTATCCTTATTTAATATTCCACTCTTTTTTTTTTATTTTACAACTCAAAATACATTATAGTTGATTTTCATACCCCGTTACCCGTTCCTCTCCCTCCGCCCAATATCTTATCTGTTCACATGACTTAAGTAGTTCAAGGAATTTTTGTGGTTATTCTGTCCTCTCTCCCCGACAAACCCTTTATTTGTTTGTGTGCTTATTTATTTTTAGCTCCCACAAATAAGTGAGAACATGTGTTATTTCATATTCTGTGCCTGATTTGTTTCACTTAATATGATTTTCTCTAAGTCCATCCATGTTGTTGCGAATGGTAGTATTTCGGTGTTTTTTTTTTTTTTTAATACCTGAGTAGTATTCTATTGTGTAGATGTGCCAGTTTCCTTATTCACTCATCAGATGATGGACATTTGGGCTGGTTCCAGCTCTTGGCTATTGTAAATATATCTGCAATAAACATTGGAGTACAGGTATCCCTTTGGCATGATGATTTCCATTCCTCTGGGTATATTCCCAGCAGTGGAATCGCTGGGTCATATGGTAGATCTATCTGCAATTGTTTGAGGAACCTCCATACCATTTTTCATAAAGGATGCACCATTTTGCAGTCCCACCAACAGTGTACGAGAGTTTCTTTTTCACTGCAACCTCTCCAGCACTTATCATTCTGAGTCTTTTGGATGTTAGCCATCCTAACTGGACTGAGATGGTATCTCAAAGTGGTCTTGATTTGCATTTCCCGGATGCTGAGTGAGGTCGAGCATTTTTTCATGTGTCTGTTGGCCATTCATATATCTTCCTTTGAGAAATGCCTATTCAGCTCCTTTGCCCATTTTTTAATGGGATTATTATTATTATTATTATTATTATTATTATTATTATTTTGCTGTAAAGTTGTTTGAGTTCCTTGTACGTCCTGGATATTAATCCTTTGTCAGATGTATATTTTGCGAATATTTTCTCCCACTCTGTTGGTTGTCTTTTCACTCTGTTGATTGTTTCTTTTGCTGTGCAGAAGCTTTTCAGTTTGATATAATCCCATTTGTTTATTTTTCCTTTAGTTGCCTGTGCTTTTCAGGTCCTATCCATGAATTCTGTACCCACTCCTACTTCCTGGAGTGTTTCCCCTATGTTTTCTTTAAAGAGTTTTATTGTTTCAGGATGTATATTTAATTCCTTAATCCATTTTGAGTTGATTTTGGTATATGGTGACAGGTACAGGTCTAGTTCCATTCTCCTAAATATGAGTATCCAGTTTTCCCAGCACCACTTGTTGAAAAGGCAGTCTCTTCCCCAGTATGTAGATTTGCTGCCTTTGTCAAAGATCAGATGGCTGTAAGCGTATGGATTGATTTCTGGATTCTCTATTCTATTCCATTGGTCTGTGTCTCTATTTTTATGCCTGTACCATGCTGTTTTGGTTATTATCTTTGTAATACAGTTTAAAGCCAGGTAGTGTTATGCCTCCAGCTTTATTTATTTATTTTTTGCTCAGGATTGCTTTGGCTATGCATGGTCTTTTGTTGTTTCATATAAATGTCTGGATAGCTTTTTCCATCTCAGAGAAAAATGTCATTGGTATTTTGATGGGGATTGCATTGAATTTGTATATCACTTTGGGTAGTATGGACATTTTCACTATGTTGATTCTTCCAATCCAAGAGCATGGGATATCTTTCCATCGTCTTGTGTCCTCTTTAATTTCTCTCAACAGCGGTTTGTAGTTCTCTTCATAGAGATTTTTCACATCCTTGGTCAGCTTTATTCCTAAGTACTTTATTTTTCTTTGGTGGCTATTGTAAATGGGCAGGCTTTCTTGATTTCTTTTTCTGCATGTTCACTTGTGGAGTATAGAAATGCTACTGATTTTTGTGTGTTGACTTTGTATCCTGCAACCTTGCTGAAATCATTTATCAACTCTAGGAGTTTTTTAATAGAGGCTTTAGGCTGTTCAATATATAGGATCATATCACCCACAGAAAGGGACAGCTTGACTTCATCCTTTCCAATCTGGATGCCCTTTATTTCCTTCTCTTCTCTGATTGCTATGGCTAGTACTTCCAACACTATGTTGAATAGAGGTGGTGAGAGTGGGCATCCTTGTCTAGTTCCTGTTTTTAAGTTTAAAGCTTTTAGCTTGTCCCCATTCAGGATGATATTGACAATGGGCTTATCATATATGGCTTTAATTATGTTGAGATACTTCCTGTCTAGGCCTAACTTGTAAAGAGTTTTTATCATGAAAGGATGTTGAATTTTGTCAAATGCTTTTTCAGTGTCAATAGAGATGATCAGGTGGTTTTTGTCTTTGCTTTTATTAATGTGGTGTATCACATTTATTGATTTGCATATGTTGAACCAACCTTGCATCCCTGTGATGAATCCCACTGATCATGGTGTATAATTTTCTCTGTTGTTGCATTATGCTAGCCAGTATTTTATTGAGGATTTTTGCATCTATATTCATTAAGGATATTGGCATGTAGGTTTCTATTTTTGATGCATCTTTTTCTGGTTTTGGTATGGGCTTTTGAATGGGAAATTTAATCTCTTTACATTTAGAGTTATTATTGAAAGGTGTTGATTTACTCTGAGCATTTGACTGATTTTTGTTTAGATGTCTTAAGTATCTTTTGTTCCTTTCTTTCTAATTTTCTGTTTGTCTTTTGTATTTGTTGGTTTCTTGGGGTGACAGAGAAACTATTTTTTTCTCTTTTGTTAGCATTTTTGTTTTGCTAGTAGGTATTGTTCTTTCTTGCTATTCATGGCAGTGATGGTTGTTTTTGTGTTATCAAACTCAGTACTTCCTTAAGAATTTCTTGTAAGGCTGGTCGTGTGGTAGTGAACTCCCGCAGTTTTCGTTCGTCTGAGAAATATACTATTTGTCCTTCATTTCGGAAGGATAGCCTTACTGGGCAAAGTATTCTTGGCTGGCAATTTTTGTCCTTCACTGTTTTGAATATATCATCCCATTCTTTTCTGGCTTTTAGAGTTTCTGATGAAAAGTGTGATGTTATTCTGATTGGGGCTTCCTTATAGGTGACTTGCCACTTCTCTCTTGCAGCTTTTAAGATTCTCTCTTTGTCTTTGAGTTTTGTCAGTTTGATTATCACATGTCTCAGAGAGGACCTTTTTGGGTAGAATGTGCTTGGTGATCTTTGGGCTTCCTGAATCCTGGAGACCTGTGACTTTCCCTGTTCCTGGGAAGTTTTCTGGTATTATTTCATTGAACATGTTTTCAATGCCATTTCCTTTTTCTTCCCATTCTGGAATACCCATTATTCGGATATTTGAGCACTTAAGGTTGTCAGTTGTCTCTTTCAGATTTTCTTCAATTTTTTGATTTTTTTTTTTTTCTGGTCTGCCTGTGTTAATTTAAACAGCCTGTCTTCAAGGTCAGAAATTCTCTCTTCTGCTTGTTCAAGTCTGCTGGTTAAACTCTCTGTTGTGTTTTTAATTTCGTTGAATGAATCCTTCAGCTCCACAAGCTCAGCTACATTCTTTTTCAAAGCTTTGATTTCTTTGTACATTTCTTTTCTCAGATCCTGTATATTTTTTCTCATTTCACTGTGTTGTCAACTGAGTTTTCTTGTATCTCATTTAGTTTCCTTAGAATTGTTACTCTAAATTCCTTGTCTGTCATTTCAAAAACTTCCTGTTCTATTGGATTTAGCACTTAGTTATTATTTTCCTTTGGTGGCGATGTACTTTCTTGATTTTTCATATTTCTGGTATCTTTCCTTTGGTGGTTTGTCATTGTGGCTGAGGGTATCACAGTCCATTCATTTCACACTGATGTCTGGCTTGGATCTTGAAGGAACTGCCACTTCTGAGCAGCAAGAACTAGCCTGCACTGGAAGTCCCACCCCACCTGTCTTCTCTTGCATGGCTGGCATGGGATGAGGAGGCCCTTAGGGTCTTAAGTCTCTCCCAGGGGTGGGGACTGGCCTGGGCCAGAAGTCCCGCCCCACCTGCTTTCTCCAGCATGGCTGGCTTGGGGTGTGGGGTCCCTGAGCCTCTTAGGACTCTTCTGGTGGCAGGGACCAGCCTGGGCCAGAAGTCCTGCCCTGTCTGCCTTCTCTGGCTGGAATGGCTTGGGGTGTGGGGGCTCTGAGTCTCTTCAAGTCACTCCCAGAGGTGGGAACTAGCCTGGGCCAGAAGTCCCATCCTGCCTGCCTTCTCTAGCTGGGCGGGTTGGTGTGTGGGGGCTCCAAGCATCTTAAGTCTCTCCTGGAGTCAGCGACCAGCCTGGGCCAGAAGTCCCACCCTACCTGTTTTCTTTGGCTCCACTGGCTTGAGGTGTGGGAGCCCTGAGGCTGTTAAGTCTCTCCCAGCAGTGGGACCAGCCTGGGCCGGAAGTCCCGCCCCACCTGCCTTCTCTGGCTCGGCTGGCTTGGGGTGTGAGGGCTCAGAGCCTCTTAAGTCACTCCCAGAGGCAGGGACTGGACTGGGCCAGAAGTCCCACCCTGCCTGCCTTCTCCAGCTTAGCTGCCTTGGGGTGTGGTGGCTCTGAGCCTATTAAATCACTCCCAGGGGTGAGGACCTGCCTAGGCTGGATGTCCTGCCCCACCTGCCTTCTCCAGCTCCGCCAGCTTGGGGTGTGGGAGCCCTGAGGCTGTTAAGTCTGTGCCAGTGGCGGGACTGGCCTGGGCCGGAAGTCCCACCCCTCTTGTTTTCTCCAGCCCAGCAGGCTTGGGGCATGCGGGCCCAGAAGCTCTAAAGTTTCTCTACACAATGGGGAGCAACCTGAACTGGGGTCTCATGGCACATGGCTCCTGTCCACTCCAGTACAGATCTTGGGTCCTCCGTTGTTGCTCCTCAATAGCTGCAAACTGGTCGCTCTGTGGGAGAGAGCAACACCAGGAACCAACTACTCTGCCATCTTGACTGGAACTCCCAACAAGGGTTCATCTTAAGATGCCAGTGACACCAAGCTGCTGTAGGTCTCCAGCATCACATCCCTGTACAAAGTCCTCTGACCATCACTGAGGTCCTGTCACTCCTCCCAGGTGAAGTCCACAGCAACATCCTCAAAAGACACCAACCTCCAAGATTTATTCATATTTTGTTACTATTGAAATGCATATAAAACCTTGGCAGCAGAGAGTTTTGGAGGCTGAGAAGTCCATGGTCCAGGGTGCACATCTGGTGAGGACCTTCTTCTAGGTGGGAACTCTCTACAGGGTTCTGGGCCTGTGTGGTTGCTGTTGCACTCTGGCACCCATGGTGGAAGGGCGGCACAAAGGGTGGTCACAGCCCCCAAACAACATTTCACGCCCCACCCTATGGCCTCTTAGCTGTGGGTGGTCCTTGTGTCTCAATATTCCACTATTTTTTAAGACTCAATTTGGACACTGATGCACACAGGAGGCCATCCCTGGAGCTTCTAGCCTAGGTTGTATGCTCTCCTATATTCTCTTATAGCACTCTGTGCCAATTTCTATCTAAAAAATGTACAAAATCAGTTTATGAACTACTTGGGTGAGTCAGATGTCTTATTTTTGTAACCCTGGCACCTAGGACAATGCCTGGAACTTAATAGATGCTCTTTAATATTTCTGTTGATTGAATGAAAGAATGGGCGGATCATACACTGGATGTCAGGTTATGGCTGGCTGCTATAATGGGATCTGTGGTAGGTAGAATAATGGCTACCCAAAGATGTCCACATCATAATTCCCACAATATGTGACTATGTTACCTTATAATGCAAAGGGAACTCTGCTGATGTGATTAAGTTAATGACATTGAGATGGGGGAGATTATTCTGGATTCTTTGTATGGATGTATCCTTGAAAGAAGAGGGCCTTTCCCTAGCTGAGTCATACAGAGATAATGATTACAAAAGAAAATGGAGAAATTCTAAGTGTAAGAGAGACTCAACCTACCATTGTTGGCTTTGAAGTTGGAGGAAGGGGACTACAAACTAAGGAATGCAGATAGCCTCTAGAAGCTGGAAACAACCATCAGTTGACAGCCAGCAAGGAAACAGGAATCTCAGACCCTGCAACCTACAGTTGCAAGGAACTGAATTCTGTCAACAACCTAATGAGAAGAACACAAATTCTCTCCTAGAGCTGGCAGACAGGAATGCAGTTGGCCAATACCCTGACTTTAGTCTGATGAGACCCATATCAGACATGTAACCTACAGAAGTATAAGATAATAAATATGTGGTTTTAAGCTCCTGATGTGTGATAAATTTGTTATGGTAGCAATAGAAAACTAATACAGAATCCATGCATGAAAATCTGGCATACTTCCCAAGAGAGGCAAAGAACTTAGAAGGAAAGGAACTTGATCATATCATATTTGCCTCTTAAAAATGATCAATCTAAAGTAGTATGAGAAAGTCCTTATGTAATGACAAGAGAAAAAGTGGCCAAGCTCATAAGACTAGGTGTTTAAGGAGACTGCATATGAAGCTGCTGAAAAAAACTCTTCTGAGAGAGACAAAGAGACAATGAGCCAGGCTAGGTAAATATTGTGAGGCAGGAAAATATGGTGACAGAATAGACATGAGAACTCCCTTTAATGCTGAGCACTTCTGTAAACAGATAACAGAGAATACGGTGCTAATTATAAATTGTAATTCCATCTGTCAATTAAAATGTCACTATTTCTTAACAAGGAAATAAAAAGTACCCACTTGGCTATCCATGAAATGACCAAAGGGCATTAAGGCCTTTGGGATAAACTGGCATTTTGTGCCTCCTGATGTGATGCAATAGGAAGGACAGAACATCACCTATCTAGTCTTCTTGCTAAAAATGCTTAAATTAATCATGGGAAAACAATCAGACAAGTTCATATTGTGGGACATATACAGGACAACTACCTGGATTCATCAGAAGTGCCAGTTTCATCAAAAATTAAAAGAAAAAGATGGGTGAGTTCTATTCTAGATTTAAAAAGACTGAAGGGGCATAACAACTCAATACAATGCATGAACCTTGACACAATGCTGGATCAAAACAAATAAAAAGCTATAAAGAATACTGTTAGGAAAATTGGGAAAATTATATATAGACGGTGTATTAGATAATTGTATTGTATCAATATTAAATTTCTCTTGGTGTGATAATAATAATTCCATTGTACTTAAGAGATACATGATGAAGTGTTTTAGGGCTGAAGTGTCATGATATCTGCAAAATATTTCCAAATGGTTCAGCAAAAAAGTGTATACACACACACACACACACACACATTAAGAAAGAGAGATAAACCATAAGTAGCAAAATGTAAAAAATTAATGAATCTATATGGAAGATATATTTTGACTTTTCTGTAGGGTTGAAGTTTTATAAAAAATGGTGGTGAAGAAAAATAATGTTTGGATATATAAAGCTTATCCTTACTGCTAATTATAAGTCCTACTGGTAAATTCAGAAACAAACCAATGCATTCAATATTTTGGCAGAACGTTTTCTAAAAAATAAAAGAAAAAAAAGTAAGTGCTATGGTTTGAATGTCCTCTCCAAAGCTCATGTTGTAACTTAATCCCCAATGTGACAGTATTGAGAAATGGCACCTTTAAGAGGTGATTGGATCATGAGAGCTACGCTCTCATAAATGGATTAACCCATTAATGAGTTAATGGATTAATGGGCTACCATGGGAGTGAAACTGGTGACTTTATAAGAAGAGAAAGAAAGATCATAGCATGCTTTTGCCCTCCCACCATGTGATGCCTTGTGTTACCTCAGTACTCTGCAGAGTCTCCACCAGTAGGACAACTCTTACCAGATGTGTCCTCTTGATCTTGGACTTGCCAGCTTCCAAAACTGCAAGAAATCAATTTCTTTTCTTTACAAATTACCCAGTTTCAGGTATTCTGTAATAAGTGAGAGAAAATAAATTAAGACAGTAGTAAAAGAATGGAAAAAGAAATACCATCCAAACAAAGGAAAGCTGGTGTAGCTATATTAATAGCAAACAAAATACATTCTAAATGCAAAAAGATAAAAATGGTCATTAAAAATGATAAAAAGTGTACCTATTCTAGACTTACATGCATATAATAACAAAGCCTCAACTGTATAAAACAAAAATTGACAAAACAAGAATTTGACAAACCCACAATCACAGTGGGAAATTTTATATCTACTTCTCTCAATAACTGATAGATCTAGCAAGCAAACAAAAAATTAGTAGGAATATAGAAGATTTAAATAACACAATTAACAAGTTTAATGGACATTTATAAAACAATACATGCAACAATTAGAATATACACAATCTTTTCAGGCACACATGAAGTACTTATTGACCACGTTCTCTAGGACATAAAGCAAGTTTCAACAAGTACTAAATAATTGGTATTATATAAACAATGTTGTGTGTACTCAGTGTGATTAAATGGAATACAATAACAACATGTTAAGCTAAAAAAAAATTCATTTACCCATGCCTCAGTTTTTAAATACCATCCATCTCCCATTAAAGGTACCAGAGCTCCATAGAGCAATGGTCAATGGGGCAGAAAATACAACATGACCCTGAAAGTAGGGAAATAAAGAAATATTAAAGTAAGTCAAAATATGTGTGTCAAAGAAAATTGTCAGTGTTATGAATGACAAAGAAATGTTGAGAAAGAGTTCCTGATTAAAGACTGAAAAGACTTGACAACTAAATGCAGCACATCATCCTGGATTGGAACTTTGATAACCAAGAAAAGAAGACAGCTTTAAAAGACATAATTGGGACAATTGGTGAAAGTGGAATATGGTGTAGATAATAATAGTGGAACAATATCAAATTTCTTGATTTTGACACATATACTGAGGTAACATTAGAGAAAGTTATCATTGTGAGGAAATACACCCTGAAGAGGTAAAGGAGCATGATTTCTGCAAATGACTGTCAAATGGGGGAGGACACAGGAGAGGAAAAGAGAATGATAAAGCAAATGTGGCAAAACGTTAATTGGTGAATCTGGGTAAAGGGTATTATGAGAATTCTTTGTAATATTCTCACAGTTTTCCAAGTTTGAAATTAAATCAAAATAAAATGTTTAAAAACACAAGTATAAAAATAAACAATAAGACCATTAATGAATATAATAATCAACCCTTTTCTATGTATTAATAAAAGAAAAAGTTTTATATTGCCAAACTCTATTGGGAAGAGCAGCCAGTGTATAATTTTGTCCTGTTACCAGAAAGATTAAAACAATTTTTTTTAAGCAGAAAAAAAGATAAAGTTTAACTATAATTGGACTAATAATTTCATAATGTAATTTTTCAAAAAAGGAGGCCCATATGTTTGGAAATTAAAAAAATAATAAAGAACTCATGGGTCAAAAAAGAAATCATAAGAGAAATTAGAAAATAATAAATATTGAATAAAAATATTACATATAGAAAATTCTTCTAAAGTGGTAGAAGAAAATTTATAGTCCTAAATTCTTATTTTAGAAAAGAATATTGAAAATTAATAAGCTAATGATCCAACTCAATAAATCAGAAAAAAGCAAACAAAAAGAAAGTAAAAGGAAGAAAAATATATAGACAAAAGCAAAACTTATTAAAATAGGAAACAAAATATTCAATAGTGAGACTTGATGAAACCAAAAGCAGGAAATACATTAGAAAATTGATTATTACAACCTTTATCACAATGTCATACTGTCATATTAATGGGGAAAAAGCACATAAGCATGGTAGTAGATACAGACAAACCATTTGGTGAAAAAACTTTATACCTATTCATAATATAAACTCTCCACAAACTAGAAATAGAAAGGAACTTCCTTCACCTGCAAAAGGAAAATCTGCTAAAAAAGATGAAACTTTTGTAGAACTCAGAAGCAAGACAAGGAAACCCTCTACCTTTGTTATTATTTCTCCTTGTACTGAAAATCCTAGCTAGCACAGTAAGACAAGCTAAAAAAAAATTATTGAAAGGAAGAAACTACCATTATTTACAATATGAGAAGTCTTCAAAAAGTTAGTGGAAAGATTCGTAGTATCTTAATTCCATTTTTCCATGAACTTTTTGAAATACCCTCATATAATAAATTAATAGACAATCCAAAAGAATCTATAAATTATTAAAACAAATAGAATTCAGAAAGGCTGCAGCATAAAATCAATATAAAAAATATCAATCATCTTCCCATTAATCAGCAATTACAAAATGCAGTTAAAAATATACATTTACTACAATTAGAAAATGTAGTTAAAAATACGTACTTCATGGTAACAATAGAAACTATAAGGAAATTAGGAGTGAATCTAACAAAACATCCTGCAGATTACATTATTATTATATGGTATATATATATATAGTTTCATATAATATAATGGTTTAAATTTTATCATTTGGTACTAGCTTTTTGTTTTTTGTTTGGCAAGTTATTTTTAATGTGTCAAACTAAACTCTTATTCTTCCTCCTTTTAATAAATTTTTGGTAAAGAGATAACCTTAAAAATCACAACTTCCAGGTGCAGGACATCAGAAAAGCAGGGTAAATATACTTCTTTGTCTTCATTGGGTGAACAACTTTACCAATGCACCAAGGAAATGGACTCATACTGCAATCCCTCAAAGACTGAAAAATAGTAAAATAAGGTGAAATAATTTCTTCTGTTACTGTCCTTCTTTTTCCCCTTGCCTCCTCAAATCCTTATGCTCCATCCTGCCCCCATTTCAATGATATATTCCTGTAAAACCGTTGTAACCCAGTATTAGAAGGGGTGTATTGCATGGTAGTTTAGAGCATAGACTCTGGAACCAAATGTTTTGGGTTCAAAGCCCAGCTCAGCCATTTGGTACCATATAATTTGTGGCAAGTTATACAACTTCCCTTGGCCTATAAAACCTCTCTAGTAGAGTAGTTGTGGTTAAATTAAAACATGCAAAGCCCTTCAGAACAGCATCTGGCACATAAAATGTCTTCAGTAAATATTGGCCATTATTACAATTTTCAGTGATTTGAGTCACTGGGGGGAAATTACATAGCTTTTGCACTTTTGCTTTATACAACCTCCTTTGTTTTCTATCCGAGCATTGCTCTCCCTATGCCCCACACCTTCCTACCCCACTACCCTTTTGGATAGAGGTAAAGACAAGTATAAAGATGTACGGAATGACAGGGAGATGCTTTCAAGTGAAATAGAGCCAACTCTTTTTCTATGCACTACCACCAAACCCGATGTCCAGTTCCGTCTTGGTTGCCAGTGTTATCCCATCATTCATTGACTTATTTATTCAAATATCTGTTTCACTCCTACTGTGTAACAGGCACTATGCCTTGGTAATCCATCCCTTACAGCTCCCAGCACAGTGCCTACCCCTTGCAAGGGCTCCATAAAAGTCTATTAGCATGAATGAAGAAAGGAGGCATCTTTCCTCGGATTACAAAGATCTATGAAACTTGGGTCAGCTTTGGTTTTATTTTTTCGCATTCTGTAAAGCTCACCTGACTAGGAAATTGCTTCTCTGAGAGTATGAAATGGACTCCTAAAATACAAATAATATCACTTGCTTGAAAATCTTCTATGGTTGCTACTACTTATGGAATAAACTGCATACTCCTTAGCATAACATTTGAGACTCTGCAACACTCAGTCCTTCTCATAGATTCAAAATTATAGACAAGCTGTTCCGAGAACAAGCCTGTCTTGGGGCTTTTGTTCTGGAAATCCCAGGCCTGAAAAGCATTCCTTCCCCCTCCACATGGCAGATGTCCCTCACCCTTTAAGGCCCACCTCATGTTTCCCCTTTCTCTTTGATGGCTCATGATTACTACCAGGCAGAGTGATGTGGTCCATCTTCCATGCTTCCTGAATACCTCGAACAAGCAAACATTATGGCACTTGGGTTTGACCATCATACTGTAACTTTTTTTTAACTTAATAAACTCTCTCCCCTTATAGGAGGACACATTTTTGAAGGCTCATCTTACAATCCCCTGTTAGCACAGTGCTGGGTATAGGCGTTAGGCCTTCAAAGCATTCTAGTTACTGGTCTTAAACCAGGCATTTTTTAAATGGGAAAATTTTAAATATATGCAAAAGTAGAGAGAACAGTATAATAAATCCCCACATATACATCATCCAGCTTTAATTTATCAACTCATAAACATTTCATTTATTCTCCCCTGCACCTTGCCCCCACTGAATTACTCTCAAGAAAATCAAAAGATTCAAGTCTATTTCTCAAAAAATATAACCACAGCGATCGCATCTAAAATATTCAAAATAATTACTTAATGTCATTAAATATCCATCATTTCATCCAAGCATATTTTGTGAAAGAACTGTTGAATGCCTGCATGTGCTTCTATTTTGAAATCGTGGAAAGAAAAGGGAAAAGGGGTGAAAGAACTGGGAAAATGCATAATTAAGTTTCAGAGAGCCTGGATGTCCTAGATGAGAAAGAAAGAATCTGACCTGGTTTAGGGTGAGAGAAATATACTACTTCTTCGGAGGAGGAGGGTGAGACTTCAGGCCAGCTGACGTAGGAGGAGGTGAGGAGGGGAGAATGATACTATCTCCACTGGGAGTGCCTTCTGGATAATCTCACCTCGGAGCAAGGAGACAGCGCTTTTTTGAAGGCTTGGCTTCCCGTTTGTTTGCAGGTGGGAGCGTGGATCTCCCGGAGGCACAAGTTTGGTCTCCCATAAGGATTATGGGACCCGAGCGTTAGTTTTCTTCAGTGGGCCCTGGCAAGGAAAACAGATCCGTGATGGCGGCGGGTCCTTTACAGGCGCAGCCTGGCTTCCTCCAGGTTTCTCTCTTACCGTATTTCCTGTATCTTGAGACAGAAAATATATCCCTTCTCTGCCTCCAACCTCTCGGCTCCATGCCATACCCCATCTGAACATTTCTGCAAGGATGGGTCTTAAAAAACGAGTATATTTAGTATAATGTATTTCCATCTCCGCCCCTCCCCCCAATGCAATTTTAAGATTAGAAGAAATTCAAGTTTGCCTCTAAGTGGTAAACTCTTTATGGCTTATGGATATATGTGTGGGAGGGTCGCGGGGCCGGGGGTGGGGGGCGGGAGGGGGAAGGGAAGGTAACTAAAGAAATTATTGGGCCGACCCCGTGGTGCGGCGCTGGGAGCACAGTAGTGCTCCCGCTGCGGGTTCGGATCCTATATGGGGATGGCCGGTGTGCTCACTGGCTGAGCGCGGTGCGGCCGGTCACAAAAATAGACAAAAAAAAAAAAAAAAAAGAAAGAAAGAAATTATTGAAGAGCTTTACAATCCAGTTGCAGATGCACATCACAAAGCTATGAAACTAGCTACGACGATTTAAAAAGCAATAAATAAATAAATAACAATATACGAACATGTAAACTGACTATAGTGTAGACTAGCACACTAGCACGGCCCATGGGAATCGAATGTGGAAAATACACTGTCATAGAATCTAAGATTACTTTTTTCTTCATATTTTAACAAATTTGTAATTTTTGAAGGCTTACTATATATTTTTTCACATTTCAACATCTAGGAAATCTCTGAAACCTGACAACTGATGGCATGCCAAACTTTAATTGGCAACTTATTTACTTTCTTAGAAGTAGAAAATAGTGACTCGCCTTACTATCGCTGGTACGTTATAGTCTAAGATATATGGTAACTAACCAGAAGAAGGTGCAATGTGTCTTAGAAGAAAAGGCTTCTGGAACTTCTCAGACCTTCATCATTTAAATAGCCTTCACACCTATACCCCTTTGTCTCCGGACTCAGTAGATCACACTTTTTCAGAACTATCCTCAGTGTTTTTTAATGGAGACAGTTCAATGTCAAAATAGAGCTTCTTGGTAATAAACTTTGCTATTTACAAGGTCTGTGATCTTTAAGTAATTAATTAAACTCTTGGAACTTTGGCTTACAGGACATAATAATTTCTTCCTCGCAAAACTGTTGCCATAATCAGTGCTAATACATTTAAAGCAGTTACTACCATAACTGCCTCTCATCTCCACCATCAATATCTTCATCCAAATACCCAGCTCAGCCCTTTATACAAAGTAGATACTCAGTAAATGTTTGGGAAATAAACGACCCTGTAGTTTTTGTACCAGATGCTAATAAAGACAGGAAATTCAGGTGTAGCAGTAGCTTCATTAATAGATGTGAGGGGATATTGAGAGAGATAATGCTTTAGAGCTAGAAGAGCAGTTGGGATTAGATGTACTTATGTGAGAGTCAGCAACATAGAGGTGACAGTTGAAGTCATGGGCATGGATGATATCCCCAGGATAAAATGTAGAGAAAGGAGAACTGGGCTAAAAACAGAATTGTGAGTAATTAGAGATTGAAGAAGAGATGTCTTCTGCAAAGACTATGAAAGAGTGACCCAAGTCAGGGAGAAGAACTCTAACCCAGGGTTTCTCAACCTTGGTGCTTTTATATTTGAGGCAAGATCACTCTTTGTGGTGGTGGCCTGTCCTGTGTACTGTAAGATGTTTAGCAGTATCCTAAACTAGGTCTCTACTCACTATATGCCAGTAGCTCTCCCCACCCCCACCCCAGTTGTGATAACCAAAAATATCTCCAGACATTGCCAAATGTTTCCTGGGAGCCAAAATTGTCCCTACTTGAGAACCATTGGACTATCCTTAATCCTCCAAACTTACTCCTTTCTTAGTCTTCTTCATCGCAGTGAATGTTATGCCCTTCACTCTGTTATACGTTTCAAATCTTGGAGTCTATATTTTCTTGAAATTGAATAATATTTTATTATTTCTCAAAGTAAATGAAGTAACATTTTCACAGCCCTTTTACATGGATCTCTCTTGGGAAAATATAGGAAAATGGTCAGGGCCCCTCAGATGTTCAGAATCTTGCCGAGCATTTGATGTAAATATGCACATGCGCCCAGGTGTTCCTTCATTATTGTCTAATGTAATTGCACATGTGCACCGAGGTGTCCTGGGTTATGCCTTAAGTATAAAGAATGAATGGCTTTGATCCACAGGGCCCTCCACCCCCGAGATGCCCCTGAGGGGGCCATGGGGAGGCTGCTACTGCTGCTGGAGGCTGTTACTGCAAGCTGTTGCTGCCAGTGTCCCTGGGACCCTCTGTGAGGCTGCCACCACCACTGGACCTGTAAGCTGCTGGACCTCTAAGCTGCTGCTACTGTTGCTGAGGACTGAGCTCATGTCATCTGCCAACGGCTCCTGGGATCTTTCCCAATTACCTAGCATGGACTTGCGTGTGAGGTCTGGTGAGCCAGCCTGGCATGTGAGGGGTTTGTGACCCAGTCTGTACAACTGGCATAGTTGTGTAGCTTTATAGTCTCTAAATCTGCAAGAGTAAAGAAATTAAGAGTAAAAATTGAAGTTGAGTTCTATAGCTATAGTTTTAGTAAATTAAAATAAATATGTGCCTATTTTAATAGAATGACAGGAATTAAAAATGATAATAAATCCAGGTGTGTTTGTCTTATGGTAAACATTTGACTTAGGGTGCAAACAGTACCAACTTAGAGTTGCTACCATCAACCTGGACTATTTATACTGCAACTGGATTTATTTATTCATTTACTTTAATTGTGGTAAAATATGCATATCATAATCTTTACCATCTTAACCAATTTATTTATTTATTTATTTATTTTTAAATTTTATTTTGTCGATATACATTGTGGTTGATTATTGTTGCCCCTTACCAAAACCTCCCTTCCTCCTCCCTCTCCTCCCTCCCAACAATGTCCTTTCTGTTTGCTTGTCGTATCAACTTCAAGTAATTGTGGTTGTTATATCTTCTTCACCCCCCGTTTTTTTTGTGTGTGTGTGTGAATTTATATATTAATTTTTAGCTCCCACCAATAAGCGAGAACATGTGGTATTTCTCTTTCTGTGCCTGACTCGTTTCACTTAATATAATTCTCTCAAGGTCCATCCGTGTTGTTGCAAATGGCAGTATTTCATTCGTTTTTATAGCTGAGTAGTATTCCATTGTGTAGATGTACCACATTTTCCGTATCCACTCATCCGATGATGAACATTTGGGCTGGTTCCAACTCTTGGCTATTGTAAAGAGTGCTGCAATGAACATTGGGGAACAGGTACACCTTCAACTTCATGATTTCCATTCCTCTGGGTATATTCCCAGCAGTGGGATAGCTGGGTCGTATGGTTGATCTATCTGCAATTGTTTGAGGAACCTCCATACCATTTTCCATAGAGGCTGCACCATTTTGCAGTCCCACCAACAATGTATGAGAGTTCCTTTTTCTCCGCAACCTCGCCAGCATTTATCATTCAGAGTCTTTTGGATTTTAGCCATCCTAACTGGGGTTAGATAGTATCTCAGTGTGGTTTTGATTTGCATTTCCTGGATGCTGAGTGATGTTGAGCATTTTTTCATACGTCTGATGGCCATTTGTATATCTTCCTTAGAGAAATGCCTACTTAGCTCTTTTGCCCATTTTTTAATTGGGTTGCTTGTTTTTTTCTTGTAAAGTTGTTTGAGTTCCTTATATATTCTGGATATTAATCCTTTGTCAGATGTATATTTTGCAAATATTTTCTCGCACTCTGTTGGTTGTCTTTTAACTCTGTTAATTGTTTCTTTTGCTGTGCAGAAGCTTTTTAGTTTGATATAATCCCATTTGTTTATTTTTCCTTTGGTTGCCCGTGCTTTTGGGGTCGTATTCATGAAGTCTGTGTCCAGTCCTTTTTCCTGAAGTGTTTCTCCTATGTTTTCTTTAAGAAGTTTTATTGTTTCAGGGTGTATATTTAAATCCTTAATCCATTTTGAGTTGATTTTAGTATATGGTGAGAGGTATGGGTCTATTTTCATTCTCCTGCATATGGATATCCAGTTATCCCAGCACCATTTGCTGAAGAGGCAGTCCCTTCCCCAGTGAATAGGCTTGGTGCCCTTGTCAAAGATCAGATGGCAGTAAGTGTGTGGGTTGATTTCTCTATTCTATTCCATGGATCAGTGTCTGTTTTTATGCCAGTACCATACTGTTTTGGTTATTATAGCTTTGTAGTATAGCTTAAAGTCAGGTAGTGTTATGCCTCCAGCTTTATTTTTTTTGCTCAGCATTACTTTGGCTACGCGTGGTCTTTTATTATTCCATATAAATGTTTGGATAGTTCTTTCCATTTCTGAGAAAAATGTCTTTGGAATTTTGATGGGGATTGCATTGAGTTTGTATATCACTTTGGGTAGTATGGACATTTTCACTTTGTTGATTCTGCCAATCGAAGAGCATGGGATATCTTTCCATCTTCTTGTATCCTCTCTAATTTCTCTCAGCAGTTTGTAGTTCTTATTATAGAGATTTTTCACCTCCTTGGTTAACTCAATTCCTAAGTATTTTATTTTTTTGGTGGCTATTGTAAATGGGCAGGCTTAACCAATTTAAAGTGTACAGTTCAGTAGTGTTAAGTATGTTTACATTGTTGTACAACCAAATCTCCAGAATTTTTTTATACCTGTTCAACTCCCCATTTTTTCCCCCAGCCCCTGGAAGCCACCATTATACTTGCAACTGGATTTTTGTTTGTTCGTTTTTGTCATATTTCAAAAGAGAACAAATTTTTTTTTCCTTCCAGATTTCAAAATTATTTTTTCCCATGGTCTTCTCCAAGTTAAGCTTATTTTCAACATCAGTGAACCAGATGAATGTAAATCATGGAACCAGAAGAGGGCACTGTTAGGTTGAAGGACTGTTGAACCAGATTTGAAAAGAGCTGTAGATCCGAATTTCTTTCATAATTTACCATGCTGAAAGGATAGCACCAGAAAACAAAACTAAACCCAGCTCTGAGTAATAATACCCGTTTTTATTTAGTTTTTTTTTAATTGAGAAGTTGGCTGATTCACTGATTTCTTTTAGAAATTAGCTTTTTATCTCAATTCCAGGAATTTTTCTCTTACACATGTATAAATAAAGGACATTGTTCTATTCATTGTCTTTAATCCATTTTGAGTTGATTTTAGTACATGGTGAGAGGTGAATACTAGTTTCAGTCTTCTGCATGTGGATAACCAATTTTCCTAGTACCACTTGTTGAAGAGGCAGGCTTTTCCCCAATGTAGATTTTGTTGCCTTGTCTAATATCAGATGGCTGTAAGCCTGAGGGGTGATTTCTGGGTTCTCAATTCTGCTCCACTGGTCAGAGGTCTATTTTTATGCCAGTACCATGCTATTTTGGTTACAATAGTTTTGAAGTATAATTTGAAGACAGGTAGTGTTATGCCTCTGGCTTTATTTTTTTTATTCAGGATTGCTTTGGCTACTTGCAGTCTTTTGTTGTTCCACATGAAAGTTAAGATTGTGTTTTCCATTTCTGTGAAGAATGTCATTGGTATTTTGATGGGGGTTGCATTGAGTCTGTAGATTGTTTTGGGTAGTATAGACATTTTCATATTATTAATTCTTCCAACCCAAGAGCATGGAATATATTTCCATCTTTTTGTGTCTTCTTTAATTTCAGTAGTGGTTTGTAGTTCTCATTGTAGAGATCTTTCACCTCCTTGGTTAAATTGATCCCTAGGTATTTTATTTTTTTATGACAATTGTAAATGGATTTTCTTTATTTCTCTTTCTGTTAGTTCATTATTTGAGTATATAAATGCAACTGATTTGGGGGCTTTTATTTTGTATCCTGCAACTTTACTGAGGTTATTAACCAGCTCTAGGAGTTTTTTGATAGAGCCTTTAGCTTGCTCTATATAAAGTATCATGTCATCTGCAATTAGAGACAGTATGACTTCATCTTTTCGAATCTGGATTCCCTTTCTTTCTCTTGCCTGATTGCTCTGGCTAGAACCTCCAGTACTATGTTAAATAGAAGTGGTGAGAGTGGGCATCCTTGTCTCATTCCTGTTCTTAAGGGAAAAGCCTTCAGTTTTTCCCAATTCAGAATGATACTGGTGGTGGGCTTGTCATATATGGTTTTTATTGTGCTGAGATACTTTCCTTCTATACCAAAATTGTTGAGAGTCTTTATCATGAAGGGATGTTGAATTTTGTGAAGTGCTTTATCAGCATCTATTGAGATAATCATATGATCTTTCTCTTTGTGTTTATTGATGTGATGTATCACATTTATTGACGTTCGTATGTTGTGCCATTGTTGCATCCCAGGGATGAATAACGCTTGATCATGGTGTATAATATTTTAAATGTGTTGCTGTATTCTGATTGCTAATATTTTGTTGAGGGTTTTTGCATCTATGTTCATTAAGGATATTGGCCCATAATTTTCTTTTTTTGTTGTGTCTTTATCTGGTTTTGGTATCAGAGTTATGTTGGCCTCCTAGAATAAGTCTGAGAGAGTAGCTTCTGTTTCAATTTTTTGGAATATTTTGAGGAAAATTGGTATTATATCCTCTTTAAAAGTTTGATAGAATTCAGCTGTAAAGCCATGTGGACCTGGGCTTTTCTTCATTGGTAAATTGCTGATTACCACTTCAATCTCATTGCTTGGTATTAGTCTGTTCAGGTTTTCTATCTTTCTTGGTTCAGTCTGGGTAGTTTGTATGTGTCTAGAAACTTATCCATATCTTCCAGATTTTCATATTTGTTGTCATACAGTTGTTTATAATAGTCTCTAATGATTCTTCATATTTCTGTGGTATCAGTTGTAATGTCTCCCTTTTCATTTCTGATTTTTGTTATTTGGATCTTCTCTTTTTTTTTTTTTTTTTGTCGTTGTTGTTAACCTAGCTAATGGTTTGTCATTTTATTTAGCTTCTCAAAAAACCAACTTTTTGTTCTGTTGATCTTTTCTATTGTTTTTTGGGTCTCTATTTCATTTAGTTCTACTCTGATCTTCATTATTTCTTTGTGTCTACAATCTTTAGGTTTGGATTGTCATTGTTTTTCAAGTTCTTTGAGGCATAGTGTTAGGTCGTTTATTTGAAGTCTTTCCGTTCTTTTGATGTAAGCATTTATTGTAATAAATTTGCCTCTTAGTACTACTTTTGCAGTATCCCACAGCTTTTGGTATCTTTATTTTCATTAGTTTCAGTAATTTTTTTTGATTTCCTGTTTAATTTCTTCTTGGACCCATAGGTCATTCAGAAGCCTATTGTTTTGTTTCTATGTATTTGTATAGCTTCCAGAGTTTTGCTTGTTATTAATTTCTAGTTTTAGTCCATTGTGGTCTGAAAAGATACTTGGAATGAGTTCACTTTTTAAAAAATTTTCTGAGACTAGATTTGTGACCTAATATGTGGTCTATCCTGGAGAATGTTCTATGAGCTGATTAGAAGAAAGTGTATTCTTCAGCTGTTGGGTGAATGTTCTGTATATATCTGCCAGGTCCAGTTGGTCTAAGGTATAGATTAAATCCTATGTCTTTTTGTTGATTCCTTGCCTGGAAGATCTGTCTCATACTGAGAGAGGTGTGTTCAGATCACCCACTATTAATGTATTAGGGTTGATTTCTTTCTTTAAGTGTAAGAGTGTTTGTTTTATATATCTAGGTGCTCCAGAATTGGGTGCATATATATTTATGATTGTTATGTCTTCTAGCTGGATAGATCCTTTTATCATTGTATAGTGACCTTCTTTGTCTCTTTTTTTGTTTTTTTGTTTTAAAGTCTATTATGTCCAATATAAGAATAGCTACTCCTGCCCATTTTGGGTTTCCATTTGCATAGTATATCTCTTTCCATCCCTTCACTTTTAGTCTACGTGTGTCTCTACAGGTGAGGTGGGCCTCTTGAAGGCAGCATATACTTAGGTCTAGCTTTTTAATTCAATCAGTCTGTGTATTTTGAATGGGGAGTTTAATCTTTTCACACTTAGGGTAGTTACTGACAAGTATTGTTTAATTCATGTCATTTAATAGCCTCTTTTTTAGATGGTTTAAATGCCTTTTGATCATTATTTCCTCTTTTATTTCTCTTCTTCAATGTTAGTTGGAAATTTAAGGTGGCATGATTGAGCTTCTTTCTCCTTCTTGCTGGCATTTTTGTTTTAATGGTGAGCTTTGCTCTTTCTTGTGTATTTGTGATAGTGGTCATCACTATTCAGATTCCAGATGATGGATGCCCTTAAGAATTTCTTGCAGGGCTGGTCATGCAGTGGTGAATTCCCAGAAATGTTGTTTGTCTGAGAAATATACTTTTTCTCCCTCATTTCTGAAGGAGCCTTGCTGGGTAAATAATTCTTCGCTGGCAATTTCTTTCTTTTAGTATTTTGAATATATCATTCCACTTTCTTCTGGCCTGTAAGGTTTCAGTTGAGAAGTCTGCTGTTAGTCTGAAGGGGGCTCCCCTATAGGTGACTTGACACTTTTGCTGCTTTTAGAATTCTCTCTTTGTCTTTGAGCTTTGCAAATTAACTATAATGTGTTTTGGGGAGGATCTTTTTTTGTATTGAGTCTGTTTGGGGACCTTTGAGCTTCCTGTATCTGATGGTCTGTATCTCTCCATGCACCTGGTATGTTTTCTGTTACTATTTCCTTGAATAGGTTTTCAATACCTTTTCCTTTCTCTTTCCCTTCTGGAATACCCACAATTCAGAAGTTAGAGAACTTGAGGTTGTTTGCTATTTCTCTTAGGTTTTCCTCATTATTTTAAATTCTTTTTTCCATTTTTTTTTTTTTTGCCTGCTTTGGTTATTTCAAAAAGACCATCTGAATTTCTTTCTTTTTTATTCATTTATTTATTTATTTATTTATTTATTTTAATTTTATTTTGTCGATATACATTGTTGCTGATTATTGTTGCCCATCACCAAAACCCCCCTCCCTCCTCCCTCCCCCCCTCCCCCCTAACAATGTCCTTTCTGTTTGCTTGTTTTATCAACTTCGAGTAATTGTGGTTGTTATACCTTCTTACCCCCCCCCGGTTTTTTTTTTTCTGTGTGTGTGTGTGTGTGTGTGTGTGTGTGTGTGTGTGTGTGTGTGAATTATATATTAAGTTTTACTCCCACCAATAAGTGAGAACATGTGGTATTTCTCTTTCTGTGCCTGACTCGTTTCACTTAATATGATTATCTCAAGGTCCATCCGTGTTGTTGCAAATGGCAGTATTTCATTCGTTTTTATAGCTGAGTAGTATTCCATTGTGTAGATGTACCACATTTTCTGTATCCACTTATCCGATGATGGACATTTGGGCTGGTTCCAACTCTTGGCTATTGTAAAGAGTGCTGGGATGAACATTGGGGAACAGGTATACCTTCGACTTGATGATTTCCATTCCTCTGGGTATATTCGCAGCAGTGGGATAGCTGGGTCATATGGCAGATCTATCTGCAATTGTTTGAGGAACCTCCATACCATTTTCCATAGAGGCTGCACCATTTTGCAGTCCCACCAACAATGTATGAGAGTTCCTTTTTCTCCGCAACCTCGCCAGCATTTATCGTTCAGAGTCTTGGATTTTAGCCATCCTAACTGGGGTTAGATGGTATGTCAGTGTGGTATTGATTTGCATTTCCCGGATGCTGAGTGATGTTGAGCATTTTTTATATGTCTGTTGGCCATTTGTATACCTTCCTTAGAGAAATGCCTACTTAGCTCTTTTGCCCATTTTTTAATTGGGTTGCTTGTTTCTTTCTTGTAAAGTTGTTTGAGTTCCTTATATATTCTGGATATTAATCCTTTGTCAGATGTATATTTTGCAAATATTTTCTCGCACTCTGTTGGTTGTCTTTTAATTCTGTTAATTGTTTCTTTTGCTGTGCAGAAGCTTTTTAGTTTGATATAATCCCAGTTGTTTATTTTTCCTTTGGTTGCCCGTGCTTTTGGGGTCGTATTCATGAAGTCTGTGTCCAGTCCTATTTCCTGAAGTGTTTCTCCTATGTTTTCTTTAAGAAGTTTTATTGTTTCAGGGTGTATATTTAAATCCTTAATCCATTTTGAGTTGATTTTAGTATACGGTGAGAGGTATGGGTCTAGTTTCATTCTCCTGCATATGGATATCCAGTTATCCCAGCACCATTTGCTAAAGAGGCAGTCCCTTCCCCAGTGAATAGGCTTGGTGCCTTTGTCAAAGATCAGATGGAAGTAAGTGTGTGGGTTGATTTCTGGATTCTTTATTCTATTCCATTGGTCAGTGTGTCTGTTTTTATGCCAGTACCATACTGTTTTGGTTATTATAGCTTTGTAGTATAGCTTAAAGTCAGGTAGTGTTATGCCTATAGCTTTATTTTTTTTGCTCAGCAGTGCTTTGGCTATGTGTGGTCTTTTATTGTTCCATATAAATGTCTGGATAGTTTTTTCCATTTCTGAGAAAAATGTCTTTGGAATTTTGATGGGGATTGCATTGAATTTGTATATCACTTTGGGTAGTATGGACAATTTCACTATGTTGATTCTTCCAATCCACGAGCATGGGATATCTTTCCATCTTCTTGTATCCTCTCTAATTTCTCTCAGCAGTGGTTTGTAGTTCTCTTTATAGAGATTTTTCACCTCCTTGGTTAACTCAATTCCTAACTATTTTATTTTTTTGGTGGCTATTGTAAATGGGCAGGTTTTCTTGATTTCTCGTTCTGCATGTTCACTATTGGATAAAAGAAATGCTACTGATTTTTGTGTGTTGATTTTGTATCCTGCTATTGTGCTGAAATCATTTATCGATTCCAACAGTTTTTTTGTAGAGGTTTTAGGCTGTTTAATATATAGGATCATGTCGTCTGCAAACAGGGACAGTTTGACTTCATCTTTTCCAATCTGGATGCCCTTTATTTCCTTCTCTTCTCTGATTGCTCTGGCTAGTACTTCCAACACTATGTTGAATAGGAGTGGTGAGAGTGGGCATCCTTGTCTAGTTACTGTTCTTAAAGGAAAAGCTTTCAGCTTTTCCCCATTCAGGATGATATTGGCAGTGGGTTTGTCATATATGGCTTTAATTATGTTGAGATACTTTCCCTCTATACCTAACTTATAGAGGGCCTTTGTCATGAATGAGTGCTTAACTTTATCAAATGCTTTTTCAGCATCTATAGAGATGATCATATGGTCCTTTTGTTTGACTTTATTAATATGGTGTATCACATTTATTGATTTGCGTATGTTGAACCAACCTTGCACCCCTGGGATGAATCCCACTTGATCGTGGTGAATAATTTTATGTATGTGTTGCTGCATTCTGTTTGCTAGTATTTTAGTGAGGATTCTTGCATCTATATTCATCAAGGATATCGGCCTGTAGTTTTCTCTTTGGTTATATCTTTACCTGGTTTTGGTATCAGGATGACGTTTGCTTCATAGAATGAGTTTGGGAGATTTGCGTCCGTTTCAATCTTTTGGAATAGTTTGTAAAGAATCGGTGTCAATTCCTCTTTGAATGTTTGGTAAAATTCTGCTGTGAATCCATCTGGTCCTGGGCTTTTCTTTGTTGGGAGCCTTCTGATCACAGCTTCAATCTCCTTTATTGTTATTGGTCTGTTCAAATTTTCTACGTCTTCATGGTTCAGTTTTGGGAGCTTGTGTGTGTCCAGATATTTATCCATTTCCTCCAGATTTTCAAATTTGTTGGCATATAGTTGTTTATAGTAGTCTTGAATGATTCCTTGTATTTCAGATGAATCAGTTGTAATATCGCCTTTTTCATTTCTAATTTTTGTTATTTGAGTCTTCTCTCTTCTTTTTTTTTGTTAGTCATGCTAATGGTTTGTCAATTTTATTTATCTTTTCAAAAAACCAACTTTTTGATTCATTGATCTTTTGTATTGTTTTTTGGGTTTGAATTTCATTCAGTTCTGCTCTGATCTTAATGATTTCTTTCTGTCTGCTAACTTTAGGCTTGGATTGTTCTTGTTTTTCTAGTTCTTTAAGTTGAAGTGTTAGGTTGTTCAGTTGCCATCTTTCCATTCTTCTGAGGTGAGCATTTAATGCAATAAATTTCCCCCTTAATACTGCTTTTGCAGTATCCCACAGGTTTTGGCATGATGTATCATTATTTTCATTAGTTTCAATAAATTTTCTGATTTCCTGCTTGATTTCTTCTTGGACCCATATGTCATTAAGTAGAATGCTGTTTCATTTCCATGTGTTTGTATAGTTTCCTGAGTTTCGTTTGTTATTAATTTCTAGTTTTAATCCATTGTGGTCTGAGAAAATACATGGGAGAATTCCAATTTTTTTGAATTTATTGAGACTTGATTTGTGACCTAATATGTGATCTATCCTGGAGAATGATCCATGTGCTGATGAGAAGAATGAATATTCTGAGGTTGTTGGATGGAATGTTCTGTAGATATCTGCCAATTCCAATTGGTCTAGAGTCTTGTTTAGATCTTGTGTTTCTCTACTGATTCTTTGCCTAGATGATCTGTCTAACATTGACAGTGAGGTGTTCAGGTCACCTGCTATTATGGTATTAGTGTCTATTTCCTTCTTTAGGTCTGATAGAGTTTGTTTTATAAATCTGGCTGCTCCAACATTGGGTGCGTACATATTTATATTTGTTATATCTTCTTGATGGATCAGTCCTTTTATCATTAAGTAGTGTCCTTCATTGTCTCTTTTTATGGTTTTTAGTTTAAAGTCTATTTTGTCAGATATAAGAATAGCTACTCCAGCTCGTTTTTCTTTTCTGTTTGCATGGTAAATCTTTTTCCATCCTTTCACTCTTAGTCTATGTGAATCTTTGTGGGTGACGTTGGTCTCTTGTAGACAGCATATAGTTGGGTCCTCCTGTTTGATCCAGCCAGCCAGTCTGTGTCTTTTGCTTGGGGAATTTAAGCCTTTTACATTAAGAGTTGTTAGTGAAAGGTTTAGATTTTTTCCTAGCATTTTATTGGTTGTTTGGTTGTCTTAAGTGTCTTTTGTTCCTTGCTTTCTGATTTACTGTTTGGTTTCTGTGTTTGTTGGTTCCTTAGGTTGTAGATAGCGTTTTTGTTTGCTTGTTTTCTCTTCATGAATGCCATTTTTTTTATACTAGTGGGTTTTGATTTTTCTTAGGTTTTTATGGCAGTGGTAGTTATTTTTCAGGAACCAAACCAGTACTCCCTTGAGGATTTCTTGTAAGGGTACTTGTACATTTCCTCTTTCAGGTCCTGTATACTTTTCCTCATTTCATCATGATGTCTAGCTGAGTTTTCTTGTATCTCATTCAGTTTCCTTAGAATTATCACTCGAAATTCCTTGTGAGTCATTTCAAGGGCTTCTTGTTCTATAGGATCTAGAGTTTGAGATTTATTAACTTTTGGTGGTGTACTTTGTTGATTTTTTGTATTTCTGGTATCTTTTCTGTGATGTTTATTCATTGTGGCAGGGGGTTTCACAGTCCAGTGGTTTTAGACTATTGAGTAACTAAGATGTTGGTGTGATTGCCAATTTGGTATGGCTATGTCCGTGACTGCTCAGTTGGCCTCTAGTGCCTTGTGTGTGTGGTTGCCTCGGGTCTTGGGCCTCTCCTGGGAGCCACCTCTCTGGTCAGCTTGGACTGTGCTGAGCTGGTGAATCACGGGGTGCTACCACAGGGTGTGTGGTCTCTGCTGAGCTTCCACTTCCCGTGCAGGACTTCTCCCTGTTCTGTGCGCTCTGGCCCGGGCTGTTGGATTACGCAGTGGCGACCCCACAGGGTGTGTGGTTTCTGTCGAGTCTCCGCCTCCCTATCTGGATGTCTCCCCACTCTGTGCACACTGGGCTGGGCTGGGACGTGTCTTCTGCAGCCCTCGTCTATCAGCTGGACCTTCAAGACCCTGGTCAGCACCGCCTCGCCCAGGAAGTCTACCAGGTTTCTGCTAGGCGCAGACGACCGGTTGCTCTGGGTGCCTTTGTTGCACTGTGTAGATCTTTCTCGGGACTTATCACCTTCCTCCTGGTATCGCGGTTATTTGTGTACTTGTCTTGTCTTCCACACCGGAGTGTGAGCTCCTCGGGGGGAGGAGCCCGCAGCACACCGTTCACCTTTGAATCCCCCCGGTGCGGACCGAGTCTGGTGTCCACCTGCAGTCAGCTCTCTGGCAGGTTCAAGTGAACTGGGGAAGTCTCCGACCACACTATTCCTAACCAGAAATTGGTTAGGCGTTTTTCTGAACTGGTGGCCGCAGAGATGCTATCTGCCTCCCGGTAACAGGAAGTTTACCGGGGGCTGGAGCCCAGGGTGCCATGGAGTGACAGTCTGCCCCTCCCGTACTTCCTTGCCCTCCCGATGCTGGCCTGGGACACCCCACGCCACCAGCCCCGGCAGAGAACCATGGAGGGAGTGGGAGGTGAGGCTGGCCCACAGGCCGTGGGAAGCCCCGTGCCGGGGCAAGCAAGTGGGAAGGCTCAGTGAGGAGCTGAGCCAGGCGAGGTGGACAGGCTTGGCCGAGGCGGGCCGGAACCGCCACCACCTGAGAAAATGGAGGCAGCCCCGGGGTGTGTCAATGGCCCGGTGGGGCAGGCAGAAGCCGGGTGGGCATCTGCCCCTCTAGCAGGGCTGGGCCGGGGGTCACTCACAGGGCTGTGCCGGGTCGGGCGGCTCCCTCTCTGACTCTGCGTCATCACCATCCCCTTTCTCGGTCGCCGCCGCCTCGGGCTGCTCACTTGGTCCTGCGGCACAGCTATCGCGCTCCCAGGAATCTTCTTTTATGCCGTCCTGAAACCTCGAATCCTGAATTGGGCAGCTGGCTGCCTTCAGTGTGGCCCCGGCCTCCGGGATCCTGGCAGCGTCAACAGCAGCCCCAGCACCGTGTTCCCTGTTTAGAGACTCGCTTTTGCAGCTACGAAACAGTTCTTTTCCTGCTCCATACTTCAAAGCTGTTGCCTGTAAACGAGGCAGCCTCTCCTGCCGAGGGCAAAGTGGCGGTCAGCCACCACGACCGGCCACCAGCAGCGGTCCTCCCTTAAGAGATGGCAAGAGGAAGGTCTACAAGTTTCCCGGCTGCCTAAGGCCCAGTGGCCGCCTTTTCCACCTCAGCTACTCCGCGCCAACCGCCACAGCCACCACCATCTTAGGATCCCCTGCCATAATCTTTTAAAGGTATTAATCTCTTAATAATTTTTCTCTTTCATATCCTCAGTTTTATTTTATTTTACTTTTTTTGTGTTTTCTAACTGAGTCTTCTCTTACCTCATTGGGTTTCCTGAAGTTTGTTACTTGGAATTCCTTTTCAGTCATTTCAAGTGTTTCCTGTTCTGGTGGGTCTGGTCTTTGAGAGTTGGTATATTCCTTTGGTGGTGTAATATTTTCTTGGGTTTTTTGTTTGTTTGTTTGTTTATTTTGGGGTTTTTTTCTTTTGTATTTCTATTATTTCTACATTGATTTCTGGTCATCTGGTAGATCCATTGCTGCTTTTATTACTCTGGATTGGACTTTGAGGAGAAAGATTTCTTCCTTCCTCCTCTTTTTCCAGGCTCCTCTCGTGACTCTCCTTTTGTCAATGGAGTAGATTATGTGGCAGGCCACCTTCCCAGTGGTCATGGCTGCTACAGTGATGACTAGCCATCTTTGCATCTGTAGAAGCTCTGGTGGTGGCTCTATGAATTACCTCCTTGGAAACAGTGTGGGGAGTTGTGTTTGCAGTGGGTGGCACTGGATCCTGACTTCTTTGTGAGCTGGGGGAGGGCTTTCCCTGGAGCTTCTCCTTCCCTTTGCATCTCCAGTCATGAGGGCCAGGCTGTGCTTGGTCCTGACTTTTTTGTGGGGGATGGGCAGTGTGCATGGTTTTTTTTTTTTTTTTTTTTTTTCACTGACTCTGCATCCCTGGTTGTGTTGTGTTGGTGGCACTGTGTCCTGCCTTGTTCATGGGCAGTGAGCAGGCTGCCTGGGGCTTTGTCCCTGCCTGCATGTACCTAGTCATGGTAGTTGGGCATTACTGGGCCCTGCCTTGTGTGCAGGCAGTGGGTCAGCTGCCCAGGGGCTTTTTTCCTGCCTGTGCATCCCTGGTCATGGGAGCTGGGCCTCTGTTCCATTTCTGAACATAGCCTTGCTGTGTGTAGTATTCTTGGCTGGCAGTTTTTTTCTTTAAGTATTTTGAATACATCTTCTCATTCTCTTCTGGCCTGTAGAGTTTCTGTTGAGAAGTCTGCTGTTAGTCTGATGGAGACTCCCTTATAACTAACTTGACTCTTTTCTCCTGCTATTTTTATGATTCTCTCTTTGTCTTTGACCTTTGCCAGTTTGATTATAATGTGTCTCGTAGAAGACCTTTTTGGATTAAATGTGTTTTGGGATCGTTTAGTCTCCTAAATCTGAATGCCAGTGTCTTTTCCTATACCTAGGAAGTTTTTCACTACTATTTCATTGAATACATTTTCAATGCCTTTTCCTTTTTCCTCCCCTTCTGGAACACCCATGATTTGGATGTTCGTGCACTTAAGGTTGTCTGTTATCTCTCTTAGATTGTCTTCATTTTTTCATTATTTTTTCTTTTCTTTGTCTGCTTGTGTTATTTCAAAAAGACTGTCTTCTAAATCAGAAATTCTTTATATTGCCTCTTCTAGCCTGCTGCTTAAGCTGTTGGTTGTCTTTTTTATTTCATTGAATGACTCCTTCATTTCCAGGAGTTCTGCTACATTCTTTTGTAAAGTATTAATCTCTTTGTAAATTTCCTCCTTTATGTTCTGGATAGTTTTGCTCAGTTCATTATGTCATCTAACTAAGTCTTCTTGAATCTTATTGAGTTTTGTTATGATTGTTGCTCTGAATTTCTTTTTGTCATTTCAAGGGTTTCCTGCAATATGAGGCCTGATACTGGGAGTTACTGTATTCCTTTTGTGCACTTGTCTTTTCTTTTTTCATATTTCTGGCATCTCCACATTGATGTCTGTCATCTGGTAGAGCAGTTGCTTCTTCTATTATTCTGGAGTGGGCTTTGAGTAGAAAGACTAGACCGCCTCTTGTAGGTGTTTTTTATATTGACCATTGACTAGGATTTTTAAATATTGGTTATGGGTAGATGCAGTAGTGTATTGTCCATGTGCATACCTTGGCCATATTCAATGTCAAAGTTGCACGTGAGTGCCTCTGTGGCCTAAGCACTGGGGCACTTAGTGATTCCTTGCTGAGGTTAGTTGTTGTGTTGGGTCACTGCAGATGTGGGTGAGATCTCAAGTTTATGGGAGGAGTGCCTATGTGACCTGTCACTCTTTGGTTGGGGTGGGTGACCCTGGGCAGGATTTTTGGCACACTAGCCAGTGTCCCATGACCCTGCAAGGTGCAATGTGAATATTCTTTCTCACTCTATTTGGCTATCCTGGGTTTCTGCATTCTCCAGATGTTCTACATATGTCTTCCACAAGATCAAGGCAGTTCAGTGGGCTGCTCAGATAGCTCACAACCCCAGGTGTGCTACCATGGGGGTCAGCATAATTCTCCCAGTTGATTGGGCCACTGGGTTGTGGGTCTGTGCTCACTTACCTCCTTCCCTGATCTATGTTGGTAACTCTCTTTGTGTCAGTGTAGTGAAGTGGTTGACAGTCCACCTGTACAGCAGCAGTGGCTGCTGCTACAGCTGCTCCTGCACTGGCGAGACACCTTTGTGTTGGTGGTGGCTGTGGGGGGCTCCCCATGCGGTAGTGGCAGGCTACTTACATGATGATTATGGCTTCCCAGCAGCACCAGTGTTGGTGGCAATTGTGGCAGTGGCAGTTGCTGAAGCCACCTGCTTAGCTGTAGTGTCCACAGTGGCTGCTCATGCAGCTACAGTGTCCATAGTAGCATCAGATTTCCCATGCTGTAGTAGTGGCCAGTGCAGCAGCCTACTGCTTGTGTGTGGTGTCTGTGGTGGCAGTGAAATTTCTGTGTGGTGGTGGCACTGGGAATGGCAGTTGTGGGGTTCCTGCATGTTGGCAGTGGCAGCTGCATCAGCCTCCCTGGTGTTTGTGGTGACCTTAGTGGCAGTGGGGTTACCCTGTAGTGGTTGCAGTGGCCAGTGTTGTTGCAGCAGCCGCACTCATGTCTGCAGTGTCCATGGCAGTAGCAGGGTTCCCATGCAGTGGCAGTGGTGGCAGCTGCAGTGGTGTCACAGGTGTTTGCAGTGTCCACTGTATTATCTTTTAATTTGACTTTTCCCTGAACTTTTAAAAGTACCCTTGAATATTATCTAATTCTACGAGATATATTTCTCAGTCAGGAACCACTTTTTTCCACAAAAAATTGCAGAAAATGTGGTTTATGAATGTTACTGGAATGAAAGAAGGAAGGAAGAGAAGTGGAGGTTCAAAGTCCAGGAAGCCTTCTCTGAGAATGTGATCCAAATGATTTTTGATAAAATAGCCAAGAACATACATTTGAGAAAGGGCAGTCTCTCCAATAGATCATACTAGGAAAATTAGAGACTCAAATGCAGAGGAATGAAACTAGACACCTGTCTCTCACCATATACTAAAATCAACTCAAAGTTGGTTAACGACTCAAATTTCAGACCCAAACCTATAAAACATCTGGACAAAAACACAGGGGAAACGCTTCAGGACATTGGACTGTGCAAAGATTTTATGAATAAGATTTCTAACGTACAGGCAACAAAAGCAAAAATAAATGGAATTACATCAAACTGCAAAGCTTCTGCACAGCAAAGGAAACAATCAATGGAGCAACAAGATAACCTGCAGAATGAAAGAAAATATTTGCAAACTCTGTATCAAACAAGGGATTAATGTGCAGAATATGCAAGAAAATCAAACAGCTCAATAGTAAAAAACAAAAATCTGATTAAAAATGGGTAAGTGAGCTGAATAGACATTTCTCAAAGGAAAACATAGAAATGGACAACAGGTATGTGAATAACTGTTCAACATCACTAATGAACAGAGAAATGCAAATCAAAACCACAATGAAATATCATCTCATCCCCGTTGGAAAGGTTATTTCCAAAAGGACAGAAAATATGAAATGCTGGCAAGGATGTGGAGAAAGGGAAACTCTTACACATTGTTGGGGGGAATGTAAATTAGTACAGCCATTATGGAAAAGAGCATGCAGATTTCTCAAAAAAGCAGAAATAGAACTACCACATGATCCAGAAATGCTACTACTGGGTATATAGCCAAAGAAATGGAAATCAGCATGTCAAAGGGATACCTGCACTCCCATGTTTATCACGGCTCTCTTCACAATAGCCATGAGTTGGAACCAACCTAAATGTCCATCAATGAATTATTGGATAAAGAAAATATGGTGTATATACACAGTGGAATACTACTCAGCCACAAAAAAGAATGAAATTCTGCCATTTGCAGCAAAATGGATGAGCTTGGAGAAAATTATGTTAAATAAAATGTCAGGCACAGAAAGAGAAATATCACATGTTCTCACTCATATGTGGTAGCTAAATAAGTGGATCTCATAGAAGTATAAAGTAGAATAGTGGTTACTATAAAGTGGTAGGGGAATGGAAGGGGGTAGAGAAGGTGGTCAGTGGATAGTAAATTGTAGAAAGACAGGAAGAATAAGATCTAGTGTGGTATAGCAGTATGAGGAGACTATAGCCAACAAAAACTACTGCATAACTTTAAGCAGCTATGTGAAGATGTTGAAATGTTCCCATCACAAAGAGATGCCAAATGTTTGAGGTGAGGTATATGCAAAACACCTTCATATCACCATTGCATGTAGTATAAATGAACCCAAATATCATATTGTACTCCAAAAATATATACAATTATCATGGGTCAATTAAAAAATAAGTTAAAAATAAAACAATTTTCAGAAACAGAGGTAGATTAGAGGTTACTAGAAATGGGGGAGAAAGAATAATGAGAACTTATTGCTTAATGGGTGCAGAATTTATGTTTAGGTTGCTGAAAAAGTTTTGGAAATAGATAGAGGTAGTGGTTATGCAGCATTGTGAATGTAATTAATTCCACACGATTTTATGCTTAAAAATGCTTAAACTGGCAATACTTATGCTATATATGTTTTAGGACAATAGAAAAATAAATTTGAAGAAAGGGGAAGAAGAAGACGATGACGACGAAGAAGAAGTCCAGCCCTCACATTTTTTTTGCCTAGACTAGATCTTTAGCAACATAAGGGCAGGAAAGTAAAATGAGAAATGTTGTGCGTGTGCCCCTGCTGGGCAGATACCACAGCCCTAGTCTGGGAGCAGGAGGGGTGAGGGAGCTCTTCCGATTTTTGCTGCACCCATCCAGAGTTTTCACCATTCTAAGCTGAAGGTGAAGAAAAGGAGTAAGCAGGCTGTGGCTTAAATGCCAGATTCATGTTACTCTTATGAAGAATTATTAGATGTCCTTGAAGATATGTTCCTTTATTTGTTGAATGGCATTACAGCAATTCCCAGAAACTTTAAACGGTTTATTTTCTTTTTATAATTTTCACCAGTTATGATTGCTTTTCTGTCACCGTTCCAGAAGTTGTCCCCTCTATATTATTACTTACGACTCCATGTAAATTTCCAACATTCTCAAAATTAAAGTTTAATTTATAAAAAGGGTATAAAATGAAAAATCAATCTCTCAATTATTCTCTCAGTCACCAATTTCTCTCCTTTGAATGAACCAGTGTTATCAGTTTCTCATCTATCCTTCCAGAGATAGAAAGATGACTTTTGGTTTAGGCCTTGGATCATTTGTTAACGGCCAACATTTGGACATGAAGTGGCAGTGTCACTTGGTGGGAAGGTGGTCACATCCTGGTCTTTCCTTTGCTATATTGACCTGTAAAGGAGGCTGTCCTTCCCAAGAAATGCCATTATTACCTGCTTGAGGCATCTGAGGCTGGTAGCATGATTCTGGTGGCAGTTCAAGCATTGTATAAGTGGGTAGTTGACCATGGCATCTCGGTAGACCTTTCTCAGATTTTCCAAAAATAAATGTCCAGCTAGTCAAAGTCAGGAACAGTAGTAACCTAGAGTCCATGTTTATGTGGGAAAAGGGGAATAGTAATGGGATACACATTGGTGAGCCAAACAGGGAAAACCATCACCAGTCTTAGAATAAAATCCAGCAGTCTTGGCAAGTGGATGGGGCAAAGAAAGTGTTAATCTAAAAGGCACATTGCCAAAATGAGATTGCTAAGAAACATCCTACTGACAGGAGGTAAGGGAGTGCCAGGAAAAATTTCTCTATACTATTGCTATACTTTGGGGCAGCTCCTGCCAATCCTATAGCAAATACCAAAGCAAGTAGTATAATAAAGGCTGGGGACAAGGGGTGGCATATACTTATCATGTCCCACGATGGCAAAATCCTCAGGCTTTGGCCGTGCATGGATCAGCCAGCCTCCGGAGTAGCTGAAGAAGGGCTCATCGATCTTCAGACTTCAGCCATGCATGGACCAGTCTTCTTCCAGTGTGACCAGAGCAGGGCGGTGATGATTAGTGGGGGAACATCTCTGGAACCGAACCTTGAGTAGGTTGGTAGGATCGGCCTTCACGGACCATGAGACGACATTGTTTAGGATGGCTGCTTGTTTCACCCATGTATGGTGGATCCAGGGAGTCAGACCAGCAACCTTAACTGTAGTAGGTGTGGTTAATACAATTATGTGCTGCCCTATCCAAGTTGGCTTTAAAGGAGTCTTTTCCAATCTTTTACACACACTATTTCACCAGGTTGAAACTGATGAGCCCAACTTCCTAAAGGGATTGGAGCTTTTTAAAAAACTGTCTTGGTTATTTGCCTGAAAGTCTTAGCCAGTGACTGCAAGTACTGTGAATTTCTATCTTCCCCAGCTGGAGAGGGAACCTCTGCAATTTAGCTATGAGTGGGGGTGGTCTTCCATATATAATCTCAAAAGGGGATGACCCAGTAGGTCTCGTCATGCACTGGACCCATAAAAAGGCTAAGGGAAGCATATCTACCCAGGAAGCCCTCTCCCCTGGCAGAGGTTAGCTAATGTAGTCTTTAGGGTCCAGTTCATGTGCTCCACTTTCCTTGAACTTTGTGGCCTATATGCTGTATGAAGCTTCCATTTTATCCACAGCATTTTGGCCAGTCCTTGGACAACTTCTGCGACAAAAGCTGTTCCATTGTCAGACGCTGTGGTTAAAGGGAACCCGTATCTTGGGACCACTTCCTTTAAAAGGGCCTTTGTGACCTCTTGGGCTTGTTCAGACCACGTGGGCAATGCCTCAATCCATCCAGTGAAGGTACATATCACCACCAGCAAGTACTTATAGCATCTGCTGGGCTTTACTTCAGTACAGTCCACTACCAGATCCTTGAAGGGTGATGTCCCAACTGGCTGGACTATGGGGGCTGATTGAGGTCCTTGCTTGGTGTTGTTTTGGATGCAGGTCAGGCATTGCAAGCTGACCTGGGCACAAAGAGAGGCTAACTTTGGGATGAAGTAGTAGTGACTCAGAATGGTTTCCAGAGCCATTTTTCCCCAGTGTGTCAGTTCGTGACTCTCCAAGACTAGCCAGTGGGTTAGCCATTGCGGAATCATCAGTTGGTGGTCTGGGAGCTTCCATCATCCTTCAGGAGTCTTAATCCCACCTTCCTTTTCTGCCCATTGAGCCTCCTCTTTTGTATTCTTCATCTGCTGTGCCATCTCTGGTACCAGCATAATTTTGGCAATTTCCTCCAGGCTTTTGGGAGGCCCTGTTTGGGTGACTGCTCTCTTGGCTATCTGATTGGCCAGTCAATTTCCTTTGCTAATCCTGTCAGTGCCCTTTTGATGGCCTTTGCAGTGTATAATGGCCACTTGGGTGGGCTCCCAAACTGCCTCAAGAAGACGAAGAATTTCTTCTCTGTTTTTGATTCTTTTCCCTCCTGCCATTAATAGGTCCCTTTCTTTGTATAGGGCTCTATAGACATGCAAGTTTGCAAAGGTATATTTAGAGTCAGTATAAATGTTGATTTGCTTTCCTTGAGTGTCTGAGTTCCTGAATGAGTGCCCATAGCTCTGCCCACCATGCTGACCAAACATGAGCCTTTATTATCTCTTTATGAGTTGCTACCACATATCCAGCCCTTCATTGTCCTGCCTCAATGTAATTGCTTCCGTCTATGAACAGTTCCATGTCTGGATCACTCAAAGGCAGGTCCATCAAATCAGGCCTGCTGGAATATATTTCATGTATCAGTTCCTCACAATCATGGTCCAGGGAGCCAGACTCAGCAGGTAGGAGTGGGGCTGGATTCAGAGTCTGCACTCTCAAGTCACACATGGGGATCTTCACAAAGGAGTCCCTGATAGGGAGTCATGCTGGAGTTGGTCAACCATTTTTACTCTGGACTGTTCATCAGGGTAGTCACTGCATGCGGGACCTTCACATTGAGATTTTTTCCACAAGTAAGTTTGTCCACTTCTTGAATTAAAGTGACAGAGGCTGCCAGGGCCCACAGGCAGGGTGGCTAGCCAGCTGCCACTGTATCCAATTGTTTTCATAAGTATGTCACCAGTCTCTGCCAGGGCCCTATAGTCTGGGTGAGGACCCCCCAGGGCCACATGATCTCTTTCATGTACAAAGAGGTTGAAGTCCTGAGTTATATCTGGAATTCTGCTGTCTCAGTGAGTGACCAGAGAGGCTCCAGGCTCCCAAGCCCTGAGCCAGATGAACTGCTGAAGGCAGGCGGGATGGGACTTTCAGCCCAGGCTGTCCCATCTCTGTGAGTGACCTGAGAGGCTCTGCGTTCTCAAGCTCTGAGCCAGATGAGCTGGTGAAGGAAGGTGGGGTGGGACTTCTGGTGCAGGCCATCCATTTCCATTAGTGACCTGAGAGGCTTCAGGCTCCCAAGCTCCAAGCCAGACAAGCCAGTGAAGGCAGGCTGTAGGATTCATTCAACGAAATAAAAAACATAACAGTTTAACCAGGAGACTTGAACAAGCAGAAGAGACAATTTCTTTTTTTTTTTTTTAATTTTGTCGATATACATTGTGGTTGATTATTGTTGCCCCTAACGAAAACCTCCCTCCCTCCTCCTTCTCCTCCCTCCCACCAACAATGTCCTTTCTGTTTACTTGTCGTATCAACTTCAAGTAACTGTAGTTGTTATATCTTCTCCCCCCCCCCGGTTTTTTTTTTTTTTGTGTGTGTGTGTGTGTGAATTTATATATTAATTTTTAGCTCCCACCAATAAGTGAGAACATGTGGTATTTCTCTTTCTGTGCCTGACTCGTTTCACTTAATATAATTCTTTCAAGGTCCATCCATGTTGTTGCAAATGGCAGTATTTCATTCGTTTTTATAGCTGAGTAGTATTCCATTGTGTAGATGTACCACATATTCCGTATCCACTCATCCGATAATGGACATTTGGGCTGGTTCCAATTCTTGGCTATTGTAAAGACTGCTGCGATGCACATTGGGGAACAGGTATACCTTCGACTTGATGATTTCCATTCCTCTGGGTATATTCGCAGCAGTGGGATAGCTGGGTCATATGGTAGATCTATCTGCAATTGTTTGAGGAACCTCCATACCATTTTCCATAGAGGCTGCACCATTTTGCAGTCCCACCAACAATGTATGAGAGTTCCTTTTTCTCCGCAACCTCGCCAGCATTTATCGTTCAGAGTCTTGGATTTTAGCCATCCTAACTGGGGTTAGATGGTATGTCAGTGTGGTTTTGATTTGCATTTCCCGGATGCTGAGTGATGTTGAGCATTTTTTATATGTCTGTTGGCCATTTGTATATCTTCCTTAGAGAAATGCCTACTTAGCTCTTTTGCCCATTTTTTAATTGGGTTGCTTGTTTTCTTCTTGTAAAGTTGTTTGAGTTCCTTATATATTCTGGATATTAATCCTTTGTCAGATGTATATTTTGCAAATATTTTCTCGCACTCTGTTGGTTGTCTTTTAACTCTGTTAATTGTTTCTTTTGCTGTGCAGAAGCTTTTTAGTTTGATATAATCCCATTTGTTTATTTTTCCTTTGGTTGCCCGTGCTTTTGGGGTCGTATTCATGAAGTCTGTGTCCAGTCCTATTTCCTGAAGTGTTTCTCCTATGTTTTCTTTAAGAAGTTTTATTGTTTCAGGGTGTATATTTAAATCCTTAATCCATTTTGAGTTGATTTTAGTATATGGTGAGAGGTATGGGTCTAGTTTCATTCTCCTGCATATGGATATCCAGTTATCCCAGCACCATTTGCTAAAGAGGCAGTCCCTTCCCCAGTGAATAGGCTTGGTGCCTTTTTCAAAGATCAGATGGCAGTAAGTGTGTGGGTTGATTTCTAGATTCTCTATTCTATTCCATGGATCAGTGTGTGTTTTTATGCCAGTACCATACTGTTTTGGTTATTATAGCTTTGTAGTATAGCTTAAAGTCGTGTAGTGTTATGCCGCCAACTTTATTTTTTTTGCTTAGCATTGCTTTGGCTATGTGTCGTCTTTTAGTATTCCATATAAATGTCTGGATAGTTCTTTCCATTTCTGAAAAAAACTTCTTTGGGATTTTGATGGGGATTGTATTGAATTTGTATATCACTTTGGGTAGTATGGACATTTTCACTATGTTGATTCTTCCAATCCAAGAGCATGGGATATCTTTCCATCATCTTGTATCCTCTCTAATTTCTCTCAGCAGTGGTTTGTAGTTCTTCTTATAGAGATTTTTCACATCCTTGGTTAACTCAATTTCTAAGTATTTTATTTTTTTGGTGGCTATTGTAAATGGGCAGGCTTTCTTGACTTCTCATTCTGCATGTTCACTATTGGAGAAAAGAAATGCTACTGATTTTTGTGTGTTGATTTTGTATCCTGCTCCTGTGCTGAAATCATTTATCAATTCGAAGAACTTTTTTTGTAGTGGTTTTAGGCTGTTCGATATATAGGATCATGTCATCTGCAAACAGGGACAGTTTGACTTCATCTTTTCCAATCTGGATGCCCTTTATTTCCTTCTAGAATAGAGAATTTCTGACCTCGAAGACAGGCTGTTTAAATTCTCACAGGCAGACCAGAAAAAAGAAAAAAGAATCAAAAAAATTGAAGAAAAGTTAAGAGAGACAACTGACAACCTTAAACACTCAAATATCTGAATCATGGGTATTCCAGAAGGGGAGGAAAAAGGAAATGACATTGGAAACATGTTCAATGAGATAATAACAGAAAACTTCCCAGGTATAGGGAAAGTCATAGATCACCAGATTCAGGAAGCCCAAAGACTACCAAACACATTCAACCCAAAAATGTCCTCTCCAAGACATGTGATAATCAAACTGATGAAATTCAAAGACAAAGAGAGAATCTTAAAAGCTTCAGCAAGTCACCTATAGGAGAGCTCCAATCAGAATAACATCCGACATTTCATCAGAAACTCTAAAAGCCAGAAAAGAATAGGATGATATATTCAAAACACTGAAGGACAAAAATTGCCAGCCAAGAATACTTTACCCAGCAAGGCTATCCTTCTGAAATGAAGGACAAATAGTATATTTCTCAGACAAACAAAAACTGTGGGAGTTCACTACCACACGACCAGCCCTACAAGAAATTCTCAAGGAAGTACTGGGTTCGATACCACAAAAACAATGATCGCTGCCATGAATACACAAGAAAGAACAATACCTACCAGCAAAACAAAATGCTAATAAAAGAAAAAATATAGTTTCTCTATCACCCCAAGAAACCAAGAAATACAGAAGACAAACAGAAAATTAGAAAGAAAGGAGCAAAAGATACTTAAGACATCTAAACAAAAATCAGCATAATGCTAGGAGTAAATCAACACCTTTCAATAATAACTCTGAATGTAAAGGGACTAAATTCTCCATTCAAAAGACACAGACTTACTGACTGAATTAAGAATATGGACCCAACAATATGCTGTCTCCAAGAGACTCACTTGACCTGTAAAGACACACATAGACTAAGAGTGAAAGAATGGAGAATGATATATCATGCAAGTAGAAATGAAAAATGAGCTGGAGTAGCAATTTGTAAATCAGATAAAATAGACTTTAAAGCAAAAACCATTAAAAGAGATAAAGATGGCCAATATATAATGATAAAAGGATCTATCCATCCAGAAGACATAACAATCATAAATATAAATGCACCTAATTTTGGAGCAGCCAGATTTACAAAGCAAACACTATTAGATATAAAGAAAGAAATAGACACTAACACCATAATAGTGGGGGACCTGAACACCCCACTCTAATCATTGGCTAGATCAGCTAGGCAAAAAATGAACAGAGAAACACAAGATCTAAACAATACTTTAGACGAATTGGATTTGGCAGATATCTACAGAACATTCCACCCAACAACCTCCGAATATTCATTCTTCTCATCAGCACATGAAATATTCTCCAGGACATACCACATAGTAGTTCACAAAGCAAGTCTTAACAAATTCAAAAAACTTGGAATTATGCCATGTATTTTTTCTGATCACAATGGTTTAAAATCAGAAATCAATAATAAACAAAACTCTGAAAACTATACAAACACACGGAAATTAAGCAGCATTCTACTTCATGACATATGGGTCCAAGAAGAAATTAAAGAGGAATTCAAAAAATTTCTTGAAACTAAAGAAATAATGACACAACATAACAAAACCTGTGGGATACTGCAACAGCAGTTTTTAGGGGAAAATTTATTGCAATAAGTGCTTACCTCAGAAGAATGGAAAGATGGCAAATAAATACCCTAACACTTCACCTTAAAGATCTAGAAAAACAAGAACAATCCAAACCTAAAGTTAGTAAATGGAAAGCAATAATTAAAGATCAGAGCAGAACTAAATGTAATAGAAGTATGAAAAACAATACAGAAAACAATACAAAAGATCAATGAAACAAAATTTGGTTTGTTGAAAAGAAAAAGAAAATTGACCAACCTTTAGCAACACTAACTAAGAAAAGAAGAGAGAAGACCCGAATAACAAAAATTAGAAACGAAAAAGGTGATATGACAACTGACACCTGAGAAATACAAGGAATCATTAGAGTTTACTATAAACATCTATATGCCAACAAATTTGAAAATCTGGAGTAAGTTGATAACGTTCTGGATGCATGCAAGCTATCAAAACTGAGCCAAGAAGATATAGAAAATCTGATCATACCAATAACAATAAAAGAGATTGACACTGTTATCAGAATGCTCCCAATGAAGAAAAGCCCAGGACCAGATTGGTTCACTGTAGAGTTTTGCCAAATATTCAAAGAGGAACTGATACCAGTTCTCTACAAACTGTTCCAAGAGATTGAAACAGAGGCCATTCTCCCAAACTCATTCTATGGGGCAAATATCACCCTGATACCAAAACCAGACAAAGATGCATCAAAAATAGAAAACTACAGGCCAATATCCTCAATGAATATAGACGCAAAAGTCCTCAATAAAATACTAGCTAACAGAATACAGCAACACATACACAAAATTAGAGACCATGACCATGTGGGATTCATCCCAAGGATGCAAGGTTGGTTCAACATATGCAAATCAATAAATGTGATACACCATGTTAATGAAAGCAAAGACAAAAACCACATGATCATCTCTATTGATGCTGAAAAGCATTTGACAAAATTCAACATCCTTTCATGATAAAGAGTCTCTGCAATTTAGGCATAGATAGAAAGTATTTCAACATAATTAAAGCCATATATGGTAAGCCCACTGCCAATATCATCCTGAATGGGGAAAAGCTGAAAGCTTTTCCCTTAAAAACAGGAACTAGACAAGGATGATTACTCTCACTACTCCTATTCAACATAGTGTTGGAAGTATTAGGCAGAGAAATCAGAGAAGAGAAGGAAACAAAGGGCATCCAGATTGGAAAGGATGAAGTCAAGCTGTCCGTTTTTACAGATGACATTATCCTATGTATTGAACAGCCTAAAGCTTTTATAAAAAAACTCCTAGATTTAATAAGTGATTTCAGCAAAGTTGCAGGACACAAAGTCAACACACAAAAATCAGTAGCATTTCTATAGTCCAACAGTGAACATACAGAAAAAGAAAGCAAGAAAGCTAGCTCATTTACAATAGCCACCAAAAAAATAAAATATTTAGGAATAAAGCTGACCAAGGATGTTAAAAATCTCTACAAAGAGCACTACAAACTACTGTTGAGAGAAATTAAAGAGGACACAAGAAGATGGAAAGATATCCCATGCTCTTGGATTGGAAGAATTAACATTGTGAAAATGTCAATATTACCCAAAGTGACATACAGATTCAATGCTATCCCCATCAAAATTCCAATGACATTTTTCTCAGCGCTGGAAAAAGCTATCCAGGCATTTATATGGAACAACAAAATACCACACATAGCCAAAGCAATCCTGAGCAAAAAAATATAAAGCTGGAGGCATTACACTACCTGACTTTAAACTATATTACAAAGCTATAATAACCAAAACAGCATAGTACTGGCACAACAACAGACACATGGATCAATGGAACAGTATAGAGAACCCAGAAATTAACCCACATGCCTACAGCCATCTGATCTTTGACAAAGGGAGCAAGTTTACATACTGGGGAAGATAACTGCATTTTCAACAAACGGTGCTGGAAAAACTGGATAATCATTTGTAGGAAAAGGAAACTAGACCCGTATCTTTCACCATATACTGAAAACAACTCAACGTGGATTAAATAATTAAATATACACCCTGAAACAAGAAATCTCCTTAAGGAAAACATACGGGAAGCACTCCAGGAAGTAGGAGTGTGTACAGAATTCATGAATAGGACCGCCAAAGCACAGGCAACTAAAGGTAAAACAAACAAATGGGATTTTATCAAACTAAAAAGCTTCTGCACAGCAAGAGAAATAATCAACAGAGCAAAAAAGAAAAACAAACAGCTTTACAACAAAAAACCAAATAACCAAATTAAAAAATGGGCAAAGGAGCTGAATAGATATTTCTCTAAGGAAGATATACAAATGGCCAATAGACACATTAATAAGTGTTAGATATCACTCAATATCTGACAAATGCAAATCAAAACCATGCTGAGATATCATCTCACTCCAGTTAGGACAGCTAATATCCAAAAGACTGAGAAGGAGAAGTGCTGGGGAGGTTGTGCAGTAAAACGAACTCTCATCCATTGTTGCTGGGGCTGCAAAATGGTGCAGCCCTTTTGGAAAATGATATTTAGGTTCGTCAGACAATTAGAGCTATATCTACCATATGACCAAGAGATTTCACTGCTGGGAATATATCCATAGTAATGGAAATCATCATGCTGAAGGGATACCTGTAGTCCAATGTTTATTGCAGCTCTGTAAACAATAGCCAAGTGGTTGAACCAGCCCAAATATCTACCATCTGATGAGTGGATAAGGAAACAATGGTACATTTACACAATGGAATACTACTCTGATATAAAAAAGAATGAAATACTACCATTCACAACAACATGGGTGGACTTAGAGAAAGTCATATTAAGTGAAACAGGTAAGGCACAGAAAGAAATACCACATTTTCTCACTTATTTTGGGGAGCTACAAATTAATAAATAAATCCACAAACAAATAAAGGGTGGGGGGAATAAGAGAGAATAACCACAAAAAATTCCTTGAACCATTTAAGCCAAGTGCACAGATACGATGTGGGGGTGGGAGGGGTGGAGAGGAATGGCAAAGGGGTATGAAAATGAAGTACAATGTATTTTGAGAAGTAAAATAAAATTAATTTAAATTAAAAAATATGTATATATCTGGAATTCCAAGGGAAATAGCCTGGGTTAGCAGAGTTTTAATTTCTGAGAATGCACACTCTTGTTCTGGGCCCCATATTAGAGGCTTCTTTCAGCTCCCTTGATTGTCCCATATATGGGCTTAGCTTTTTCTGAATATCCTGGTATCCAGATTCAACAGAATCCTGTAGCTCCAAGGAACTCTCGGGCCTTTCTCTTGGTGTCTTGTCAGGGTATGGCACAAGCTGCTCATTTCCATTCTATTCCCAATGAACGGCATCCTTCAGAGATGTGGTACCCTAGGTACCTAACTCTCTGTTGGCATATCTGTGCCTTTTCCCATTACACCTTGTACTGTAAGTTGGAAAGCAGACTTAGTATGGCTCTTGTTCCTTTCCAGCAGTTTTCCTGTTTGGGACTGGCTAGGAGGATGTCATCCACATATTGAAGCAGGGTGCAATTCAACCTGTCCCCTGGAAAGACAGCTAGGTCTGAAGCTAGTGCCTCTCCAAAGAGCATAGGTGAGTTTTTGAACCCTTGTGACAGCCTAGTCCAGGTTAGTTGAGTTTTCCTTCCTGTTTGGGGATTTTTCCATTCAAAGGCAAAGAATGGCTGACTTTTGGGCACCAGTCAGAGGCAGAAGAAGGCATCCTTGAGATCGAGACAGGAGGACAATCTAGACTGTACAGGGAGCAGACTCAGGAGCATGTAAAGATTGGGCACCATCAGGTGGAGGGTGAGAGCTGCCTTGTTCATGGCTCACAGATCCTGGACTGGATTTTACCCCCTTTCTGTTTTGCTTCTTGACTGGCAGGAGCAATGTGTTCCAGGGCAATTGGCATTCCACCAAGATTGCTTGTTCTTGCAAGCAGTGGATGTGTTCCTGGATTCCCAGTTGAGCTTCCCATGGGAGTGGGTATTGCTTCACTCTGATTGGCATGGTCCCTGGCTTCAGCTCTATTATTATTGGGGCATGGTTCTTTGCCATACCTGGGGGTCTCAATTCTGCCTAGACAGATGGAAATTCTCTAACAAAGCAGTCTCTTAAGAACTCCAGTGGTCCTGTATTTGAGTCTTCTTCAGCCTTGAAGTATAGTCACCATTCCTCTTCTCTAGGCACCATTAGAGCCATCATTACAGTCTCCTGATTATTCAGAGTCAAATGAGCTTCTTTTCTGGTGTGAAGGTTATTTGTGCACCTAGTTTTCTCAGCAAATCTCTTCCTAGTAGGGGAACTGGACAGTCGGGCAAATATAGGAATTCATGGGTCACCCCATGACCCCTGAGGTGGCAGGTTCAGGTCTTCAGATTGGCTGTTATGCTTGTGTCCCTGTAGCAAAAACAATGGTAGCCTTTTGACCTGAGAATGGGGCCACTGGGCTGGTGACTACAAAATGTTCCACCCTGTTGTCTGCCATAAAAGTCATAGGTTGGCCCCTACCATCATCTTAACCATAGGCTTCTGGGGGCCCAGGAGCAAGGAGCCTAGTCTTCCCTAATCTGAGTCTATTCCTGCAAGGACAATGAGCTCTTGACTTGCCAGTTCAGGCTCATACTTCTTTCTTCCAGAGTGTGCCTTGTCATGTGTTGTTGATCGGGATTTCTCCCCCCATTTGGGGGCACTCATTCTTCCCGTGGCCCAAGTGTCTGCAGAAAGCACACTGATTAGACTGTAAGGGTGCCCATCCTCCTTGGTGGGGGTTCTTCTTTCTCTTTGGTGCAGACCTCCAGTCTAGGTTAGGTGCTGTTGCCAGAAGTGCTGCCTTTTGCCTCAAGTGTTTATCTGCCTCCTTCTGGGCCTCTCAGTTTCGGTTGAAAAACACTTTGTTGGCTACCTCTAAGGGCTATGTTTCATTCATTCCAGCAAAGCCTTCTAGTTTTTGAAGCTTGCAGTGGATGTCAGCACAGTACTGGGCTACAAAGGCTGCATTGACCATTTGTTGATTCTTGGCCACTTCAGGGTCAGATGGCATGTATATTCAGAAGGCCTCACATAACCTCTTGTAGAACTCTGTGGATGGCTAATCTGGCTTCTGGGTTACAATGGTTGTTTTGGACATATTGGTGGGCTCCTTGACCCCTGCTCTCAGCCCTTGGAGAAGAGCTTCCCTATATTGGTGGAGCTGGTTACTCCTCTCTTCTTCATTAAAGTCCTAATCCAGAGTGACATCCGGTGCAGTGTTTCTCACCCAGGCCTTGGGGTCCATCATGGATGTGGGTGCCTGCTACTGTAACCATTCCCTGGCTCCAGTCAGAATGCATCACCTTTCTTCTGTACTAAAGAGAGTGAGAAGTAGGTGATGGCAGTCTTCCCAGGTAGGTTGGTGAGTGAGGAAAATCAACTCCAGAAGGCTGATGAGAGCCTGGGGTTTTTCCAAGTATGATGGAGTATGATGTTTCCAATTCAAAAGACCTGTGGTTGTGAAGGGTTGGTAACAGAAGAGGGGGTTTCCTGGCCGCACACTGCCATCTGGATTGATTTGTTGTGCACCTCGGGTCTCCCACAGAGGCCTCTGAAGGGCTGTAACCTGTTGGACTGAGCAGAGTTGCCTCCCCACTGGTTCAGGACTCTGGACTCTCTGGTGGCAATGTCAGTGGAGCCAATGGGACTGAAGCAAGGGGGCTATTTGGCAAAGGATGTCTAGGGCCAAGCATCCCTGAAGGGATGGGATATGGCAGGGCATGGTTTCTTCTTCTGGGTCTCCCTGATATATAGGCTTCTTCATCTTTTCCTGTTTTTGTTCTGGCTTTTGTGCTGTTCATGCAACAAGGACCTTACTCTTTCCCTTATGAATGCAGAATCAGACCAAGGGTGGCAGAGTCATAGCTATAGTCAACTAGGAATCTACCTGTGGAAACTGGTCTGGATACCCTGGTTCCCTGGTTATAACCTCATAAACTGCCCAGGCCTTTTAGAGACTTAGCATCCCTCCTGAGGGCCATCCCAAACCCAAACCAGGCCATTCTACCTCACATAAGGTACAGAGCTTTCCAGCAGTCAGTTTGATTCCATATTCCCCAGAGTACCCCTTTTGAAAGTTTTTAAATATACATTCAAGGATGGTAGGTTTAGAATTGCTTGTTCCCATATTTAACTTTAGCCTTCCTCTCCTGCCTCAGATGCTTATATCCCAAGTAGTGTTGGTGTTGCATTCCAAAGAAAGCTTGGAGCTCCCAAACTGCCTTCTCATACACTGGTGTGAGAAGTTTTCTGGCCACTAGGGACTGCAAGGGGGAAACAGCCCTTAGCTGGCTTGGCAGATGGCAGGGTTTCTGGGCAAAAGGGAAGTGGCTGCTTGAATTCTTTGTAGCCTGGAAGATTGGCTGAGCCAGAAGGATGTGCAAGTACTTCAATGGTTCACAGACCAAAACCTCCCTTTTAAAATTGGCTCACCACTCTTCAGGGCAGTAGAGGTAGTGAAGGAAAGGTGGACGGTGACAGAAGAGGTGTACTAGGACACAATCTGTATCCCTTTCCTGGTAACTGTACCCATACGTGGGGAGGGGATTCTTATGACAGAATGAACACTGGGTCTCTGGGAGCAGTGTGAGAGTATGAGTCATTCCTCAGCAGTCAAATATACCTCCTCTAGGTCTGAAAAGAAGCTTCCACCTCTCCCTCAGGGAAACCAAATGTGCCCAGACATGGACAAAGGCTTTGTTTATGTGTCTCTCCTCCTGGACCGCTCCCTGCAGTGGAGATGTGAGACAGACAAAGGTAGGGAGCCCCTCTTCTCCCAGAGGAGGAGGAAGACCACACAGGTGTCCACCTGGCCACAGCCCCTCATGGTGATCATTTGGCCCATCTTGGCTAAGGTGTACCCATATAAACCCCAGGCCTGGTTCAGTCCATTTCTGGACTGAAATCACCATTACACTGTATGATGTGGCTGAAAAACTGCAGGTTAGAACCCACTCAGACACCACATTTATCACTCGGTATCATAAATATTTCACATTCACTCATACATTCACGCAGAAGTTAAGATACCTTTCCCTCCCCCAATCCTGATCTAAGTTACCCAGATGGACATCCAAGAACAGAGAGGTATCTCATGAAAAGACCCCAAACCAGATGGACCTTATTACAAGGTCCTGCACAGATGGACCTCAGTATGAAACCTTTACTCAGATGGACTTCCCCAGATGGGACCTCAGAGGGACCTTTTTGGGAAGTGATCAAGCTCCCTTTCTGCCCAGAGGCAGGCCTGAACTGAACTAAAGGATTGGAGGGGCCTACCTGTCTTGAAGTTTGCAAAGGTCTGGCTGGTCCTTGCTTCTGTAGAGTCCAACCAGACAGGCAGCCTTCTTGATCAGCAAGGCCCCATTTTCTGAGGTCCCAACAAGCTGGCTGGGCAGCACCTCCTCAGTTCCCATGGCCCCACTGACCTTCCAAGCAGTCTTGCCTGGGCTGGCAGCTCAAGGGGCTGTCTGTTTGCTTCCTGGCCAACGCACCAGAAAATGTTATGGAATGGATGCATAAGGAAGCTCCAGACACTCGGGGGGTTGGAGAGTCAGAAAGTTTATTATGCTAGCAGGACCCAGGTGAACTCACATTCTGAAATCCTGGGACCTTGCCTGGAATCTTATAAGGCTTTTTATAGGCAGGTTAGTTGGGCTCTTTAAGTTTTGGTTTCTCCAAATTGACATGACTTGAGAAGCCAGTTGATTATTAACTGGGCTGACTTATGGGGTCCCTGGTAGATAAGCACAGTTAGACACAGGGGCACTGCATAAGCACAAAATAATTTTTAATCTTGAGTTTTTCAAAAATGTGAATGTGTGGGTAGGGTGTGGTTGTGTTTGCATACACATGTATGTGCATATGCATGAAGGATGACCCATGGAAGACACAGCATCTTCAAGGTCTTCAAGATCTGAATCCATGCTCTTAACTATTAGGCTAAACTGCTTCCCTTGTGCTAGAGATAATAACATTCATCATATCTCAAAATTTTCTAACACCTTATAGTTTATAGGGCATTTCTACATACTATATTACCCATTTTTAATCCTTACAGTCACCCTGAAATATAGGTATTATTATTCTCATTTTACAGAATTAGATAGGCTAAATAGTTTGTCCAACAGCACACAATTAGTAAGGGACAGTCTGGATTTCCTCTGGAAGATGGGTAACCATTTAAGCTCCTTGAAAATATTTAGCTTCCCAAATGCTGGGAACATTGATCTCTGTGCTAAAGAGGTTTCTCTTTTCTTTCATTGGTTGAAACAATGAGTAGGAAGGGCTACTGATATTTAATGTGTGGAGCCAGAGTTGCTACATGTATGCAATGGATAGGACGTCTTCCACAAAGAAGAATTGATGCACTTAAAATGCCAATAGCATGCTATTGCAAAAACACCAATAGGACTGTTGTACTCATTCCCAATATCAGAATTCCATTGTCAGATGAGACCTAATGCCATATCGGTCATTCACTGTACAGAACCTTCTTAGGTATACCACATTCTCTCCCACCCCACCTCTTCCTAGATGAAATATCTGTTTCACATGCTTCCCATCTTATCATCTCAGAATAGAGACCCTATGTGTGGATTCATCCATCTTGTAAATAGCTATTTAATGCCTAAAAATATATCAGACACTGTCCTAGGCTCTGGAAATATAGTGTGAAAAAGACTGTCATGAGATTGTGTTTAAGTGGAGGAGACCAACAATTAGTTTGTAAATAAATAAATAATATCAGATTATAAGAAGTATGAAGGAAATACAACAGGAAAATGTAGAGACTTGGCTTGTTGGTGTGGTAGACTGCTTTTTGATTGGGTGGTTAGAAATGGTTTCCTCTGCAGGGGTACAATTTGAGCTAGAATGGGAACAATGATATAGGAAGGCCCTCTTTAAGAAACTTTGAGTTGCCATTTACATGAAATAAACAAATATACATATAAAGAATGTAGATTAGTGGTTTCTTAGGGCTCTGGGGGATGAGGAGTAGAAGGTTAATAGCTAAAGGATATAAAGGGATGAAGGAATTGGATAATCTCCAAGGCTATATTTATCTTCAAGGATATCTTCTTGAAGTAATGAAACTTGTCTAAAATTCATAAATCTTTGAATGTCATAAAAACCATTGAATTGTAGAGTAGAAATGGTTGACTGTGAATTATATGTGATTAAAGCAATTAAAAAGGAAGCTTTAAGAAAAAGATCCTTTGTCTTAAAAGACCTGGGGTCTGTGGACCCTCCAAGTGTTCCATATATAAAATTCTGGGGGTCTGTCAACTTAGATGAAAAACAAATTACATTTTTTATATTCAGTAACTTCTAGTTGAAATTTAGCATTTCCTTTAATTATAAATGTAAGCAAGAAGCCATAGCAATATTAACAGTATTTTGACTTTGACACCAATAAAAATCACAGATATTTTCATGTCACATTGTAGCTGTTGAAAGTATTCAAAATATTATTATACTTATCACTACTTTGAAATCATGGTAGTCTTTAGGCCTATCTAGATATTGTTATTTAATGTATTAATATTATTATATTATAAATATACTATTATATTACAAATTTATTTTTAATATTTAGATAATTATTTCAATAGAATAGGTTTACTTTGTAATTCCACATATTTTTACTTTATTGTTTTTAAAAAATTAACGTGGTACATATACCCAGTAGAATACTACTCTGCCATAAAAGAGAAGGAAATACTGCCATTTGAGGTAACATGGATGAACTTAGATAAAATCACGTTAAATGAAATAAGCCAGGCACAGAAAGAGAAATACCACATTTCCTCACTCATAAGTGGGAGCTAAAAAATAAACAAATTAAAAAAAAGAAAGGTGCAGCAATCACAATAATATGTTGAATTTTCAAAAGGAGAGATCAAAACTGAGGTTATGGAGATGAGAAAGGGGGAGGGGGAAGGGAGGGAAGGGAGGAATTGATAAAGGGACACAAAAAATAATTCCATTGTATTATGTTGAACTTTAAAACAAAGCATTTATAAAAAGAAAGAAAAAGAAGGAAGGAAGGAAGGAAGGAAGGAAGGAAGGAAGGAAGGAAGGAAGGAAGGAAGGAAGGAAGGAAGGAAGGAAGGAAGGAAAGAAAAAGAAAATATTGTGGAAAGAGGTCCATAGGCTTCACTAGACTGCCAAAAGTATCCATGGCACAAAAATGTTTTAAAATATCTGCTTTGTGATATTCTGCTAAGATCCACCTCAATAAGTGTATTGTGGCACTCATCAAACTTTATTACCATTCATCTTTAAGTGATCTTTTCTTTGAACATTAAAAACCATGCCTGTCTTGGTCACTGCTGGACCTTCAGTAATTAGTAAGTACAGTAACTGCCATATATTAGTGGCTTAATAACTGTTTGTTGATTAAATAAGTAAAAGGAAAAAAGAAAGGAGGTGAGGGGAGAGAGAGAGAGAGAAAGTAGGGCCAGATTATGACAGTTCTTCAAGGTCAAGCTGAAAGTGGGTTTTATCTTTCTAGCAGTATGGATTAATTAGCAATATTTTAGGAATATCAATCTAGTTGTCTATTCATCTAAAGTAGGCAGATGCCAGTAAGACAGGGATACAAATGGAACTATTATAGGGTGGTAGAAAAAGAGCTGCCTGGAAATCTGAAAGTCAGAATCAATCACTAACAAGGTGTATTAATTTAGACAAGGCATGCCCCCACTCTACATAATTTTCATCATCTGCAAGATGAAGGAATTGGGTATCTCCAAGGCTATATCTACTCTGACATTATGAATTTTAAAAGGTGTGAAAGGAAGGGAGGAAGGGAATATTGTCAACTGATTTGGATCTGCGAGTTGGTTATGCTGCTATTATACACACAAACACATGCACACACATATGTACAAATTCAGGCATTAAGGAGTTACACACTCTGCTTTCTCTAAAGAATAAGAACAGGAGCTTTGTGAAGCCCTGTTTCTAAGAGCAGTATGTGACAACATTCATTTTTTCCTTCCCTATAATCCTATTAGAGTTAAACTCTGGATGAGGCTATAAAGAAGCAACATGTCAGACAGCTTACCTTTTGAATCTTTAATAAGCATCAACTTTAGAAACATCTGTTCCTCTCTGCAGAGAAGCAGTATGAGCCTAGAATGCTAGCTGGTGAACCACTGCAAAGAACTATTAGGCTGGTGAAAAAGAAAATTAAAATGAATCTGTTTTGGAGTTTTAGACATATTTTTATTTCTGATTTTATAAGTAACATATGAGCATTGTATAAAATGTAGGAAATACATAAAAGGAAAAAAAATCAATACAAATCATTCATAAGATTGTCACACAAAAATAACCACTAATTTCCAGTCTATTTATAGAAGCATATATGTTATTTTTTCATGGTAAAGATAAAGTACCAATATACTTTAAGTAAGAAACTTTCAATGGCATTACCAATGCTTACTTTTAAAATATTTAAAATATTATTTTTTTACAGTCATACTATACTTATATAGTTGTATCTTCTTGTATGGGTATACCAAAATTTATAGCTAATTATTGGATGTTTTAGTTTTTTCCAATTCTTCAATATTATAAATAATGAATCAATGAACAGAAATTTTTGTTTGTGCTTATAAAATTATGCTCCAAAGTTAAACTACCACAACTGAATATCCACAACTCCCTGACCCCTACCTTCCAAACCCAACTAATTTTCATCCATTCTTCATCCAACAAATTTCAGAGAAAGAGGTCACTACCCCTCTAAGTCAAAAAGTTTCTTGATCTTTTTTATCTCCCCTGTAAGGGCCCTTTCTCTCCTAATTGTTCTAATTTTTCACCAGCCTAACAGCTCTAGTGGTTCAACAGCTAGTATTCTAGGCTCTCTGTCTCTAAACAGGCTTATTTTTTTCTCATCTTAAAATTACTTTTTGGAGGGCCAGCCTCCCCTTTTCAATCTATCCCCAAATTCCTTGAGTTATCCATTTTGGCAGCCTCTATTTGCATTTTTGTGATTCATCGTAAACTGTCTTCCACTCACTGAAAAGTCATTCATGACCTCTTTTCAAATATCTTTTGTGATTTTCTGCATTAGTTGGCATTGTTGACCCTTCACTCCTTGCAATTCTTTTCTCCCTCATCTTCCACAGTGTCTTTCTCTCCTTTCTGTGTGGGTTTCCTTCCACATTTATAAACGCCTGTTCTCAGCCTCCTATATAACATCCTCTACCTCTGGCTTTATCATTGGTGCTCCCCTCTGCCCCAGGACTTCAGTCTCTCTTTTCACTCCTTTAGTCCACCTCGATTTCACCCACTCTGATAGCGTCAGTTATTACCATTCTACAAAGATCGAAATCTTGATCTTCAGCTGAGACTACATTCCTAACAGCCAAACCTTTATTTTAATTTTCTTACTGAGCTTTTCCAGCTGGATGATGTGCAAGAATCTTAAATTCAGAATATCCCGAGCTGAATTTATTATCTTTACTCTCATTCTTTCTCTTTCTTTGTTACCTGTCTGGTTTTATACTATCATGATTCGCATTATCCCTATTATCCAACTTTGAAAGCTCATGGTTACCTTCAACCCATCCTTTTCTCCTCTTGACATCAATAACTTGGTCCTGCTGATTCTTCCTACTAAATACTCTCTAATCTGCCCCCCTATAGACCCACTGCTACTGTGCTAGTGCAACATCTGTTATTTCTCCCTACAGAACTGCAGTGTTCTCTTAACTAGTCTCCCTGTTTCAAGTCTCTCTCCATCTAATTATCTATTTTTAAAGATTATGAATATTCATGAGATACAAAGATGATTGTCACCCATCGTGCCCATGATGTGAGGGCCAGATTCATACTGGCAGCATACCCATTACCACAAATTGCATTTCTACCCCATGTCCCCCGCTCAATTATCCCCAACCTCCCTTTCCAACCCCGTTTCCCTGCCCCCCGCATTCCACTTTGTAGCCCAAGGAATGTTCTCTCCCTCTGCAAGTCCAATGCACCACTGTGGTCTTTCTTTCCTTCCTTCTTTCTCTCTTTGCTCCCACATATGAGTGAGTACATGCGGTATTTATCCCTCTGTGCTTTGATTATTTCACTCAACATAAGTTTCTCCAGGCTCATCCATGTCATCACAAATGGGACTATTTCATTCTTTTTTATGGCAGAGTAGTATTCCATGGTGTATATATACCACAGTTTCCTTATCCAATCACCCACCAATGGACATTTCAGTTGGTTCCATATCTTGGCTATTGTAAACAGCTGCAATGAACATGGGAGTGCAGGTATACCTTCAAAATGATGATTTCCATTCCTCTGGGTATATACTCAGAAGTGGGATTGCCAGATTGTATGGAAGATCTATCTGTAGTTGTTGCAGAAACCTCCATACTGATTTCCATAGTGGTTGTGCTAATTTACAGTCCCACTGACAGTGTAGGAGTGTTCCCTTCTCTCCACACCCTCGCCAGCATTTGTTATTCACCATCTTCTTGATTACAGCCAGTCTAATTGGGGTGAGGTGATATCTCAATGTAGTTTTAATTTGCATTTTCCTGATGACTAGTGATGTTGAGCATTTTTTATGTACCTGTTGGACATTTCTATGTCTTCCTTTGAAAAATGTCTAATCAGCTCTTTTGCACATTTTTTAATTGGGTTATTTGGTTTTTTACCGTATAATTGTTTGAGTTCCTTGTATACTATGGATATTAATCCCTTGTTGGATGCATAGTTAGCAAAATTTTTCTCCCACTCTGTGTGTTGTCGTTTCACTCTGTTGATTGTTTCTTTTGCTGTGCAGCTTTTAAGTTTGATATAGTCTCATTTGTTTATTTTCCATTTTGAGTTGATTTTATTATATGGTGAGAGGTGCACGTCTAGTTTCATTCTTCTGCATATCGATATACAATTTCCCCAACACCATTTATTGAAGAGGCAGTCTTTTCCCCAATGTATGCTTTTGTTGCCTTTGTCAAATATCAGATGGCTGTAAGCCTGAGGAGTGATTTCTGGGTTCTTTATTCTGCTCTACTGGTCTGTCTATTTTTATGCCAGTACCATGCTGTTTTGGTTACAATAGTTTTGTAATATAATTTGAAGTCAGGTAGTGTTATGCCTCTGGCCTTATTACTACTACTACTACTACTATTATTATTATTATTATTATTGTTAATTTTTGGTCACGATTGCTTTGGCTATTTGGATTCTTTTGTTTTTCCATATGAATGTTCAGATTGTTTTTTTCCATTTTTGTGAAGAATGTCATTGGTATTTTGATGGGGAATGCATTGAATCTATAGTCTGTTTTAAGTAGTATAGACATTTTCACAATGTTAATTCTTCCAATCCAAGCGCATGGAATGTCTTTCCATTTTTTTGATTCTTCTATAATTTCTTTCAATAGTGGTTTCTGAACCACTGTAGAGATCTCACTGTAGAGATCTTTCACCACTTTGGTTAAATTGATTCCTAGTTATTTTATTTTTTTGTGTGACTGTTGTAAGTGGGCTGACTTTCTTGATTTCTCTTTCTGTTAGCTCATTACTGGAGAATATAAATGCAACTGATTTAGGGGCATTTATTTTGTATCCTGAAATGTTACTGAAATTATTAACCAGCTCTAGGAGTTTTTTGATACAGTCTTTAGGTTATTATATATATACTATCAAGTCATCTGCAAATAGGGACAGTTTGACTTCATCTTTTCCAGTCTAGATGCCCTTTATTTCTTTTCCTTGCCTGATTGCTCTGGCTAGTACCTCCAGTACTATGTTAAATAGAAGCAGTGAGAGTGGGCATCCTTGTCTTGTTCGTTTTCTTAGTGGAAAAGCCTTCAGTTTTTCCCCACTCAGAAAGATGCTGGTGGTGGGCTTGTAATAGATGGCTTTCATTGTGTTGAGATACTTTCCTTCTATACCTAATTTTTTGAGAGTCTTTATCATGAAATGATGTTGAATTTTGTCAAATGGTTTTTCAGCATCTACAGAAATATAATCATATGGTTTTTGCCCTTCATTTTCTTGATGTGATGTATCACATTTATTGACTTTTATATGGTGAACCATGCTTGCATCCCTGGCATGAATCCCAGTTGATCATGGTGTACACTTTTTTTGATGTGTTACTTTATTCCGACTGCTCGTATTTTGTTGAGGATTTTTGCATCTATGTTCATCAAGGATATAGGTCTGTAATTTTCTTTTTTGTTGTTGTGTCTCTATCTGGTTTTGGTATCAGGGTTATGTTGGCCTCATAGAATGAGTTTGGGAGAATGGGTTCTGTTTCAATTTTTTGGAATATTTTAAGAATTGGTATTAATTCATCTTTTTTTTCTTCCAAATTTTATTTTATTTTGTCAATATACAATGCTGTTGATTATTGTGGCCAATTACTTTAAAGGTATGGTAGAATTCAGCTGTAAAGCCATATAGACCTGGGCATTTTTTCTTGGAAGATTACTGATTACCACTTCAATCTTGTTGCTTGTTATTGGTCTGTGCAGGTTTTCTGTCTCTTTTTGGTTCAGTCTGAGTAGTTTGTGTGTGTCCAGAAACTTATCCATATCTTCTGGGTTTTCATATTTGTTGTCATACAGTTGTTTATAATAGTCTCTAATGATTCTTCATATTTCTGTGGTATTGGCTGTAATGTCTCCCTTTTCATTTCTGATTTTTATTATTTGAGTCTTCTCTCTCTCTTTCTCTCTCTTTCTCTCTCTTTTTGTTAACCTAGCTAACTATTTGCCTATTTTATTTACCTTGTTGAAAACCCAAATTTTTGTTTTGTTGAACTTTTCTATTGTTTCTTTGGGTCTCTGTTTCACTTAGTTGTGCTCTGATTTTAATTATTTCTTTTTGTCTACTACCTTTAGGTTTTGATTGCTGTTGTTTTTCATGTTCTTTAAGGTGAAGTGTTAGACTTCATCTGAAGTCTTTCCATTCTTTTGATGTAAGTGTTTCTTGCAAAAAATTTGCCTCTTAACACTGTTTTTGCAGTATCCCACATGTTTTGGTATGATGTATCATTATTTTCATTAGTTTCAAGAAATTGTTTGATTTCCTGTTTAATTTCTACTTGAACCCATAGGTCATTCAGAAGCCTATTGTTTAGTTTCCATGTATTTGTACAGTCTCCAGAGTTTTGCTTATTATTAATTTCCAGTTTTATTCCATTGTGGTCTGGAAAGATACTTTGAATGATTTCAATGTTTTTGAATTTGCTGAGACTAGATTTGTGACCTAATATGTGGTCTATCCTGGAGAATGTTCTGTGTGGTGATGAGAAGAAAGTTTATTCTTTAGTTGTTGGGTGAAATGTTCTGTATATATCTGCCAGGTCCAGTTGGTCTAAGGTATGGTTTAAATCCTGTGTCTCTTTGTTGATTTGTTGCCTGGAAGATCTGTCACATACTGATAGAGGGGAGGTTACGTCACCCACTATTAGTGTATTAGGGCCTATTTCTTTCTTAAGGTCTAAGAATGTTTGTTTTAAATACCTGGGTGCTCCAGTATTAGGTGCATGCATATTTATAATTGTTATGTCTTCTACCTGGATAGATCCTTTTATCACTATATAGTCACCTTCTTTGCCTCTTTTTATGTTTTTTCATTTAATGTCTATTTTATCTGATATAAAAATAGCTACTCCTGCTCTTTTTTCTTTCCATTTGTATGGTATATCTTTTCCATCCCTTCACTTTTAGTGTGTGTGTGTCTCTATATGTGAGATGGGTCTCTTGAAGACAGCATACACTTGGGTGTAGCTTTTTAATCCAATCAGTCAATCTGTGCCTTTTGAATGGGGAGTTTAATCTATTCACATTTAGGGTAGTTATTGACAGGTATTGTTTTATTCCTGTCATTTAATTGCTTTTTATTTAGATATTTTGAATGTCTTTTGATCATTACTTCCCCTTTTATATCTCTACTTCAATGTTAGTTGAAAATTTGAGGTGGTGTGATTTAGCTTCTTTCTCTTTCTCACTGGCATTTTTGTTTTAAAAGCAGGTTTTGCTCTTTCTTGTGTATCTGTGATAGTGGTCATCATTATTCAGATTCCAGATGCAGGACTCCCTTGAGAATTTCTTGCAGGGCTGGTCGTGTGGTGGTGAACTCCCACACTTTTCGTTTGTCTGGGAAATACACTATTTCTCCCTCATTTCTTAAGGACAGCCTTGCTGGGTAAAGAATTCTTGGATGACAATTTTTTTTTTAGTGTTTTCCATGTATCATTTCACTTTCTTCTGGCCTATAGGGTTTCAGTTGAGAAGTCTGCTCTTAGTCTGATGGGGGTCCCTTATAGGTGTCTTGATGCTTTTCTCTTGCTGTTTATAGAATTCTCTCTTTGTCTCTGAATTTTGCAAATTTGACTATAATGTGTCTTAGAGAGGATCTTTTTGGATTGAATCTGTTTGGGGACCTTTGAGCTTCCCGGATCTGAAGGTCTGCATCTCTCCCTACCCCTGGGAAGTTTTGTGCTATTATTTCCTTGAATAGGTTTTCAGTACTTTTTCCTTTCTCCTCCTCTTCTGGAATACCCACAATTCAGATGTTAGGGTGCTTGAGGTTATCAGCTGTCTCTCTTAGATTTTCCTCTTTATTTTAAATTCTTTTTTCTTTCTTTCTTTCTTTTTTTGGTCTGCCTGGGTTATTTCAAAAAGACCATCTTTGAGATCTGAAATTCTTTCTTCTGCTTGCTCTACCCTGCTGCTCAAGCTCTGTGTTCTATTTTATATTTTATTGAGAGAATCTTTCATTTCTAGGAGTTCTGCTACACTCTTCATTAAGGTATTAATCTCTGTAAATTTCCTCTTACACATTCTGGATATTTTTTCTTGTTTCCTTATGTTCTCTTATTGAGTCTTCTTTTATCTCTTTGAGTTTTCTTAAGATCATTGCTCAGAATTCCTTTTCAGACATTTCAAGGATTCCTTGTTTTATGGGGCCTGGAATTTGATCATTACTTTATTCCTTTAGTTGTATCATATCTTCTTGTTTGTTTGTAGTTCTAGTATTTTTTCATTGATGTTTGGTCATCTGGTAGAGGACTTGCTTTTTTCTGTTACTCTAGGGTTGGCTATGAGGATAAAGATTTCCTTCTCTCTTTGCTCACTCTACTGGTGATTATTCTTTTATCCATGTAGTCATGTGAGTGGCAGGTTTCCTGTAGAGTGGCCTTGGCTACTACTGTGGTGTTGAACTGTCCTTGTGGTGACAGAATTGTGGCGTTGTCTATATTACACCACCTTGGCTCCTGTTCCAGCTTTCTGTAGCCATAGACTAAGCCCCTGGTGCCATGAAAGTCTCAGCTCACCTCGGCAGCTGTGGGGCTGTGGGCTCTTCTCTTCCCTCTGGGGTCTTAGACTGGGCCCTGGTGCTGCGTGGATCTTGGCTCACCTTGGCAGCTGCTGGGCAGTGGGTGCTTCTTTCCCTCCAGGCCTTAGACTGGTCCCCTGGTGCTGCACAGGTCTCAGCTCACTGTGGTGGCTGCTGGGCCAGTGGGTACTTCCCTTTCCTCTGGGCCTTAGAATGGACCCCAGTGCTGCATGTGTCTTGGCTCACCTTGGCCTAAAGCTATTATAAAAGGCAGTGAATTCCAAGGATGTGACATCAGTAAAAAAAAGTCAGAGAAGTGGATTACATGGCTCTGTTCCTACATAACAATTAATAAACAAACAAACCAAAAAGTCAGAATTAGCTTTTGCAGAACTATGAAATCTAGTCAATAATTTGAAACAAGCAGGAGAAAACTTAATGACAATAAAAGCAGCTGCCATTGTGGTAAGAGAACACTGGCATTTTAGATTGTCTGCCAACCATCCTTCAACCTCAGATTTGTGGTGCCTAAGAAGTTAGCAGCCTGCACTCCTAGTACAGGCTACTAGTGCCAAAGGAAGCAATACAGACTTAAGAATCATGGTTGACTGTTTTGGCCTATCTGTTATAAATGTGTCTCTCCACAGATCATGATAGACACATGGGTTGCCCACATAGCTCCCACACTCAGATGTGCTACTGTGGGAGACAGTGGAATTCCCCGTGTATTGGGCCAGTTGGTCATGGGTCTGTACTCACACACCTCCTTCCCTGGGCTTTGCTGGTGATCCTTCTTGCATCTATGCAGTTGAGTGTCTGGTGGTCCATCTGCATGTTGGCAGTGGCTGCTGCTGTTGGTGTCAGGAAAACCTAGTGGTGGTAGTGGCTGAGGTGGTTGCTGTGATGGGCCACCCATGTAGTGATAGTGACTGCAACAGCCACCTCCAGAGCTATATTGACTGCACTGGCCACCTGTGCAGCTATGGTGTCTGCAGGGGTAGCAGGTTTCCCATGCAAGAATTGTGTCTGTGACAGTGGTAGTGGCTCAAGCTGCCTCCTGTGTGGTTGTGGGGTCTACTGCAACAGCAGACTTCCTGCAAGGCTGTGGTGGTGGCTATAGTGGCCTCCCACATATCTGTGGTGTCTACATCACTATCAGTGTTCCCATACAGTGTCAACAGTGGCAGCAGCTGCCATGGCCTTCTGCAGAGCTGATGTGTTCACTGTGGTAGCAGAGTTCCCATGCAGCAGTGGCAGTTGCAGCAGCCTCCCATGGGGCTGTGGTGTACATGGCTGCAGTGGGCTTTCTTCAAGGCAGCTGTGGCTGTGGTGGTGGCAGCAACAGGACACCCAAAGGGCTGCTGCTCTGTGGGGAGCTGCTCTGTGGGAAAATCAGCAACAGTTCTGGGACTGGACAATGGCTTCAGTGACTGCAGCAGCAGTGACAGTGAGCCCTTTTTGATCTTCTTCTGTGGGAGGAATGCACCCTGGATACCTCTAGTCTGCCATGTTCCCAGAAGTCCCCTAGACAGACTTTAAAACAACTCTTAATATGTTCAAAAAGCTATGAGAATAAATGAACTTAAAAACTAAATGAATCAGGAAAGTAATATATAACCAAAATGAAAATACGAGAGATGGAAATTATGAAAGAAACCAAATAGAAACTGTGGACCTAAAAAATAAAGTAACTGAAATGAAAAATTAACTGAGAGATTAAACAGTGGATTTGAGCAAGCAGAAGAAAAAACTCAGTGAACTTGAAGATAGGTCAATTGAAATTATCAAATTTGAAGAAAAGAAAGGTAAAAGAATGAAGAATGGTGAACAAAGCTTAAGAAACTTGTGAGATACCACCAAGCAGACTAATATATTCATTATGGAATTCCCAAAAGGAGAAAAAGAGGGAAAGGATAGAAAGATTATATCAAAAAGTAATTGCCCCAAATTTCCCCAATATGATTAAAGTCATAAATATTTGCTCAATGAACTCCAAGTAGGATAAACCAAAGAGGCCCACTCTGATACATATTATAAGCCAACTGTTGAAAGGCAAAAAAGAATTTTGAAGACAGCAAGAAAGAAGGAAATCATTATGTGCAAGTGATCCTCAATAAGACTATCAGCCACTTTCTTTTCAGAAACATTAGTGACCAGAAGGCAGGGGATGACATATTTAAAATACTGAAAACAAAATAAAACAAAACCCTATCAACTGAGAATTCCATATGTAGCAAAACTGTTCTAAAAAGAGTGAAATTAAGATACTCCCTGATAAACAAAAGCTGTGGGAGCTAATTATTACAAAACCTACCCTAAACAAAATGCTAATAAGAACCTTTAGGATGAAAGTGAAAGAATGCTAGACAGTAACTCAAAGCTATATAAGGATATAGAGATGTCTGGTAAAGGTGAATAAATGGGTAAATACAAAAGCGAGTATTGAAGTGAGCATCCTGGCATGTGTATAGGCAATGATGAGGACAGTGCAACTGGAGTGGAATAAACCAGCAAGAGATATACAGGGAAGGAGTCAGAGAAAGGAAGGGGTTTCAGATCAGATACCATGGCCTTGTAGTGTATTGTGGGTGGAATTATGTATCCCCTCCCCCCCAAATTCATATGCTGTAGTCCTAATCCCTAGTACCTCAGAATATGACCTTATGTGAAAATATGATCATTGCAGATGTAGTAAGCTAAGATGAAGTCATAGGCAAGCAGGGTGGGCCCCTAATCCTAGATGAATGATGCCCTTATAAAAAGGCAAAATTTGGACACAGACATAAACACAAGAACACCACGTTAACATGAAGTCACAGGTTGGGGTGATGTTCCTATAAGCCAAGGAAAGTCAAAGACTGCCAGCAAAACATCTGGAGCTAGGACAGAGAAGTGGAACTGATTCTCCCTCACAGTCCTCAGAATGAACCAACCCTTTTGATGCCTTGATCATGGACTGTTGGTCTCCAGTACTATGAAACAATAAATTTCTGTTTAAGCCAAACCGTCATCATCATCATCCCTCTTTAGTGAGGTCATGCAACTCTTAAAGCTGTGAGAAGTTGGTGGAGGAGAATGTACACCTCTCTCAGAGGCACAGACCCATGCCTGCAGCACCAGTGAGCCTTCCTGGGGCAACTTGCCCTAGCACAGGTCTGCAGAGGAACCCAGTATCTCTCCTGAGGTCACAGAAGCCCACCCACAACCCCAGCCACCTCATGCCAGGCAGCTCATTTTAGCTGAGGAGCTCCAGAGCAACCTATTACCTCTCTTTGGGTCACAGGGTCCTGCCCACAGCACAGCAGCCTCACCCAGGGTGACAACATCGGCTGAGCAGCTGCAGAGAACCATAGCATCTCTCTTGAAGGTTCAGGGCCCCACACATGACCACAGCAACCTTACCCAGAGTGGCTCATGCTGGCTGAAGAGGTGCAGTTAGCTCCAACATCTTTCTTGGGGGCACAGGGTCCTGCCCATGACCAAGAAGCCTTGCCCCGAATGGCCACTTCAGCTGAACAGCTACAGAGGGCTGCAGCATTCCTCTTGGGGGTGAAAGGTCCCACCCAAAACTGCTACCACCCAACTCAGAGTGGCAGTGGCGCTACAGAGCAACACAGTGCCCCTCCTAAGCATACAGGTCCCCATGCATGAATCCAGGGACCTTCACTAAGTGTCACTCAAGCAGCAGATCAACAGAACACCCTAACAATTGAATTATGTTTCAATAAAAAAATTACTTTTACAAGTGCATCAATAAGAATAAAATATTCAGGAATAGATTTAACCAAGGTGGTGCAAGACTCATAACGCTGAAAACTATAAAACGTTGCTAACAATATTAAAGACAAATGAATAAATGCTCATGGATTTGTAGGTTTAATATTGTTAAAGTGTTTATTAGTCCATTTCTGTTGCAGAGAATAACAAATATAACAAAATACCTAAAACTGTGTAATTTATAAAGAAAGAATACTTATTGCTTATAGTTTCAGAGGCTAGGAAATCCAAAGTCCAGGCAATACATCTGGTGGGAACCTTGTTGGTCGTTAGTGACTCTTCACAGCACAGCAGGGTTTCACATGACAGATGGCATAAGCAGAGAGAAAGCTAACTCCTCACTCCTTCTCCTTTAAATGGTCTTAGAACCATGCTTATGACAACCATTAAACCATCAATGGATTAGTCCATTTACATGTGCATGGTCCTCACAATCTAATCACCTCTTCACAGCCCTACTTTTCAACTATCATAATAGGATTTCCCATCCTCAACAGTTACAGTTGGGATTAAGCTTCAATGAGTTTAGAGGGATATTCAATCCACAGCAAGGTGTCAATACTACCCAAAGCAATCTACAGATTCTATGTAACCCCTATCAAAATCCCAATGACACTTTTTTCCATGCAGAAATAGAAAAACCAATCTTAAAATTCATATGGAATGTCAAAAGGGACTCCGAAAAGCCAAAGCAATCTCGACAAAGGAAAACATAGTTGGACGTTTTGTGGCTCCTGATTTCAAACTTATTGCAAAGGTACAGTAATCAAAACAGTGTTGTACTGGCATAAATATCCACGTATAGTCCAGTGGGATAGGACATGGACCAACAGAATAGAGCATAGAGGAGAGAAATAAATCTGACAAATATGTCAAGTAATTTTTAACAAGAGCACTAAGACCATTTAATGGGGGGAAGAATAGTCTCTTCAACAAACGGTGCTAGGAAAACTGGATATACACAGGCAAAAGCATGGAATTGAACCCTTGACTTAGACCATATGCAAAATTTATCTAAAATGGATCCTAGACCTAATTGCAAGAACTAAAACTCTTAGGAGAAAACATAGGGAAAGGCTTCTTGACATTGGTTTTGGCCATGTTTTCTTAGATATGACACTAAAAACCCAGGCAAAAAAAGAAAAAAAAACCCAGATAAATTGGACTTCATTAAAACATTTGTGCATCAAAGGATGCTGTTGACCAAGTGAAAAAGTAATTTATGGGATGGAAGAAAATATTTGCAAATAATGTATCTGACAAGGAATTAATATCCAGAATATATAAAGAACTCCTATAGCTCAACAACAAATAAAAATTAAACCAATTGAAAAATGGGCAAAGGACTCAAATAGACATTTCTTTATGTAAATGAAGACTACAATGAGATACTATTTCATACTCACTATAATGGCTATTATCCAAAACAGAAAATAACAGATGTTGGCGAGCATGTTAAAATTGGAATCTTTGTTTATTGCTGGTAGGAATGTAAAATGGTACAGCCACTGTAAAAAACATAATGGAATATCCTCTAAAAATTAAGCATTGAGTTGGCTGGTTGGCTCAGCTGGTTAGAGCACAGCCTTATAATACCAAAGCCATGGGTTCAGATCCCCGTACTGGCCAGCCACCAAATAAAAATAAAAATATTTTTTTAAAATAAGAATTAAACATTAAATTATCATATAGTCTAGCAATTTCACTTCTGGGTACTTGCCCAAAATAATTAAAAGCAGGTACTCATGCAAATATTTATACACCCATGCTCATTCCAGCATTAATCACAATAGCTAAAAGTTGAAAGCAACCTAAGAGTTCCATCAATAAATGACTGGATTAACAAAACATTTGATATACATAGAAAATTGAATACTATTTTTATTCAATTCAATTTCTTATAATGGAAAGAAATTCTAACACAGTACAACATCAACAAACCTTGAAGATACTACGCTTAGTGAAATAAGCCAATTACAAAAGAACAAGTATTATATAATTCCACTTGCATAAGGCAGGGAAAGCAGTCACATTCATAAAGATGGAAAGGGGAAAATGGGAAATTATTATTTAATGTCTATGGAGTTTCAGTTTGGGAAGATGAAAAATATCTAATGATGGATTTAATGATGGTTGCAAAACACAGAATGTATTTGTCACTGAATTGTTTACTTAAAAACAGTAATAATGGTAAATTTTATTTTATGTATATTTTGTCACAATAAAGAAAACTACATGTGTGTATGGTAGAAAAATGAAGACATGAACATACGAAGAAGGGAACAATGTAACAGAAACAGATGCCTGGAGAGAAGCTGTGAGACTTCTACACAAACAAGGTTTGGGATTATGCCTGTACCATGAGAAGTGTTTGGAGTGCAGGGTGTTGGGGAGACAGGTGCACCAGGGGAACATTGGGGCACAGCAAGGACAGCTGATCTGCCCTCCAGTCAGCACATGACCACTCAGTGAAGACTGGTCAGGAATATAGAACTGCAGGGGTGCAGTTTGCTGAAAAGACTCAGGCCCAGAGCAGAGTTTCCACACAACCCAGGTGTACCAGACCTCATGAGACCCTGAAGTGCTTACAAGGTCAACAATTAAAACTTGAGCTGCACAAAAAGCCTTCCCCAGAGAATCATCAGCAAAGCAGCATTTTAGCTCAACCACTGGCTCAAGTGCTAGTTCCCCTAGGAAGTTTCACCTGTTTTAGAAGTAAGCAAAGGACCACAAATTAGTTCCAGTGCAGAGTTCAAGTGGTGGGAACAGCAAATAATCCAACAGAACTAAAAGAAAAAACAAAATACCCACAGATCAGAGACAAAGTTTGATATTAATGAGTAAAGGTCTAACACCACCAAAGAGCATCTATAACACCTGGAAGTCCCCTGGGCTCCCTAGCTGGGTGGAGGGAGAGCTGTGGGCTTCAGCTTCTCCCCCCAATGAGTGCACCCAGCCCAGCAACAACAATCGAGCTGCCACCAGAAGCACTGTGGTCTCCCAAGCCATGGCAGTGGGGGTCTAACAGCCTCAGCTACATCCCCCCTGACATCTGCTACAAGCCCAGTGACAACCACCAAGCTGTAGCCAGAAGCACTCTGGGATCCTGAGCTGGGGCAGTGGGGGGCTGAGGGCCTCAGCCATGTCCCCCTGACATCTGCAACAAGCCCAGTGATGACCACTGAGCTGGCACTGGAAACACCCTGGGCTTCTGAGCTGGGGTGGTGGGGCTTAGGACTTCAGCCACAACCCCCAACATCTGCATCCAGCCCAGCAATGACTGAGCCACTGCTGGAAACCCCCTGGTCTCCCCTGCTGAAATGAGGGGGGTGACATGGGCTTTGATCACACTCCCCCTCCTTCCTCCTCCGCCCACCATATTTCACTCCCACTTTCCTGCTCCCCCTCCCCACCAATGGTTCCACAACAACATCTTAGAATGTAAAAAACTAATAATATTAATAATTAAATAAATTTAATTTAATTTAATTTAAAAATAAATTTAAAAAATAAAAATGAGAAGAAATTTTTCTGTTAAAAATAAAGAATAAATGCAGTATCAAAAAGTCCAGGCAAACAAAAAAATTACTGTAAAGCTACCGTAATAAGAATGGATCAAAGATCTAAATATAAGAGCCATGGCTATAAAATTCTTAGAATAAAACATAAGGGTAAATCTTCATGAGTTTGGATTTAGCAAAGACATTTTAGATACAACACCAAAAACATGAGCAAGAAAAGAAAAATAGTAAACTGGACTTCATAGAAACTAAAATCTTTTGTGTATCAAAGGACACTATGAAGGTAGTGAAAAGACAACCTACAGAATGAGATAAAGTATGTGTAAATCACCATTATAGGCTGAATTGTATCCCCCCAAAATTCACGTGTTGAAGCCCTAACCCAAAGTATCTCAGAACGTAACTGTATTTGGAGATAGGGCCTTTGAAGAGATGATTATGTTAAAATGAGGTTTTTAGGGTGGGCTTTAATCCAATCTGACTGGAGTCTTTATAAGGAGAGGAGATTAGGACCCAAGAGACAAAAGTGATGTCTGCAGAGGACACAACAAGGAGGTGGCCATCTGCAGACCAAAAAGAGAGGCCTCAGAAGAAACTAAACCTGCTGACACCTTTATCTTGGGCTTCTAACCTCCAGAACTGTGAGAATATAACTTTATGTTGTTTTAAGTTGCCAAGTCTGTGGTATTTGTTATGGCAGCCCTAGCAAACTAATATAATCATATATCTGATAAGGGTCTTGTATCCAGTAAAAATACAATACTTAATACTTAAGAACAGAACAACAAAGAGTCTAATTAAAAAATAAGCAATGGACCTGAATAGCATTTCTCCAGAGAACGAATACATGGCCAACAAGCACATGAAAACATGCTTAATATCATGCAAATCAAAACCATACTGAAGTACCACTTTACAACCAGTAGGATGGCTATAATCATAAAACACAGAAAATAACAAGTGTTCATAAGGAATGTGAAAGAATTGAAACCCTCTTACATTGTTAGTGAAAATGTAAAAGGGTGCAGGCAGTGTGAAACAATTTGTCAATTTCTCAAAAAGTTAAAGATAGAATTTCCATATGACCCAGCAATTCCATTCTTAGATATATATCTAAAAGACTTAAAAACAAGTGTTTAAATAAAAACTTCTACACAAATGTTCACAGCAACATTATTCACAATAGCTAAAAGGTAGAAATAATCCAAACGCCCATCAACTGATGAATGTATAAACAAAACGTTGTATATCCATATAGTGGAATATTATTCTGCCATAAAAAAGGTATCCATGCTACAACATTGATGAATCTCAAAAACATTTTGCTAAGTGAAAGAAGCCAGACATAAAATGTCACATATTGTGTGATTCCATTGATATAAAATATACGAAATAAGTAAGTCCATTGAGACAGGATATAGATTAATAAATGGTTGCCAGAGGTGGGGGTGGAGTGAGGATGGGGGAGAGAATGATTAATGAATACAAAATTAGAATTAAGTAGAAGTGATTGTTTTACAACACTAAATAAACTAGGTGCCACCATTGAATTTTATACCTTAAAATGGTAAGTTTTGTGTTATGTGAATTTCACCTCGATAAAAATAAAGGCAGCAAATTCCAACAACATGGATGGATCTCACAAACAATAATGGTCAGTGAGTGAAATCAGACATAAAAGAATACACAATTGATTATTTCATTTATGTGAAGCTTGAAATCGGGCAAAACTTTTCCTCTGTTAGAAGTCAGGATAGTGGAAAGCCTTGGGAAATAATGAGTGGAATAGGGCTTTTGGGGTGCTAATAATGTTTTGTTTCTTCATCCGGGTGTTAATTACATGGGTCTGTTTACTTTTTGAAAATTCATGGATCTGTAGAATTATGATATGTGTACTTTTCTGTTATGTATGTTGCACCTCAATTACAAAACTATCTAAATAAGTGTTGTAAGTTACTCAAAATTGGAGATATTCAAATTGTATGACAGATAGAATTGAAGCATCAGTTGGGTATTTTGAAAAGATCATATTTCTTAGCCTAAAGAAGCTATGAATTTATGACTTGCTCCAAATCACAGAGATAGCAACCATAGCAGTTTGAAAGAAAGATTTAGGGTGAGGTATGCATGTCTTGAAGAAAGGCCAGATGATTTGCTCCCACAAGGCTTCCCAGACCGGCATTATCCAGGCGAAATCACCAAGGTCAATGGCCTCTCCCTTTTCCCTGTAGATTAGGATATTTGACTGAATAAACTGTTGCTCTAAGTTTCATGGTCGTTAGATACTGTATGAAGTTGATGGAACTCAGAAGACAGTGATGTATCTATAATAATGTCTCCATTTTTACATTTACTATGTGAAATATATTACTAATATATTTCACAGGTGGTTATACCTTTTGCTCCAGCCTGATCGGTATATTTTTTCCTGGTAAGAACATGGCAAGGGAAACCAAATTATCTGAAAGTTTTTTGGAAAGTATGAAATCAGAGCTAGGAGAGTTAACTGTAGACAGTCTCTGATGAGAAAATACAATTCTGCAAAAACGTCAATTCTCCCTATATTAATCTACACATTTAATGTAACTTCCTTCAAAATCCAATGGGATTTGGGGAGGGCGGGCAGGGTATATGATATCTTTGTTCTGAATTTCTTCTGGAAGAAAAAATTCAAGAGAATGGCCAAAAAGATTCAGCAAAGGAACGATCACTGAGAGAGAACTTTGCCTACCAGATATCAAAACTACTACTACAATAATTAAAAGAGTCTACAACTGGCAGAAGAATAGACATCACTGGAACAGAACAAAAACTCCAGAAACAGATACACATATACACAGGAACTTAGTATAAGATGAATATAGGATTTCAAATCTGTGGAGAAGATAGGTCCAGTAAATGATGTTAGGAAAATTGGCTGTGAATCTGGAACAAAAATTAAATCCTCCCTTCTAACTATACACAAAAGTGAAACCCAGACGAAGTAAAAATTTAAAAATGAAGAAAAGTACTAAACTAAAATGTAGAAGACTTTCTGCAACTTGAAGTGGGAAGTTTTCTGTGTTTTTTTGTTGTTGTTCTTAAATATGATACAAAATCCAGATGCTCTAAAGGAAAAGACTGAGGGATTTGTGTACAAAAAAACCTAGAAAACTAACCAGCAATTTTCAACAAAGTTAACAGCCAAATGATAAAATGGAGAAAACAAGGTATAAAGCCAGTATGAGAGACAAAGAACTAATACACTTAATATATAAAGATCTCTTTTTATCAATGTGAAAAAAACTAATGCCCTAACTGGTATATGGACTAATTATGAACAGTTTATTCATATAGGAAATATAAATGATCATTAAGCATATAGAAATTCTTAACCTTGCTCATCATGAAAACATGGAAAGTGAAACAACAAAGATATATTTGTTTACATATGTAGAGCTAGGGCTGGGTCTGGTGCTCACAGACCCCTTGAGCCCATTCAAAAACCCTTCACATGCAGGTCTATGAGCTAGGTAACAGGAAAAGAACCTTGGAGCCTTGGTTGAAGAAAGAACAGTCTTTATTCAGCACACACACGTCTAAGAGCTAGGCAGTCCAAAGAGAAACTGAGAAGCTGCCACCAAAGTCCAAAGAAAAAACTGAGCAGCTGCCAGCAAAGTAAACATGCTCTATTTTTAGAAGTGAGCTCTACCAAGCTGCTTCACACACTGAGGAACACACAAGAATAGCAACAAGCTAAAAGTACCTGGGGTCACATGTGCACTAACTCCACCCCCACACAACTTGTTTACAAAGAATGTGCTGCACCACCCCCAACCAGACCTGAGGCTAGAGGACCTGACTAAACTATTCTATTTTCCTCACAATCCACTCCTTCAGGCCCCCTCGCCATACAATCTACATGTTCAGAATCTTCTGTGATGTTCCCTTAGCGAGGATAAATGACCCTTATATTCATATAACCTATTTTCTGTTCAATATTCCTTAAGGCTTGTCCTGTAGTTTTGTCCTTTCAATTATTAGCCACTCATGTCCGGTTAGTGGTCATCATTGGTGTGATTTTCCATAGTCATACTGATGGGAAGTTCAATCCATATTCAGTAGGCCAACACATTGATCACATGACTGGTGCAGTGCCTGCAGCCAGAACACTATGGGTGAAAAGACAGAAGGGTTATTGGTTCCAATAGGGTAAGTTCTTGCCCCTCTGGTAAGATACATGCCAGTTTGCCATCCTGAGAAAGGATGGTTGCAGGAATAGGTATCTTACCTGTTCTGGGGCCCCACAAGGCCATACAAGCAGAAGACCAGTAACTCTCTGACTTTGGCAGTGGTCCCACAAGATCCACCTGTCACTGTGTCAAGGGCGCTCTCACATGAGTTATCTGCCCATCAGGGGCACCCGTCTGCTCATCAGGAGCACATCTGCCCACCAGGGGCATTTTTTTCTCAGGTTTATGCAGCACCCAGTGGGCCGTCAACCACCCGATCTTGCAGCCAGCATGCTGCGTTATCCAATGTAGCCACCCAGCTACATCAGCTGCTGGAGCTCTCTCTAGCCATCTTACCTTAGCCAGTGTGTCAGCTTCATCATTGCTAATTCAGCATGGGGCCTCTGGCCCTTGCCTACCCCCCAAAGACAAGCACCTTGGCCTGCTCCCTAATCGAAATGGAACATTTCATCTGCCTCCTCAGGAGCAATCAAAACATCCTTTAAGTCCACTGAGTGTACCTTGCTACCTGTTTCCAGACGTTTAGTGAAATGCTGTTCAGGGCGCAATTGTTGTCACCAGACAAACAGAACCACATTTGGTTGCTGGTCAGTTTCCTTACTATCAACCCCTGCTGCAAGCAAGTCAAGCCACATCTGCTTACAGCTAGTCTTACTTGGTCCCCTTGGGATAAAATCCTGGGCATTTCTTGGGGGTTTGGTCTTAGCCACCTTTTGGACCCCTTTTGCTTGTCTCCTAACCTCTACTTTACCCAATGGCTATCATAGTCGTTACCTCATGTATAGGATGACCAATGTATGGGGCTAGTATGGCCATCAGTGACCCAAAGGGCATTGACAGGGCATTTTGAAGCACTATGTCTCTCATGCTGCCTGTAAAATTTTCATTGTCCAGGACATGGGTGTTCACATTAAACATGGACTGCCACAGCCCCAGATCCTGAATTATTTGAACCAACTCAGCATATGTTTGCCATTTACTAACACAGTTTGGGCAGCTGCACTCACCCATTCCATTAAGGAGTGATTATCTGGCCCTTGTGCATATCTGTGGCTATTCTGTAGCAGCTGCCTCAGGGATGGGTGCATGGTGATGGAGGCCAATTTTTCCATCTCCTCACCAGAGCACATCACACCATCCACCTCTAGGTCCCATAACTGCAGCAGCCAAGCAGCCAGGAGCTCCCCATGTTTCTGTCAAAACTGTCTTCCCAAGTCAACTAATTAAACCTGGGTGTATGGGACATAGGTGGTGAATTGGGTCACCTACAGATTGCCAACCGGCTGTCTATCCAGTCCCATAGGCTGCTCACATTTCACTTTCTGATGCCCAACAAGTTGTGCCTGGAGATGCACGGTCTCCCTCAACTCACCACTGGGTTTGTCATCCTCCTTGGTGTGAGAAGCAGGAGTGGCCAGTCACTACACGTCATCCTCCAGGACATTTATCTGTATTTCCAACAACTCTGCTTTCTTCTTCAGATCTCAATCAGCTTGCAGTAGAGTGAGCAGTAGCCAGGCTCTGGTCAGCAGAAATGTGGCCACCAGGCACCACATGCTCAAGGACAGCCACATTTCCTCCCCCTCCCAAGGGGTTTTCTGCTGTAGTGCCTGGTCTATGCTGCCTTGTAGTATAATGAGCAGCAACCAGATCCCAGTCCACAGGAAAGTGGTCACAGGGCACAACATATTCAAAAGTAGCCACATTTCCTCCTTCTCCCAAGGGCTTTTGGCTCCTAAACCTGCTCAGAGTCCTGCCAACTACACCAATTGTAGAGCTAGGGCTGGGTCTGGAGTTCACAGACCCCTTGAGCCCACTCAAAAACCCTTCACATGCAGGTCTATGAGATAGGTAACAGGAAAAGGGCCTTGGAGCTTTGGTTGAAGAAAGAATAGTCTTTATTCAACACACACATCTAAGAGCTTGTCAGTCCAAAGAGAAACTGAGAAGCTGCCACCAAAGTCCAAAGAAAAAACTGAGCAGCTGCCAGCAAAGTAAACATGCTGTATTTTTAGACGTGAGCTCTGCCAAGCTGCTGCTTCACACACTGAAGAACACACAAGAATAGCAACAAGCTAAAAGTAACTGGGTGCACATGTGCACTAACTCCACCCCCACACAACTTGTTTACAAAGAATGTGCTGCACCACCCCCAACTGATCCTGAGGCTAGAGGGCCTGACTAAACTACTCTATTTTCCTCACAACATATTAAATGGTTACAGGTGAAAACAGACAATGTTGAGAAAGAAGATCATATATTTTTGGTAGGATCTAAATGAGTGCAGCTTTTCTCTGGAGGGCAATTTGGTACTATCTATTTATATATTAAATGTGCAAACTTTTTAACCCAGGAATTCCACTTTGGGGAATTTATCTTACAAAAGTAACTGAAGAAGTGACCAAAGTTAAATTCACAAGTATGATAACCAAAGCAATGTTTATGAGGAAAAATTGAGAACCCAAAGGTGCATTAATAGAGATTAATAAATGATGGTATATTCATACTTTGAAATATTTTGCACATTGTAATGTTATATAACCATTGAAAGAATGAGGTAAATCTCTATTTACTGACTTGGAGAAATTGTACATGTATATTAACTAAAGTGTTAACATGTCTCCTCATCCTCCCCTTTTCCTGGGAATTGAATGTGGGTAGGAAAAGCACTTTCATCTTTACTTTATACATTTCTAAAATTATATTTTGCTTTTATAAGATATATATGCCACTTTTTAGATTTAAAAGTGAAAATCTAGGAATAGCAGAGAAAATGTAATATAAAGTTAAATTTAAAAGGAAAGATAAAAACTGTATTTACATTGTGATATCACATTTTAAAATGTATATATTAAAAATGAATAAAACTGGGGAGAATACACCAAATTTATAATAGTGGTTATTTCTGGTTATGAGTGTTTTTTATTATTTTCTTCATTATATTTTACATTTCAAATCTATTTTATAATGAGTATATATTCCTTTTTATAATAAAGTAATTCTTTTTTTAAAGATAAAGGGTAAGCATGAATTTGGAAAATGGCAGATAAAATCAAATTCTGCATGTGAATTTTATAGCAGCTTTATTCATAATCACCATAACTGGAAGCAACCAAGATGCCCTTCAATAAGTGAATGAATAAGCAAATTGTAGTATACCAACAAAATGAAATGTTATTCAGTGATTAAAAAAGAAATGAGGTATTGAGCCACAAAACCACATCAATGAATCTTAAATGCAAATTGCTAAGTGAAAGAAGCCACTCTGAAAAGACTACATACTGTATGATTCCAATTATATGACTTTCTAAAAAATGTAAAACTATAGTCATGATAAAAAGTTCAGTGACTGCTAGGGGTTCAGAGGATAGAATAGGTGAAGCACAGGGAATTTTTAGGGTAGCGAAACTATTCTATATGATACTACAATGGTAGATACATAATACTATGCATTTGTCAAAACCCATAGAATTTTACAGCACAAAGACTAAATCTTGATTATGCAAATTTTTGAAAAATTATTTCGGAGATTGAGGGATCCTAGGGATGGAATACAGAATGTGACAAAACAATATAACTGCTAAAATGTGTGAATTAATCTTACTGAAGGGTGTGAGGAGAAAGGTGCTGACTTAAGTAATTTTGGAAATGAGTGGAGTCTGTTAAGACTAAAGGCAAAAGAAACTGTGCATAAGCACTCTATTTGATAAAGTTGTTTCCTATAGGGGTACAGGTTAACAACTCTGATACTGCTATACATGTGTACTGGTATTGAACAATTAAATAAATGGATGGCAGATGGTGGAAGCCAGGTTTCTCACTGTTGTAGTTGAGAGGTTACAGTTAAGTAAGTGGAGGAGGCTTGAATGATTCATATAGATTATCGCTGGTACTTCTGGTAATGGACTATAAATGGAGACATCAGTAACATCTCATGTTTAGCTTAATATAGATACAGATAATTACCTATAGAAGAAATATTTATAGAAATGTGTATATACACTGGTTAGGATACACATATATTTCATTGTTCTGTTAGCTGAGAGGGCCTAGAATCAATATACCCTAGTAATAACAAGCACACATAGTACCCAGATCTTGGTTTCTAATGCACTCCTGCAGTAAATGGAACTAGAGCTTCTAGGAGACGTGTGCCAAGAAACATACATGATGATCCTGGCCAGAAAGGAAGCGCTCAAAAAAAAAAAAAAAAGAGGGAGATGTGTCAAAAGTCCTTGGGAGTCAACAACAAAAACACTCAATGGTCAAATCTAGAACAATTTGAGCAACAAAATAAAGTATTAGATTACAACCCAAAGTATAAAATAAATACCCATAGGACCATGCTGATATAAATACATTGTTAAATAAATAAATGGCAGCAACGAGACAGATCTCCCATGCAAAACTCCAAATACATTTCTTTGAACTCCAAATAAATTATGTAGATACTAATTGTAATTATTCTTTGTGTCCCTTACTCAATTACTCTCTAACTCCCTTTCCCCTTCCCCTTTCCCACTTCTAGTAACTACACACAAATACTGATAGTCAACTCTGTACCCCACATATATGTATAATCAATTATGTTTCAATTCAAAAAATAAATTTTTAAAAAAGAAATCATTTTTAAAGACAAATTATAAAGATGTTCAAAGGAGGAACTGGTTTGTATGAAAACGTACCGGCATACTTTTCATACTTTTTCAGATGAAGGAAGCCTAAGGGACTTACAGAACTTTCCAATCCTCTTTGTTAATTACAATCTCCACTGTAAAAAAATAAATAAAACCTAAAAACATGAGGTAAAAAATTATGTAGATGCTCCACCCTCAAGCAGGAGGAGCATAACTCTACAATTAATTGTGGGCTATGCACGATAACTTCCTTCCAAAGAGTACGATATCCAAAAGGGGAAAAATTAATAACTTCCAAGTGGATAAAACTGACACACGTTACCTCAGACTACGTGATAAAGGTCAACATCTACAGTAATAAGTCATATTGATAGTATGTACGCTTGTTACGATGTGATAAAAATGGCATTTTACCTCTGTGGTCTTCCTCCCCCAAAATCCATAATCCCAGTTTAATCATGAGAATACCAGACAAATCCCAGCTGAAGGACATTCCACAAAATACCTGACCAGTCTTCTCAAATTTGTCAAGGGCATCAGAAACAAGGGAAGTCTGAGAAGCTGTCACAGTCAAGGGGAGCCTAAGTAGACGTGATGACTAAATGTAATGTGGTATCCTGGATGGGACGCTAGAACAGAATAAGAACATTAAGTGTAAACTAAGGAAATCGGACTAAATAAAGCATGGACTTAATACTAATCTATCAGTATTGCTTGATTAATTGTAACATACAAGGATACTTCAAAAAGTTCATGGAAAAATAGAATTAGAAGATAATAAGAATCTTTCAATGAACTTTTTAAGGTACCCTCATACAAACTGTTGCAGTGGGCTACTGTGAACTCGAAGGGAGAGGCAGGAAACACCGAGGCTTAAAACAGGAAACAGTTTGTTGATATGCCAGCATTGACCCAGCGGACTCCTGTCCAAAGCCTGAGCCCCAAATGCAGCGGGGCTGTTATTTTTATATCATAGCATTTCCGGGTTTTTATAACAAGGCAGGAGGGGTGATCTCAAGTGGTTATGACTCTGTCTCAGGGTGGAAAATTACAGCAAGAGAAGTAGAAGAGAAAATCCTGTTACAGCAGTGTGTGTTAACCACAGTGTAAAACAAGGCCGGCTGCAGCTGTAGCTGGGTCTGTATGATATCCAGGTGAGGGTCTTCATTACAGCATAGCGTGGCACAGCTGGGCAAACATGAGTGCCTAATGGCCATAGCTGGGTGGGACACAGCTGGATAAGTACGAGCGCATCAATACCATACTAATGTAAGATGTCATTAATAGGGGAGAACTTGGTGTGGTATATATGAGAATTCTATACTGTCTCAACAATTTTTCTGTAAATCGAAAACTGTTTTGAAATAGTTTATTTAAAAAATTAGTCAAAGGAGCTGAAGCCATCTACATTTAGGGATATATCCAGAAATGGGATAAAGGGTATGAGTGAAGCAAGGCAATTTCCCCATGGCCTCTGGTCACATGATATGTGGTTCATACAGGTCAAGCCCCATGCAGAGGCAAATATCTAGAGGGGAAATGTATGAAGGGAGTTCATCAGTATAAGAGCATATGGAGGGGACTCTAAGATGGCAAAACCAAAGTTACACACACACACTCATACACATATTTGTGATTCAATTAACAATCCTCAAATAAGAAATTTGATGTGTGTTTCAGCCTGTCACTGGAACCAGGATGCTCTTTTCCAGACCCTTGGAAATCCTAGGGTAGCTTATAAAGAATATAAAGTGTAGTGACTCAGAATCTTAAGGTAATTTATTTGATGAAATGGCATTCACTTGGGTGTCATGCAAGACAAAGCACAAACTTTCTTTTTCACTCCAAAAAGACCAATCTAACTAAAGAATTATATATAGAATTTTAAAATATCTTCTACCATCACATCTTACATTCCACTCTCAGTTTCACCCTCCTCCCACCACCTTAACCACCACTGTGAATGACAGAGGGTAGGGGAATATTATTAAGAGAAAAAAAGATCAGGCCTTTTTTAAAGATCTTGTAGTTTGGGTCCTTCTCCCATTTACACATGGGAATTAAAATAAAATTAAAATTAAAAAATAGAACGAATAATGAATTTACCTAGATCTTATATGTCAATAAAGGTGTGAAATTTATTCCTGAATTGCTGTTTACTAAACTAGGATATGCAAGATAGAAATCTGTAATATGACTTCATTCTGGAACAACTTTGATCCCACACCTTGCAACTTCAGTGAGAAGCTGAAAAGTCCACTGGGAGAACATTAGCTTTTCAAAGAATGTTAGATATCTTTTGATCCCATTCTTGAACATTTCTGCCAACCGCGCTTCTGCTTACGCAGCTCCGGAAAGGAAAGTATCTTAAATTAATTGCTAGAAAGTTCTAGCCAAAATTCTGACTTTTTGTAACATGTAAATTGTTCTGCCCTCTGGAGGTACTACAAGTAAATGTTATCCCTTTTCTGCCTGAAAGGCTTTCAATTATTTGGAGAAAATATCCACAAACTCTAGTCTTTAGACTAAAGCATTTTGGACTCATTCAATAACTGTTCTGTTTGTAAACTAGTCACCATCTTGTTCATTGTCCAGGTTGTCTGTGTCCATCTTAATTGTGGCACTCTCATATGACCCAAACCTCCCAACATAAACTATCAAGTACAGAATAAAACATTAGGAAGGTCTTCCTTGTTCTGGACACACGCTTCTATTAATGAAGCCTAAGATTTCATTACCTGTGTGTGTACACTGTACCGTCACGTGGCTAGCTTATTAACTTACAGAAAATTAAACCTAGTGTTGTTCTTCACATATGCTATTGTTAGCCACATAACCACCTACCTTTGGTAACTGAATTTTTGATACAAGCACAGGACTTCACATTTGATACTATTCAATTTAATCCTGCTAGATTTGGATATTTTCTTTGCAGCCTCTAAAGACTTTTTGGATCTTGTTAGTGACATTAAGTGCATTTATTCTGCCTTCTAATTCTACATTATTTACAATGGAATGGGCATACTATTTTATATTTTCATGCTAGTCATTGAAAAATAACTTCGACTGGACAGAGCTGAGGTTGGAAACCTCTGCCCACTTTGGCACACTGTTGAACACTGTCAGTTCAAATTACTAACCCATCTGCTGTTCTGTCATTATCATCTACCTTATGTTACTCCATTTCATTCTTAAGGACATTTTGAGAAATTGTCAAAGGCTTTGCTGTGGTACACAGTATTTATCGCCTTCTGAGATCTCTGAGACATACCATATGAATTAGGCCACTGTGGACAGATGTATTGAAGGGCAGTTTCAAATAACAGGAAAGTCAGAAAGACAAAGCTCCAAATCGCAGTTATTGCTTTGTGACAGTTGATTCTCACATGTACAGTTTTATGTAACCTGCTCCAGGGTGAATAGCAGCAGAGATGTATTCATTTAACAAAGGCTAATATGCTTCTTGAACAATACCCAGGAAGTCAGCTAATATGTAATTTATTATAAAAATCTCTAAGATAGATTAATAAGTAGGCCAGTATAGTTTAATAGACTTAGGGATAAGCAGTATAGTGTACTGGTTAAGAGCACACACTGGACTCTCAGAACTTGGTTCAAATCTTGACTTTCTCACTTAACAGCAGTGTGACCTTGCACAAGTTACTTAACCATGTTTAGCTTATTCCCCTATTTGCAAACTGGAAAAGATAATAATGCTATCTTATAGGGTTCTTATGACAATTGAACATAACAACGAATATCTTAGTTATTATTGTTTTCCCAATCTAACAGAGAAAGTAATTTAGCCTGACAAGACAATCTTGAAATCCATGCTAGGGCTGAGAAATCATTTTATATCTTTTTTTCATGCTCATCAACTATCCTTTTAATAATGAATTGTAGAAGCTTTCCTGAAATTACCTCAAGTTTGCTAATCTACACATTGGGCCAAGAAGTTTTGAAGCTGGATTTTTGAAGGTGCTGTCTTAGGGAGCCCAAATCTATGCTCAGATATCTCAATACAGCTGGAGCTATATGCCTTAATTCATACTTATTTGACAAAAAATGTTGTCTTTGTACCCAACTCATTTTTTAAGGTTGGATTACCCAAAATTTTGAGTTTGTTGGCGTAGAGCAGCTTTTGCCAGGGGTTTTTACCCATCGTCAAGGTCTAAAGCCTAAGCAAGCATGCACATTGACTAATGGTTTGCTCTTTGGGGTGGCTTCAGTCTGATGTCTGCCAAATCATGCTTCTTCTTTCTATTTTTAGAAAATTGCTTTTCCCCTAAGTTTCCTAACGGACTTCTGGGAAGATGGTAGTATGAAAACAGGTCTTTAGTTCTCACCCTTCTTCTTATACATCAACAGAAGTGACAATAGTAAAACAAAAGCTGGGCAAAACTTGTATAAATAATGAGGACAGTAGAACTCTCAAAGAATTTCTATAAGACATGATGCTGATGGGGCCATACTGAAGGATATTACCAACCTGAGGAAGTTCTGTGATATCCTGAGAAATTGAGAAAATCTCAGCAGAAGCCCACTAATACTATTTAGTTTAAAAGGGCAAGAACTGGAGATGGGGGCAGGCATTGGAAATGACTGGGACGAGAACCTCTTAAAAGTTGAAGGAACCCTGAGTAACACCCATTTTATTTAAGCCTCAGTATATTTTTAAAATAAAATAATATCAAACTAAGAATATCAAAATTGCCAAATAGCTTAAATTTTTTACATTTACTAAATTAAGCTGTATGACAAACATTACTAAATTAAGCTATATGACCATCAGGTCAGTCTGGCTCTGTGGCTGGAGTTATTAATTCATTTGAAGTTAATGTGAAAAGTCTGAATTTGAGTCCCTTTGTGAATGTGTGACACACAGGCCAAGTGGCTCTCCTGACACCCCAACCCTGATCCTTGGGGTAGGTCCTGACAGAAATTACTCCATTTGTTCCTATTTTTATACTGCAGATAAAACAGAATTTGGAGCAGGCAGTCCCCTTTTCAGAGGGCAAGCTCAGCCACACCCAAATACAGGTGTCTCCTGATCATGGTTTCTCAACTAACATGGTGGTCTTAATCTGATGCAGGGCCGAGCCCGAGGCGCACTTGGTAGAGTGCTGCGCTGGGAGCGCGGCGACTGTCCCGCCGCGGGTTCGGATCCCATATAGGAATGGCCAGTGCGCTCACTGGCTGAGTGCTGGTCACGAAAAAGACAAAAAAAAAAAAAAAAAAAGAATTAATCTGATGCAAGAGTCTCCTTTAATTAACCAGCAGGGTTTGTTTCGATGTTGTATATCCACCCCCTCCCACCTCTCCCCCCCCACACACGTGATGAAAGTATATATGATACTACTTCCCTGATGTAGAGGCCAAAAGACCAAATGAGGAAAACTTGGGGGTGAAGTTCTCTTGCTGGGGTTGCCCTGGTCCTAGCTCTCTCCCCACTACCTCATCCTGCTGAATTACAGAGCCAGTAATACAAACTTACACCACCCAGCAGTCCAGTTTAAGTTTAGGGAGGGGGTGATACCCAGTAAACAGTGAAAGGATGCAAGAATCATTACACTCTCATTAGAGGGGGAAGGATAGCAGGTCAGAATATACCCTTCTTGATTCAATGATGTGTCAATAGCAGATAAAGAAAACCCCAAACAAAAACAGAGCCTGTAAAAAGAACCTGCAACATAATAGAAGGAAATTACATCATGTAAGAGATGGAGGAAGACTAGTTAAAAGTAACAAAAAAAGAGGACAAGATACACAAAGTTATAAAATTAATGAACTAGAAAGCAGAAAAATAGTAAGTAGACTTAAAAAGTTAATGACCTCGATCTTTTCAGACAGCAAACAAAATATATTTAAAAACAGGTAAACATTTGGCAAAGTTAAGGAATTCTCTGTTCCTTGAATGATTGAAAGAAAGTCATCTGCTAAACTGAGGCAGGCATCAGAAAATATCCAGTTTCTCCTATGGCTACTGATTTATTGCTCTTTTCTATCCGGTTTTAGTATTTATTTACATATAAAATCATCCATGTCATTAAAATTCTTGGCACACTTTGTGATTATCTCAAACTCCCAGCATCATATAGCACTGAAATAATACATTGCCATTTCCTAAGTTGGTGTTCTGAGGAACACTAATAGGCCACATGTTATTAGGTGTGTTTAAAAGACTAAAAAGTGGTTCTTTACTCAAATAAGGTTGGGAAATGTTGAGTTAGACAAAGTTGAACACTTTCTATGTTTTTAGACTGAACAACCTACTGATAAAAAAATATATACTTGCCAACATTTACTGCACAAGTCTCCAAGAAGGGCCACAGTATAATTTGCCCATCTCCCAGAGGAATGTTTTTTCACAAGACAATTTGGAATTACAGCAGCAAACATTTTTTGGTTAAAATCTGAGAAACAAAAATGCCACTGCCACCTTTGTTATTTAGCACTGCCTTGGAAATGTTTAACCCATGCAGCCAGAAACTTATAAATTTTGAAAAGAACATGCAATTTATAAATTATCATTAATATGATTGCTCACCAGGAAAAACTCAAAAGGATCGACTGAATATCTCTGAAATTAATAGATTTCAATAAATTGCCAGTTTAAAATAATCTATGAAAATAAATTGTTCTCCTATATAGCAAAAAATCCAAATAGGTAACACACTAAGAGTTCCCATTAGCAGTATCATGTTCCCTGTACTTCTATATTACCTAGGAATACCTTTATCACAAATTATACAAAATTTAAGTAAATAAACTCTCTTAAAGGATATAAAAAGCTTTTTCGAAATGAGGCAACATATCATGTTTCTGGAAAGCAATACAACTTTGTAGTTCTCACCATCATATCAGTTTAAGACAATCCTAACCAAATTCCCAATTTATTTTTTGGGGGAAACCTATTAACTATAAAGATTGTCCAGTAAAACAAACATGTCAGAACTGTCAGAAGGGTGTTAAAAGATAAAAATAAAAAAGACCAATAGAAGGACTCATCCTATCAGGTACAAAGTCATATTTCTAGCTCAATAAGTACCGGCTTGTGTACTGGGGCTACAATGTTCACTGGAACCAGAGAGAATTCAAACACAAACTAAAGCATATGTATGTATGACATTTCAAATGTGTATGGGGGGAGGATATAAATACCAGCTAACAACTGGTTAGCCTTTGGGGAGAAAAAAAGTTGAAATACCTAAATCCATCCATCAAAATAACTCCAGATAGGGCAAAAAAAAAGTTTCTTTTTTTAATAAAACTGTAAAAGAGAAATATAGGATAAGATTTACATAATCTTAGGGTGGGATAACCCTTCTAAACACGATCCTAGGGCTAGAAGGCAAAAAAGGAAAAGATTATCCATTTTTAATCTTTTTTATTTTTTTTGTCATTTTTAATGAATTTTTCCCTGTGCACGAGAAATAACTGATGAAGTCAAAAGATACATTTTACTTTACACATAGCAGTTAAAAGTAATGCAAACATCACATGACACTTTCAGTGAAAGTTACATTTCCAATTACAAATCAAAATGCATATTAGGGTCTCTTTATGGGAGAAGCTGAGAAGGATGTCTTAGGTAAAAAGCACTTTCCTGGCATTACTACACTGATCCTTCAGGCTGCACAAAGATCAACGTCATATACAGTCAATCTGCAAATGGTGACACAATGTTACACTGTAAATTTTCTGTACAATTAAATGTATACTTAGAGATACCAGGATAAACATTTCTACTATTTTAACTGAACTTGCCTAGCCAACATTTTCACTGAGTTTATTAAAGATGCTGTAAGATTCTACAAATCTGAGACATATCTAGCTCCAGAAATATTTCTAATAGTCTTTCTCATTTTGTTATACATATTCTGCTCAGAGAAGCTACTGTAATATTTCTAGATGTACAGTTCCAATTGTGCTTACTGTACTGTATACAAATATAGCAAAAAAGATCAACGAATGGTATAAATCTTACAGCATTTTGCTAGCAAAAATACATGCCAAAGTCACAATAAGCAATATTGTACCACAAATTAGAGAGCTTCAAATAATTTGCTTTTTATTATCTTCATTCTACATTAAATTACTATCATAGACTAATGTTTAAAATGCAAATAAATTGGGCATCTGTGACAAAACTTGTTCACCCAACTGTGAAGGTTGATACCTGTTTCCAAAAATCACAATAAATGCAGAATAAAGAGAAGTGTTTGCATGCAACACCTTTAAGTGAAACAGCATTGATTCCCACCTTTCAAGACAGAGAAGGAAAGAAACCAAAGGAAGGAAAGAGGAGGAGGAAGGAAACAAAGACGGAGGGAGGAAGGGAGGAAGTAGGAAGGGAGGGACTCTACCATAAAATGCATCATATTAGATTTATAACTAGACAGATTGAAAAGAATCAAAATGAAAGTAAAGCACAATTGTGTGTGTTTAAAGATTTAAGAGCCATTATCAAAAATAAGATAGATTTTTTTCAAGATACAGAAATGTAATTATGATGGCTGGGAGCCCAGCAGCCTCTCAATGGCTGCATTGATGTCGCCTCCTGTTGCTATTAGGGCCTGCAAGTTTGCTTCACGGTTTAAGAACCCCATTGCGTTGAGCTGTTCCAGTTGTTGCTGAAATCTGACTTCTGGATTCAGCAGCTGTGGAGGATTTGCTCCAGCCAGAGCCTGCACCATTTGCTGAATGAACTGCTGGCTGGGTCCAGATTCTGATGTTGGACTCGTAGTCTCACTGGATGTAGAGCTGGACATGGTGGGCCCAGTAGGGCCACCAGAGCTGGTGGAGCCTGGTGGGCCTGCAGGGCCAGTGGGTCCTATGGGCCCAATGGGGCCTATGGGGGTAAAAGGGACTATAGGGCCTATGGGACCTATGGGAGTGACTGGGCCTACAGGACCTATGGCAGTTCCCAGCACCCCCACCCCCACACCTGGAGTGAAGCTTGGAATGAGGCCAGGTGCTTCAGTGGCTAATGTTTGCAGGCCCTGCTGGATCTGCATTAAAGCCTGCATTGCTCTTGGGTTTGACATGGCTGATAGCGTGTCTGGATTCTGCATCTGCTGCAGGAAAGCTGGGAGCTGTGGACGCATCTGCTCCTGCAGCTGAGGATTTGCAGTAAACAGCGGGCTATTCAGCATCATCTGTGCAGCCAGATCCGGATTCTGGCTCAGCGACTGCATCATGCTTCTCATGTAGGGAGCAGACAGCATATTCTGAATCAGCTGGGGATTTTCAGTTATCTGCTGCAGCAGGCTCTGCATTCCTGGGGTACTGAAGACGCTGGCAACATAATTAGCTGCAGCAACGGTGTTCCCAGTAGCACTGCTGGAGCTACTGCCAGACCCACTGCCACCGCTCGTGGTCGTACTGGTGGTTGCAGAACTCTGGGTAGCTGGTGGTGGCGCCCAGGGGTTGGGTAGTGGATCTCGATTTTCTGTGCGGGAAGGCTGAGTACCTTCCCCAGAAGAGGAACTGCTCCCAACTGAGGCAAACGGATTACCCCCAAACTGCTCTTGTGCGGCATTCAGCATTGGTTCTTGAATGTCAGTGTACATGCGCCTTAGAGCATTATAGCCACCTGGGATGCTTTCGAGATTGCTAAGAGCAAGGTCTTGATTTCTCATCATCTCTTGCATCATGGCTGGATTCCTGGCGATTTCGAGGGTCTGCCTCATTATATCTGGGTTGTTGAGCAGGTGACTGATTTCTGGGTTTCTCTGAATCAATTGCTGCATCTGTGGATTGGCCATAATGAGCTGCCTCATCAGATCGGGATTCGAAAGCATGCTCTGAACAAAGGGATTTTCCATGATTTGGATCATCATCTCAGGGCTGGCCATAAGCTGCTGCTGCATCTGGCTCTGGAGCTCAGAGAAGTTAGTTGAGCTCAAGCCCAGGCTGCTAAGGCCTGCAAGTCCTCCCAGGCTCCCCAACCCAAATGGGTTGCTATTTGTGGAAATAGGTGTGGAGTTACTCCTGGGAGTTGACGCCGAGGTAGTATTAGTTCCCGCGGCATTGCTAGGCTGCGTGGACTGGCCCTGAGGTCGGTTCTGGCTTTTGATGACAAGGTGAACAGTCAGTCCATCATGGATGCCATGCTGGATCAAGGTATCCTGATCTTTTAAGATTTTTCCAGCAAAAATCAGCACTAGCTGGTCGGTTTGGGATTTGAAGCGTTTTGAAATCGCTTCCTTAAACTGCTGGACCGAGCTATTCTCGGGCACCGCGAACTCCTCTTTCTCTTTGGGGGTCTTCACAGTGACTTTGATGATTTTGGGTTCAGCCGGGGCAGCGGCAGAGCCTTGGGCCGCGGCAGGGCCGCGGGAGGGGCCCGGGGGGCCGCTGCTTTCGCCGTTCTCAGCCATGGCGGCCGCGGTGACGCAGACGGGCAGGGAAGGCGCGGGCGGGCAAGAGAGCGAGGAAAGGAGGAAGGAAGGAGACGCCGCCGAAGCGGGCTGGGTCGGGTCGGGCCGGGCGGGGAGCACGGAGCACGGTACCTCTGTGAAGAAGACTGCGGTTCCCTGGTCCTCCGGTGGACAGAGGGATCGGCGTAGGCCGCGGGTTGAAGTCTACGCGCACAGGTCTCTGGGCCTCCTCCGCCGCCGCCTTATGATCCGACCGCGCGCACTCCCAGCAACTCTCGCAGCTGCTCCGCCCGCTTCTCTCCGCCCCTTCCCCTCCCCCAGCTCCGCGCTCGTCTCCCCGCCCCCCTCTGCTGACGCGTCGCCAGGCCCAGATTGATAGATTTGACTCGATCGAAATTAAAAACTTCTGCACTTCGAAGAAAAGACGGAGACAGGGAGAGAGAAAGAGAGGGAGAGAGAGAGAAGCAGAGAGATAGAGAGAGAACAGAAGAGGCGGGTCGGAAAAGGAGGGAGGGAAAGGGAAGAGGGAGACGTAGCCACCTTCTGTAAACGACAATAAAAGACCAATGGAGACTATATATTAGCAATATGTAAGGCAGTGAAAGCCTGAATCTAACGGATCCCGTGTAAAAGAAAAATGAATAATAAAGAACTCTGACAAAGCAAAAAGGAAAGAGGAACACCTCCAATGCGGGAAGGAGAGAAGACAGGGCAGAAGCGTGCATTTAAAAAAATTTTTAAAATTATTTTATTATTTTATTTTATTTAATTTTTAATTTTTATTGAATCAAAATTGTTTATACGTATTTTGGAGATTCAACACTGAGATATCTTAATCAAATCAATATTACTAGCATATATATTGTTACAAATCATAATTATTCTTTATGCCCCTTGTCCAATGTCACCCTACCCCCTCTCCCTCCCTCCTCCCCACTCTAATTGCCCTAGATTTCTTCTCTCCCTTCGAAAGAATAATGGTTACTCTGCTGATTTGTTGCCTAGATGATCTGTCCAATGCTGAGAGGTGTGATCAGGTCCCCCAATATTATGATAGAGCAGATGAGAAGCGTGCATTTTACTAAAAGAAGTTCAAATGGCCAAAATGCATGTAAAGGGATTATTAAACTCACTAGCGATCAAAGAAATTCGAATTAAAACAGTGAGATTCTACTTCAGGCTTATCGTATTGGCAAAGGTGAAAAATAATAGTAAAGTTTCTTGTTGACAGGGAGCTGAGAAAACGCACTATCCCACACTAGTTGAAGTGTGAATTGTTATAATCATAGGACAATTTGAAAGTATATATCAACATTTTAAATGTTTCCACCTTTATTTAGAAATGCCTCATCTAGAGATTTCACCTAAGAAAAAAATCCGTAAGGATGCAAAAAATGATATACATATAAAGTGTATAGGCACTGTAGCATTTAAAAAATCATATAAATATTTTGAAATGTGTCTGTTTACAGGGGATTAGTCAAACATATTATGATTTGCCATACAATAAAATAATGCACACTGTGTTTAAAAAATGAGTGTTTAAAATGTGACATAAAGTATCTTTAAAGGTATACATAAACTGTAGTTTTAGAGAAATCACAGTGTTTTCTCTTTTGGCTTTATATACTTCTGTACAGTTAGAAACTATGCAAGCATTTATGTTTCAATATCGAAAGCTACAATAAATACATTTTAAAACAAATTTTTGAACAGTTTGTTGTATATATAAGCTGTATGTGTATGTGTAAAAAAAATCTAAAAGGCTATACAGCAATATGTTTGTGATGATTATTACTGAATACTAGAAATATGAATAATTCTTGTTTTCAGGTTTATAAGATTTTGAATTTTCTGATGGTTTTTGTAAGTATTCACTGCATTTATAATTTTTTAAAGATTAGAAAGGTATTTTGCGGAAAGAGTATAGGTAGAAATTGACAGGCCCACAATAGTAGTGGCAGATATTAACATATTTACCTAATTTCATTACAGATTAAGTAAGAGAAATAAAGATGTAGCAGTGCTGAGAAAGATAACTTCAATAATAGATGTAATTTTAAATTAATATCTATTTCTAATTCTGGCTTAAACCGTACAGAAAGTCCTTCCAGTCACCCCCCCACCCCATATCCAAGGAACATTTCACAGCATTTCAAAATCATTAAAAATGTCACAAATACCTTAATAAATCTCAAGATAAGTAAAAAAAAAAATACAGGCAGGTGATACCATCAATAGGGGGACAGATTAATACCATATGATTAATATAATTAATAGGATTGAGAGGTAAAAGAATTAACTGGCTTTATATATATAGATATGTATAGATCTCAGTAAGCTAATTAATTAACACTTGCCAAGCAGCACTCTAATGGTGTTTATAGATACATTCATATGTATGTGAAATATTCTATTAGAAATATACTAGCATAATTTATACCAAACTTGTACCCCTGAGGAAGAGAAAATGGAATAGGATACAAGATAGTGATTAAAGAGAACTTGAATTAAATCTGTAAAAATGTATTTTACCTTTAAAATGGAACCAAATTTGACAAAATAGCAGCAATAGTTAATTCTAGGTGGTGGGAATATAAGTATGAAGAAAAGATGAAGAAAATATTACAGGTTAGCTTTAATTTCAACAGAATAAAGCTAGATAATAATGAAAGTGTGAACAAAAAACCCAACCACTTGAAAATTAAAATAAAACCAAACACTTTTGGGACAAAGTGCAAACTGAAGTTTTATTAGAATGAATTTACAAAAATAATGATAATGAGAACACATACATCAATAAATACAATAAAATTTCTCCATGCGTGGTCTGAAAACCTTGTTAAGAATACATATATCTAGGCCCCATCCCAAACTTGCTGAAATAAACAGTGTGCAAGAATCTGCATTCTTATCAAGCTCCAGTTTAATAATATTTGATTTACAGGGTACTATGAATGAACTCAGAGTCAAAGTTATACATTCAAAGACCTTAAATATTAATTAATAAGGAATGAAAATAAGTGAATTAGGCATTCAACTAAAGAGGACAACAGAAAAAAAAAGGAGGGAAATGGGGTGCCAGCTAAGAAATGATAAAAGCAAACATTAGTGAATTAACAAAAGGAAAAAGGGAAACAAGTAAATCTAAGAAGTTATTTGACAAAGCAAGCCAAATAGTTTGGTGATCCCCTCAGCTTACAATGCCCTTACCAAAGCACACAGAGGGGGTTAGAGTGGGGGTGGCAAAAGTACACTTATCCCCCTTCCTGAAGCCTCTCACAAGCACATTTCTCTGAGTTCTCTTCCTTTTATCTTATAAATCATGTGATTTTTTTTTTGGACATTTTATTCCAAAAATATCCATTTTAATGTTTAAAGTCACATAACAAATGAAATAAAATTACCATTCCAGTGATTGAATGTACATGCTCTCATTAGTGAGAAACACAAGTGAAACTTAATGAAAGAGTAAATATATAAAAACTAATATGTGTGAATACATTTAATCACAGAAAAAGGGGATATTTTTAAAAATTATGAGGGAATACTTTGTATAAATATGGGTTTATAATAAAAACTGATGGCTGTATTACTTTTCTAGGAAAATATGCATGGCCAAAATATATTTAAGAAGAAGTAGAAAATCCTAACAGACTATGTAAGAGACATGTAAGAAAATGAACAGGAAATTGAGTAATTAGATATTTAAAAATCAGCTTTCTTATTCAAAGTGGTAACTGAACTTATGATTTTTTTCTTTTATTCCTTTTTTATTTTAAAATTTTAAAATATATTATAACATATTAATTCTTACAAATTATGATATTTCTTTATGCCCTTTGCCTGACCTATCACGTCCCAAACCCCCTCCCTTCCTCCCTCCCATCTCTAGCATCCTTAGGATTGTTCTCTCCTTCTGAAAGTTCAAGGTATTGTTGTGGTCTTTTATTTCTTTCTTTCATTCCTTCCTTCCTTCTTCCCTCTTTCCTTCTCCCCCTCCCTCCCTCTTTCCTTCCCTTTCTAGCAGCCACTTTTGAGTGAGAACATGTGGTATATCTATTTCCTCATCTGTTTATTTCACTTAAAATAATTTTTTCCAGACTCATCCATGTTGCTCCAAATGGCAGAATTTTGTTCCTTTTTATGGCTGAGTAGTATTCCATTGTGTATAGATACCACATTTTCCTTATCCAGTAGTCCATCAATGGACATTTAGGATGGTTCTATACATTGGTTATTGTAAACAGAGCTTCAATGAACAGGGGAGTGCAGGTATCCCTTTGACATGATGATTTCCATTCTTCTGGGTATATACACAGAAGTGAGATTGCTGGATCATATGGAAGATCTATCTGTAGTTGTTTGAGAAACCTCCATACTGTTTTCCACAATGGCTGTGCTAATTTACAGTCCCACCAACAGTATAGAAGAGTTTCCCTTTTCCCACACTCTTGACAGCATTTGTTATTCTTGGTCTTTTTAATAATTGCCAGTCTAACTGGGGTGAGTTGATATCTCAATATGGTTTTGGTTTGCATTTCTCTGATGCCTACTGATGCTGAGCCTTTCTTCATGTACCTGTTGGCCATTTGTATGTCTTCCTTTGAAAAATGTCTATTCATCTCCATTGCCCATTTTTTGATTGGATTATTTGTTTCTTTACTATATAGTTGCTTGAGTTCTTTGTATATTCTGGATATTAATCCCTTGTTGGATGTATAGTTTGCAAATATTTTCTCCCATTCTGTAGGTCATCTTTCCATTCTATTGATTGTTTCTTTTGCTGTGCAGAAACTTTTTAGTTTGATATAATCACATTTGTTTATTTTTTCTTTTGTTGCTTGTGCTTTTGGGGTCTTATTCATAATGTTGTTTCCCAGTCCTATTACCTGGAACGTTTCCCCTATATTTTTCTTTAGTAATTTTATGGTTTCATGTCTTATATTTAACTCTTTAATCCATTTTGAGTTGATTTTGGTCTATGCTGAGAGGCACAGATCCAGTTTCATTTTTGTGCATGTGGATGTCCAATTTTCCTAGCACCGTTGGTTGAAGAGGCAGTCTTTTCCCCAATGTATGTTCTTGCTGCCTTTGTCAATGATCAGTTGGCCATAAGTATGCGGGTTCATTCGTGGGTTTTCTATTCTGTTCCATTTATCCAAGTATCTGTTTTTATGCCAGTACCATGCTGTTTCGGTTAAAATAGCTTTGTAATATAATTTGAAGTTGGGTAGTGTGACACTTCTAGCTTTATTTTATTTGCTTAGGATTGCTTTGGCTATTCGGGGTCTTTTGTTGCTCCCTACGAATGATGAATGTTTGGATTGCTTTTTCTATTTCTGTGAAGAATGTCATTAATAATTTGATGGGGATTGCATTGAATCTGTAGATTGCTATGGGTAGAATGGAAATTTTCATGATGGTAATTCTTCTCATCCAAGAGCATGGCATGTCTTTCTAACTTTTTGTGTACTGTTTAATTTCTTTCAGTACTGTTTTTTTTAAAAATTTTATTTTGTCGATATACATTGTGGCTGATTATTGCTCCCAGTCACCAAAAGCTCCCTCCCTTCTCCCTCACCCCCTCGCCCCCAACAATGTCCTTTCTGTTTGCTTGTCGTATCAACTTCAAGTAATTGTGGTTGATATATCTTCTGCCCCCCCCCGTTTGTGTGTGTGTGTGTGTGTGTGTGTGTGAATTTATATATTAATTTTTAGCTCCCACCAATAAGTGAGAACATGTGGTATTTCTCTTTCTGTGCCTGACTCGTTTCACTTAATATAATTCTCTCAAGGTGCATCCATGTTGTTGCAAATGGCAGTATTTCATTCGTTTTTATAGCTGAGTAGTATTCCATTGTGTAGATGTACCACATTTTACATATCCACTCATCTGATGATGGGCATTTGGGCTGGTTCCAACTCTTGGCTATTGTAAAGAGTGCTGCGATGAACATTGGGGAACAGGTATACCTTCGACTTGATGATTTCCATTCCTCTGGGTATATTCCCAACAGTGGGATAGCTGGGTCGTATGGTAGATCTATCTGCAATTGTTTGAGGAACCTCCATACCATTTTCCATAGAGACTGCACCATTTTGCAGTCCCACCAACAATGTATGAGAGTTCCTTTTTCTCCGCAACCTCGCCAGCATTTATTGTTCAGAGTCTTTTGGATTTTAGCCATCCTAACTGGGGTTAGATGGTATCTCAATGTGGTTTTGATTTACATTTCCCGGATGCTGAGTGATGTTGAGCATTTTTCATATGTCTGTTGGCCATTTGTATATCTTCCTTAGAGAAATGCCTACTTAGCTCTTTTGCCCATTTCTTAATTGGGTTGCTTGTTTTCTTCTTGTAAAGTTGTTTGAGTTCCTTATATATTCTGGATATTAATCTTTTGTCAGATGTATATTTTGCAAATATTTTCTCCCACTCTATTGGTTGTCTTTTAACTCTGTTAATTGTTTCTTTTGCTGTGCAGAAGCTTTTTAGTTTGATATAATCCCATTTGTTTATTTTTCCTTTGGTTGCCCATGCTTTTGGGGTCGTATTCATGAAGTCTGTGCCCAGTCCTATTTCCTGAAGTGTTTCTCCTATGTTTTCTTTAAGAAGTTTTATTGTTTCAGGGTGTATATTTAAATCCTTAATCCATTTTGAGTTGATTTTAGTATACGGTGAGAGGTATGGATCTAGTTTCATTCTCCTGCATATGGATATCCAGTTATCCCAGCACCATTTGCTGAAGAGGCAGTCCCTTCCCCAATGAATAGGCTTGGTGCCTTTGTCAAAGATCAGATGGCAGTAAGTGTGTGGGTTGATTTCTGGATTCTCTATTCTATTCCATTGGTCAGTGTGTCTGTTTTTATGCCAGTACCATACTGTTTTGGTTATTATAGCTTTGTAGTATAGCTTAAAGTCAGGTAGTGTTATGCCTACAGCTTTATTTTTTTTGCTCAGCATTGCTTTGGCTATGCGTGGTCTTTTATTGTTCCATATAAATGTCTGGATAGTTTTTTCCATTTCTGAGAAAAATGTCTTTGGAATTTTGATGGGGATTGCTTTGAATTTGTATATCACTTTGGGTAGTATGGACATTTTCACTATGTTGATTCTTCCAATCCACGAGCATGGGATATCTTTCCATCTTCTTGTATCCTCTCTAATTTCTCTCAGCAGTGGTTTGTAGTTCTCATTATAGAGATTTTTCACCTCCTTGGTTAACTCAATTCCTAAGTATTTTATTTTTTTGGTGGCTATTGTAAATGGGCAGGCTTTCTTGATTTCTCCTTCTGCATGTTCACTATTGGAGAAAAGAAATGCTACTGATTTTTGTGTGTTGATTTTGTATCCTGCTATTGTGCTGAAATCATTTATCGATTCCAACAGTTTTTTTGTAGAGGTTTTAGGCTGTTCAATATATAGCATCATGTCATCTGCAAAGAGGGACAGTTTGACTTCATCTTTTCCAATCTGGATGCCCTTTATTTCCTTCTCTTCTCTGAATGCTCTGGCTAGTACTTCCAACACTATGTTGAATAGGAGTGGTGAGAGTGGGCATCCTTGTCTAGTTCCTGTTCTTAAAGGAAAAGCTTTCAGCTTTTCCCCATTCAGGATGATATTGGCAGTGGGTTTGGCATATATGGCTTTAATTATGTTGAGATACTTTCCCACTATACCTAACTTATAGAGGGTCTTTGTCATGAATGAGTGCTGAACTTTATCAAATGCTTTTTCAGCATCTATAGAGATGATCATATGGTCCTTGTGTTTGAGTTTATCAATATGGTGTATCACATTTATTGATTTGCGTATGTTGAACCAACCTTGCATCCCTGGGATGAATCCCACTTGATCGTGATGAATAATTTTTTGTATGTGTTGTTGTATTCTGTTTGCTAGTATTTCAGTGAGGATTTTTGCATCTATATTCATCAAGGATATCGGCCTGTAGTTTTCTTTTTTGGTTATATCTTTACCTGGTTTTGGTATCAGGATGATGTTTGCTTCATAGAATGTGTTTGGGAGATTTGCGTCCATTTCAATCTTTTGGAATAGTTTGTAAAGAATCGGTGTCAATTCCTCTTTGAATGTTTGGTCAAATTCTGCTGTGAATCCATCTGGTCCTGGGCTTTTCTTTGTTGGGAGCCTTCTGATCACAGCTTCAATCTCCTTTATTGTTATTGGTCTGTTCAAATTTTTTACGTCTTCATGGTTCAGTTTGGGGAGCTTGTGTGTGTCCAGAAATTTATCCATTTCCTCCAGATTTTCAAATTTGTTGGCATATAGTTGTTTATAGTAGTCTCGAATGATTCCTTGTATTTCAGATGAATCAGTTGTAATATCGCCTTTTTCATTTCTAATTTTTCTTATTTGAGTCTTCTCTCTTCTTTTTTTTGTTAGCCATGCTAATGGTTTGTCTATTTTATTTATCTTTTCAAAAAACCAACTTTTTGATTCGTTGATCTTTTGAATTGTTTTTTGGTTTTCAATTTCATTCAGTTCTACTCTGATGTTAATGATTTCTTTCTGTCTGCTAACTTTAGGTTTGGATTGTTCTTGTTTATCTAGTTCTTTAAGGTGAAGTGTTAGGTTGTTCACTTGCCATCTTTCCATTCTTTTGAAGTGAGCGTTTAATGCAATAAATGTTCCCCTCAATACTGCTTTTGCAGTATCCCACAGGTTTTGGTATGATGTATCATTATTTTCATTAGTTTCAATACATTTTTTGATTTCCTGCTTGATTTCTTCTTGGACCCATATGTCATTAAGTAGAATGCTGTTTAATTTCCATGTGTTTGTATAGTTTCCAGTTTCGTTTGTTATTAATTTCTAGTTTTAATCCATTGTGGTCTGAGAAGATACATGGGATAATTCCGATTTTTTGAATTTATTGAGACTTGATTTGTGACCTAATATGTGATCTATCCTGGAGAATGATCCATGTGCTGATGAGAAGAATGAATATTCTGAGGTTGTTGGGTGGAATGTTCTGTAGATATCTGCCAATTCCAATTGGTCTAGAGTCTTGTTTAGATCTTGTGTTTCTCTACTGATTCTTTGCCTCGATTATCTGTCTAATATTGACAGTGGGCTGTTCAGGGCTCCTGCTATTATGGTATTAATGTCTATTTCCTTCTTTAGGTCTAATAGAGCTTGTTTTATAAATCTGGCTGCTCCAACATTGGGTGCGTACATATTTATGATTGTTATGTCTTCTTGACGGATCAGTCCTTTTATCATTTAGTAGTGTCCCTCCTTGTCTCTTTTTATGGTTTTTAGTTTAAAGTCTATTTTGTCAGATATAAGAATAGCTACTCCAGCTCGTTTTTCTTTTCTGTTTGCATGGTACATCTTTTTCCATCCTTTCACTCTTAGTCTGTGTGAATCTTTATGGGTGAGGTGGGTCTCTTGTAGGCAGCATATAGTTGGGTCCTGCTTTTTGATCCAGTCAGCCAGTCTGTGTCTTTTGATTGGGAAATTTAAGCCTTTTACATTCAGAGTTGTTATTGAAAGGTGTTGATTTATTCCTAGCATTTTATTGGTTGTTTGGTTGTCTTAGGTGTCTTTTGTTCCTTGCTTTCTGATTTACTGTTTCGTTTCTGTGTTTGTTGGTTCCTTAGGTTGTAGAAAGTGTTTTTGTTTGCTTGTTTTCTCTTCCTGAATGCCATTTTTATTATACTTGTGGGTATTGATTTTTCTTGGGTTTTTATGGCAGTGGTAGTTATTTTTCAGGATCGAAACCCAGTACTCCCTTGAGGATTTCTTGTAAGGGTGGTCTTGTGGTAGTGAACTCCTGCCGTTTTTGTTTGTCTGAGAAATATACTATTTGCCCTTCATTTCGGAAGGATAGCCTTGCAGGGTAGAGTATTCTTGGCTGGCAATCTTTGTCTTTTAGTATTTTGAATATATCATCCCATTCCTTTCTAGCTTTTAGGGTTTGTGATGAAAAGTCTGATGTTAGCCTGATTGGGGCTCCGTTATAGGTGATTTGACACTTCTCTCTTGCAGCTTTTAAGATTCTCTCTTTGTCTCTGAGTTTTGCCAATTTGACTATGACATGTCTTGGAGAAGGCCAGTTTGGGTTGAATACGTTTGGAGATCCTTGAACTTCCTGGATCTGAAGATCTGTGATTTTTCCTATACTTGGGAAGTTTTCTGCCAGTATTTCGTTGAATATGTTTTCAATGGAATCTCCATTTTCCTCCCCTTCTGGAATACCCATGACTCGGATATTTGAGCGCTTAAGTTTGTCTGATATCTCTCTCAGATTTTCTTCAATGTCCTTGATTCTTTTTTCTTTCTTTTTGTCTGCTTGTGTTATTTCAAACAGCCCATCTTCAAGTTCAGAGGTTCTCTCTTCAACTTCGACAAGCCTGCTGGTTAAACTCTCCGTTGTGTTTTTTATTTCGCTGAATAACTTCTTCAGTTCAGCAAGTTCTGCTACATTTTTTTTCAGGACATTGATTTCCTTGTACATTTCCTCTTTCAGATCCTGTATACTTTTCCTCATTTCATCATGATGTCTAGCTGAGTTTTCTCGTATCTCATTCAGTTTCCTTAGAATTATCACTCGAAATTCCTTGTCAGTTATTTGAAGGGCTTCTTGTTCTATAGGATCTAGAGTTTGAGATTTATTAACTTTTGGTGGTGTTCTTTCTTGATTTTTTGTATTTCTGGTATCTTTTTTTTGGTGTTTATTCATTGTTGCAGGGGGTTTCACAGTCCACCGGTTTGAGACTAATGACTAACTAGGATGTTACTGTACTAGTCAATTTCGTATGGCTCCCTCTGTGACTGCTCAGTTGGCCTCTAGTGCCTTGTGTGTGTGGTTGCCTCGGGTCTTGGGTTTCTCCGGGGAGCTACGTTTCTGGTCAGCTTGGACTCTGCTGGACTAGTGGATCACATACCACAGGGTGTGTGATCTCTATTGAGCTTTCACTTCCTGTGCAGGACTTCTCCCTGTTCCATGTGCTCTGGCCCAGGCTGTTGGATCGTGCAGTGGCGACCCCACCGGGTGTGTGGTTTCTGTTGAGTCTCTGCCTCCCTGGCCGCACGTCTCCCCACTCTGTGCGCACTGTGCTGGGCTGGGACGTGTCTTCTGCACCCCTCGTCTATCAGCTGGGCCTTCCAGACCCTGCTCGGCACCACCTCGCCCAGGAAGTCTACCAGGTTTCTGGTAGGGACAGACGACCGGTCACTCTGGGTGCCTTTGTAGCACTGTGTAGATATTTCTCGGGTCTTGTTCACCTTTGTATCCCCCCAGCATAGACCGAATCTAGCGCCCACCTGCAGCCTGCTCTCCGGCAGGTTCAAGCGGACCTGGGAACTCTCCTACCACACTATTCCCAACCAGAAATTTGTTCAGCTTTTTTCTGAACTGGTGGCCGCAGAGATGGTATCTGCCTCCCAGTAACAGGAAGTTTACCGGGGGCCGGAGTCCAGGGTGTGGTGGAGTGACAGTCGGCCCGCCCGTACTTCCTTGCTTTCCCGAGACTGGCCTGGGACGCCCCCCACCACCAGCCCCGCCAGAGAACCGCGGAGGGAGTGTGAGGGGAGGCCGGCCCGCAGGCTCCGGAAAGCACCGCGCCGGGTCATGCAAGTGGGAAGGCTCAGTGACGGCCGAGCCGGGTGGAGCTGCCAGCACCTGGGAAAATGGAGGCAGCCCCGGGGCGGTGAGTGGCCGGGTGATGCAGGTGGGAGCCGGGTGGGCGTCAGCCCCCCGAACAGAGCTGGGCCAGGGGTCACTCACAGTGCTGTGCCAGGTCGGGTGCTTACTCTCTGCCTCTGGTTTGTCGCCTTCCCTGTTCTTGGCTGCTGCCGCCTCGGGCTGTTCAGTCGTGGCGTGGCTTGGGTGCTCCCAGGAATCTTCTTTAATGCCAGCCTGAATCCTCGAATCCTGAATAGGGCAGCTGGCCGCCTTCAGCGCAGCCCCGGCCTCCGGGATCCTCTCTGCATCCACAGCAGCCCTGGTGCCCTGTTCCCTGTTTTGAGACTCGCTTTTGCAGCTAAGAAACAGTTCTTTTCCTGCTCCACACTTCAAAGCTGTTGCCTGTAAATGAGGCAGCCTCTCCTGCCCGGGGCAAAGTGGCTCTCACCCCCTACGACCGGCCAGCAGCTGCGGTCCTCCCTTAAGAGATGGCGAGAGGAAGGTCCACAAGTTTCCCGGCTGCCTGAGGCCCAGTGGCCGCCTTTTCCACCTCAGCTACTCCGCACCAGCCACCGCAGCCATCGCCATCTTGAAACTCTCTGCATTTTATGTCTCAGTAGTGTTTTATAGTTCTCATTGTGGATATCTTTCACCTCCTTGGTTAAAGATCCAAATAACAAAAATCACAAATGAAAAGGGAGACATCACAACCAATACCACAGAAATATGAAGAATCATTACAGATTATTATACACAACTGTACATAAACAAATATGAAAACATGGAGGAAATGGATAAATTTCCGAACACATACAAAGTATCAAGATGAATGAAGCAGAAATAGTGAACCCGAACTACAATGAGATTGAAGCACTAATCAGACATCTTCCAACAAAGAAAAGCCCAGGACGAGCTGGATTTACAGCTGAATTCTATCAAACCTTTAAAGAAGAATACCACCTATCTTCAAACTTTTCCAAAAAATTGAAACAGAAGCCATTCTCCCAAACTCACCTTATGAGGCCAGCATCACCCTGATACCAAAACCAGACAAAGATACAACAAAAAAAGAAAACTACGGACCAATACCCTTGATGAACATAGATGCAAAAATCCTCAACAAAATACTAACAATCATATTACAGCAACACATCAAAAATAATATACATCATGTTCAAGTGGGATTTGTCTCAAGGATGCGAGGTTGGTTCAACATACGCATGTCAATAAATGTGATACACCACATCAACAAAACCAAGGACAAAAACCTTAGGATTGTCTCTACTGGTGCAGAAAAGGCATTCAACAAAATTCAACATCACTCCATGATTAAGACTCTCAGCATATTAGGTATAGAAGAAATTATCTCAAAACAAAAAACCTGTGTTTTTAAATTTTAATTTATCAATATAGAATATAGTTGGTTTTCCTGTCCCTTTACCAATTCCTCCTTTTTCTCTCTCCCTCTCCCACCTCCCACCATCAACATTATAAATGTTCATCTGTCTTAACAAGATCAAAGAATTTTTGTGATTGCTGTATATTCTTTGCACCCCCATTTGCTTGTATATTTACTTATTTATTTTTATTAGCTCCTGCAAATAAGTGAGAACATGTGGTATTTCTCTTTCTGTGCCTGGCTTATTTCACTTAATATAATTTTCTCCAAGTCCACCCATGCTGCTGAGAATGGTAGTATTTCATGGGTTTTTTTTTTTTCAGTAGCAGATTAGTATTCCATTGTGTACACATACCATTTTTTCCTTATCCACTCATCCAGTAATGGGCATTTAGGCTTGTTCCAAATATTGGCTATTATAAACAGCACTGCAATAAACATGGGAGTAGAGGTATCCCTTCAATATGATGATTTCCATTCATCTGGGTATATACCCAGCAGTAGAATAGTTGAGTCTTATGATAGATCTATGTGTAATTATTTGAAGAACTTCCATACCATTTTCCATAAAGACTGCACCATTTTGTAGTCCCATCATCAGTGTAGGAGGGTTCCTTTTTCTCGGCATCCCTGCCAGCATTAGTCATTCTCAATCTTTTGGACATTAGCCATCCTAACTGGAGCGAGATGGTATCTCAAAGTGGTTTTCATTTGCATTTCCTGAATGCTGAGGGATATTGAACATTTTCTCATGTGTGTGTTGGCCATTTGTATATTTTCCTTCAAGAAATGCCTATTCAGCACCTTTGCCCATTTTTTAATTGGGTGACTTGGTTTTTTGCTGTTAAGTTGATTGAATTCCTTGTATATTCTTGTTTATAATCCCTTGTCAGATGTATATTTTGCAAATATTTTCTTCCACTCTGTTAGTTGTCTTTTCACTTTGTTAATTATTTCTTTTGCTATGCAGAAGCTTTTAGTTTGATATAATCCCATTTGTTTATTTTTCCTTTGGTTGCCTGTGCTTTTGGTGTCATATTCATAAAGTCTACCCAGTCATACTTCCTGGAGTATTTCCCCTATGTTTCCATTAAGGAGTTTTATTGTTTCAGGATGTATATTTAATTCTTTAATAATCCTTTTTGAGTTGATTTTGATATATGGTGAGAGGTATGTGTCTAGTTTCATTCTCCTACATATGAATGTCCAATTTTCCCACCAGCATTTTACTGAAGATGCAGTCTCTTCCCCAGTGTGTAGTCTTGGAGCCTTTGTAAAAGATCAGAAGGCTGTAGGTGTGTGGGTTGATTTCTGTATAATCTATTCTGTTCCATTGGTTCATGTGTCTGTTTTTATGCCAGTACCATGCTGTTTTTGTTCCTATAGCTTTTAAGTATAGGTTAAAGTCAGTTAGTGTTATCCCTCCTGCTTTATTTCTTTTGCTCAGAATTGCTAGGTAAAATTCATGGTCTTTTGTTCTTCCATTTGAATATTAGGATTGTTTTTTCCAATTCTGAGAAAAATGTCATTGGAATTTTGATGAGGATTGCATTGAATCTGTAGATCACTTTGCAGAGAATGGACATTTTCAGAAAGTTAATTCTTTAAATCCAAGAGTATGGGATATCTTTCCATCTTCTTATGTCCTTTTTAAATTCTCTCAACGGTGGTTTGTAGTTCTCATCAAAGAGATTTTTCACATCCATGGTTAACTTTATTCCTATGTATTTTATTTTTTTGGTGGCTATTATAAATGGGCTAGCTTTCTTGATTTCTTTTTCTGCCAGTTCATTGTTAGAATATAGAAATGCTATTGATTTTTGCGTGTTGATTTTGTATCCTGCAATTTTTCTGAAATCATTTATTAACTCTAAGACTTTCTTTGTAGAGTTTTTAGGCTGTTTTATACAGAGGATCATGTTAACCACAAACAGGGACAGTTTGACCACATCTTTTCCAATCTGCATGCCCTTTATTTCCTTCTCTTCCCTGATTTTTCTGGCTTCTACTTCCAACAATATGTTGAATAGGAATGGTGACAGTGGGCATCCTTGTCTTGTTCCTGTTCTTAGGTGAAATTGTTTCAGTTTTTCTCCATTCAGGATGATATTGGCAGAGTGTTTGTCATATATGGCTTTAATTGTGTTGAGATACTTTCTTTCTTTACATAATTTACAGAGGGTATTTTTCATGAACAAATGTTGAATTTTGTCAAATTCTTTTTCAGCAACTATAGAGATGATCATATGGTTTTTGTCTTTGATTTGGTTCATGTGGTGTATCACATTTATTGATTTCCATATGTTGGATCAACCTTGAATCCCTGGGATGAATCCCACTTGATCATGGTGTATGATTTTATGTATGTGTTGCTGTATTCTATTAGCTAGTATTTTATTCAGGGTTTTTGCATCTATATTCATCCAAGATGTTGGGCTGTACCTTTCTTTTTTTTTTTTTTTTTTTGTATCTTTGTCTGGTTTTGGTAGCAAGGTGATGTTTGCCTCATAGAATGAGTTTGGGCAAGTGGCCCGTGTTTCAATATTTTGGAATGGTTTGTAAGGGATTGGTATTAATTCTTCTTTAAATGTTTGGTAGAATTCTGTAGTGAACCCATCTGGTCCTGGGCTTTTCTTTGTTGGGAGAGTCCTGATAGCAGTTTCTATCTCTTTGATTGTTATTGGTCTGTTCAGATTTTCTGTGTCTTCTGGGCTTAGTCTTGGTCACTTGTGTGTATCCAAAAATTTATCCATTTCCTTCAGATTTTCAAATTTGTTGGTTTATAGTTGTTTATAGTAGTTTGTAATGATTACTTGTATTTCTGAAGTATCAGTTGTAATATCACCATTTTCATTTCTAATTTTTGTTATTTGTGTCTTTTCTTTTCTTTTTTAGTTACTCTTGCTAATGGTCTGTCAATTTTATTTATCTTTTCAAAAAATCAACTTTTTGTTTCTTTGTTCTGTTGTACCATTTTGGGGGGTTCTATTTTATTTAGTTCTGCTATGATCTTAGTTATTTCTTTCCATCTACTAACTTTGGGTTTGGATTGTTCTTGTATTTTCTAATTCTTTAAGATGAAGTGTTACTTTGTTTACTTGCCATCTTTTCATTTTTCTGAAGTAAGCATTTAGTTCAATAAATTGCCCCCTTAGTAATGCTTTTGCAGTATTCCACAGGTTTTGGTATGATGTATCATTATTTTCATTAGTTTCAATAAATTTTTTGATTTCCTGTTTAATTTCTTTTGTACCCATATATCTTTAAGTAGAATGTTGTTTAATTTCCATGTATTTGTAGTTTCCAAAGTTTTCTTTGTTATTGATTTCTAGTTTTAATCCATTGTGGTCTGAAAAAATACATGGAATAAATCCAATTGTTTTGAATTTGTTGAGACTTGATTTGTGACCTAACATGTGGTCTATTCTGGAGAATGTTCCATGTGCTGAAGAGAAGGCTGAATATTCTGATGTTGTTGCATGTAATGTTCTGTATATATCTTCCAAGTCCAACTTAGGTCTTGTGATTCTCTGTTGATTTTCTGCCTAGATGATATGTCCAGTGTTGAGAGTGGTGTATTCAGATCCCCAATTATTATTGTATTAGTGTCCATCTCTTTCTTTAGGCCTATAGTGTTTGCTTTATAAATCTGGCTGCTCTGCTGTTGGGTTCATAATTATTTATGATGGTTAAGTCTTCTTGATGATAGATCCTTTTATCATTATATAGTGGCCTTCTTTATCTCTTTTTATGGTTTTTAGTTTAAAGTCTATTTTATCTGATATAAGAATAGCTACTCCAGCTCTTTTTTCATTTCTATTTGCATGGTATAACTTTTTCCATCCTTTCACTATTAGTCTATGTGTGTCTTTACAGGTGATGTGGGTATCTTGAAGGCAGCACATTGTTGGGTCCATCTTTTTAATCCAATCAGTCAGTCTGTGTTTTTTGAGTGGGAAATTCAAGCCTTTTACATTAAGAGTTATTATTGAAAGTTATTGATTTACTCCTGGCATCATATTGATTTTTGTTTGGATGTTTTAAATATCTGTTATTCCTTTCTTTCTGATTTACTGATTGTCATCTGTTTTTGTTGATTTTTTAGAATAGTGGATAAACTTCTTTTTTCTTTTATTGTTACCATTTTATTTTACTGGTGGGTTTTGTTCTGTCTTGAGTATTCATAGTAGTGATGGTTCTTTTCAGGTACCAGCCCCAGTACTCCCTTGAGAATTTTTTGTAAGGCTGGTTGTGTGGTAGTGAACTCCCACAGTTTTTGCTTGTCTGGGAAATATACTATTTGTCATTCATTTTGGATGGATAGCCTTGCTGGGATAAGGTATTCTTGGCTGGCAATTTTTGTCTTTTAGTATTTTGACTATATCATACCATTCTCTTCTGTCTTTTACGGTTTCTGATGAAAAGTCTGATGTTAGTCTGATAGGGGTTCTTTTATATGTGACTTGACACTTCTCTCTTGCAGCTTTTAAGATTCTCTCTTTATCTTTGAGTTTTGCCAATTTGACTATAACATGTCTTGGAGAGGACCTTTTTGGGTTGAATATGTTGGGAGATCTTTGAGCTTCCTGTATCTGAAGATATGTATCTCTCCCTATACCTGGGAAGTTCTCTGCTATTATATTATTGAATATATTTTCAATGCCATTTCCTTTTCCCTACACCTCTGTAATACCCACCATTCAGATATTTGAGTGCTTGAGGTTTTCTGTTCTCTCTCTCAGATTTTCTTCAAGTTTTTAGATTTTTTTCTTCTTTTGTCTGCTTGTGTTATTTTGAATAAGCCATCTTCAAGGTGAGATATTCTCTCTTCTGTTTGATGTAGCCTGCTGATTAAGCTCTATTTTGTGTTTTTTATTTCATTGAATGACACCTTCAGCTGCACAAGCTCTGCTACATTCTTTTTCAGGGCATTGATATTTTTGTATGTTCCTCTTTCAGGTCCTGTATACTTTTTCATTTTGTTGTGTTGTCTAACTGAGTCTTCTTGTATCTTATTTAGTTTCCTTAGGATTGTTGCTCAAAATTCCTCATCAGTCATTTCAAGCACTTCCTCTTCTATAGGGTCTAGAACTTGAGAGTTATGACATTCCTTTGGTGGTGTCACTCTTGGGTTTTCATATTTCTAATAGCTCTCCTTTGGTGTTTAGTTCTTTTGGCTAAGACTATCATAGTCTGCTTGTTCCACCCTGGTGTCTGGAGCAATATCAGGGAGGTTTTTTTTGACATTCAGCTGCCTATTGCTGCGTCAGGTCCCAGGGCCTCTCTCAGGGGCAGGGACTCACTGGCGGTGGCCTGGCGGTCCTGTGCAGAGGGCACCGGGAACTCCACAGCTCCACTGCCTCAGGTCCTGGTGCTTGGTGGGAACTGGACTGTCTTCATCAGACATCAGTGTCCAAGAAGAATGATGTGACTCAGCTGTCTTGTGTGCAACAATGCAGTTTATCAGTTTCTTAGGCTGGAAGCCCAAAGTCCATCTGGTGGTGGCAACAGTGACCCAAGGTTTTCACATTGAAAGATGGTGGAAGCAGAAAGAACATAGAGAGAGCAGTAAAAGGTGCTTATGACAAACTCATCACAATATCATCCTGAATACAATAGCAACAAGACAAGGATGTGCACTCTCACCACTCTTGTTTAACATAGATTTAGAAGTACTAGCCAGAGCAATCAGCCAAGAAAAAGAAATAAAGGGCATCAAGATTGGAGAGGATGAGGTCAAACTGTCCTTGTTTGCTGGTGACATGATCTTATATATAGAAAAACTTACAGACGCTACCAAAGAACTCTTACAGCTGGTTAACAATTTCAGTAATGTTGTGGGATACAAAATCAACACCCTAAAATCAATAGCTTTTTTATTCTCTAATAACAAACTAGCAAAAAATGAAATCAAGAAAGCAAGCCCATTTACAATAGTTGCCAAAAAATTAAATACCTATGTATCTATTGAACTTATGTTTTTATCCTCTTCTCTTTACTAAATCCCATTGAAGTGACAGAAATGACATGAGAAAAATAATAAACTCTAATGGAGTTTGGATGTATCGTCTTCCCAGAACTCATGTGGAAATCTGTTCCCCAATGTGGCAGTGCTGAAAGCTGTTTGAGTCATGGGGGCAGATCCCTCATGAATGGATTAATGCTCTCCCTGGGGAAGAACGGATGATGAGTGAGATCTTGCTCTATAAGTTCCCACAAGAGCTGGTTGTTTAAAAGACCCTGGCCTGCCCACTCTCTCTCTCTCTCTCTCTTGCTTCCTCTCACCATGTGATCTGCTTGTACCCGCCGGCTGCCTGCCGCTTTCCACCATGAGTAGAAGCAGCCTGAGGCCTGCTACAGATGCAGCTGTCCCAGAATCGTGAGCCAAATAAACCTCTGTTCTTTATAAATTACCCAGTCTCAGGTATTTCTGTTATAGCAACATAAGGTGGACTAATACAAACTCCTAATAGTGTTGGAGAGTTGGAACAAGTACCATCAATGAATCTTCATGTTAAATACCAAAATAGATTCTAAATGAAAAATTAAATCATAAAATTTGCAGAAAAATATTTGAGTAAATACTTACATAACCCAGTCATGGTGACAACCTTTCTAAAAAAAGAAATGCCATAAATAGAAAGACTAATAGATTTTATTAAACAAAGGTTTTGAACCTCTATACATCAAGAACACAATAAAAATTATAAGGTTAATGGCAAACTAAAAAAAAAACTGCAACATGTATAACACACAAGATTTATTCATCACACACACACACTTCTTACAAATCAATTTTTTAAAAGTTAACACCCCCATCATCTCAAACAATTATCATTTCTTTTTGTTGGGAACTTTCCAAATCTTCTCTTCTAGCTATTTTGGGATATACAATAAATCATTGTTACCTACAGTTACCTACTGTGCAAACAAACGCTACAAGTTGTCTCTCCTATCTAAGTGTATTTTTGTAGTCATTAATTAGCCTCTCTGTATCCCCCTTTTTCCTCCCATTCCCACATTGTATACATGAATCAAAATATAGCACATACCCTATAAAATGTACAATTATTATGAATCAATTGAAAATAAAGAAAAATGAACAGTTCAAGGGAAAAATAGACAAAGGTCATTAACAAGTATCTTACAAAAAGGAAAAAGTCAGAAAGAAAAGAAAGAGGAAAGAAGGGAGGTAGGGAGGAAGGAAAGAAGGAAGAAAGGGAAAAATATTTTATCTTCTTTAAATAAAAAAAACAAATTAAAATAACTGAAATATTTTTTGTCTGTAAAATTAAAAAGACATAGTACAGGCTGTAGGTTCAAATCCTGGTTCCATTTCACAAATGAAGAATACTAAGGTACATACTGCATGATGTTGGGCAAGTAACCTAACTTTTCTGCACCTCAGTATTCTTCATCTGTGAAATAAAGGGCTGTTTGGAGAATGAAGTAAATTAACACATATTAAGAACTTAGAACAGTGTCCTGCTCATAGTAAGCACACTGTAAGTATTATTATTATTATTATTAATTATTATTATTATTATTATAGGAAACAGGTACTTCATACTCTGCTGGGAATTAAGTTACTTGGCATGTACAACTTATCTGAAGGGTAATTTGCTAATTAACACTAAAAGTTTAATAAAATATGCAGGCAAATTTCCTGAACAATTCTACTTTTAGAAACTTATTCTGAGTAATTAATTCCTGTTGTTGAGGTTTATAGTAATTAAATGTTTCATTCTCTTCCTGGAGTGTATCTACAGAACCTAAAGGAAATCCTGTGATTGTTCCCCACTCCTTCTGATGCACTTAGGGGCAAGTAATGCAACCAGAACTAGAGAGAGGGTATATGTCTAGTTATATCATGGTATAGTGGCAAGAGAATAGACTTGAGCCAAATAGACTGGTATTTCAACTCTGGCTTGTTCACTGTGGCTGTGTGATCTTAGAGCAGTTCATTCATTTCTCTTAACCTCAGTTTGTTTATCAGCAAAAGTGGGACTAATATGCTTACCTTCAGGTTTGTAGTTACAGGCAGTAAGTACATAAGAGAGACAATATTGCTCCGACACACACCATTCTCTGAAAAAAAGCAAATGAAGTAAGTTTACCATCGGTAAGCTAAATCATGAAATGAAAAACAGAAAACAAAAAGCCAGTAAGGGATCAGAGCAGTGATATAGTCTATCTGGCAATTATGTATTCTGTTCTGGAGATGTACTTTCAAATTATATGTCGTTCTTGTTCTGACTCCATTCTTCCTATAATCTTCTAATAATTTTGCTTTGTTTGTCTATAAAGGAAGAATGTACAGATCAGGCTTTCTTGAATGTCCAGTGTTAGATACCCACTTTAACCCCTAGGATATAGATTACAAACTGGCAACTCATGGGCTGGCTTTGGCCTGCGAACACCTAAAACTTGGCAAATTTTCTATACAAATCCAGATTTCAAGCCTCTCTTTCAAAATGAGATGATCTGGTTACATTGGGCTCACATACTTGAAGGGTCATAATTTGGAGCTGAATTATGTGTTCTAATTTGCCAGTCTCCACCAGGTTCACTTCATTTATTTTCTTATCTAGTTGGCCTCCTAAGCATTGGAATTTTTGATCCTTTAAGGAGGAGTTCAATAAGCTTTCCCTTTCTTTACTCTATTTCCCCTAAGACTAAAGGCACTGAAGCATTGAAGTGAGAACATAATTGGGTCACGTTCTTAGAGGGTGAAGTATTCACCACAGCAAGAGTATAAATATGTCTATATTGGGGCAAACACTCTCTTTCCTTTGATACTGATGATGATGATGATAATGATGGCAGCTAATATCTTTCCTTCAGCTTATCTTTCCATAATATCTTTCCTTCAGTTTATCTTTCCATGACTTTTACCATCTTGAGTTATATGACTTTGAGGGACTTCCAACAAAACTGGGACTTGAAAAAAAACATGATGGGAGTGAAAATCTGCCTCACTGCACTGTGTAGAATGGGATTTTCTTTTCTTTTTTCTTTTGTATAATTTATTTTTTGAACTGAAACATAATTGATTATACATATTTATGGAGTACAGAGTTGACTATCAGTATTTGTATATAGTTTGTGGTGATCAAATCAATATAATTAGCATGTTCATCATTACATATAGTAATTATTCTTTGTGTCCCTTACCCAATTGCTCCCTAACACCGTTCTCCTACCCCTTTCCCACCTTTAGTAACTATAGATCTCTTCACTCCTTCTGGAAGTTCAATGTTTTATTATGGTCTTCCTTCCTTCCTTCCTTTCTCCCTCCCTCCCTCCCTCCCTCTCCCCCTCCCCCCCCCTTAGCTCCCACTCATGAGTGAGGACATGTGGTATTTCTCTTTCTGTATCTGGCTTATTTCACTTAACATAATTTTCTCCAAGCTCATCCATGTTGCTATGAATGGCAGGATTTCATTCTTTTTTATGTCTGAGTAGTATTCTATTGTGTACATAAACCACACTTTCCTTGTTTAGTCATCCATCAATAGACATTTATGTTGGTTTTTTATTTTTTTTTTATCTCGGCTATGGTAAATAGAGCTGTGATGAACACAGGGCTGAAGGTAGAATGGGATTTTACATTATAAACTATGTTATATGCTGCATTTCATGAGTGCCTTTCAAAAGAATTTAGAACTAAATTCTTTCAAGATTTATGAAGTCAATAGAGGGAGAGTTAAAATGAAAATGAGGGGTAAGATAAAAATGCTTAGGTATAATTTTTAAAAAGTACTATGGAGGACCGTGAATGGGAAAGAAAAGCAGGAGAGTAAGTGTTTCATTAGAAGGTAGAAATGAGTGGAAAAACTGCTATTGTCAATCTAATTCAGACCAATAAGCTAGAAATGATTGACAAAGTAGAAGTGCCAGGAGAAGGTGAACCTATCATTTTAGAAGTCATCAAAGCCTAATGCCTTTAAGGATAGAATGGTGGCTATAAGGGATTATTTTTAACAAGAGAAAAAGCCTTTTTATCACTTGCCTATGCACAGGAGTTCCACAAAATATGAGACTCTAAAGAGGGTCAAATGATTGAAGCTTCATAAGGAATTTTGTAGCCATTAAAAATGCTCTGCGGCTGACACAATTATATAAATGTACAAATAATTACCTAAAACAGAGATTAAATTTCCAGGACAGCCCTATGAAGCCTATTTAACTTACAGCATGGTTGAGAGTTGATATAAGCTACATTATAGTCAAAAGGGAGTGTTTCACCATTGAAGACCTTGTATGCGAAAACTCATTCCAAGATGCAAATCAGCATACCAATACAAATATATCTGGAAGCAGTGGGAGGAGGCACTTCCTCCACATGCATTGCATGTGGATTTCCAATACTCTAGTGTCAGTGGAGAAAGTTATAAAAAAATTGAGAATCCTTAATGGCAACAGAGAAATAAAGGGATTTGAACTGTAATTGAATTGTAAAACAAATCTCTTTAAGGTGACTGCTTTCAGAAGGCAAATATATATATGAAATATATAGGGCAGCTGGTATTTGATTTTACATAGCCCAATGTCTTCAGATTGGCTTTTGCCAGTTGCACCTATTGGTGAATTATCATTTGCAGTCCACACTCATCAGATACTGAAAATACCCAGTGTTTATGGGAAAAGTCTTGTGTGTTATGTAGATGATAGAGGGTAAAACAGAGATACTAGAATTAGAAAAGTTCCAAATCTTGTGTTGATGGCAAAAATCAGTTTCAACAGTATATATGGAAGTGGTAGCAGTATCACCTAAGGCAGTGGTCTTCAAACTTGAGTTTGTCTACAGAGAGTCTTTTCAAACAGTGGGAGGATCAAGATACTTTAAAAGGAATTAATTTCTAGATATTCGATATCCATATATTTTCTTTCCTGAACTTGATCTGCCAGAAAATGCCCCTGAGGGCAAGTCATCCTCTTTCACAATTGACCTTTACCCACATTACAAAATAAAGGCATACTTTTGTCACACACCCACAATTTTATTATGGTGCATCACCCATTGCCTATGATTGTAAAAACCTTGGGGCAACAAACAAAAGCACAATTCGACATATATACTGTTGTCCATGTTGAGAAACTGAATGACTCTAATGACTGGTTAATAAATCCTTTTGAAAGTTTGTGATTTCCAATTCTTTGCCTTGGACAACATTGAAGAAGGACCTAATTGAGTTGTCAGCTGATAAGTCATTAAAATAATTTATGGAGATAAATTGTTATATGGTTTTTGGCATATTATTTGTAAGGAACTCAAAGATGGAGGGAAATTACTATAACAAAGTCCTTACTTTCCCTTCTATTCATCTATTTATCAAAAGATTTCAGTGTGCATATTTATAGAAACAAAAAGGAAAAATAGTTGTAGCAATGAGTAATATTCACGTTTGGATAAATAAACAAATAGGAAAAATAGCCCTCAAATAAACTTCTAATTAAATTTTACTTTTTACATTTAATATTTATCAAAGTTGATAATATATTTATGTTTTTGATCAGTTATGTACTGACAATAATTGTAATAAATGAAAACAATACAGAGCAATTTTTAACTCAAAATTAACTTTAATTTGTATCATTTTTGTGGTAGTGAAGTATACATAGGGCGATCAATGAAAGGTTTTTTAACTTAAAAATATATAAAATTGAGACAAAAATTCTGTGGGTGAAATAAATGAAAATATACATCAAAGGAAAAAAGGAACAACTGTTAAAAAAGTTTGTTAATGTATTTTAATGATGAATGAAGCACATCTCAAATAGCTATAGTATTTACAACTTGCTGGATACATTTCAGAATGTGACATAACAATTTCTTTCAAAATACTAATATTCATAATATACCAGAAATTACATTCTTGCAATTATTTAAATATATGATGACAAACTCTAGTTGTTAACTTAAATATATGCCAGTGGTTATGCAGTTGTTCAAAATTCTTTTAGGGGGTACATAAGCAAAAATGTTTGAAGATTCAAGGGTTGCTTTGCTGGCTTTAGTGATCTGCTTTGCAGGTCCAAAGGCTCACTTTTGCCAGCATCATAGTTTAGGCCCTGAGAGACTGACTCATGCAAGTGAAAAAGCATATGAAACAGAAATACATGAGAACACCAATTTATTAATTTCTGATTATAAACAGTACTGCGACACCTACTGGAAGTTCTCACGTCTATGCATTTAGCATATTTTCTCCCTTGATAGCTAAATGGAAAGCCAAATAAAAATGAGAACTAGAAAAATAAGAGCTATTTGATTGCTCTTTGAATGTAAATTGTAAGCCCAACACATTATTATTCAGAGCAGATACAGGCAAAATCATATGAAGGATGTGTGATGGGATATAGTAGGATGGTTGTTAGACAAACCATGATTCATAAGAACATAAACCAAAAATTTAATGGCACAAATCCATGATAATGCTATGCAATCTCCCAAGAGAGATGGTCTTGCTTATGGGATTTCAAATACCAGAAGTCAAATGGATAAGACACTTTTATCCACTGAGTCCTGCCAATGTTTTCTTTAGGGACCCACTTTTCCCTATGTTTCTGTGGTTCATTCTTTCTTAAGATGCAAATATGGTTAATACTTGTTGCACTTTAGGGGACTGAGAGTCATTCCATCTCCTCAGATGATATTGTATCTTTTTTATTTGATTAATCATGTGCTGATCTTACAATTCAATTCTCAAAAGATAATCAAACAACTTTAGTTCTTGAGGTGGAGTGCAGTGGAAAGGAACCTTATTATAATCTCTTACTGGAAATACTGCTCAGGAAAAACAACATCAATGAAATAAGCAAGTACAGTGTTACATTTCCCTCTGTGTAACAGAGATGAAAAAAGGGTTACTCAAAGCACCGTGAATGTATTGAGAAGCCCAAAGGGTCTGCAACCCAGAGAAAACTGGGCACAGCAGCCATTCAAAGTCAGCTTCTGATTTTATTGTAAAGAGAAGGAAGTTTCACAAGAGAATTCAGTTGATTCCATCATTACAAAAGGGTACAAGGACATGGGCAGTGTTACAAAAGTTACCTATGGCTAAGTATAGCTTAAGCAATGGAAACTAGTAACATCAGTAAAATTAACAATCTGACATTCCAAAGTACAATTCGCGAAAAGCTAAATTGGTCAAACTGGCTCATTATCTAAAGTATAACCTCACCTTAAGCAAGAGTTACATTCTTATGATAAAATCTAAGTACAATTATCTCTAAAGTTTTACCCAACAGACAGCTTGCCCCTAGCAAACATTTTTTTTTCACATCTTTTCCTTCAGCAATTCTTAAAATCTCTTAACAGGATTGGTATGACAACCACCTGCTAGCTCTAAAATTATTAAAGTACACAGTCCCATGCCTAAGCAGTGATTAGAGTTGATTAGATGGGCTGTGACCTGGCTATCTGTGGGCTGTGGCTCCCTATGCAAGGACTTTTACCCCAATATGTATTTACCTAAAAGCCCTATTCTAAAAATCAAGTGAGAATCAACATCATTTAATTAGAATTGATTAAATTGGCTTTTGCCCTCTATCTGTAGACTTTGGTCTCCTATACGGGGGCTTTTGCCCTATATATGCATTTACCTAAAAGCCCTATTCTAAAATCAAATGAGAATCAAGATTTCTAACCCTCCATAGTACAGTGATTTTTTTCCAAGTTAAAATTAATAGCTTAGTAGTACATTGTCATAGGAGAAATTCATAGTGTTGTGATGCCAGATGGAATACATAGTCACACACATACACTCACCACATGTAGGTGAGAATCTAGTGTACAGTGTAATAATTACTGAAAATATACAGAAGTAATCAAAGAAAGAAAAGCTGATAACACAGCAGTTGGAAAGAAAATGTGACGGGGGATAAAAATGGCTGTATGGGGAAAAACTATAAAGGACCAAAAAGAGAAGTTTGGAAAAGCAAGCTTCTGCAAAGAAATGCAGCTAAAGGACATTGTCCAAGAAAAGAACTATACCAGATGATGAGGACGTAGGCAAAAAAGGGTGGCGAGTGAATACAAAGACTCATAAAATGGAAGATGAGGCAAAGAATATTTGAATGGTAGTTCCATCTTAAACAAGTTTTGAAACAAGACCCAAATTGTCTTCAGCAGAAAAACAGTACAGAGCATGGGGCATAATAATAAGAAAATAAAGACTTTAGATTGAGAGATACCTTTTGAATTATGAAAGAAAAGGAAATGGGTGCTATTCTGATATAAGAAACCAGGTTTAATACAAATAAGTTACAAAATTTTGTGCCAAGTTCTGGGTTGAGGGAACTTCTTACTGATCATAAGGCAAAGAGAATAACTCAAGTTTTGTTCATTGCAGGATTTCCGATTTCTTTTGCTCAGCAGATAAAAAATAAGAATGGAAAGCATAGACATGAGTGATTTTTTATGTGTATATGGGAGAGTAAAATCCATTTTCTGAATAATATGCCTCATAAAATGAAACAGCCATAGGGGGAGAAAAGCTAACTCAAACATTTACTTACTCATCTGGACACAGGAAAAATTAAATTATTTTGGAATGAAACTTCATTTATGTCTCAGAGTAAATGATTTAGAACAATAAATGAGAAGAGGTACTTGGTGATATGGACATGCATATTGGTAGTAGGTCAAAGAGTAAAATTTCATTACTTAAGTAAAAATTCTTCCTAGAGCCAGAAATTTGTGTGTATGAATGTGTTCTGTGAAAGAATCACCTTTACATTTTTTCCCGGAAATTAGGTAATTAACAGTTGTGCAGACAACATTGAGTGCATTAAGAACCTTAGGTTTTTCCTGTAGCTGTGCTTCCAGGATCTTGTACTTTTTTGGAGGGGCTGGGGGAGATGGCAGGCAGCTGGTGGGTATGGAGATCTGAACCCTTGACCTTGGCGTTACAAGGCTACACCCTAACCAACTAACTGAGCTAACTGGCCAGCACCTTCCTCTGAGATTCCGGAAACATTGTCCATAACTTTCTAGAAGACATTTATGACTGTCTGTTCATGCAGGGACTTGAAGATCTGTCTGGTGAGGACAATTATTTAATGGGAACAGGAGGGTTATGAGAATAACTATTGGAATAATTATGATGCTCTTGTGATCACTAGCTAAGGGGAAGCTATTAATTCATTGCATTTTCACAAGTAGGTACTAGTAGGTACTATTTATTAGCATTTTATAAATGAGAAAAATGAGGTGCAGAGCTGCTAAGTCACTTGCCCAAGGTCACATATCTAATAAGTGGCAGAGCTAGGATTCAAATCTAGTCAGTTTGAATAAAATGAGTAAAATTATATGTTTGTGGCTATTGATTAGAACTGCCACTATGCAGTAGTCAAATAATAGAAGCATTGGACTGAAAAGATGCAAATTCATACCCAGCCATGTAGTTAATTTGGAAGGAATAATTGCAAATTTATTGAAGTATAATATATATACAGAAAGTGTACAAATCATGTGTGTAGAGCTCAATATGTACATCTGTGTAACCAACACCAGATGAAGAAATGGAATATTATCAGCCCCTCAGTAGCCACCCTTATGTTCTTTTTCAGTCACAACACTTTCCAAAGATAATGACCATCACAATTTCTAACATGATAAATTAATTGTACCTGTTTCTGGACTTTAAATAAATGTAATCAATCAATACATATTGCTTAGTGTCAAGCTCCTTTTGCTCAACTCTATGTTTATAAGATTCAACTCCATTATTTTGTGTAGCAGTTGTTTATGTATTCTCATTGCTGAAAAGGAATACTTTAAAGAATTCTTCTAGGTTCCAGTCAAGATGGCAGAATAGATAGTACCCAGCATCACTCTCTCCCACAATCAACCAATTTGCAACTATTAAAAAGCAACAACTGCCAGGCTGGGGCCTCTAGAGCCTGGGGGAAAAGGAAGAGAGACTTATGCAGTTCATGAAGGCAGGAGAAGCCATGATGAGAGAAAGAAAGGACCACTCCAACCATTTCGAGCCCCACTCACTTCAAGACTGGCCCTGGTGAGCACACAGAGCAAGAGCTGGCAAAAGACGCAGCTATGCCCTTCATGTGAAGTTGCTTGGAGTCTATGTATAAAGTTGAAGGCTTCGTATGAAGTTGAAGGAGGCTTTATATGAAGTTGCTTGGGGTGAAGAGGGCCTTCGTGGCCCCCAGACCAGCAAGACCACTAACAGGGTTCCCATGGACCCACATAGGAGTGAAGAGCCACAACAACTGAAAAAAGGAGCCACTCAAAGAGTCATTGCAAGGGACCAGTGCAAGGGACCAGGACTGTCCCATGGGAAGTGTTTGGAGTGTAGGGGGTAGGGGAGACTGGCCCACCAGGGGAACATTGGGGCACAGCAAGGACAAAATTGATCTGCCCTCCAATCAGCACAGGACTACTCAGTGGAGACTGGTCAGGAATATAGAACTGCAGGGGGTTCAGTTTGCTGAAAAAAATCAGGCCCAGACAGAGTTTCCACACAACCCAGGTGTACCAGACCTCACAAAACCTGGAAGGGCTTAAAAGGTCAACAACTAAAGCCTGAACTGCCCAGAAAGCATTCCTCAGAGAATCGGCAGCAAAGCAGCAATTTACCTCAACCACAGGGCTCAAGTGCTGGTCCCCACAGGAACTTCCCTCATTTTAGATGTGAGCAAAGGAAAACAAATTAGTTCCAGTGCAGAGTTTAAGTGCTGGGAGTAGCTAGTAATCCAACACAGAACTGAAAGAAAAAACAAAAAAACACAGATCAGAGATAAAATTTTGATATTAACCAGTAAAGGTCTAACACCACCAAAGAACACCTATAAAACCTAGAAGGACTGAAAGCACCCTGGGTTCCCAAGCTGAGGTGGGGAGAGGGCTAAGGGCCTCAGTCATGCCCACCCAGTGGTGTCTGTATCCAGCCCAGTGATGACTGAACCCCTGCTGGAAGACCCCCAGTCTCCTGAGCTAAGGTGTGTGTGTGGGGGGAGGTAGAGGGCCTCTGCCACGCCCCCCCCAACATCCACATCCAGCCCAGCCATGACTGAGCTGCTGCCAGAAGCCCTCTGGACTCCTCTGCTGGAATGAGGGGGGCGCCATGGGCCTCAACCATGCCTCTGTCCACCCTTACTCATCCTCCCACCCTATCTTCCTCTCCCTTCCTCTCTCCCTCTCCACCCTAACTGCTCTGAAGCAACATCTTAGAATGTAAAAATAATAATAACAATAATAAATAAATTAGTTGAAAAGAAAATATTCTTCTAGAAAAATCACACAGGTAACCATTTTTTCCTGAACTATATACATCACCAAAATAGCAGGACAATTTAGATATAGTCAGTCAAATAGTAGTAGAGGATAGTAGGAAAAAAAACAGTTTTGAAGTCAGTTAAATCCCAGTCAGCCTGGAATTTAAACACAGCTCTTTCATAAACTGGCTCTGTTGTCTTGGACTATCCACTTAATGTCTCTGTGCTTCAGTTTCTTCAAATGAAAAATAGGGATGATATTATCTATCTCAGGATTGTGTCCACATAGAATGAGATGCTATATGTTAAGCACTTGGTACAGGGCCTAGCATAAGTAGATGATCACTAAATTGGTAGTAGTCATTGTTGAAATTATTATAGCTAAGGCTCAAATGCTCATCATCAAGGCCGGCCTGTTTGATGTTAAAAACAATCTTTTTTCAAAAATTAACAATTAACTATTAATGTGTTACATTTTGATGATGGAGTTTCTGCACCTTATACATTCTTGTACCTATGGCAAAAATTCTCTTATTTCTCTTGAGGTGCTCAGAACTCCCTGAGGATCCATGAACATATTCTCAAGGAGGCAGAAAGTTCTCTATGATAATTTTATCTTTGTGTCTTTTTATTTTAATAATAATATAATATAAACTAAAATCACATTTTGGATCATCTATTTGATCTAGTCAGTTTAGCAATGGAAAGAAGAGAAAGGAAGAGTGAAGAGGAGGAAAGAAAAGACAAAGCCCAGGACTGAGTTCTGGGACAGTATAAGAGGTTTGGAAGAAGAGGAGCAGCCAACAGAGACTGAAGAGTAGGCAGGGTGGCAGGAAGAAAATCAGGAAGTGTGATACCACAGAAACCAAGAGAGGAGAGAGATTGAGAAGGAGGGAGTGGGCCACTATAACCAATGTTTCTACAGGTTTAAGATGAAGGAAGAAAGTCATCAATATGTTTGGTTTGGCAGCACAGAGGTCATCAATGACTTCCCAAAGTGGTTTGAGTGGAGTGGTTGGGAAGGAAGCCAGACTGGAGTGGACTGAAGAGTGAAGGTATAGTAACAAGGTGGATCAGGGAGTGGATACAACTCTAAAATTTAAATAAAGAGTGGCAGCTAGAGTAGTCTGTGCACTTAAAGGAAAGTTACTTTTTGCTAAGATAGAAAATGTTAGATCATATTTATAAGCTAGTGGTAGTGATACAGAAGACAGAGAAACAGAATAATAAATTAGGAAAAAGGGAGTTTTATTGAAGTAATAAAGTCCTTGAGGAAGAAGAGAAAACATAGGATCCAGAATACCAGTAAGACTGGTCTTTGAGGGTTTCAAGATGGCGGCGGCTGCGGCGGCTGGCGCGGAGTAGCTGAGGTGTAAAAGGCGGCCACTGGGCCTCAGGCAGCCGGGAAACTTGTGGACCTTCCTCTCACCATCTCTTAAGGGAGGACTACAGCTGCTGGCCGGTCGTGGGGGCTCAACGCCACTTTGCCCCCGGCAGGAGAGGCTGCCTCATTTACAGGCAACAGCTTTGAAGTGTGGAGCAGGAAAAGAACTGATTCTTAGCTGGAAAAGCGAGTCTTGAAACAGGGAACACGGCGCCAGGGCTGCTGTGGATGCAGCCAGGATCCCGGAGGCCGGGGCCACGCTGAAGGCGGCCAGCTGCCCTATTCAGGATTCGAGGTTTCAGGCCGGCATTAAAGAAGACTCCTGGGAGCACCCGAGCCGCGCCGCGACTGAACAGCCCGAGGTGGCAGCGCCGAGAACATGGAAGGCGACAAACCAGAGACAGAGAGCGAACACCCGACCTGGCACAGCACTGTGAGTGATCCCTGGCACAGCTCTGTTCGGGGGGTGGATGCCCACGCGGCTCCCGCCTGCACCACCAGGCCACTCACCGCCCCGGTGCTGCCTCCATTTTCCCAGGTGCGGGCAGCTCCGCCCTGCTCGGCCATCACTGAGCCCATTTGCTTGGCCTGGCACGGGGCTTTCCGGAGCCTGCGGGCCAGCCTCCGCTCCCACTCCCTCCACGGTTCTCTTGCGGGGCTGGGGGCGTGGGGCGTCCCGACCAGTGTTGGGAGGGCAAGGAAGTACGGGCGGGCCAACTGTCACTCCACCACACCCTGGACTCCGGCCCGGTAAACTTCCTGTTACTGGGAGGCAGATACCATCTCTGCGACCACCAGTTTGGAAAAAAGCCTAACGAATTTCTGGTTGGGAATAGTGTGGTAGGAGAGTTCCCAGGTCCGCTTGAACCTGCCGGAGAGCAGGCTGCAGGCGGGCACTAGACTCGGTTTATACTGGGGGGATACAAAGGTGAACAAGACCCGAGAAATATCTACACAGTGCTACAAAGGCACCCAGAGAGACCGGTCGTCTCTGCCTAGCAGAAACCTGGTAGACTTCCTGGGCGAGGCGGTGCTGAGCAGGGTCTTGAAGGCCCAGCTGATAGACGAGGGGTGCAGAAGACACACCCCAGCCCAGCACAGTGTGCACAGAGGGGGGAGACGTGCGGCCAGGGAGGCGGAGACTCGACAGAAACCACACGCCCAGTGGGGTCGCCACTACACGATCTAACAGCCTGGGCCAGAGCACACGGAACGGGGAGAAGTCCTGTACAGGAAGTGAAAGCTCAACAGAGATCACACACCCTGTGGTACGTGATCCACCAGCCCAGCAGAGTCCAAGCTGACCAGAAAGGTGGATCCCCGGAGAAGCCCAAGACCCGAGGCAACCACACACACAAGGCACTAGAGGCCAACTGAGCAGTCACGGCGGGAGCCATACCAAATTGGCAACCACAGCAACATCCTAGTTAGTCATTAGTCTCAAACTGGTGGACTGTGAAACCCCCTGCCACAATGAATAAACACCAAAAAAAAAGACACCAGAAATACAAAAAATCAAGAAAGTACACCACCAAAAGTTAATAAATCTCATACTCTAGATCCTATAGAACAAGAAGCCCTTGAAATAACTGACAAGGAATTTCGAGTGATAATTCTAAGGAAACTGAATGAGATACGAGAAAACTCAGCTAGACATCATGATGAAATGAGGAAAAGTATACAGGATCTGAAAGAGGAAATGTACAAGGAAATCAATGTCCTGAAAAAAAATGTAGCAGAACTTGCTGAACTGAAGAAGTTATTCAGCGAAATAAAAAACACAACGGAGAGTTTAACCAGCAGGCTTGTCGAAGTTGAAGAGAGAACCTCTGAACTTGAAGATGGGCTGTTTGAAATAACACAAGCAGACAAAAAGAAAGAAAAAAGAGTCAAGGACATGGAAGAAAATCTGAGAAAGATATCAGACAACCTCAAGCGCTCAAATATCCGAGTCATGGGTATTCCAGAAGGGGAGGAAAATGGAGATTCCATTGAAAACATATTCAACAAAATAGTGGCAGAAAACTTCCCAGGTATAGGAAAAATCACAGATCTTCAGATCCAGGAAGCCCAACGATCTCCAAACGTATTCAACCCAAAAAGGCCTTCTCCAAGACATGTCATAGTCAAATTGGCAAAACTCAGAGACAAAGAGAGAATCTTAAAAGCTGCAAGAGAGAAGCGTCAAATCACCTATAAGGGAGCCCCAATCAGGTTAACATCAGACTTTTCATCACAAACCCTAAAAGCTAGAAAGGAATGGGATGATATTTTCAAAATACTAAAAGACAAAGATTGCCAGCCAAGAATACTCTACCCTGCAAGGCTATCCTTCCGAAATGAGGGGCAAATAGTATATTTCTCAGACAAAAAAAAACTGTGGGAGTTCACTACCACACGACCACCCTTACAAGAAATCCTCAAGGGAGTACTGGGTTTGGTTCCTGAGAAATAACTACCACTGCCATAAAAACCCAAGAAAAATCTAAACCCGCTAGTACAATAAAAATGGCATTCATGAAGAGAAAACAAGCTAACAAAAACACTATCTACAACCTAAGGAAAAAACAAACAAAGAAACCAAACAGTAAATCAGAAAGCAAGGAACAAAAGACACCTAAGACAACCAAACAACCAATAAAATGCTAGGAATAAATCAACACCTTTCAATAACAACTCTGAATGTAAAAGGCTTAAATTCCCCAATTAAAAGACACAGACTGGCTGACTGGATCAAAAAGCAGGACCCAACTATATGCTGCCTACAAGAGACCCACCTCACCCATAAAGATTCACACAGACTAAGAGTGAAAGGATGGAAAAAGATGTACCATGCAAACAGAAAAGAAAAACGAGCTGGAGTAGCTATTCTTATATCTGACAAAATAGACTTTAAACTAAATAAAAACCATAAAAAGAGACAATGAGGGACACTACTTAATGATAAAAGGACTGATCCGTCAAGAAGACATAACAATCATAAATATATACGCACCCAATGTTGGAGCAGCCAGATTTATAAAACAAACTCTATTAGACCTAAAGAAGGAAATAGACACTAATACCATAATAGCAGGGGACCTGAACACTCCACTATCAATATTAGACAGATCATCTAGGCAAAGAATCAGTAGAGAAACACAAGATCTAAACAAGACTCTAGACCAATTGGAATTGGCAGATATCTACAGAACATTCCACCCAACAACCTCAGAATATTCATTCTTCTCATCAGCACATGGATCATTCTCCAGGATAGATCCCATATTAGGTCACAAATCAAGTCTCAATAAATTCAAAAAAATTGGAATTATCCCAGGTATTTTCTCAGACCACAATGGATTAAAACTAGAAATTAATAACAAACAAAACTCTGGAAACTATACAAACACATGGAAATTAAAGAGCATTCTACTTAATGACATATGGCTCCAAGAAGAAATCAAGCAGGAAATCAAAAAGTTTATTGAAACTAATGAAAACAATGATACATCATACCAAAACCTGTGGGATACTGCAAAAGCAGTATTGAGGGGAAAATTTATTGCATTAAATGCTCACTTCAGAAGAATAGAAAGATGGCAAGTGAACAACCTAACACTTCACCTTAAAGAACTAGAAAAACAAGAACAATCCAAACCTAAAGTTAGCAGACGGAAAGAAATCATTAAGATCAGAGCAGAACTGAATGAAATTGAAAACCAAAAAACAATTCAAAAGATCAACGAATCAAAAAGTTGGTTTTTTGAAAAGATAAATAAAATAGACAAACCATTAGCATGGCTAACAAAAAAAAGAAGAGAGAAGACTCAAATAAGAAAAATTAGAAATGAAAAAGGCGATATTACAACTGATTCATCTGAAATACAAGGAATCATTCGAGACTACTATAAACAACTATACGCCAACAAATTTGAAAATCTGGAGGAAATGGATAAATTTCTGGACACACACAAGCTCCCAAAACTGAACCGTGAAGACGTAGAAAATTTGAACAGACCAATAACAATAAAGGAGATTGAAGCTGTTATCAGAAGGCTCCCAACAAAGAAAAGCCCAGGACCAGATGGATTCACAGCAGAATTTTACCAAACATTCAAAGAGGAATTGACACCGATTCTTTACAAACTATTCCAAAAGATTGAAACGGACGCAAATCTCCCAAACTCATTCTATGAAGCAAACATCATCCTGATACCAAAACCAGGTAAAGATATAACCAAAAAAAAAAACTACAGGCCGATATCCTTGATGAATATAGATGCAAAAATTCTCACTAAAATACTAGCAAACAGAATACAGCAACACATACGAAAAATTATTCATCACGATCAAGTGGGATTCATCCCAGGGATGCAAGGATGGTTCAACATACGCAAATCAATAAATGTGATACACCATATTAATAAACTCAAACACAAGGACCATATGATCATCTCTATAGATGCTGAAAAAGCATTTGATAAAGTTCAGCACTCATTCATGACAAAGACCCTCTATAAGTTAGGTATAGAGGGAAAGTATCTCAACATAATTAAAGCCATATATGCCAAACCCACTGCCAATATCATCCTGAATGGGGAAAAGCTGAAAGCTTTTCCTTTAAGAACAGGAACTAGACAAGGATGCCCACTCTCACCACTCCTATTCAACATAGTGTTGGAAGTACTAGCCAGAGCAATCAGAGAAGAGAAGGAAATAAAGGGCATCCAGATTGGAAAAGATGAAGTCAAACTGTCCCTGTTTGCAGATGACATGATCCTATATATCGAACAGCCTAAAACCTCGACAAAAAAACTGTTGGAATTGATAAATGATTTCAGCACAGTAGCAGGATACAAAATCAACACACAAAAATCAGTAGCATTTCTTTTCTCCAATAGTGAACATGCAGAAGGAGAAATCAAGAAAGCCTGCCCATTTACAATAGCCACCAAAAAAATAAAATACTTAGGAATTGAGTTAACCAAGGATGTGAAAAATCTCTACAATGAGAACTACAAACCACTGCTGAGAGAAATTAGAGAGGATACAAGAAGATGGAAAGATATTCCATGCTCTTGGATTGGAAGAATCAACATAGTGAAAATGTCCATACTACCCAAAGTGATATACAAATTCAACGCAATCCCCATCAAAATTCCAAAGACATTTTTCTCAGAAACGGAAAAAACTATTCAGACATTTATATGGAACAATAAAAGACCACGAATAGACAAAGCAATGCTGAGCAAAAAAAATAAAGCTGGAGGCATAACACTACCTGACTTTAAGCTATACTACAAAGTTATAATAACCAAAACAGTATGGTACTGGCATAAAACCAGACACACTGACCAATGGAATAGAATAGAGAATCCAGAAATCAACCCACACACTTACTGCCATCTGATCTTTGACAAAGGCACCAAGCCTATTCACTGGGGAAGGGACTGCCTCTTCAGCAAGTGGTGCTGGGATAACTGGATATCCATATGCAGGAGAATGAAACTAGATCCATACCTCTCACCGTATACTATAATCAACTCAAAATGGATTAATGATTTAAATATACACCCTGAGACAATAAAACTTCTTAAAGAAAACATAGGAGAAACACTTCAGGAAATAGGACTGGGCACAGACTTCATGAATACGACCCCAAAAGCACGGGCAACCAAAGGAAAAATAAACAAATGGGATTATATCAAACTAAAAAGCTTCTGCACAGCAAAAGAAACAATTAACAGAGTTAAAAGACAACCAACAGAGTGCGAGAAAATATTTGCAAAATATACATCTGACAAAGGATTAATATCCAGAATATATAAGGAACTCAAACAACTTTACAAGAAGAAAACAAGCAACCCAATTAAAAAATGGGCAAATGAGCTAAGTAGGCATTTCTCTAAGGAAGATATACAAATGGCCAAGAGACATATGAAAAAATGCTCAACATCACTCAGCATCCGGGAAATGCAAATCAAAACCACATTGAGATACCATCTAACCCCAGTTAGGATGGCTAAAATCCAAAAGACTATGAACGATAAATGCTGGCGAGGCTGCGGAGAAAAAGGAACTCTCATACATTGTTGGTGGGACTGCAAAATGGTGCAGCCTCTATGGAAAATGGTATGGAGGTTCCTTAAACAATTGCAGATAGATCTACCATACGACCCAGCCATCCCACTGTTGGGAATATACCTAGAGGAACGGAAATCATCAAGTCGAAGGTATACCTGTTCCCCAATGTTCATTGCAGCACTCTTTACAATAGCCAAGAGTTGGAACCAGCCCAAATGCCCATCATCAGATGAGTGCATACGGAAAATGTGGTACATCTACACAATGGAATACTACTCAGCTATAAAAACGAATGAAATACTGCCATTTGCAACAACATGGATGGACCTTGAGAGAATTATATTAAGTGAAACAAGTCAGGCACAGAAAGAGAAATACCACATGTTCTCACTTATTGGAGGGAGCTAAAAATTAATATATAAATTCACACACACACACACACACACACACACACACACACACACAAACCGGGGGGGGGGGGGTGGAAGAAGATATAACAACCACAATTATTTGAAGTTGGTACGATAAGCAAACAGAAAGGACATTGTTGGGGGGGAGGGGGGGAGGGAGAAGGGAGGGAGGTTTTCGTGATGGGGAGCAATAATCAGCCACAATGTATATCGACAAAATAAAATTTAAAAAAAAAAAAAAAGACTGGTCTTTGATAGGAGCAAGAATCAAAGATGTGTGCTGGTAGGTTTAAAGATTCAATGGGTGGGGAAGAATAAGAAAGTTCTGATGCTTTTTATTTTCTCAACGAAATATGAGGCAGCATTATTTGAGACTGAGGGGGGAGGAGGGTGTGATCTTTGAGAAGAGTGGGTAAGGTGACTTACTGGGAAACTTAGTGGGATGCTAGGCAGTGTTGTGTGCCAATCTGAAGTTTGTGGTCATGAATTGTAAGTTCAACAAGGCAGCTTAGCTATGTAATTTTTTTAAAGTATTCCTACTTAGTCATGACATGTTATTCTTTTAATGTACTTCTGGATTTTCTTTTTTTAAATGTTATTTATAATTTTTCTGCATTGATATTTATAAGCTTTTACCTCGTATGGAGTATAAATATTTTAACATTAGTATTTCCCTCCAAATGTAATGTCAAAATTATCTCCACATTATCTCCAAATGCAATATTGGGTACCCTCCTTTGTGCATCTTATCTTCATTTGCAAGAACTGGATGCTTATCTAGTTGTATCTCAAAACTTAACTTACATTTCCTTGATCTAATACCAGCAACTTTTTTTTCGATTAGTACTACTTTCCAGTGTTAGTTTATGCCTCCGAAGCAATATCAATATTAAAGAGTAGAGAATATGAGACTTTCCTGATATAAGTTTATAAGACATTAAAGATTAGCAGAAAGGAGGAAGAGAGTTACAGACAAGTGGGACTGCTGTGATGGTTATGCATATGTGGAAACTTGATGTACTTATGTTGTGGAATATACTATAAAGCATATGTACTTCACAGGGCCTGGTTTTCCAAAGCCTTGCAGTTTTAAATATTGACCTTGCGGAGGACTGGAAATTTCCCTCAGGCTATAAGTCTTTGTTGCAAGATAAGGATTGTGGCACAGCAGGTTGCTGGCTCAAAGGACAGACTAGTTACTGATTGTTATGTAAAGATACTGAGAAATTGCTGTTAAGAAGGAATGTTTGCTAAGATCAAACTGTTGTTGATAGGACCACTTAACTGCCTTACTGGAATGTCATCTGGCTTGTTTCATTGAAAGTTACCAGTGTATATTGTTAAACTATAACCCCACCTTTGTTCTCTTCTTGTAACTTCCTGGTCTGGAAAATAAATGCAGGAAGAGAACCCCAATTCAGTGTTAATTTCCCAAAAGGAAGGGATGGCTCTGGCTTGAGCATCCCAAAGGGAGATTAACCACTTCGGGGCTTCTCACTGCTCGAAAGAGATGAGCTTTGAGTAATCCTTTCCATCTCTGTCACCCAGGGGAAGTGGGGTGACAAATCCGTGGGGGGCGAAGCAACACAAAGCAACATTATGTATGCATGAGAGAGTGACTGTCTAAGATAGAAGGGTGAGGTATAAAAAGTGAAGGATGTTAAGGGAGGAGAACATGCTGCATCTTACGGAGAAGAAAGGAGAACATGGAGACTAGATGCCAAAACATGTGGCTCACAGTGTCCTAGGAGCCTAAGATAACCATCCAAAGTAAGGGAGGTGTTGGTATGCAAGGTGAAAACGTGAGGTGGTGAATCTGGCATATACACAAATTTTGTTAGGACTACACAAATTTGGTTAAAATTGGTACTTGCAAACATTTTTAAATTGGGAGTTTTCCTGAAAAAAATTGAATATCATCTGGCTTCTCTTGAAATTTCTGGAGATAATGTGTTGAACATTTATTATGCTACACTTCTAAACACTTTAACATAAATTAACTCATTTAAACCTCACGTGAGCACTACAAGCTCTATGTAGAAGATAACATCATGATTATTATTATAGAACAGAAAACAAACAAAGAGGCTAAATGGCTGACCTTAGATCACAGCTAGTAAATGGCAGAGCCAGAATTCAAATTCAGAGAATCTGGCTCTAGGGCCCACACTCCTACCCATGCCGTTATTGCTCGTTGGTTCATACTGGGTTCACATTTCTGCATGGCAACATTTGGCTATAGGTGGATAGTGGATAGCTCTTTGAATGAGATACGATTTTTTGTTTGCCTCAGTCTTCTTTTGCATTCCCTTTTGTAGTGTGCTCCTCTTCACTCATTTACATTATCTGCTTGGCCCCTGAAGGCACTTGAATGCATAACTCCTGATGTACTGGGAAAGGGAAGCAGAATTGCTACCTGTTGTTCACATCAAGGAATCCTTACAAGAGGGATTTTCCTAACTTTAGAGACTCCTTCAACATGATAGCCTCTGACTTCAAGGGCTACCTCTGGCTTCAAGGGCTATACCATCTGGCTGGGTAGTCATTTACTCACAGGGCCTGGCACATTTCAGTAGCTCAATAACTAATTATTGAATGATTAAAAGAATCAATGTATGAACAAATGGAGTTGCTGTGAGAATTCAAGAATCAGATCTGTGATGGATTAGATACTTTAAGGTTTCTGTTGTTCTGAAATTCTGATTCAATAACAGAATTAAATAACAATATAAAGCCATGAATATATTATGCACTTTCAAATTGAATATAATTGCACAATTGGGATTTTAAATCTGGAAGGGATCTTTGAGAATATCCAGTCTCCCACACCCATTAATTTACAGAGTAGTTAAGATGCAGACTCAGAGGAGATCTTTCATGTTTTGTTGTTTCCTCTCAAGATTCTAGGGGAAAATGACCACGCTTTCCTCTTTGATTCACTCAGGGCAAGCTTTAAAGCATCCATATCAGTTTTATATTTCTGCTGCAACAAATTAGCACAATCTCAGCATCTCCAAAAACCACAATTTTATTTCAAAGGTTCTGTTTTCAAAAATCCAGGCAAAGTGTGGCTTGGCTGGTTTATCTGCTCCAGGTCTCACAGGCCAAAATCAAGTTACTGGTCAGCTTAGGCTCTTATCTGGAGGCTCTGAAGGCCTTTGAAACTCATTCAGGTAGTTGGCCTAATTCAATTCCAGGTTGCCACCATTTCCTTTCTGGCTGTTGACTGGGCCCTTTTCTTATCTTCTAGAGGTTACTCGCATTCTTTGGCTTTTCCTTGATCTTCAAAGCCAGCAACAGCAAATCAAGTCCTTCTCATTTTAATCTCTCTCACCTCCCCTTCTGCCTTAACTCTACTGCCTCTCTCTTTCTTCAGATCTCTCTGATGGACTCTCCGCCTTTCTCTTCTGCTTTTAAGGTCCCATTGGGACCTCTCAGATAATCCAGGATAATCTCTCCATTTTAAGATCAGCTGATTAATAACCTTAATTACACCTGACTTCACAGCAGGACCTAGATTAGTATTTAATTGAATAATGGGGGGATGAAACCTTAAAAGGAAAATTTTATTTACTTAAAAAAATTTTTTTTGTTGTATATAAATATTCATGGGGTGCAAAGCTGATTGTCACCACTCATGCCCAAGATATGATGGCCAGATCCATACTGGCAGCATGCACATTACCACAAATAGTGATTATACCCAATGTCTCCCACCCAGTTAACCCCGACCTCCTACTCCATTCTCCTTTCCCCCACTACATTTTGTATCCCTAGGTATGCTCTCTCTCTCTAGAAGTCCAACACACCACTGTGGCCTTTCTTTCCTTCCTTCTTTCTCTCTTACCTCCCACTTATGAGTGAGTACATGTGGTATTTAACCCTCTGTGCTTTGCTTATTTCACTCAACGTAAGTTTCTCCAAGCTCATCCATGTTGTTGCAAATGGGAGAATTTCATTCTTTTTTATGACAGAGTATTATTCCATGGTGCATATATACAACAGTTTCCTTATCCAATTGTAGCGCTCTTACCTGCCCGTAATCCTGCTGACTGGTCCAATTGTAGAGTTAGGGCTAGGTCTGGTGCTGACAGACCCCTCAAGTCCAACGTCCAGACTGGGTCCCCAGACCCTTCACATGCCAGGCTGGGTCAGCAGACCCCTCACATGCAGGTCTATGAGCTAGGTAACCTGCAAACAGATCCTCGGAAGCCATAGGTTGCAGAGCATGGCTGCATGGGTGGATGCCCAAGGCAGACACCAGCCAAGTCCATGGTGCCATGCATGTGCACTAGCTCCACCCCCCACACACAATTTGCTTACAAAGAATGCACCACACCATCCCCAACTGGATGGGCAGGTGAGGGGCCCAATTAAATGATTCTATTTTCCTAACACCAATCATCCATAGATGGACATTTAGGTTTGTTCCATATCTTGGCTACAGTAAACAGAGATATGATGTGCACGGGAGTGCAAGTATCCCTTCAACGTGATGATTTTCATTCCTTTGGTATATACCCAGAAGTGGGATTGCTGGATTGCATGGAAGATCTATCTGTAGTTGTTTTGGAAACCTCCATACTGTTTTCCATAGTGGTTGTACTAATTTACAGTCCCACCAACAGTGTAGGACTGTTCCCTTCTCTCCACATCCTTGTCAGCATTTGTCATTCTCTGTCTTTTTTATTATAGCCAGTCTAACTGCGGTGAGGTGATATTTCAATGTGGTTTTAATTTGCACTTTCCTGATGACTAGTGATGTTAAGCATTTTTTCATGTACCTGTTGGCCATTTTGTATGTCTTCCTTTGAAAAATGTCTATTCAGGTCCTTTGCCCATTTTTTAATTGGGTTATTTGTTTTTTTTCTGTGTAATTGCTCATGTTCCTTGTATACTACGGATATTAATCCCTTGTCAGATGCATAGTTAGCAACTATTTTCTCCCACTCTGTAGGTTGTACTTTAACTCTGTTGATTGTTTCCTTTTCTGTGCAGAAGCTTTTTAGTTTGATATAGTCCTGTTTGTTTGTATTTTCTTATGTTGCTTGTGCTTTTGGGCTCATGTTCATAAAGTCTGTGCCCAGACCTAGTTCCTGAAGTGTTTCACCTATATTTTCCTTTAGTAATTTTACAGTTTCATGTCTTATACTTGTCTTTAATCTATTTTGAGTAGATTTTAGTATATGGTGAGAGATGCATGTCTAGTTTCATTCTTCTCCACTGGGATATCCAATTTTCCCAGCACCATTTATTGAAGAGGGAGTTGTTTCCCCAGTGTACACTTTTGTTGCCTTTGTCAATATCAGATGGCTGTAAGCTTGAGGGGTGATTTCTGAGTTCTCTATTCTGCTCCACTGGTCCGAGTGTCTATTTTTATGCCAATACCATGCTGTTACAGTTACTATAGCTTTGCAGTATAATTTGAAGTCAGGCAGTGTTATGCCTCCTGATTTATTTTTTTAGCTCAGGATTGCTTTGGCTATTCAGGGTCTTTTGCTGTTCCATATGAATATTGAGGTTGTTTTTTCCATTTCTGTGAAGAATGTCATTGGTATTTTGATGGGGATTGCATTGAATCTGTAGATTGCTTTGGGTAGTTTAGACATTTTCACAATGTTATTTCTTCCAATCCAAGAGCATGGAATGTCTTTCCATCTTTTTGTTTCTTATTTAATTTCTTTCATTAGTGGTTTGTGGTTCTCATTGTAGAGATCCTTCACCTCCTTGGTTAAATTGATTCCTAGGTATTTTATTTTTTTCTCATGACTGTTGTATATGGGCTTATTTTCTTGATTTATCTTCCCTTTAACTCATTATTGCAGAATATAAATACAATTAATTTTGAGGCTTTATTTGTATCCTGCAAAATTGCTGAAATTATTAACCAGCTCTAGGAGTTTTTTGATAGAGTCTTTAGGTTTTTCTATATACAGTATCATCTCATCTGTAAACAGGGACAGTTTTACTTCATCTTTTCCAATCTGGATGCCCTTTATTTCTTTCTCTTGCCTGATTGCTCTGGCTAGTGATGAGTCCCACTTGATCATGGTGTGTAATTTTTTTGATGAGTTGCTGTATTCTGATTGCTAATATTTTGTTGAAGATTTTTGCATCTATGTTCATTAAGGATATTGGCCTGTAATTTTCTTTTTTTCCTTATGTCTTTATCTGGTTTTGGTATCAGAGTTATGTTGGCCTCATAGAATGAGTTCAGAAGAATGGCTTCTGTTTCAATTTTTTGGAATGGTTTGAAGAGAATTGGTATTAATTCCTCTTTAAAGGGTTGAAAGTATTCAGCTCTAAAGCCATCCAAACCTGGGCTTTTCTTTGTTGGAAGATTGCTGATTACTACTTCAATTTTGTTGCTTGTTATTGGTCTGTTCAGATTTTCTGTCTCTTCTTGCTTCAGTCTGGGTAGTTTGTATGTGTCCAGAAACTTATCCATATCTCAGGTTTTCATATTTGTTGTCAAACTGTTTTTTACAATAGTCTCTAATGATTCTTTGTATTTCTGTGGTATCAGTTGTAATGTCTCCCTTTTCATTTCTGAATTTTGTTATTTGGGTCTTCTCTCTTTTGAGAGGAAACTTTTAGAATTCCACTTACCACATTGTTGTTTACCTTATTTGAACTGTATATGTCTCTCTATCTTGGGGCTAAATACTGTTGTGGTTAAGTGCAGAGGCTTTAGAGCTCAACTATTTGGGTCAAAAATCCTTTCTGCACCACTTCTTGCTGGGTGACCTGGCGAAGATTATTTATCATTTCTGTGATTCAGTCTCTCTAACTGTAAATGGGAATAATCATAATACTTCTTTCAGAGGTGAAGATTATATAGCACATAATAAATTTTAATTTTTTAGCTTTATTACCCTTAGCATCAAGCACCTAACACTATGTTTGGTATATAGTAAATACTCAATAAATACTAACCATAATTATTATTATTGTTGCATACTATAATTTTTGTAGCAGTACTTATGACTTTTTATTGCCCCATTTGTTGACTTATTCTTCTCCCTCTTCTAGACTGTAAATTTCTTGAAGCTTGGCATCATCTAGTTTACTTTTTGTTCACAGAAACTAGCAAAGAGCTCAGCATGTAATAGGTGCTCTATGAGCATTGATTGAATAAGTAAATGGATGAATAAATTAGTATTCCAATGAATTCAGTCTCTGACACCATCACATAGCCTTGCTGTTCAAGACTTATAGGCCCAGTAGCTATGCACTTTGTTGACTTGGAGAGAGAGGTTATGAGACTTGCTGAATCTTTTCATGTCCCAAATTAAATTTTAAAGATCAAGATGCAGAACAAAACAATTAGCTTTATGGGTGGTCAGTAGTGTAGTAAATTAGCCTAAGTGATTCATTTTCAGGAATAGCTTAACAAGTTGTTTAATGGACTCAACCCATTCCCTGAGAGTCCCTGAACAAACGAGCTCAAAAACAGCACATCACCCTTGAGAAATGACTTGTAAAGATGCTGGCTAGTCACCAGCCCTCTGTTCTCTTCACTTCCTGGTTCTTCTCCCTTTCAGGACTTTTGGTGGGCACTTATTGTGGGCTTGTCCTGAGCCATCAGACAAAGGATGTCTTATAAGGAAATAATTAAACTGAGGCGATGTCCAGGAAGACTGTACATCCCATAATACTCAGCTAATGAGGAAATGGGGGAGGGACTTGTGCACTAGGGAATTAATTGCTTGCTGTAACATTTCGGGTGTGCCTGCCCATCAGACACCCAATCTTACCACTATTAAAGTCTTGTTTCATTGTACCTCATGTCTCCATGTCCATTCTTTGCCAAGAAATTGCAGAGTACAGAGAAAGAGAAAGTCATAGGAAGGAGGGACTGATAGACAGAGAAATATAGTTTCCCCCCTGGGGAGGCAGGATGGTACACAAATAGAGCATGAGAGTCCTGAGTTCAGGTCCTGGATTGGTCAGATCTTTTAGAATCTTTGTGACTGTGTGCAAGTTCCTTGAATATTTTGAGCCTCTTTGACAAATTGAGGTCAATAATAACACCTATATCATGGAACTGTTGTGAGGATTAAATGACCTAATATATCTGATAACAATGTTAATTCCCTCCCTTCTTATATATACCTTATGTCCTCATTTTTCTTTCTTACTTTGATTTACATGAGAAATAACAAAATATTTCCACAGGTGGTACAGAATGTTTTGCTGTCCCCAACACTCCTTCTGGCCCACTTTCACACCATATCTCAATTCTGGTAAACAAGAACAACACAAATGAAAACCACACATATGTACTAGACCATCCAGCCTGTAAAGAATTGAGAAGGATCTTCCTTCAGAAAAATGTCCTACCTTCTGGTTAAACCTTACATACAAAGGTGACTTTAGAAAACACTACAGCTCTTTCACAACTTTTATAGTCTGCTTCTAACAGAGAAATTCACGTAACTGATTCCTAAAAGAGCGTGCATTCTACCCAAATGAGCCATCTTTATGCAATTATCCTGAGTGATATTGTCAATCTAGTAATCCCAAAATATTAACAATAGCTACCATGTATTGAGTACATAGTATATACAAATCACGTGGTTAAATATATTACATATGTTGCCTCGTGTAACCCTCACAACACTTTGAAGTAGGTGCCCTTATTATTTCCATTTTACACTTGGGGAAGCAAAGGCTCAGATAAAATAACTTACTTGCCCAAAGCTCCCATAGCTAGAATTTGTGGAAAGTAGGATTTAAACATAGGGAGTTTGGCACCAGAGCCTGAGCTTGTGCTCTTAACCACAATACTACTCAGCCAGCAAGCCGAGATTCAGCCTCAAATCCTTCAAGTGAATTCTATGCTGGTGATATTAGATCTAACCTTATAAGCTGTCTGTGTGTTTTCATACCCTTTCTACTGAAATGTTATTTACATTTACTTCCCACTCTATACCCTGTATTCTCATCAAGTTGTCCCCCTTGGCATCTGTCAACTAGTCTATGTTGCTGCCTTTGCTCAGATGTTTTCTCTTTCTAGAAACACCATTTTCTAGGCTTCTTCAGTGGTTCTCAAACTTTATTGTCCATCAGAATCTCCCAAGTGGGTTGGTAAAACACAGATTTGCACTCTTCTTTTTTTGTCCCCATTCTGGCCAAATCGCTCACAGGTCTTCTCTTTTACAACTTATATGCTTTAAAAAAAACCCTGGAAATAACACAACAAACAGGGATTAGAAGACTCAGCAAGGTGGGAAGAAAAAGCTGGACTGTATAGAGACCTCAGGACTTAAGAAACAACATCATGGTAAGTTCCCTGGGATTCTCTATTGCCTCTCATACATTCAGATAGGGCTCTGCAGAAGCTTCCACTACTGAACTGCCAATAGACAAAGAAAGAAACCAAAAACCCAGAAAAGATCCTGTTCCCCCTAGACAAAACCATGAGAAAAGTGTCACCTAACAGAATAGACAATATTTTTGACAATACCTTTCCTATCCCATCCAAACACCAGTGAGCTCTGCCCGCTTCCCAATGGATTCAGCAGTGGGGAGCTGATCCCTTTCTATTCCCTATGGAAACACATTGCTTTGCCTCACACGGATTTGTCACCTCTCTTCCCCTGGGTGATAGGGCTGCAAAGAATTTCTCAAAGCCCATTTCTTCTGAGCAGTGAGAGACCCTGAAGGGGTTAATCTCCTGGAACCCTCAAGAGCGAAGGCATTCCCTGATTGGGAAATTAACCACAAACTGGGGTTCTCATCCTGCCTTTATTCTCCAGACAAGGAAGTTACAGAAAAAGAACATAGGTGGGGTAATAGTTTAACAATAGAGGCTGGTAACATGCAAAGTGACATTCCATAATGCAATTTGCAAAAGGTTAAGTTGATCCACCAACAAAAGCTTGATGTTAGCAAACACTGGTTTTCCTTACAGCAGCTTCCCCAGCATTTTTAAATATCTATCAAGTAACTAGTCTGCCCTTGAGCTGGAAACCATGTTGTGCCACAATTCCTTATCTCACAACAGAGAATTTTAGCCTGGGGAAAGTTTCATGTCTTTTGCAATGTTAACATTTTATATCTACTTTTTTAAAATTTATTTTATTTTGTCAATATACAATGTGGTTGATTATTGTGGCCCATTACCAAAACGTCCTTCCCTCCTCCCTCTCTCCCCTCCCACCTAACAATGTCCTTTCTGTTTGCTTGTCGTATCAACTTCAAGGAATTGTAATTGTGGTGTCTTCTTCCCCCCATCCACCCAGGTTGTTTGTGTATTTATTAATTAATTTATTTTTAGCTCTCAGAAATAAGTGAGAACATGTGATATTTCTCTTTCTGTGCCTGACTTGCTTCACTTAATATAATTATCTATAGGTCCACCCATGTTGTTGCAAATGGCAGTATTTCATTCTTTTTTATAGCAGAGTAGTATTCCATTGTGTAGATATATCAAATTTTCTATATCCACTCATCTGATGATGGACATTTGGGCTGGTTCCAACGGCGGGATATTGAAAAGAGTGCTGTAATGAACATGGAGAATAGGTACACTTTCGACTTCATGATTTCCATTCCTCTGAGTATATTCCCAGAAGTGGGAGAGCTGGGTCATATGGTAGATCTATCTGCAATTGTTTGAGGAACCTCCATGCCACTTTCCATAGAGGCTGCACCATTTTGCAGTCCCCCCAACAATGTATGAGAGTTCCTTTTTCTCCACAACCTCACCAGCATTTATCGTTCATAGTCTTTGTTTTTTTTTTTCTTTTTCCTGATTTTTAAAAATTTTTATTTTATTTATTTATATATATATATTTATTTATTTATTTTTAATTTTATTTTGTTGATATACATTGTGGCTGATTATTGTTGCCCATCACCAAAACCTCCCTCCCTCCCCCCCTCCCCACCACCAATGTCCCCTCTGTTTGCTTGTCGTATCAACTTCAAGTAATTGTAGTTGTTATATCTTCTTCCCCCCCCCCGGTTTGTGTGTGTGTGTGTGTGTGTGTGTGTGTGTGTGTGTGTGTGTGTGTGTGAATTTATATATTAATTTTTAGCTCCCACCAATAAGTGAGAACATGTGGTATTTCTCTTTCTGTGCCTGACTCGTTTCACTTAATATAATTCTCTCAAGGTCCATCCATGTTGTTGCAAATGGCAGTATTTCATTCGTTTTTATAGCTGAGTAGTATTCCATTGTGTAGATGTACCACATTTTCCGTATCCACTCATCGGATGATGGACATTTGGGCTGGTTCCAACTCTTGGCTATTGTAAAGAGTGCTGCGATGAACATTGGGGAACAGGTATACCTTCGACTTGATGATTTCCATTCCTCTGGGTATATTCCCAGCAGTGGGATAGCTGGGTCGTATGGTAGATCTATCTGTAATTGTTTGAGGAACCTCCATACCATTTTCCATAGAGGCTGCACCATTTTGCAGTCCCACCAACAATGTATGAGAGTTCCTTTTTCTCCGCAACCTCGCCAGCATTTATCGTTCAGAGTCTTGGATTTTAGCCATCCTAACTGGGGTTAGATGGTATGTCAGTGTGGTTTTGATTTGCATTTCCCGGATGCTGAGTGATGTTGAGCATTTTTTATATGTCTGTTGGCCATTTGTATATCTTCCTTAGAGAAATGCCTACTTAGCTCTTTTGCCCATTTTTTAATTGGGTTGCTTGTTTTCTTCTTGTAAAGTTGTTTGAGTTCCTTATATATTCTGGATATTAATCTTTTGTCAGATGTATATTTTGCAAATATTTTCTCCCACTCTATTGGTTGTCTTTTAACTCTGTTAATTGTTTCTTTTGCTGTGCAGAAGCTTTTTAGTTTGATATAATCCCATTTGTTTATTTTTCCTTTGGTTGCCCGTGCTTTTGGGGTCGTATTCATGAAGTCTGTGTCCAGTCCTATTTCCTGAAGTGTTTCTCCTATGTTTTCTTTAAGAAGTTTTATTGTTTCAGGGTGTATATTTAAATCCTTAATCCATTTTGAGTTGATTTTAGTATATGGTGAGAGGTATGGATCTAGTTTCATTCTCCTGCATATGGATATCCAGTTATCCCAGCACCATTTGCTGAAGAGGCAGTCCCATCCCCAGTGAATAGGCTTGGTGCCCTTGTCAAAGATCAGATGGCAGTAAGTGTGTGGGTTGATTTCTGGATTCTCTATTCCATTGATCATTGTGTCTGTTTTTATGCCAGTACCATACTGTTTTGGTTATTATAGCTTTGTAGTATAGCTTAAAGTCAGGTAGTGTTATGCCTCCAGATTTATTTTTTTTGCTCAGCATTGCTTTGGCTATGCGTGGTCTTTTATTATTCCATATACATGTCTGGATAGTTCTTTCCATTTCTGAGAAAATATCTTTGGAATTTTGATGGGGATTGCATTGAATTCATACATCACTTTGGGTAGTATGGACATTTTCACTCTGTTGATTCTTCGAATCCAAGAGCATGGGATATCTTTCCATCTTCTTGTATCCTCTCTAATTTCTCTCAGCAGTGGTTTGTAGTTCTCATTATAGAGATTTTTCACCTCCTTGTTTAACTCAATTCCTAAGTATTTTATTTTTTTGGTGGCTATTGTAAATGGGCAGGCGTTCTTGATTTCTCATTCTGCGTGTTCACTATTGGAGAAAAGAAATGCTACTGATTTTTGTGTGTTGATTTTGTATCCTGCTACTGTGCTGAAATCATTTATCGATTCCAACAGTTTTTTTTCGAGGTTTTGGGCTGTTTGATATACAGGATCATGTCATCTGCAAACAGGGACAGTTTGACTTCATCTTTTCCAATCTGGATGCCCTTTATTTCCTTCTCTTCTCTGATTGCTCTGGCTAGTACTTCCAACACTATGTTGAATAGGAGTGGTGAGAGTGGGCATCCTTGTCTAGTTCCTGTTCTTAAAGGAAAAGCTTTCAGCTTTTCCCCATTCAGGACGATATTGGCTGTGGGTTTGTCATATATGGCTTTAATTATGTTGAGATACTTTCCCTCTATACCTAACTTATAGAGGGTCTTTGTCATGAATGAGTGCTGAACTTTATCAAATGCTTTTTCAGCATCTATAGAGATGATCATATGGTCCTTGTGTTTGACCTTATTAATATGGTGTATTACATTTACTGATTTGCGTATGTTGAACCAACCTTGCATCCCTGGGATGAATCCCACTTGATCGTGGTGAATAATTTTACGCATGTGTTGCTGTATTCTGTTTGCTAGTATTTTAGTGAGAATTTTTGCATCTATATTCATCAAGGATATCGGCCTGTAGTTTTGTTTTTTAGTTATATCTTTACCTGGTTTTGGTATCAGGATGATGTTTGCTTCATAGAATGAGTTTGGGAGATTTGCGTCCATTTCAATCTTTTGGAATAGTTTGTAAAGCATTGGTGTCAATTCCTCTTTGAATGTTTGGTAAAATTCTGCTGTGAATCCATCTGCTCCTGGGCTTTTCTTTGTTGGGAGCCTTCTGATCAGAGCTTCAATCTCCTTTATTGTTACTGGTCTGTTCAATTTTCTACGTCTTCATGGTGCAGTTTTGGGAGCTTGTGTGTGTCCAGAAATTTATCCATTTCAAAGATTTTCAAATTTGTTGGCGTATAGTTGTTTATATTTGTCTCAAATGATTCCTTGTATTTCAGATGAATCAGTTGCAATATCACCTTTTTCATTTCTAATTTTTGTTTTTTTGAGTCTTCTCTCTTCTTTTTTTTGTTTGCCATGCTAATGGTTTGTCGATTTTATTTATCTTTTCAAAAGCCAACTTTTTGATTCATTGATCTTTTGAATTGTTTTTTGGGTTTCAATTTCATTCAGTTCTGCTCTGATCTTAATGATTTCTTTCCGTCTTCAAACTTTAGGTTTGGATTGTTCTTGTTTTTCTAGTTCTTTAAGGTGAAGTGTTAGGTTGTTCACTTGCCATCTTTCCATTCTTCTGAGGTGAGCATTTAATGCAATAAATTTCCCCCTTAATACTGCTTTTGCAGTATCCCACAGGTTTTGGTATGATGTATCATTATTTTCATTAGTTTCAATACATTTTTTGATTTCCTGCTTGATTTCTTCTTGGACCCATATGTCATTAAGTAGAATGCTGTTTAATTTACTTGTGTTTGTATAGTTTCCAGAGTTTCGTTTGTTATTAATTTGTAGTTTTAATCCATTGTGGTCTGAGAAAATACATGGGATAATTCCAATTTTTTTGAATTTATTGAGACTTGATTTGTGACCTAATATGTGATCTATCCTGGAGAATGATCCATGTGCTGATGAGAAGAATGAATATTCTGAGGTTGTTGGATGGAATGTTCTGTAGATATCTGCCAATTCCAATTGGTCTAGAGTCTTGTTTAGATCTTGTGTTTCTCTACTGATTCTTTGCCTAGATGATCCGTCTAATATTGACAGTGGGTTGTTCAAGTCCCCTGCTATTATGGTATTAGTGTCTATTTCCTTCTGTAGGTCTAATAGAGTTTGTTTTATAAATCTGGCTGCTCCAACATTGGGTGCTTACATATTTATGATTGTTATGTCTTCTTGATGGATCAGTCCTTTTATCATTAAGTAGTGTCTCTCATTGTCTCTTTTTATGGTTTTTAGTTTAAAGTCTATTTTGTCAGATATAAGAATAGCTACTCCAGCTCGTTTTTCTTTTCTGTTTGCATGGTAAATCTTTTTCCATCCTTTCACTCTTAGTCTGTGTGAATCTTTATGGGTGAGGTGGGTCTCTTGTAGCCAGCATATAGTCGGGTCCTCCTTTTTGATCCAGTCAGCCAGTCTGTGTCTTTTGATTGGGGAATTTAATCCTTTTACATTAAGAGCTGTTATTGAAAGGTGTTGATTTATTCCTAGCATTTTATTGGTTGTTTGGTTGTCTTAGGTGTCTTTTGTTCCTTGCTTTCTGATTTACTGTTTGGTTTACGTGTTTGTTGGTTCCTTTGGTTGTAGATAGCATTTCTTTTTGTTTGTTTTCTCTTCATGAATGCCATTTTTTTTATACTAGTGGGTTTTGATTTTTCTTGGGTTTTTATGGCAGTGGTAGTTATCTTTCAGGAACCAAACCCAGTACTCCCTTGAGGATTTCTTGTAAGGGTAGTCGTGTGGTACTGAACTTCCGCAGTATTTGTTTGTCTGAGAAATATACTATTTGCCCTTCATTTCGGAAGGATAGCCTTGCAGGGTAGAGTATTCTTGGCTGGCAATCTTTGTCTTTTAGTATTTTGAATATATCATCCCATTCCTTTCTAGCTTTTAGGGTTTGTGATGAAAAGTCTGATGTTAGCCTGATTGGGGCTCCCTTATAGGTGATTTGACGCTTCTCTCTTGCAGCTTTTAAGAGTCTCTCTTTGTCTCTGAGTTTTGCCAATTTGACTATAACATGTCTTGGAGAAGGCCTTTTTGGGTTGAATACGTTTGGGGATCATTGTGCTTCCTGCATCTGAAGATCTGTGATTTTTCCTCTACCTCGGAAGTTTTCTGTCAGTATTTTGTTGAATATGTTTTCAATGCAATCTCCGTTTTCCTCCCCTTCTGGAATACCCATGACTCGGATATTTGAGCGCTTAAGGTTGTCTGATATCTCTCTCAGATTTTCTTCAATGTCTTTGATTCTTTTTTCTTTCTTTTTGTCTGCCTGTGTAATTTCAAACAGCCCATCTTCAAGTTCAGAGGTTCTCTCTTCAACTTCGACAAGCCTGCTTGTTAAACTCTCCGTTGTGCTTTTTATTTCGCTGAATAACTTCTTCAGTTCCGCAAGTTCTGCTACATTTTTTTTCAGGACATTGATTTCCTTGTACATTTCCTCTTTCAGGTCCTGTATACTTTCCTCATTTCATCATGATGTCTAGCTGAGTTTTCTTGTATCTCATTCAGTTTCCTTAGAATTATCACTCGAAATTCCTTGTCAGTCAGTTCAAGGGCTTCTTCTTCTACAGGATCTAGAGTTTGACATTTATTAACTTTTGGTGGTGTACTTTCTTGATTTTTTGTATTTCTGGTATTTTTTTTTGATGTTTATTCATTGTGGCAGGGGGTTTCACAGTCCACCGGTTTGAGACTATTGACTAACTAAGATGTTGCTGTGGTTGCCAATTTGGTATGGCTACCTCCGTGACTGCTCAGTTGGCCTCTAGTGCCTTGTGTGTGTGGTTGCCTCGGGTCTTGGGCCTCTCCGGGGAGCCATCTTTCTGTTCAGCTTGGACTCTGCTGGGCTGCTGGATCACGTACCACAGGGTGTGTGATCTCTATTGAGCTTTCACTTACCGATCAGGACTTCTCCCTGTTCCGTGCACTCTGGCCTGGGCTGTTGGATCATGCAGTGGAGACCCCACAGGGTGTGTGGTTTCTGTCGAGTCTCTGCCTGCCTGGCCGCATGTCTGCCCGCTCTGTGCGCACTGGGCTGGACTGGGCCGTGTCTTCTGCAACCCTCGTCTATCAGCTGGGCCTTCAAGACCCTGCTCGGCACCGCCTCGTCCAGGAAGTCTACCAGGTTTCTGGTATGCACAGATGACTGGTTGCTCTGGGTGCCTTTGTAGCACTGTGTAGATCTTTCTCGGGACTTATCACCTTCCTCCTTGTATCGCGGTTATTTGTGTACTTGTCTTATCTCCCACACCAGAGCGTGAGATCCTCGGGGGAGGAGCCAACAGCACACTGTTCACCTTTCTATCCCCCCAGCACCGACCGAGTCTGGTGCCCACCCGCCGTCAGCTCTCTGGCAGGTTCAAGCGGACTTGGGAACTCTCCTACCACACTATTCCTAACCAGAAATTGGTTAGGCGTTTTTCCGAACTGGTGGCCGCAGAGATGGTATCTGCCTCCCAGTAACAGGAAGTTTACCGGGGGCCGGATTCCAGGGTGTGGTGGAGTTACAGTCGGCCCGTCCGTACTTTCTTGCCCTCCCGATGCTGGCTGGGGACGCCCCACGCCACCAGCCCCGCCAGAGAACTGCAGAGGGAGTGGGAGGGGAGGCCAGCCCGCAGGCCCCGGGAAGCCCCACACCAGGGCAAGCAAGTGGGATGGCTCAGTGAGGAGCCAAGCCAGGCGAGGAGGACAGGCTTGGCTGAGCCCCGCCGGCGCTGCCACACCTGAGAAAATGGAGGCAGCCCCGGGGCGGTGAGTGGCCCGGTGATGCACGCGGAAGCTGGGTGGGCGTCAGCCCCCCATTCAGGGCTGGGTCGGGGGTCACTCACAGGGCTGTGCCAGGTTGTGCACTCAGTCTCTGCCTCTGGTTTGTCGCCTTCCCCATTCTCGTTTCCTGCTGCCTCGGGCTGCTCGCTCGGTCCCGCGGCGTGGCTCAGGTGCTCCCTGGAATCTTCTTTTATTCCGGCCTGAAACCTCGAATCATGAATAGGGCAGCTGGCCGCCTTCAGCACGGCCCCGGCCTCCGGGATCCTATCTTCTTCCACAGCAGCCCTGGTGCCATGTTCCCTGTTTAGAGACGCGCTTTTGCAGCTAAGAAACAGTTCTTTTCCTGCTCCATACTTCAAAGCTGTTGCCTGTAAATGAGGCAGCCTCTCCTGCCGAGGGCAAAGTGGCGGTCAGCCCCCACGACCGGCCAGCAGCAGCGGTCCTCCCTTAAGAGATGGCAAGAGGAAGGTCCACAAGTTTCCCGGCTGCCTGAGGCCCAGTGGCCACCTTTTCCACCTCAGCTACTCCGCGCCAACCATTGCAGCCACCGCCATCTTGAAAAAAAAATCTATTTGGTTTTTAAAAATTGATTCAATTCCTTTGTCAACGTTCTTGTTCTGCTCCTTTACTGTTTTCCAGGTATCATTAATTTTCCATCTGTATTTTCTAGTGACTCCTTGAACCTTCTTAAGACGTTTATTCTGAATTCTCTGTCAGATATTTCATAAATCCATTGTTCCTTTGTGTCCATTGTTGGTGCTTCTTTTGTTTACTTTGTTGGTATCATATTTCTTTGTGTTTTTTTGCCCCTCAGTTTTTGTGTCTTTACATTGATGCCTGGTCATTTGAGGAGACTGCTACCTCTTCTAGGTTTTTTATAGGTGTCTTTGGTGGTTTTAGCCTTTCACTGGTTAGTATCAGAGCTTTGTCTCCAGTCTGTGGTTTTGGTTAATCCTAATATTCGGGGAAATTCCTGTCGGTACCAGCACTTAAGCTCTGTGGTTGTGCTAAATTGCTGCTTTGTTGCTGATTCTCTGGGAAAGGCTTTTTGTGCAGACCAGATTTTCATTTTTGCCCTTTTAATCACTTTTGGGTATTGTGAGATCAGATACACCTGGGCTGTGTGGAAATTGTCTCCCAGGACTGAGTCTTTTCAGCAAACTATGCCCCCTGAAGTTTTATTGACTTGACAAGTCTCCACTGAGTGAGCCTGTGCTGGTATGAAGTCAGATAAGCAGCCACTATGTACCCCAATGTTCTCCTAGTTGGCCAGCCTCCCTCTCACACTCCAAAAGCTTTCTGTGGGGTGGGCAGAATGTGGGTCCCTCATGATGACTCACTGGCCACAGGGTGGTTCCTTTTTTTGGTTGGGGTGGGTTCTTTCCTCACTCCTATGTGGGTCCATGGGAATCCTGTCAGTGGTCTCACTGGCCTGGGGTCTGGTATGGTTCACTCTGAAGCCCTCTTCTCCCCTGCAGACTCCAGGCAACTTCACACAAAGTGCTCATCTGTGGTTTTTGCTGGTTCCTGCTCTGTGTGCTGAAGCCTCCTCCCACCTGTCATAGGGCTGGCCTTTAAGTGGTCAGGGCTTGAAACAGTTGTAGCAGTTTCTTCTTCCCCTCACTGCAGCTCTTCCCACCTTCATTAACACTGCATGTCTCCCTTCCTCCTCCCCCAAGCTCCAGCAGTCCCAGGATGGCAGTCTTTGTGTTTTAGTAGCTGAAAATTGGTCATTTTTGGCAGAGAGTGATGCTGGGGACCATCTATTTTCCCATTGTGATAACATCATTTCCCTCCATATATCTTAACTTTTGTTTCATATGTTCAAGCCCCTCGTTATTTTGCAATACACTTTGTTTTATTTTTGTTTTTTATTGGTTATGAATATTCATGAGATACAAAGCTGATTGTCACCCATCATCATGCCCATGATGTGAGGTCCAGATTCATACTCGCAACATACCCATTACTACAAATTGCATTTGTACCCCTTGTCCCCCACCCAAATTATCTCCAACCTCCTTCTCCCTCCCACTTTCCCCCCAACTCCACTTTGTAGCCCAAGGAATGTTCTCCCCTCTGCAAGTCCAACATACTACTGTGGTCTTTCCTACCTTCTTTCTCTCTTAACTCCCACATATGAGTGAGTACATGTGGTGAGTACATGTGGTATTTACCCCTCCGTGCTTTGTTTATTTCACTCAACATAAGTTCCTCCAGGCTCATCCATGTTGTTGCAAATGGGAGAATTTCATTCTTTTTTTATGGCAGAGTAGTATTCCATGGTGTATAGTGTATATAAAAACCACAGTTTTCTTATCCAATCATCCATCAATGGACATTTAGGTTAGTTCCGTGTCTTGGCTATTGTAAACAGAGCTATGATGAATATGGGAGTGGAGGTATCCCTTCCACATGATGATTTCCATTCCTCTGGGTATGTACCCAGAACTGGGATTTTTGAAATGCACTTTGGAATAAACCCTCCATTTAATATTTCAGCACATTATTTTATTACTTATCTGTGTCCATTTTTATTTACAAGATCTTCAATTTTTATAACAGTCTGTTCTTGTTCCACAGGTATGATATCCTCTTTTATTTTTGTGTGTATATTAATTGTATTTTTAATACTGTCCTGTTTGCTATTACCTTCATTTATTCCATGTTGTCTTTGGTCCATCTATTTTGTGGTTCTCATCTTCTTATATTTCCAAGCTCATCTTTACATTTGAGATCTTTCTGTTTGCTTATCTGTGAATTTCATTCCTGGTTACTACAGCCTACATCCAGTGATTATGAGAATGGAACATCCCACTAGGAAAGGTATACTTGTAGCTTCCCTGTGGGGCATGGAGATTTAACAGTCCTCCTGGTGTCACCACCCTTCAAAATATTTCCTTTTCTTCCCGATCCAATTTATTGCCACAGCCTAGCAGCAAAATTCTTCTATCTGATTCTTGTTAGGGGGAGGGAAACCTGTTTGGCTACTTCAAACATAATCTACATATATTTAGGACTGAGGTTTTCTTTGTCAGTCTGATCTTATTTGTGCTCATCTTTCAGGGGCCCCTCATAATTTCTGGTATACTAGAAGTACCATTTTGTCTTCCAGCTTTGTTATATTTCTTTTCCATCATATTTACGGATTTGGAACAAGAGAGAAAGGCAGGTGCACGTGTCTGGGTCACGACGTTTATCCAGTCCGAGATGATGCGAACCATTATTAATAATTCTTCTTCTTATTATTGTTATTATTATTACTGTTATTCCTAGAGATGGTCCCTTTTATTCCTAAGAAGACCATCACATTTTCTGAGCACAAACAGATCCTGCCATTTGAACATTTACTTTAGGTATTTCAAGGAATTTGTGTACAGGAACTGCATTTGAAATAACACATAGAAGCAAACAATGAGACTAAAATAATGGTCTAGATTATTAAAAATATCCAGAAGCAGTTGTTAAGAAAAGAATATCCAAGACTTTCCATCTTGCTTGCTTTGAATAAATTATTGTGTTTGACAGTAGAAGTTAATCTTGCTATATTTGTAATGAGGGAAAACCTCAATGCTTTCATCAGCTTTATCCATCTAGATTTCTTTTATGAATCACTGATGCTTCCTACTCCTCAATTTTAGGATTTCTTTTATAGATTTATTGTTATAAAATGATACATACTTATTATTAAAATAATACACAAAATAGCAGAATGAAAGGGAAAGTGAAATCTAGCCCAAATTCTACCACTTAAAAACAGTTATCTAAAAAAAAAAAATCATTCTATCTCTCTTTCAGCAAGAGATAGAAGTATCCATTTATTTAAACGAGATTATTATTTCTTGATATTCTATAACTTTTATTTTTCACCTAACGACATAGTGTGGATATTTTTCCATATCAACAAACATAGATCTGCATCATCAACATTATTAAATGCATAGTATTCCATTATATGAATTAAACTACAGTTTACTAAACTGACCCTTAATAATGGATGATTATGCTGTTTAATTTAGGTTTTTTGTCCATTGTCAAAAACAGTTTTGCATTAAAACACTTCATATATCTTCTTGCACTTATGCCATTATCCACTTAGGATATATTCCTAGAAGTGGGATTGTTAGAGCAACAGTATACTCATTTTACATTTTGGTACATATTGCCCAAGGGCCCACCAGAAGCACAGTGATTTACAGCACTACCAGAAATTTACGAAAGTTCATGTTCTCCAACATTTGCCAAATCTGGGCTTTGTCAATTTTTTTTTTTTTTTTTTTTTTTTTGTGACCAGTAAGGGGATCGCAACCCTTGGCTTGGTGTAGTCCACACTGCGCTCAGCCAGTGAGCACACCGGCCATCCCTATATAGGATCCAAACCGCGGCCTCGGCACTCCCAGCACCACTGCGCTCCCAGTGCCACACTCTCCAGAGTGAGCGATGGGGCCGGCCCAATATTTTTAACTTTTGGCAATTTGATATGTGAAAATAAAATCTCATCTTTTAAATTTGTATTCTTTCAATCTACCAAGTTTGTGGTAATTTGCTATAGCAGCAATAGAAAAGTAATACATCCATCAATTCTCTCTCAGGCATTAATCCCTGGTAAACATTAATTTGTTAAGGCCTTTCTATAGTTTTGTTATTTCAAGAATATTATATGAATGGAATCCTACAGTATTTCTTTTCTTTTCTTTACTTTTTGGGTTTTATCATTGCACAATGTAAGCATTTTTTTTTTTTTTTTGCCCCTTTAATAATTTCTCCCTAAGAAATTATACAGAATTTAACCTTTTTGAGATTGGCTTATTTTCATTCAGTGTAGTTCTCTGGAGATCAGCCCAGGTAGTTGTGAGTACCAGTTTGTTCCTTTTTACTGCTGAGTAGTATTTCATGGTATATATGTTACACAGTTTCCTTAAACATTCACTCTTTAAAGAGCATTCCCAGTGAAACCATTTGGGCCTGGAAATTTTGTTCAGGAGCTTTGTTATTGTTTCCAGTTTCTTTAATGTTTATGGTACTATTCAGGCTATCTATCTGACCTTTGTTGAGTTCTCATATTTTCTGCTTTTTGAGGAATTGGTCTATTTCTTCAAAGTTGTCTAATTTATGAACATAAAGTTGTTCATAATATTCCCTTATAATCCCTTTAATGTCTTCAGGATCTGTAGTTATATTCCCTGTTCCTTTCATGATATTGGTGATGTGCATATTATCTCTTCTTATATATGTCATTCTTGTTATAGGTTTATCAAGTTTACAATTTTTTTATGCCAGATTTTTGTTTTATTAATTTTCTTTTCAATTTCTTTTTATTTCTAGTCTTGACACTTTTTTTTTTACTACTTCTTTATTTATATATTTATTTATTACAGATATTCATGAGATACAAAGCTGATTGTCCCTACTCCTGCCCATGGTGTGAGGGCCAGATTCATACTGGGGCCATACCCATTACCAGAAATTACTTTTGTATCCTATGTCCCCTCTCAATTATCCCCCAACCTCCCTATCCCTCCCTCTCTCCCCTCCACTCCAATTTGTAGCCCTAGGAATGTTCCCTCCCTCTGTTGGATCATGGCACTACTGTGGTCTTTCTTTCCTGCCTTCCTTTCTCTCTTAGCTCCCTTATATGAGTGAGCACATGCACTGTTTATCCCTCTATGCTTTGCTTGTTTCACTCAACATAAGTTTCTCATTAATAGTGGGTGATCTGAAAACCCCTCTCTCAGTATGGGGCAGGACTTCCAGGCAACAAGTCAACAAAGAGACACAGGATTTAATCTATACCTTAGACCAACTGGACTAGGCAGATATATAAAGAACATTTCACCCAACAGCAAAAGAATACACTATCTTCTCATCAGCTCATAGCACATTTTCCAGGATAGACCACATATTAGGTCACAAATCCACTCTCAGCAAATTTTAAAAAATTCAAATCATTCCGACAATCTTTTCAGACCACAATGGACTAAAACTGGAGATAAACAATAAGCAAAATGCTGGAAGCTATACAAATACATGGAAAATAAATACTAGGCTCCTTAATGACCTATGGGTCCAAGAAGACATCAAACAGGAAATCAAAAAATTTCTAGAAACTAATGAAAATAAAGATACATCATGCCAGAACTTGTGGCGTACTGCAAAAGCAGTAAAAAGAGGCAAATTTATTGCATTAAATGTTTATATCAAAAAAATGGAAAGACTTCAAATAAACGACCTAACACTATGCCTCAAAGAACTTGAAATACAACAAGAATCCAAACCTAAAGGCAGTAGATGGAAAGAAATAATTAAGATCAGAGAAGAACTAAATGAAACAGAGACCCAAAAAACAAAGATCAACAAAACTAAAAGTTGGTTCGTCTAGAAGATAAACAAAATAGACACACCATTAGCTACATTAACAAAAAAAAAGAGAGAGAGAATATCCAAATAACAAAAAACAGAAATGAAGAGGGAGACATTACAACTGATACCACAGAAATAGAAAGAATCATTAGAGACTATTATAAACAAACGTATCACAAAAATTTGAAAATCTGGAAGATATGGATAAGTTTCTAGACACAAATAAATTACCAAGACTAATCCAAGAAGAGACAGAAAACATGAACAGATCAATAACAAGCAAGGAGATTGAAGCAGTAATTAGCAATCTTCCAACAAAAGAAAATCTTGGTCCAGATGGCTTTACAGCTGAATTCTATCAAACTTTTAAAGAGGAGTTAATACTAATTCTCATGAAACTATTCCAAACAATTGAAACAGATGCTACTCTCCCAAACTCATTCTGTGAGGCCAACATAACTCTGATACCAAAACCAGATAAAGACACAACAAAAAAGAAAATTATAGGCCAATATCCTTGATGAACTTAGATGCTAAAATCCTAAACAAAATATTAACAATTAAAATACAGCAACATATTAAAAAAATTATACACTATGATCAAGTGGGATTCCTCCTAGGGATGCAAGGAAGTTTCAACATATGTAACTCATTAAATGTGATACATCACATCAACAAGCTCAAGGAAAAAGACCATAAAATTATCTCAATAGATGCTGAAAAAGCTTTTGACAAAATTCAACATTCCTTCATGATAAAGACTCTCAACAAATTAGGTATAGGAAAAGATATCTTAACACAGTAAAAGCCATTTATGACAAGCCCACCACCAGTATCATTCTGAATGGGGAAAAACTGAAGGTTTCCTCTTGAGGACAGGAACAAGACAAGGATCCCCTCTCTCACAACTTGTATTCAACATAGTACTGAAGGTACTAGCTTGAGCAATCAGGCAAGAGAAAGAAATAAAGAGAATCCACATTGGAAAAGATGAAGTCAAACTTTCCCTATTTGCAGATGACGTGATATATAGAGAGAAAAATCTAAAGATTCTATCAAAAAACTACTAGAGCTGGTTAATAACTTTAGTAACATTGCAGGATACAAAATAAATGGCCCCAAATCAGTAGCATTTATATACTCAAATAATGAATTAACAGAAAGAGAAATAAAGTAAGCCCATTTACAATTGTCAACAAAAAATTATGATACCTAGGGATCAATTTAACTGAGGAGGAAAAAGACCTTTACAATGAGCATTACAAACCACTTCTGAAAGAAATTAAAGAAGACACAAAAAGATGAAAAGATATTCCATGCTCTTGGACTGGAAGAATTAATATAGAGAAAATCACTATACTACCCAAAGCCATCTACAGATTCAATGCAATCCCCATCAAAATGCTAATGACATTCTTCACAGAAATGGAAAAAACAATCTTACCTTTCATATGGAAAAACAAAAGACTGCAAATAGACAAAGCAGTCCTGAGCAAAAAAAAAAAAAAAAAAAAAGCTAGAGTCAACTCTGCCTGACTTCAAATTATAGTACAAAGCTGTTCTAACGAAAACAGCATGGTACTGGGATAAAAATACACATTCAGACCAGTGGAGTAGAGTAGAGAACCCAGAAATCACTACTCAGGCTTGTAGCCATCTGATATTAGATGAAGGCAACAAAAATCTACATTGGGAAAAGATTGCCTCTTCAACAAGTGGTGATGGTATTAGTGTCTATTTCCTTCTTTAGGTCTAAAAGAGTTTATTTTATAAATCTGGCTGCTCCAACATTGGGTGCGTATATATTTATGATTGTTAGGTCTTCTTGATGGATCAATCCTTTTATCATTATGTAGTGACCCTCATTATCTCTTTTTATGGTTTTTAGTTTAAAGTCTATTTTATCAGATATAAAAAAAACGCTATTCCAGCTCGTTTTTCATTTCTGTTTGCATGGTAGATCTTTTTCCATCCTTTCACTCTTAGTCTATGTGGGTCTTTGTGGGTGAGGTGGGTCTCTTGAAGGCAGCATATAGTTGGGTACTCCTTTTGAATCCAGTCAGCCAGTCTGTGTCTTTTGATTTCGGAAATTAAGCCTTTTACATTAAGAGTTGTTATTGAAAAGTGTTGATTTACTTCGAGCATTTTATTGATTTCTGTTTGAATGTCTAAAGTGTCTTTTGTTCCTTCCTTTCTGATTTACTGTTTGTTTTCTGTATTTGTTGGTCCCTTGGGTTGTAGATACCCTTTTGTTTGTTTGTTTGTTTTCTCTTCATAGATGCCACTTTTATTATACTAGTGGGTTTTGATTTTTCTTGGGTTTTTATGGCAGTGGTAGTTGTTTTTCAGGTACCAAACCGAGTACTCCCTTGAGAATTTCTTGTAAGGCTTGTCCTGTGGTAGTGAACTCCCGCAGTATTTGTTTGTCTGAGAAATATGCTATTTGTCCTTCATTTTGGAAGGATGGCCTTGCGGGGTAGAATATTCTTGGCTCGCAATCTCTGTCTTTTAGAATTTTGAATATAACATCCCCTTCCTTTCTGGCTTTCAGTGTTTGTGATGAAAAGTATGATGTTAGTCTGATTGGGGCTCCCTTATAGGTAATTTTACGCTTCTCTCTTGCAGCTTTTAAGATTCTCTCTTTGTCTTTGAGTTTTGCCAATTTGACTATAACATGTCTTGGAGAATACCTTTTTTGGTTGAATATGTTTGGGGGTCTTTGAGCTTCCTGAATCTAAAGATCTGTGACTTTTCCTATACCTGGGTAGTTTTCTGCCACTATTTTGTTGAATATGTTTTCAATGCTATCTCCTTTTTCCTCCCCTTCTGGAATACCCATGACTTGGATATTTGAGTGCTTAAGTTTGTCTGATATCTCTCTCAGATTTTCTTCAATGCTTTTAATTCTTTTTTCTTTTTTTGTCTGCCTGTTTTATTTCAAACAGCCCATCTTAAAGGTCAGAGTTTCTCTCTTCTACTTCTGCAAGCCTGCTGGTTAAACTCTCTGTTGTGTTTTCTATTTTGTTGAATGAATTCTTTAGCTTAGCAAGCTCTGCTACATTCTTTTTCAGGGCATTGATTTCCTCGTACATTTCTTCTTTCAGGTCCTGTATATTTTTCCTCATTTCATCATGTTTTCTAGCTGAGTTTTCTTGTATCTCCTTTAGTTTCCTTAGAATTATCACTCAAAATTCCTTGTCAGACATTTCAAGGGCTTCTTGTACTATAGGATCTAGAGCTTGAGAGTTATACCACCTTTGGTGGTGTACTTTATTAATTTTTCATATTTCTGGTGTCTTTCCTTTGATGTTTAGTCATTGTGGCAGTGAGTGTCACAGTCTACTGGTTTCACATGATTGTCTGGCTAGGATGTTGCTGGGGTTGCCAATTTGGTATGGTTACCTCAGTGTCTGCTCGACTGGCCACTAGTCCCTTGTGTGCATGTTTTCCTCAGGTCTTGGGCCTCTCCAGGGAGCCACCTCTCTGGTCAGCATGCACTCAGCTGGGCCGATGGGTCACGTGCCAACATCCCAGGGTGTGTGGTCTCTGCAGAGCTTCTACCTCCCCTGCTGGATGTCTCCATGGTCCACACCCATTCGGCTGGGCCGGGTGTGGAGTCAGGTGGCAGATGTGAGGCCTACCTGCTGGGCCACTGGCCGTCACTGCAGGGTGTGTGGTCTCTGCGGAGCTTCTGCCTCCCCTGGTGGAAGTCTCCCTGGTCCACGCACACTCAGCTGCTGGGTTGCGTGCCGGCAGTGCAGGGCATGTGGTTTCTGCCTGAAAAACTATTAATTCTGAAACACAAAAATGTTAAAGGAAGAAGACTAATAGATTTGGTTATGTATTTACCAAAAACATCAGCATGTATAAGAAATAGAAAATTTTTAAAAAGCCATTAGCAAGGTTGAAAGATAAATATCAGTATAAAATATATTTACAACATGTTTGTGAGTAAAATAATTAATACCTGTCATATACAAAGAACTGTTACAGATTAAGAAGGAAAATGAACAAGCCAAGAAAAATGTGGGAAAGGTACAAGAAGAGCTAGCTGATTGAAGAAGTAGAAATAACCCCCAAATAACCTCAAAATTTAAAAATATGTTCTAGTTCACTAAGTTCAAAAACAATTCAACCTAAACACCATGGGCTATAATCTGTATTCTATCAGATTTTGTACTATAACAGATACCATCAAAGCAGATTGGATTTGAAGATGGTGTGGAGGTAGAGAAGTTAAACAGATAAGTCTATAGTAGAGATTGTTTTATAGGCTTATCTCCTAAGATGAACAGAAATATGTCCATCTTGCCTGTGATTGCCAGCCTGGAAAGAGTTTGGGGTCAAGGTCTTGAATGGTCCTCAACATGATAAGTAAAACAATTTCTGATGATCTCAACAAAATTAACCAGGAATATTACCATTTTCACAGAAAGAAGAACTATAGGTAATGGGAGGAGGTTAAGGGAAAAAGGATACAGGGGATCAACACCTTCAATGTTGTGATCACTAAAGACATTCATAAGCCCTTGGTGATACCATCGAAGGTAGTGAGTTTGATTATTTTACCTCACACCGTCTGAACATAGCATTGGCTACCAACTTCTTCTGGGAGTGTGGGGAAAGTCACAGATTTGTGCAGAAGGTGATCACTGATGTTGTTGCAAATGGCACTAGAAAGAACATTTCCAAGAGCCATTCCCTCCAATTGGCAGATGAGAGGCATAACAAGATAATGAAAGCAGAGTACAGGAAAGAAAGAAACTAGAAAGTTTTCAGCACTACTGTATGACAGTAATCGAACCACTCCTATGAAGAAGTGTTGGGGAGCAGTACACTTAGATGACCATAAATGTATGTGCATTATTCGAACTTCCTCAAGTCCTTACAGAGCTGCCCTTCTGGCACCATCCAGGAAACTTGAGGTAAAAACTTTTCCAAATAGTAGTCATGCTTATTTTAACTAGTCATCAGCTAGCTGAGAAAGGGTGTCTTTGATGTTCTTTCTCTCCTTTTTGCTCTCTCACCTCCTGCACCTCATCCTCAGCTTGGTGGATTCCTCTTCAGTGTGTAACATTTGGTTCAGGTCTCCACTAGGAAGCCTTTACCAACACTATCCTGTCCCGTGCTTTGGATCCACCATTCTCTGCCCATCCTCCCTTGCTTCCCCTTGAGAGAATATTGGGCTGCTTTTACCTTGGCTAACACAGAGTGAATGCTCAACAAATATATAGTGGATAAAAGGAAGGTGCCAAGGATAATTGATAAAGCCACAAACAGATGAAATTTCTGACATATTTGAAGGCTGAAGAACCTTAACCTTTATATTTTGTGATTTCTTCTCATTTGGGTCCTATCAAAGTCACAAGTAAGTTACTTAGTCTCCTAGTAAAACTACAACTAACTGAAATTTTGTTTTCCTCTTCCCTTCAACTGACTTCATAGTCTTTCAGCTCCCACTTTTGTTTATCTCTTCCTTGTGTCCCAAGAATAATATATGTATTTTAGCTTCCCCTTTTCAGTCAAAAAATGAGCAGATGAAGTTAGTCATTAGCCAATTGATTGGTCTGTCTGGATGAAGAAAGAGGATTTAATAGGAGCTACCCAATACTCCCCTCCCCCAACACACACACCTTACTTTCTGTGAGCTACTCAAAAGGAAAGAAAGGAGAACACAGGTTTTTCTAAGAGGACCATACTTCCCAACCATAAATTGAGCAAACTACAGCTCATTAAGTCCTTTTCTTTAAATCCTAATTTTTTGCTTCCTCCTTCAAATTGTTATGATTCTCTATTTCCTTAAAGACAGAAGTTCATTTCCATTTCTTGACTATTAGCAATATGCAGAAAAGACTTCCCTCATCCTTAGGCTCAACAAGAAAAACAAACATATGGTAGGTACCTTCATGTAAAGGTTACTGAGAAAAGCCACTTGCAGAAAGTAGAGAAATAGCTTATGGTGTGGAAGGCAGACAAGAGAAATCATGTCCCAGTTTACCAGGTCAGGAAATGACCCAAAATGAATGAATGTTCAGTTGGGTTTTGCCATGAGTTTCCAGGTTATTTTTAATAACAATGGTCCTCTGAGTTTTGCTTATTTTCCACAATCATCTACAATAGGAAGGCAGCATGGCATACAGGAGGTACTGGCTTTTGCCCCTTCCAGCTGTCTGATCTTGTGCCAATCCTTTACATTTTTTGTACCTTGATTTCCTTAGCTGCTCAATGGCAATTCCATGGTGTTGTTGTAAAGTGTGAATGAATAAAGAGTAAAGCAAATGATGTAGGGTAGATAATAGCTACTATCATAACCATTATCATTGATGAAGTGCTGCCACCTCAGCTGAGTACTTCTTATTTTGAAATCTTAAGGGCTTGAGCAGAGGAATCCTACTTGTGATCAGAAAGTAGATGTAATTACTCACCATGATAATGCTAATAATAATTCCTAATATGTATCTAGAGCCTTAAAATTCATAAAACACTTTCCCATCCCTTCCTTCATTCTTTCTTCTTATCAGTTCAATAAAAGTGGCCTATTTTTTCCCCATCTCCTCAGACTGAAAGAAGCACACAGAATGAAAATAGGGAATTCAACAGCAAATTATCACCTTTCTCTGGGGTAAAATACCCTTCCAGAATAGTGGAGACATGCCAGCGTACCTCCAATGTTTTCTGACTTTTATCTTTGTCTTTCCTGTTCTCAAAAGAGTCAGAGAAGCTGGTTAATTTGGGGGAATTCCAGTCTTGTCACCATTAGCACTACTATAACACTGAGGGCCCTTTCTCCCAACAAACCATAATTTCCATATGTTCCTCCACCCCCCATTACCAAGAGCACATACTCCGTTATCTGTCTGAAAAACAGTTAAAAAAAAAAAACTCTGCTTTCTCGAAGGCTTCTGAGATGAGCTCAGATCATCAATAACCTACTTGAAACTCTTTCCTCACCCAGGAAAATTCTTTCAAACCCTTTCTCACTCAGGCCAACACTTTCAGAACTGAAATGTCAATGTGCTCTAGCTTCCAGTTTTCCTTCTGCTCTTAAGACATTTATTTAGGGAATAACACTTAGTTTAAAAATTCTAGAAAACTCAATTCTCAAAAATATTATCTTTTCTAGCCCATTTCATTGAAATGGGTATGTGCTTGCATGGAGAAAGAAAGATGTCAAAAAAGAAGGGGTTTGTGATTTACCTGTGCCTGGCTTTGCTCAGTATCCAAGATCATGATAGCATGTCTGAGCTCCTCAAAATTGAAAATGTTTCTGTCACTCTTTCCATACACTGTGCCAGGGCAAGCACTGTAATATCCTCTGGAGTTGAAATATTTAGGATGGGTTTCTCACTTTTATTTATACTACAAGGCCTTTTTGCCTGCCCTCCTCCCTTTTCTGAATGAAAATTAAACATGCAAAAAGAATGGCATTAAGAAACCTGATCTTAACACTGTTGGAGCAAATTGAAACTTACTCAAGTCTTGTTACTAATCCTTAGGAATTCAGGTGTTCTGTAACCTTAAGAAGTCTGATCTCTTAAGTCTTACTGGGCTTGGGGTAGGGGGCACACTAGCCAGGGGGCTTCAGTGACAAGTACTCATAGCCAATCCGGCAGAATTTATAGTGTCTCTAGCCAATAAACAAGCAGATATCTCCCTAGGGCATGAAAACAGTAAAACTAAGTAGAAAATGGCCAGAATTAGGCAGTAGTATATCTGTGTCCAGCTGCTGTTATCTGTGCAGTTGAATTCCCTGAAGTGCCGAGTATAAGGTGGGGCAATTAATATAAACAAAGAGATGAAACTCATCTTTTATGGCCATGACAGTGAAGTTCTAAAGTAGAAAGCCATAAAATATGTGCAAATTTGCATACATTTGTGGGAGGTGTGAGGCAGAGCACTTGCTAAGAAATAGAAACTTAAACTGCTGAATTGCAGTACTTTGCAATCAGTTTTCTTGAACAAAAGCAGATGAAGAATTTACCCCAGGGATCCCCATTTTAAACACTTTGCATAGTCCTCCCAGAGATCTCAAAACAGTTTGCCAGGTGATACCACTGATGCAAAAATAGGTTGACAGAGAAGACTGTATTCCTGTTATCTGCCTGAAGACCCGTGTATCCGGGCTGGGGGGAGATCAGTTGATGATTTAAATAAGAAAAAGGTTTAGTTCAGAAAAGAATTAAATTAAGCAATCTGAGAGACTATTCAGGGAGCGAGGGTAAATTGAAAGGAGAACACAAACTTCTCTGGGTGGCCAAAAAAAATAGACTCTGTGCTGGGTCTGAGATGGATAGGAGGATTTTGCCTGAAGAGAGTCAGGAAAAACTTTTTTCTAAAGCTAGACTCAACATTTCTCTGTGGTCCTCCGGGTGTCACCATTTCAGGAGTACTCTATGACTTAGGAATTTTTTATGTACAATTTCAACTATTCATGAGTAGTCCCAAAGGTTTAATGCCTAATTTGTAATTTTTCTTATTTTTAAAAAAATTTTGCAAGTTGCCTGACAGGAATGTTGTAACCAGTCAGCTGGTGAATTGAGCCCTGCTGACTATCCCACCTTCCCCTTCCTCACAATTTTATAATGAGTTATTTACTCATTGCTAAGTCCTTAAAAATAAATAAACCAAAAGCACATAAATATACAAAAACTCAACTTAGTTTTGTGGGGTAAGTTCCTCAAATTTATTTGCTGGTACTACTCTAAAGGAGGTCAGTTAAATTTTTCTTTTACACATGTTCTAGCTATAATTGCATATCTGTGGAATTCCAAGGATCTTGGAAGGTAACCCTTGTGACTATCAAGAAGATACATGTGCATTGGGGCAGGGGAGGATTTTATTAAGTATTTTCTGTATGCTCAATATACCGAGTCAAATTCTGCACTAAGAAGAAGACAAATATTAACCCATACATACAGGATTCTCATTGTTGTTAATCTACCCAGCAAACATAGAGAGTGTAGTGTAAATGCTGGACATAGCCCTATTCCCCACTCAACTGCTTACCAGAGTTCCTCATCCCGCCTAGAAGGCTGCCCCTGGTCAAGGCAGTTACCCAGGGAAAGGCAGATCCCCTTTAAGACAAACAGAATGTGGGAGGAAGCAGGACCCTACATAAATGAACAAGCACTCTGGCACCAGGAAAGTAGCTGTTAAATTAATTTATCTACCCAGTCAGATCTCAGGGATGCTCTGAGTTATGTGATCTGGGTGAGGACATGCATGTAAGCCTGAAAGTGATTTATACCTGTACTTTGATCTGTTAGCTATATAACTGCTATATGTACTCCATGGCGGTGCAGACTTCTAACTGACCAGCCACCACTGGTGCATCTCATAAGTCTAATAAACCTCCAGGTGATTTCTTCAGAATAGATAAACACAACATGGGTGCCTTCTTAGATTTGGGGCTCCCACATTACAGTTGGCATCACTGGCAGGATATTCCAGAGAAATACCCCCCATTGAAGCAGCCACAGGGGAGATGGTGGGCACAGGAGGAATGTCATGGGGAGAAATACCTGGGTGGGCCACTGGTTCAATGTGGTCCAGTGTTGCCAGCATGTTAGATAGCTGGGTACTCCGGTGTGAGTACCAGGATGCCCTGAAAACACCGGCAGAACTGCTGGAAGTATTGGAGGCAAGCAAGTAAAGAGCAGGTATTCAAAGGAAAAAGGAATAGAATGCGGGTGCTGCCACGGTGGCATGGTCACTCCTCTGGGGACTCAAGTTAGTGACTGAGATGGAAATTGAGTAGCAGAGCCAAGGATACAGTTTAAAAAAAATACCTAAGCAGCTGAATGTGACACTGCTCAAATTGTGGCAATAGTTGCCCAAAGAGAAATGGCTCCAGCCCCTGCTGGAAAAATGGCCAGAGACTTGGCTGATGAGGGAATGGACTCTTGCAGGGGCAGGGCAAGAAGAGCTGTGGCTGAAGGAATTCATGAAGTCACCCTCTATGGGAGGCCTCCTTAGTTCACCCCAAGTGGAACCAAGTGCTCATCCAGAGGAAGATAAGACAGATTTCATGTTCCCTTGGTCCCAAGCTTGAGGGTGGGGCCAACAGATGGAAGAAATGAGAGCTGTCTCTGTCAACCAGAGGCCCCACGTTGAGCTTGCTATATACTGGTCTCCACAGAACATACAGAAGGTGATTGCCTTGGTAGATACAGAATCCAAATGTACATCGATATATGGGAATCCATCAAAATTTGAGGGGCCGATTACTGCTATAGATGGGTATGGTGGGAAATCCATTAAAGTAAGAAAAGTGAGGTTAACATTAAGAAATGTTTGGCTCCCTCCTAGGGAATATATTGTGTATATCTCCCCAGTCAGGGAATATATACTTCGGGTTGATATATGGCAAGGTTTGTGTTTGCTTACTAGTGTGGGGGAGTTTCAACTATGAGGAAGGGTTCTGAAATAGGTACAGACAGGTAGAGCACAGCACATGCCAGTGTGACAGCCACTGCCCCAGTGAATAGTGTCAACTAAGAAATATCAGTTGCCAGGGGCTCGCAAGGAAATTAGGAAAACTATAATGGAACTGGCCAAGGTGAAAATAATACACCCAGCCCATAGTCTGTATAACTCCCCTCTGTGGTCCATCTATAAACCAGGAAGAACCTGGAGAATGACTGTGGACTATAGGGAGCTAAATAAAGTAATTTCTCCTTTACATGTGGCTGTACCTAATATTACTGATATTATGGATAAATTAGGGACTATGTTGGGTACATATAATGCTGTATTAGACTTGGCTAATGCTTTCTTTAGTATTGATATTCATCCAGGTAGTCAAGACCAATTTGCCTTCACATGGAAAGGATGCCAAAGGACATTTATGGGTTTGCCAAATGGGCTACATGCATAGCCCTACCATCTGCCATGGAATGGTCATGGAAGACTTGTAAAAATGGATGGCACCTCCATCAGTGAGACTATTCCATTACATTGATGATATTATATTAACCTCTTATAGATTTGGAAGAGGCTACACCGTCTCTTATCACTCATCTACAGAGGAGGGGATGGGCTATAAATAAACCAAGGTCCAGGGACCTGGATTATCTGTCAAATTGTTGGGTGTTATCTGGTCAGGTAAGACAAAAGTAATGCCCTTCATGGTAACAGACAAGTGTCCAGCATACCCTAGGCTGACTACTGTTAAACAATTACAGGATTTCTGGGATCACTGGGATACTGGAAGGTGTTCCTTCCCCATTTAGCTGAAATAGTGAGGCACCTTTACAAGCTAGTAGAAAAGGGAGCACAATGGGATTGGACTTCTGAGTGCCAAGCTGCTTTTGGTTCTGCAAAATCAGCAGTAGGGGGTGTGCAAGCATTGGGCATTCTAAATCCAGTACTATCCTGTGAATTGGATGTAAATATTTCCCAGGAATGCTATGCTTGGGGCTTATGGCAATGACAGGAGAAAGCTCACTTCCCCATGGGGTTTTGGTCCCAGACATGGAAAAGAGTGGAGGTCTGATATAGCCCCATAGAACAAGTAAACACTGTTTATTGTTAGTTATAGAACCAGTCACTGGACAGGCAGCCATGACAGTAAGGACCACATTGCCAATTGCTGGATGGATTCATGACATCTCCACACAACCCCACAGTTCCAGCATTCAGATGACCACAGTGACCAAGTGGTGCACCTGCTTACAACAATAGAGTAAGTTATCCACAAATCCCCTGAGCCATAAACTACAGCAGTTATTGGGACCCAGACGATGTGCCCACTGAACCTACAGCATTGATTTCCTTGCCCATAAGGAAAGGGTGCTACTGGTGCCAGGAGAAGCTTGGCATACCAATGTCTCCTGTTGAGGGCACCCACTTTGATGGAAAGCCATCATATATCAACTGTCAACAGATACCAAATGGATGGATGAGGGCACCAGGCAAAGTAGACAATGGGCTGAACTGTGAGCAGTATGGATGATAATAGACAAAGAGAAAGGTCTGGTAATCATCTGTACTGACAGTTGGGCAGTTTTTAAGGGTCTCACATTGTGGCTGCTGCAATGGAAAAAACAGGATTTGTTGACCATGAGCAAGCCCCTGTGGAGTCAGGACATGTGGCAAAATATATATGTGGTAAATCAGTGAGCTCAACATGGGGCCTCTGGTTGACAGAGGCAGCTCTCATTTCTTCCATCCCTTGGCCCCACCCCTAAGCTTGGGACCAAGGGAACATGAAATCTGTCCTATCTTCCTCTGGATGAGCACTTGGTTCCACTTGGGGTGAACTAAGGAGGCCTCCCATAGAGGGTGACTCCATGAATTCCTTCAGCCACAGCTCTTCTTGCCCTGCCCCTGCAAGAGTCCATTCCCTCATCAGCCTAGTCTCTGGCTGATGTGTCTGGGCACAACCCTATGGGCAGCCTGGTCAATGATGAGGCTAATGCCCTGGTCCATGTGAGATGGCTGGAAGAAGCCCCTGCCAAAGATGTGGCTCTGTGGTTACACTGTTATACTTCTTGCTGTGTAATGAAGATGCAAAAAAGCTTACTCAAAGCAACATGACTACAATGAGAAACCCAAAGGGACTGCACCTCAGCCACTCCTCTGTTAGAAGGGGAAAACTGGGTACAGCCCCGATTCAAAGTTAGTTTCTGTTTTTTATTGTAAAGACAAGGAAATTTCACAAGAAAAATCAGTTGATTCAATCACCTCAAAAAGAGACAAAGACATGGGCAATGTGACAAAGTTATCTATGGCTAAGTATAGCTTAAACAACGGAAACTAGTAACATCATTTAAATTAACAATGTGACATTCCAAAGTACAATTTGTGAAAAGCTAAGTTGATCAAACTGTGATCATTATCAAATCTAAAATATAATCTCTTCTTAAATGATTTAAGCAAGAGTTTCATTCTTATGATTAAATCCAAGTATAATCGTCTCTAAAGTTTCCATCAACAAATAGCTTGCTCATAGCAAACATTTTTTCACATTTTCCCTACAGCAATTCTTTAAAATCTCTCAACAGGACCGGTATGTCAGCCACCTGTTAACTCTAAAATCATTAAAGTATACAATCCCATACCTAAACAGTGATTAGAACTGATTTGATGGACTGTTGCCCCCTAGCTGTGGGCTGTTACCCACTAACCAAGGACTTTTTCCCCATACATGCATTACCTAAAACCCTATTCTAAGAATCAACTGAGAATTGACATTTACTTGATTAGAACTGATGAGATGGTCTGTTGTCTCCTAATCAAGGACTTTTGTCCCATACATGCATTGATTAAAAACCCTATACTAAAAATCAAATGAGAATCAAGATTTTTAGCCCTCTACATACACAAGAAAATGAAACATGCCAGGCAAGAGACACTATAGGAAGTGGCCAAAGCCTGGGGGCTACCGGTCTGGTATGCCAACATTGTGATTGTCTTTCAGAACTGTCCAGTCTGTAGAATGACATCCTTCTAAGCTTCCCCAAGAGATGGGTCAGGTGCATAGAGGAGACACACCCCTGCGTCATTGGCAAATAGACTATATAGAACCACTCCCTTATCAGAAGGGTCTCATTATGCATTAACCTGTGTAGACAACTGTACAGGTATTATGCAAGCTTATCCTAGCAAACAGGCCACCCAGAGAACAACAATCAGAGGACTGGTATAGCTCATAGCCACATATCAGACCCCTGAAATCACTGAGAGTGATCGATGCACCTATTTCATCAGACTACAGATACAACAATGGGCTGATGCCCATAACATCACTTGGGAGTTTCATCTTCCCTATAATCCAACTGGAGCAGGCCTCATAGAAAGATACAATGGAGTGCTTAAGGAGGCCTTGAAGACAGAAGAGCAAATTCTGCAGGAGTGGACAACGAGGTTAGCAGAAATCCTACAGACATTGAATGAGAGGCCTAGATCTGGACACCCGTCCCTGGTGGACACATTGATGTTATTTTGCACAGCAGTTATAAGACTGCAAATTAAGACTTTAGAGACTTTACTAAGACCTCAGTGTGGAAGTAAATATAACTTGTTGCTAGCCCCTCAAGATACAGTACCTGGAATGAGTACACTCCATTGGCCCTGGGAAGTTCAAACTGATCCACACTGGTTCTCCCTGTTGTCTCTCTGGGGTGAACTGGGTGAGGGTCTACACATAAGTGTGCAAGTGATTTACACCTCTGCTTTGATCTGTTCACTATATACCTATTGTATGTAACTCGTGGTGGCGCAGATATCCAGTTGGCCAGCCACCGTCAGCAACTCCTGTAAGTCTAATAAGCCAATGTCTCTACCTATTGTAATATTGGGTGAGTTCTTTGGAATAGGCAAACACAATGTGAGTGCTCTCTCAGATTTGGGCTCCCGTGATACATGAGGGCACTTCAAAAAGTTCAGAAAGAAATGGAAATATTTCCATGAGCTTTTTGAAGACCCCTTGTACATGTGAGTCACACAATATTGCCCCTTGTATATGTTAGTCACACAGACACCTTCTGTGTCTGGCTTATTTCACTCACCCTATATCCTCCAGGTATCCATGTTGTCACAAATGGCAGGATTTCCATCTTTTCTAAGGCTGAAAAATATTCCATTATATATGTACACCACGTTTTAAAAATCTATTCATCCATAGATAGAAATTTAGGTTGTTTTCACATCTTGGCTATTGTGAATAATGCTGAAATGATCAGGAAAGTGCAGATATTTCTTTTTGATCCTAATTTCAATTCCTTTGAATATATACCCAGAAGTGGTATTGCTAGATCATATAGTAGTTTTATTTTTAATTGACAAATCATAATTGTGTACATTTATGGAGTACGATGTGGTATTTTGATATATGTATATGATATGGAATGATTAAATCAAGCTAATTAACATATGTATCACCTCTCTTACTTATAATTTTTTATGGTGAGTCATTTAAATTTTATTCTCTTAGATTTATGGTTGCTTAAAAGAGAAATAATATTGCATAATTGAAGGATCATGAGAATATCTGAATTTGAATACACTGACATTCACTAAATATGTAAACTTGGGCAAATTAATTAACTTCTCTGAGCCTCAGTTTTCTCATCTGTGAAATGGGATTAATACACATAGGCTTTTTTCAGAGACTAAACAAGTAAGGTATGTATAACACTTAGCTTAGTACCTAGGACCTAATACTGAACATGCTCTCCCCCAAAACCCTTCACTCCTTCAACTCCACAAAGTCTGCCCCCTTCATCATTGCCATCTCGGTGAACCACCATCTATTCAGTAGCTCAGATTAAAAACTTAGCAAAATCTACTTTTAAAACACATCCCAAATCCATTCACTTCTCTCCATCTCCTCTGTCCTTACACTAGTCCAGATTACCACCAGCTGTTGCCTGGGTAACTGCCAGTTTCCTCTCTGGTCTCTGCCTCCATCTTTGCCTCTTTACAATCCAGCATCCAGAATACTCTTCTGAAAGAATAAATCAGATGATATCTTTTTGCTACTTAGAACTTTCCAAAGGCTTTCATAATACTCAGAATAAAAGCCAAAATTCTTAAAATGACCTATGTCACATGGTGTCAGCCTGGTTCCCTGACTTCAACTCCTTACTGTCTCCTTCTCATCACTCATTGCACTCTGGTTAAATTGCTCCATTTTTTGTTGTTTCTTGAGCTCAATAGCTGGTTCCTGACACAGGGTCCTTGTACTTGTGTTCCCTCTCTCTGGAGTGCTCCTCCTCTATATACTTGCAATTCACAGTCCTTCATTTATTTTAGGACTCAGCTCAAATGTCATCTTCTCAGAGAGGATTTTTCTGACCACACAGTCTCAAACAGCTTGTCCCTCCCATGTCTCTTTAACCTATTGCCCTGCTTTATTTTGTATCACTTATCATTCTCTGAAATACTTCTCTTTGCTTGTTTGTTTTTCCCTTGCTTACTGTATATTTCCCATATACAATTTAAGCTTCATGAGAGTAGTAAGAAACCTTGTCAATTTTGTTTTCACTGTTGTAATGCCCAGTGCCTGGAACAGTGTGTGGTACATAGTAGGTGATCAATAAATATTTGTTGAAATAATAGTTATGACCTTAGTTGCTATGATTTTAATTTTTTAATTTTATTTATTTTTTTATTGATTATGCATATTAATGGCGTACAAAGCTGGCCATCACCACTTGTGCCCAAGATATGATGATCAGATCAATACTATCAGCATACTCATTACCATAAATTGCAATTAGTCTCTGTGTACCCCACCCAACATCTCTCTGACCTCCCTTCCCCTCCTCCTCTGTCCCCCCAGTTGTCTACTTCTGCAAGTTCAACGCACCACTGTGATCCTTTTTCCTCCCTTCTTTTTCTTTTAGCTCCCACTATGAGTAAGGACATGCAGTATTTTTCCCTCTGTGCATGGCTTATTTCACTTAACAGACTTTTCTTCATCCTCATCCATGTTGCTGTGAATGGCAGAATTTCATTCTTTTTTTACAGCTGAGTAGTATTCCATGGTGCATATATACCACATTTTCCCCATCCAGTCATCCATTGATGGACATTTCAGATGGATCCATATCTTGACTATTGTACATAGAACTGCAATGAACATGGGAGTGCATATATCACTTACACATAATAATTTTACATATTTATGAGGTATAGAGTAATATTTTCATACATGTATGCAATGTGTGATGATCAAATCAGGATAGTCACTATATCTATAACCAAAGACATTCATCATTTCTTTGTGATTAGAACATTTGAATTTTTCTCTTCTAGCCTTTGAAAAATATACAATAAATTATTGTTAATTATAGGCACCTATCACTACTATAGAACATTGCAACTTATCCTTATCTAGCTGTAATTCTGCATCCATTAACCAACTGCTTCCTATCCTCCCTCCCCTCCTTCCCAGCCCCTGGTAACCTCAATTCTACTTTCTATTTCTATGAGCTTACTTTTTTTAGCTCCCACATATGAGTGACAACATGTGATATTTCATTTTCATTTCTCTGGTATACAAACAAAACCCTATAGTTTTACTGATATACTTTGGCTTTTGGACTGACACCCTAATCTACAATAAAATGGTGGCCAGGGTTACCTACTCTGAAACAAAACTTAAAGGTACAAGCTGGGGGCAGGCCAGAGACTTCTTAAAAATAAAGTACAGCAGAAAGATGCTAGGGATATCATTTTCTCAGCTAGTACTCTACGTAAATATTTACTCACTGTCGCTACAACCCACGCTCTGTCCGGCAGAGTAACAGCAGTAAAAACACATTGAAGGGTGGTTGATGGACACATTTACCTCTGAAAGCACACATTATTATGTTCTATTTAAGATCAAAAAGGCCTTGATTCAATTACTATCTCCATCACTTGCTGTTTAGTAGGGTCCACCAAATATTATTCTACCAATTATACAGATGAGGAAATTAAGGCTCCAATTGCAGAAAGCAGATAGCCAATTAAATATTTGAACTCCAACTCTTTTGAACTCCAAAATCTGCCCTGATTCCGGTGTGCTAAACCATCAGGAAGAGTTTTACTTCTTTTTTCCCCTCAAAGGCAAAAGAGAAAAACAAGTCCAATCATCATAAGCTTACATTATTTGAGTTTCCAAAAAAACACTGTGACTCTGTTGGCAAAACTCCACTTTATGAGATGTTCTGTAATAACTTCAACTCCCTTTTATACAGCCTTTACAGTTTGTTTTCTTCCCTTACATGTTTTACACATGTTCAGGCACCTTTTGCAGGGGAATATAAAGTAATAAAGAACAAGGACTGTAGCTTTTCTTAATTTTATGTCTACCTTTCTTTCCGTGTCCTGCTGGCCAAAAAAACCATATGTCTACAGATGATGTTGACAGAATTCTAGAGTTCTCTCATTTGTTCATTCATTCACTCATTCATATTGTTTACTGAACACTAACCATGTGTCAGATACCATTGTAGGTGCAGGGGAGGCAGAGTGAGTAAAACAGACAAGTATGGCTGTCCTTGTGGAGCTTGGATTCTAGAGGGGAGACAAATAATAACCAAATAAAAACATATATAATACCAGGTTGTGATAAATGCTATGAAAAAAATAAATAAAGCAAGGTAAGGTGATAGACTACGGCAGGATTGGATGGACCTCTTCCCAGCAGTCATGCTCCCTGCATGGAAGAATTGCTCCCGAATCCCCGGGGTCCTTTGAAAAGACAATATCACACACTTTCCATAGAAATAGTCTTCACTAAATAATTCCAGCTGAGTCAGTATTAAAGACAAAATGGCAAAATCCCTTCAAGCCTAACCTGTTACAACAGCAGCCCTCCTCATTCTTTACGTCACTTAGTTTCTTTGCAACTAAATACGATTTGTTTTAACAATAATTTTGTTCCCCTTCCATTTAGGTTCAGCATGTAACTTCTTGCTAAAAGAGTCATTTTTGACTTTGTATGAATTATTAGAATAATGTGTAAGTGTAGGAATTTCAAGGTGACCAGGACATCATTCAGAAATTCCTATGTAATGTAATTTCTAATCTGCTCTAAGTTTAAACTGCATTTAACTATCGTGGCTTTTGAAAACATCCCAGAAAGATTGTGAAAGGATATTCTTTTGATGATGGATTAACATTTTTAAGAGTTAAGTGAATGTTCTTTATAGATCAGTAACGATCCGTACTTTTAGGTAATAACATTATAGATATATAACCCAGTCCTAGAAGCATTGAAACATTTGTTGAAGCTTCGTAAATGAAAGTCATAGTTCTGCTGATGGGCTAGATACTTTTTCACACGTATTGTATCTGTTTATATCTTTTTTAAAAGGCTACTTTTTCTCAGCTTTGAAACAATTTTAAAAACAGAAAGGGCATACATAACTCTGTTGGCAGTGGGATTCAGAGAGAATATAGTATAAGGGGAGGATAAACACAGCAGGATAGCATTAGAAGTAGCTCACATGGTTCGGCCCCATGGCTCACTAGGGAGGGTGCGGTGCTGGTAGCGCAGAGGCTGTGGGTTCAGATCCTATATGGGGATGGCTAGTTAGCTCACTGGCTGAGCGTGGTGCAGACGACACCAAGTCAAGGGTTACGATCCCCTTACCAGTCAAAAACAAAAAATAGTTCACACGGCTTATGTAGCTGCCCCTCTTTCCACTTTTGAAGCTGCTTCTGGGTTCTTTGCTTAAGCATTGAAGAGGTTTTTTACTTTTATTTTAGAGGAATTTGTTCTATTATGAAGATGTGACTCACACTGTTTTTTTTAGTCACTCAGACCTTTCATGAATTTGTCTTTCTGATTCTTTCCTCCAGTGGACAAATATGAGAACAGTACACTGAAATAAGTGCTTGAAGGAAAAAAAGGGGTATTATATTGGTGTTTCAGGTGCTTATAGAGGGCAAGAATTGTCGGATGGGGTTTCATAGTTCGTGAAAATGCATCCCTGGGAGGAAAAAAAGGTAGAGAGGTGTAAAGAAAGGGGAGGTAAAAGTGATTATGACAGGTTTTTCCAGTTACATGGTTGTACAGTGCCACCTAGAGTTAAAAGGCAAAGGAGAAGCATAGGACTAGTCCAGGCACATCCATCCATCATCATGTCAAAGAAGATCAAGCCATTATTTCATAAAGAGTATTCTACATGTAAGTGGCGAAGACATTTTGTTTTGTTTTTATTTATTTTTAAAATATTTCTATTGGTTATGAATATTCATGAGGTACAAAACTAATTGTCACCATTTATTCCCCAGATGTGATGGCCAGATCCATACTGGCAGCATGCCCATTACCACAAATTGTGATTATACCCCATGTACCCCACACAATTATCCCCAACCTCCCTCCCTATCCCCCTTTCCCCACTCCACTTTGTATCCCTAGGTATGTTCTCTCCCTCTGCAAGTCCAACACACCACTGTGGTCTTTCTTTCCTTCCTTCTTTCTCTCTTAGCTCCCACATATGAGTGAGGACATGTGATTTGCTTATTTCTCTGTGATTTGCTTATTTCTCTCAACATAAGTTTCTCCAAGCTCATCCATGTTGTTGCGCATGGGAGAATTTCATTCTTTTTATGACAGAATTGTATTCCATGGTGCATATACACCACGTTTTCCTTATCCAATAGTCCATTGATGAACATTTATGTTGGTTCCATATCTTGGCTACTGTGAACAGAGCTGAGGTGAACATGGGAGTACAAGTATCACTTTGACATGATGATTTCCATTCCTCTGGGTCTGAGATTGCTGGCTTGTATGGAAGATCTATCTGTAGTTGTTTGAGAAAACCCCATACTGTTTTCCATAGTGGTTGTACTAATTTACAGTCCCACCAACAGTGTACGATCGTTCCCTTCTCTCCACATCCTTCCTTGTCAGCATTTGTTATTTTCCATCTTTTTGACTACAGCCACTCTAACTGGGGTGAGATGATATCTCAATGTGGTTTTAATCTGCATTTCCCTGATGAGTAGTGATGTTGAGCATTTTTTCATGTACCTGTTGGCCATTTGTATGTTTTCCTTTGAAAAAGGTCTATTCAGTTACTTTGCCCATTTCTTAATTGGGTTATTTGTTTTTTACTACATAATTGCTTGAGTTCCTTGTATATTATGGATATTAATACCTCGTCAGATGCACAGTTAGCAAAAATTTTCTCCCACTCTGTAGGTTGTCGATTCACTTGGATGATTGTTTCTTTTGCTGTGCAGAAGCTTTTTAGTTTGATATAGTCCCATTTGTTTATTTTTTTCTTTTGTTGCCTGTGCTTTCAGGCTCATATTCATAAAGTCTGTGCGCAGACTTAGTTCCTGAAGTGTTTCACCTACCTTTTTCCTTAGTAATTTTACAATTTCGGGTCTTATACATAAGTCTTTAATCCATATTGAGTTGATTTAAGTATATGGTAAGGGTGCATGTCTAATTTCACTCTTCTGCATATGGATATCCAATTTTCTCAGCACCACCTTCTTTTTTTTTTTTTTTTTTTTTGTCGTTTTTTTTTTTTTCGTGACCGGCACTCAGCCAGGGAGTGCACCGGTCAGTCCTATATAGGATCCGAACCCGCGGCGGGAGCGTCGCCGCGCTCCCAGCGCAGCACTCTACCAAGTGCGCCACGGGCTCGGCCCAGCACCACCTTCTTAAGAGGCAGTCTTTACCTCAATGTATGTTCTTGGTGCCTTTGTCAAATATCAGATGGTTGCAAGCCTGGGGAGTGGTTTCTGGTTTCTCTATTCTGCTCCACTGGTCTGAGGGTCTATTTTTATGGCAGTATCATACAGTTTGGGTTACTAAACTTTTGTAGCATAATTTGCTATTTATTTATTTATTTCAAATATTCATGAGATACAAAGCTGATTGTCCCCACTCCTGCCCATGATGAGGGGGGCCAGATTCATATTGGGGGCATACCCATTAACAGAAATTGCTTTTGTACCCTTTGTCCCCTTCCAATTATCCCCCAACCTCCCTTCCCCTCCCTCTCTGCCCTCAACTTCAATTTGTAGCCCTAGGAACGTTCCCTTCCTCTGTTGGATCATGGGACTACTGTGGTCTTTCCTTCCTACCTTCCTTTCTCTCTTAGCTCCCACATATGAGTGAGCACATGCGGTATTTATCCCTCTGTGCTTTTCTTGTTTCACTCAACATAAGTTTCTCCAGGTTCATCCATGTTGTTGCAAATGGGGATATTTCATTCTTTTTTATGGCAGCATAGTATTCCATAGTGTATATGTACCACAGTTTCCTTATCCAATCATCTACTGATGGACATTTATGTTGGTTCCATATCTTGGCTATTGTAAATAGAGCTTTGTGAATTTTACTGTAATATGTCTTGGGGAGGATCTTTTGGGGTTGAATCTGTTTGGGGACCTTTGGGATCTGAAGTCTGTATCTCATCCTACACCTGGGAAGTTTTCTGCTACTATTTCCTTGAGTAGGTTTTCAATACTTTTTCCCTTCTCCTTCCCTTCAGGAATACCCACAATTCAAACGTTAGAGTACTTGAGATTGTCTGCTATCTCTCTTAGGTTTTTCTCATTATTTTTAATTATTCTTTCCTTCTTTTGTCTGCCTGAGTTATTTCAAAAAGACCATCTTCAAGCTATAAAATTCTTTCTTCTGCTTGCTGTACCCTGCTGCTGAAGCACTCAGTCATGTTTTTTATTTTGTTGAATGAGTCTTTGATTTCTAGAAGTTCTGCTACACTCTTTTTTATGGTATTAATCTCCTTATAGATTTCCTCCTTCATATTCTGGATGTTTTTTCTTGTTTCATTGTGTTTTCTAATGAGTCTTCCTTTATTTCTTCAAGTTTTCTTAAGATCATTACTTGAAATACTTTATCAGACATTTCAAGGATTCCCTGTTCCGTGGAGTCTGACTTTGGTGCATTGCTGTATCCTTTTGGTGGTGTCATTTCTTCTTCATTGTTTGTACTTCTAGTGTTTTTTCACTGATGATTTTCATTTGGTAGGGGCTTTGCTTCTTCTAGTACACTGATGTTGGCTGTGGAGTGGCCTTGGTTGCTACTGTGGGGGGTGAACTGTCTTACTTGAGAGTGGGTGTGGTGGTGGTTATGTTAAACCAACTTGGTTCCCATTCAAGACTCTATGGTCATAGAATGAGCCCCTAGTGTGTGGAGTTCTGCTGGGCCAAACTTGGTGGGTCGGATCCATAGGCTGGTGTTCCCCCCGGGTCTGAGGTGGGATGAGGGGTCACGTGGAGCCACGTGGCTTCACTGGCTGGCTGGTGCCAGTGGGCTCACCTGAGCAGTGCCAGTTCAGGGTGGTGGGACAGGGCCTGGAACTCCCCCCCACCTGGGTCCAAACAGGCAGGTGAGGGGGTCGCATGGAGCCACGCAGTTCCTCTGGCTGGCTGGCATTGGCAGATTCACTTGTGTCGTGCTTGTTCGGGGCAGTGGGGTGGGGTGTGGAGCTCCCCCCCACCTGGGTCCAAGGTGGCATGGGGGGGCTGTGTGGAGCCACACAGTTCCGCTGGCTGGCTGGCACTGGCGGGCTCACCTTCATGGCGCCGGTTTGGGGAGGTGGGGCGGGGCCTCTTTTGTAGTATAATTTGAAGTCAAGTAGTGTTATGCCTGTGGCTTTATGTTTTTTGCCCAGGATTGCTTTGGCTATTTGGGGTCTTTTGTTGTTCCATATGAATGTTGATATTGTTTTTTCCATTTCTGTAAAAAATGTCATTGGTATTTTGATGGGGTTCATTGATTCTGTAGATTGCTTTTGGTAGTATAGACATTTTCACAATGTTAATTCTTCCAATCCAAGTGAATGGACTGTCTTTCCATCTTTTTGTATCTCCTTTAATTTCTTTCAGTAGTGGTTTGTAGTTCTCATTGTAGATATCTTTCCCTTCCTTTGTTAAATTGATTTCTAGGTATGTTATTTTATTCATGACTTTTGTAAATGGGCTTACTTTCTTGATTTCTCTTTCTGTTAGCTTATTGTTGGAGAATATAAGTGCAACTGATTTGGGGGCATTTATTTTATATCCTACAACATTACTGAAATTATTAACTAGTTCTAGGAGTTTTTTGGTAGAGTCTTTAGGTTTTTCTAAATATAGTATCATGTCTTCTGCAAATAGGGACCGTATGACTTCATCTTTTCCAATATGGATTCCCTTTATTTCTTTCCCATGCCTGATTGCTCTGGCTACTATATCCAGTATTATGTTAAATAGAAGTGGTGAGAGTGGGAATCCTTGTCTGATTCCTGTTCTTAAGGGAAAAACCTTCAGTTTTTCCCCATTCAGAATGATACTGGTGGTGGGCTTGTCATAGGTGGCTTTTACTGTGTTGAGATATTTTCCTTCTACATCTAATTTGTTGAGAGTCTTTATCATAAGGGGATATTGAATTTTGTCAAATGATTTTTCAGCATCTACTGAGAAAAATCATATGTATCTTTCCTTGATTTTACTGATGTGATGTATCACATTTATTGACTTTTTTGTCTGTTGAACCATCCTTGCCTCCTTGGGATGAATCCCACTTGATCACAGTGTATAATTTTTTGGATGTGTTTCTGTATTCTGATTGCTAATATTTTGTTGAGGATTTTTGCATCTATGTTCAGCAAGGATATTGCCATATCATTTTCTTTTTTTGTGTGTGTCTTTATCTGGCTTTGCTATCAGAGTTATGCTGGCCTCAGAGAATGAGTTTGGGAGAATTGCTTCTGTTTCAATTTTTTGGAATAGTTTGAGGAAAATTGGCATCAATTTCTCACTAAAGGTTTGGTAGAATTCAGCTGTAAAGCCATCCAGACCTGGGCTTTTCTTTGTTGGAAGATTGCTGATAGCTGTTTCAATCTTGTTGATTGTTATTGGTCTGTTCAGGTTTGCTATCTCTTCCTGGTTCAGTCTGGGCGGTTTGTATGTGTCCAGAAATGTATCCATATCTTCCAAGTTTTCATATTTTTTGTCATACAACTGTTTATTATAGTCTCTAATGATTCTTTATATTTCTGTGGTATCAGTTGTAATGTCTCCCTTTTCATTTCTAATTTTTGTTATTTGGGTCTTCTTTCTTCTTTCTATTAACCTAGATAATGGTTTGTCTCTTTCATTTATCTTCTCAAAAAACCAGCTTTTTGCTTTGTCGATCTTTTCTATCATTTTTGGGATATCTATTTCATTTAGTTCTACACTGATCTTAATTATTTCTTTCCATCTATTACCTTTGGGATTGGATTATTGTTGTTTTTCAAGTTTGTTGAGGCATAGAGTTAGGTCATTTATTTGAAGTCTTTCCATTCATTTGATGTAAGCATTTATTGCAAAAAATCTGCCTCTTAGTAGTGCTTTTGCGGTATCCCATAGGTTTTGTTTTGATGTATCTTTATTTTCATTAGTATAAAGAAATGTTTTGATTTCCTGTTTAATTTCTTCTTGGACTTATAAGTCATTCATGAGCTTATTGTTTAGTTTTCATGTATTTGTATAGTTTTCAGTGTTTTGATTGTTATTACACTGTGGTCTGAAAAGATACCTGGAATGATTTCAATTTTTTTAGTTTGCTGAGACTATATTTGTGGCCTAGTATGTGATCTATCCTGGAGAGTGTTCCATGTGCTTATGAGAAGAAAGTATATTCTTTTGTTGTTGGGTGAAATGTTCTGTATATATCTGCCAGGTCCAGTTGGTCTGAGCTGTAGTTTAATTTCTGTGTCTCATTGTTGGTTTGTTTCCTGGAAGATCTGTCCCATACTGAGAGAGGGTTTTTTGGGTCACCCACTGTTAAAGTATTGGGGCCTATTTCTTTCTTTAGGCCTAAAAGTGTTTCCTTTGCATATGGGTGCTCCAGTATTGGGTGCACACATATTTATGACTGTTATGTCTTCTAGCTGGTTAGATCCTTTTATCATTATATAGTGGCCTTCTTTGTCTCTTTTTATGTTTTTTGGTTTAAAGTCTATTTTATCCAATATAAGAATAGCTACTCCTGCTCATTTTTGGTTTCCATTTGCATGGTATGTATTTTTTCCATCCCTTCAATTTTAGTCTGCATGTGTCGATATAGGTGAGATGGGTCTCTTGAAGACAGCATATACTTGGGTCTAGCTTTGTGATCCTATCAGTCAATCTGTGCCTTTTGAATGGGGAGTTTTACTCCATTCACATTTAGGGTAGTTATTGACAGGTATTGTTTAATTCCTGTCATATAATTGGGTTTTATTTTTTAGGTAATTTAAATATCTTTTGATCATTACTTCCCCTTTTATTTCTCTTCTTCAACATTAGGTGGGAACTTGAGGTGGCAAGATTTAGCTTATTTCTTTTTCTCACTGGCATTTTTGTTTTAATGGCTGGTTTTGCTCTTTCTAGTGTATCAGTGGCAGTGATCATCATTGTTCAGATTCCAGAAGAAGGATTCCCTTGAGAATTTCTTGCAGCGCTGGTCATGTGGTGGTGAACTGTCACAATTTTTGTTTGTCTGGGAAATACACTATTTCTCCCTCCTTTCCGAAGGAGAACCTTGCTGGGTAAAGAATTCTTGGCTGGTATTTTTTTTTTCTTTTAGTGTTTTGAATATATCATTCCACATTCTACTGGCTTGTAGGGTTTCTGCTGAGAAGTCTGCTGTTAGTCTGAAGAGGGTTCCCTTGTAGGTCACTTGATGCTTTTCTCTCTCTCTTTGTCTTTGAACTTTGCAAATTTGACTATAATATATCTTAGGGAGGATCTTTTTTAAAAAAATTTTATTTTGTCGATATACAATGTGGTTGATTATTGTGGCCCATTACTGAAACCTTAGGGAGGATCTTTTTGGATTGGATCTGTTTGGAGACTTTTCAGCTTCCTGGATCTGAAGGTCTTTATCTCTCCCTACCCCTGGAAATTTTTCTGTTATTTCCTTGAATAGGTTTTCAATATGTTTTCCTTTATCTGTCCCTTCTGGAATACCCAGTTTGGATATTAGAGTACTTGAGGTTGTCTGCTACCTCTCTTTGATTTTCCTCATTATTTTAAATTCTTTTTTCCTTTTTTTTTTTGTCTGCCTGATTTATTTCAAAAAGACCAACTTTAAGATCTGAAATTCTTTCTTCCGCTTGCTCTAGCCTGCTGCTCAAGCTCTCTGTTGTGTTTTTTATTTCATTGAGTTAATCTTTCATTCCTAGTTCTGCTACCCTCTTTTTAAAGGTATTAATCTCTTCATAAATTTCCTCCTTCATGCTCTGGATATTTTTTTCTTGTTTCCTTGTGTTCTATTATTGAGTCTTCTTTTATCTCTTTGAGTTTTCTTAAGATCATTGCTCAGAAATCCTTTTCAGACATTTCAAGGATTCCCTGTTTGGTGGGGTCTGGAATTTGATCATTACAGTGTGAGATACTAAATAGTAAGCTGACAGAGTCCTTGCTATTCTGGGAATAGGCCAGCAAGGCTGGCTTCCCATTTCCCTGTTTCCCCCTTCTCCCTCCCCTGAGGTCTGATCTTTGATTGAACCTGGGATCCTGAGGGCTTTGTAAATGAGGAATTTATGCTCTTATTTTGCTGATAAACAGCCATGAACCTTCAAGCACCATGGCAGTGGTGAATGTTCTATAAATAGCTTTTTACCAGACATAACTGACTTAATCAGTACAATTTGTTATTTTTACTGGCTTATAAAAAGGAACCTAAAATAAACTAAGATCCTCTACAGGTCAGCAGCCTGTGCAGCCCTCCTGATCCCATAAGCATGTTTCTTCAATTCCCCACCATCTCCCCTTGGGTACTCATTGACAACAAGTGGCATCCAAACAGGGATCTGAGTATGGAAAAACTTCTTGGAAACAGGTGAGGGAAACATTGTGTTTTAGGGTGCACACCTATTCTGTTTAGGAATGAAGGCATATAGTCAGGAGTAAAACTAATGGGACAAAGAGGGAGCAAAGAGAGGGATCTCTTTCTCCAAGTTTTGAAATCTATGCTTAAAGTCCAGAGCTGCAAGGTCTCTATTGTTCAGTTAGAAAAATGTTTACATCACATCTAAGAAGTCTGCCCATGGTTTTCTGAAGAAGGGACAGTCAATATTGAAACTTGGGAACATGTTGGGAGATGGCTCTGAGACCGTTATTGTGCTGTGAGTCCTTCTAAGTTCTCTGTTGATGCCTTTTCTTTATGGAATTTAATCAGAGACTGTTTACATCCTGGCCACGAGGTTTCTAAAGCCCCTGTGGTCTCAACTGTCTCTAAACCTATGGAAGTTTCTGATATTCTTTCTTTCACCACTGATGTTATTGAAAAACCTTTGATCAGAGAATGCACTGAAGAGATAGAGGATAAAGAGGAAATAGATAGTGAAGAGGAATCACTTCCTGCTGAGCCATTACCTCCACCCCCACCTTTGGCCATTGAGTCCCCTGACTTTTTGCTGGCTTTTGACCACCTGATGAAGTCCTGGCTTTGAAATCATAAACAGTCTTCAAAGGCATCTTCTTTGTGTTTCCATTGCCCTGTGGTTCCTCAGACATACTGTATCCTACACTGTGCCCCTCAAATGTCTCCCTTACAGACGGCTCTCCTAATGGCATGGGAGAGAGTGGAAGATGGCTTGCAGTGATACAGATGTCATCCGGTTACTGAGTCTTTAAATGCTGAGGGACAAGTGGTTCAGGATTATAAACTGCTCCATTATAAAACTCTGAAGGAGCTAAAAAACACTGTTGTGCAGTATGAGGCTGTGGTTCCTTTCACTGTGGCAGGTCAAGTCAGGTCTTTTCAGCCTGAAAGTTTTGTTTCTCTTTCTTTCACTTTTAAAATATAGGAACTCCCATATCTAAGGAGGAAACTCAACATAAATTACAGCTTCAATGTCTACTTCAAGCAGCCAGCTGTGAAGTAACTAAATTGCAGCTTGTAAAACTGTTAGTGGTTATTAGACAACAATATTGTTGGTATCCCAAGGAAGGAAATCTTGATATTGACGATTGGGAATGAATTGGTGGCTGTTTAAAAAATGCAACAGGTCCTGTTTAAACTTCTCATTTAATGGTGTGGAACTTTTGTTGTTTTGCTTTAAGATCTATTCAGGACCCTAACAAAGAACAAAAACATGTCTATGTCACTAAAGAGGAGGAAAACAGCCCTTGACTACTCCTCCTCCACCCCCACCTTGAGAGGCAAACAATTAATTTGCTCCCTTAATGGAGCATTGTCTTAAAGAAGGACACAGCCTGGGAATTGATACTTGTCATATCCTGTTGTAAGAACTGGGTCTCAATCCAGACATAAAACCTCCCATTCTCCTTCTTTGAAAGATTTAAAAAGACATGTTTATATTACCAACAAAGGATAAAACTTAATCTTTGCCAGTGACTAAAAGAAGTTTAAATTGGACAAACTAAAGTAAAATAAGTTAATATTTGTTTGGAACATTGGTTTTGCTTGAACAGGTTTTCTTTTCTTAATTCCATGTGCTTCTCTTCTTCACCAAAGTCTCTGAGGCTTCCTGAGAAATGCAGCCCTGGTGCCACTCAGACCTCCTTTTGAGTCTGTTGCTTTTCTCTTGAAACCCCAAAAGTCAATGGCTTTATCTCTGTTTGCTCTTAAGCCCAGTAACCCGTTTTAAAAACAAAAAATTAAACTAAAATCAGCCTGTTTTGTTACCTTATTTTCTCTAAAACAAGGTGAGGCCTCATAGATAAATTTTGACATTTTTTTTAAAAAAAAGAAAACAATTTAAATCTAACTCTCCTTTTATACTAGTGAGTTTTTTATTTTATCTGTATTTATGTCTACATATATGTGTACATATATGTATGTTATGTCTATATGTTCATGTCTATATGTGTGTTTGTATTGTCTGCATGGTACCAAATTGACTTATATTAATGCATGCTCATTAAATAAATAAGTATACTTTTCAAGTTCAGGAGACTTTAATTTTCTAAAGTTTTAATAAAATAAATATATTTGAAAATTTGATTTAAACCTTCTGCCTAAATTTGCCTTTGGGTCAACACATTTTGTGGTATGTTTAGTACTTGTTTAATTTTTATTTAAAAAATAAAAACTATTAAAAAACTGACTGCTGGGTTTCTCTCAAAGCCCTGCACATGCCTTGTTGTTAGCTTATATTTAAATTACTAGTCAAACAAGATTACATATATATTTTCCAAAAACTTAAATTATAAACTCAACCTATAACATAATGTTTTAACTGTGAAACTTTGATCTATAGCTTTTGCTTTTTTCTTTTAATTAAATAAAAAAGAGGAATATGCGAAGGATGGAGCTATAATTCCTGAATTAAATAGGTCTGTTAATTACTCTGCTCACTCTTCTGCTTTACCTATTTGTTTTACCACTAAGCCTAGGTTCAGTTGCTTCCATACCTTATCCAAGGAAAATTGACACATGGGGTAGAAGTGCCTTCAGAAGGACTTCAATCTCATTCAGGAGTTCACATACAAATTGTAATGATGTATGGAACCCTCCCCCCCCCAGGGCTGTCTTCCTGTGCAGATCAACATGGACAGCCTTTTGTCAAACACCCACACTGGCTGGAATGTTATTATTCCACTCCCATATTGCACCACCCTGTTGGGTTTCCTGCAGATGATGAGAAGGCGTTATGGGACTGGTCTCGTCATCATCTAAAATCCCAACTGCCATCCAAATGGGGGTTGGGTGACTAGTATATGGTATACAACTCAGGATATAGCCCATTCAGATTTATGGAGATTGCTTGCTTCATTGAGTGTTGTTGTCATATCTATCATAGACCAAGTTCAAAATCTTGTGGTTTCCTATGTTCTACGCTCCTGTGTAAGCTCCTCCCAATGTACTACCTGTGGGAAATTTTGAAATAACGCCCTATGGTAACGGTTATAATATGTCCTGTAACCAAAGTATTTTAACATCCTGTATTTCTTCCAGAATTGGGAATGAACACAAAGAAAAGAGATTAGTGGCTTTAACCCAACCCCCTTTTGTAGCCCTCCCTGTGCATGTAAATGGCTCTTGGTATGAGAATACAGGTACTCAGGTCTTATCCCATGTTTCTGCACTGTTATCTCAAAAAAAAAAAGCCCTTTCTAGGATTGATTATTGCCAGAGTCCTTGTGCTTATTTCTGTTGTGGCTCCTGAGGAACTTGTGAAGACATTGTTTGATAAATTTTCTGAGCTGAGTCCTTGGAATACGGTTCAAGAAATGTTATACCTGTTAGTAGCTTTTATAATTGCCCTGTATTTGTCCTTTTATATCTTTCAATCTGCCTCTGCTGTAACAACCACCAGTTGCGATGACTCCATACTATTACCCACCAATTACAACTTCAGATAGGAAGTCCCAGGGTCTTCATTGTCCAAAATACAGAAGGAGGAAATGTGAGGTACTAAATAGTAAGCTGATAGAGTCCTTGCTATTCTTGGAATAGGCCAGCAAGGCTGGGTTCCCATTTTCCTGTTTCCCCCTTCTCCCTCCCCTTGAGGTCTGACCTTTGATTGAACCTGGGATCCTGAGGGCTTTGTAAATGAGGAACTTATGCTCTTATGTTACTGATAAACAGTTAGCCATGAACCTTCAAGCACCATGGCAGTGGTGAATGATCTATAAATAGCTTTGTATCAGACATAACTGACTTAATCAGTACAATTTGTTATTTTTACAGGCTTATAAAAAGGAACCTAAAATAAACTAAGATCCTCTACAGGTCAGCAGCCTGTGCAGCCCTCCTGATCCCATAAGCATGTTTCTTCAATTCCCCACCATCTCCCCTTGGGGACTGGTCAACAACATTACTGTATTCCTTCAGTGGTGTCATGTCTTCTTGTTTGTTCATAGTTCTAGTATTTTTTCTTTGATGTTTGGTCATCTGGTAGAGGACTTGCTTCTTTTGTTACTCTGTGGTTGGATGTGAGGATAAAGATTCCCTTCTCTATTTGCAGGCTCTGTTCTTGACTCTTCTTATATCAATATAGTTGAGTGAGTGGCAAGGTGCATGTAGCATGGCTCTGGCTGCTACTGTGGTGGTGAACTGTCCTTGTGGTGACAGAAGTTGTGGCAGTGTCTATATTACACCAGCTCAGCTCCTGTTTCAGCTTTCCTTGGCCATAGACTGAGCCCCTGGTGCCATGCAGGTCTCAGCTCCCCTCAGTTCCTGCTAGGCTATGTTCATTTCCCTTCCCTCCAGGTCTTAGATTGGGCCCTGGTGTCTTGCAGGTCTCCACTCACCCCCATGCTGACTGAGTCTTTCCTCCACTGTGCTCTAATGTCTGCTGGTGAGCCCACTGAAGGTGATATTTATCTCTGTTAATGTGATTTGTTCTTGCTATGGTGACTGTCAGTGCACTGCTGGCTTCAGATTTCTTCAGTTTCCAAATTCACCACTGCCTCTGCAGAAGGTGCAGCCTGATTTGCCAGAGGGTTTTCTTCAGTATTCCTTTCTCTTCCTCAGCTTTAGGCCTTCCCTGTGTCCCTTGTGCCTCAGAGGGTTCTCTTCACACTTTTGCTTCTCCCCATTCATCTGTCAACAATTCTTACCAGGATTTTTGCAGTAGATTTTTAAAAACATATATTGATTGTACATATTTATGGGATACATAGTTATATTTAAATACATGTATACAATGTGTGATGAACAAATCAGGATAATTAGTATATTTATCATGGCAAAACTTAATCATCTTTGTTATGTGAACATTTGATCTCTTCTCTTCTAGTCATTTGATACCATGATGTTAGAGAGGCTTAGCTTGACTGTACAGCAGTAGAATTTATTTTTCCTATCTACTTGTGATTTTCTGTTCGTCAACCAACATTTCACTGTCCCCCTCCCCTTCCCCTTTCCCACCTCCTGTGACCACAGTTCTACTCTCTCCTTCTAAAAGTTCAACTTATTATTATAATTTTTAATTTATTTTACCTCCCACATATGAGTGAGGGCATGCTGTGTTTCTCTTTTTGTGCCTGGCTTATTTCACTTTTAGCATAATTTTTTTTAAGCTCATCCATGCTACTGCAAATGGCTGTATTTCATTCTTTTTTATGGCTTAGTAGTATTCCATCATGTTAATATACCACATTTTCCTTACCAGTCATCCATTGGTGGACATTTAGGTTGGTTCCATATTTTGGCTATTGTGAGCAGAGCTTCAATAAGCATGGGAGTGCAGGTATCCCTTCCAGAGGAAGATTTCCATTCCTTTGGGTACACACCCAGTAGTGGGATTTCTGGATTGTACAGTAGTTCTTTCTATAATTGTTGAGAAACCTCCATACTGTTTTTCATAGTGCCTGTATAAACTTATAATCCAATCAATAATGTATAAGGGTTTCCCTTTCTCTGCATCCTCACCAGCATTTGTTATTTTCTGTCATTTTGATAATAGTCAATCTATCTGGGGTGAGGTGATATCTCAATGTGGATTTAATTTGCATTTCTCCATTGATTGGTGACATTGCACATTTTTTCATATATATGTTGGCCATTTGAATGCCTTCTTTTTAGAAATGTCTATTTATCTCCTTGCCCATTTCTTAATCTAATTATTATATATTTTTAACTATTGAGTTGCTTGAGTACGTTCTATATTCTGAAAATCAATTGCTTGTCAGATAAATAGTTAGAAAATATTTTCTCCCATTGTGCAGGTTGTTTCTTCACTGCAATGATTGTTTTCTTTGCTGTGCAGAAGCTTTTTAGTTGATATAATCTCATTTGCTTATTTTTTCCTTTTTTGCCTGTGTTTTTGAGGTCTTACTCACAAAATCTTTGCTGAGTCCTACATCCTGAAGCATTTCCCCTGTGTTGTCCTCTGTAAGTACTATAGTTTCAAGCCTAACATTTAAGTACTTAATCCATTTTGAGTTGATTTTGGTATATGGAGGGAAATACAGGGATCTAGTTTCATTCTTATACACAAGGATATACAGTTTCCCAGCACTGTTTATATTTTATTTATTTATTTATTTATATTTATTTACTTACTTACTTACTTGTTTATTTCTATTAATATTGTTATCTTTTTACATTCTATGAGGTCATTACAGAGCAGTTGAGAGGGAGGGGGAGAAGGGAAAGGGGAAGGAAATGGGATGGAAGAAAGAGGAAGGAGAGGCATGATTGAGGCTTGTGGCACCCCCCTTATTCCAACAGGGGAGTCCAGGGAGCTTCTGAGGGTGGCTTGGTCATTGACGGCTGGGTGCAGATGTCACAGGGGTGTGGCAGAAGACCTCACCCTGTACCACCCCAGCTTGGGAACCTGGGGCTCTTCTTGCTGTGGCTTATTGGTCATCACTGGGCTGGCTGTGTGTGTTGGGGGCATGGCCAAGGCCCTAGGCCCCCCACTACCCCAGCTCATGAGATTCTGGGGTGCCTCCTGTAGCGGTTCATGGTCATCACTGGGCTGGTTTCAGGTGTTGGGGGTGTGGCCAAGGCCCTTGACCCCCCAACACCCCAGCTTGGGAGAGCCTGAGGCACTTCCTGCAGTGGCTCCATGGTCGTCGCTGGGCTTGTTGTGCATGTCAGAAGGGTGTGGCTGAGGCCCTCATCCCCCAGCCTCTGGACTGGTTGTGGGTGTCAGGGGGCATGGCTGAGGTCTCCAGCGCTCCCCCCTTTCTGGTTTTGTAGCCCAGGGGATTTCCTTCTAGGTGTTATAGGTGTTTTTTGGTGAAATAAGACCTTTACTAGTTAATATTAAACATTGTCTCTGGTTGTGGGTACTTTGATTTTTCTTTCATCTCTGTGTTGGATTATTTCTTGCTCCCACTACTTAAACTCTTCACTTGAACTAATTTTTTGTCCTTTGCTTACTTCTAAAATGGGGGAACTTCCTGTGGTTACCAGTACTTGAGCTCTGTGGTTGAGCTAAATTGTTGTTTTGTGGCTAATTCCCTACAGAAGGCTTTTTGTGCAGCTCAGGTTTTAATGATTGACTTTAGAGGTACTTCCAGCTCTCATGAGATCTGGTGCACCTGGGTTGTGTAGAAATTCTGGTCTGGGTCTGAGTCTTTTCGTCAAACTGCACCCCATGCAATTCTATATTCCTGACCAGTATCCTCTGAGTGTTGCTATGCTGATTGAGGGGCAGATCAGCTGTCCTTACTGTGCCCCAGTGTTCCCCCAGTGGGCCCATCTCCCCCACCACCCATGCTCCAAACATTTCCCATGGGATGGGCTGTGCTCTGGTCCCTCGTGATGACTCACTGGCCTCTGAGTGCCTCCTTTTTTCAGTTGTCGTGGCTCCTCACTCCTATTTGGGCCAATGGGAACCCTAGTGATGGTCTTGCTGTCCTGGGGGCCACCAAGTCTCTCTTCTCCCCTGATGCCTCCAAGCAACTTCATACAAAAGGCACAGCTGTTGCTCTTGCCAGCTTCTGTTCCATGCACTCACCAGCTCTAGCCTGGAAGTCACCAGGATTCAAAACAGTCAGAGTAGTTCTTTCTTTCTCTCATTGTGGCTTCTCCTGCCTTCATGCACTCTATAGGTCTCTCCTCTTATTCTCTTGAGCCCTAGCAGCATTTATAGTCACAGACATAATTCTGAGCAAAAGAATTTAGGCACAAAAGAACACATAAAATATGGTTGTATTAATTTAAAGTTTGTAATAATTCAAAACTAAACTATTATATATAGGTTTGCATTCATCAGTGGTAAAAATATGTTGTTAAAAGAAAGGAAGGAAATGATCATCAATGAAAATAGGATAGGGGTTACTGTTAGGGAGAGGGAGGAGAATGTGATAAGGGGGAGGTAGCTAGATGCTTCCGGAGGCCTGGACGATGAATGCAGATACATGCAGGTTTATGCTATCATTTTTATTCAATTGTAGATATATGCTTTATTCACTTTGCTGTATTTATATTTCATAACAACAACAACAACAACAACAAACAACAACAACAAAAACCAGAAAAGAGGTGCTTGAACACGAACATTCTCTTTTATCAAGGTTCAGCCACATTAATTGGAAATATAATTTGGAGAAAATGCTGAGGGGAAATAACCAGCCCACAAATAAAACTGTAGAGCAACAGATCTGGAGATTCAGCATGAGGAACCAAGCAAGCAGGTCAGCTCTTTCACTCTTCACCTTATGAGAAGGACACAAACTTTCATTCTGGGCCTCTCACTCCCAGCTGCTCTGTCTTCTTATGGTCCATTAGCCAAGATGTAATGATTCCTTGCTTTGGTTTCACCAGGACATGAAACTTCCCCTTGCCAAACTGCTCTAATTCCTTTCAAAATGTTCCTGGTCCCATTCACTCTTATCCCTGCTCATTCTGTACCTGGCAACTGTACCTAAAATAATAAATAAAGCAGGCCAATGTGCTTGTGGGTGCTCAAACGTAAATTTATGTACTTAATCTCTGAAGTAACTCCTTTGTACTTTTAATAGATTTCACAGGAATGGTGCCTTTGTATTCAGTGTTCCTTTGACCATATTCTCTGCCAGTTATTCAAATTATTTCTCTCTTGCACTCTCACAGACTTTTTTTAAACCCTCGAACTCAGTCCCTTCCCTTCTCTCAATACAAAGGCATTCTTTGGGCTATTTCCAAACAATGTATGTATTTTTCCCAAACAACATGATCTTTTCTTTTTTTCCTCAATAATGCGATTTGAATATCATTCTATGTAGGTTAATATAGATCTATCTCATTCTTATTAACTGCTGCATTTTATCCCACAGTATAACTTATAGTTTTTTTAGTCATTTCCCTATTGATAGGCATTTAGGTTGTTTATAATTTTTTCACAATTACAATCAATGCTAAAATTAACATTATTTTTGTAAATGCATCAACTTGTGCATATATGGGAGTTCTTCTGCCGTAGGGACCAAACAGTGGAATTTCTAAGACACAGGTGTGAAAGTTAATTCTAGGCGTCAACTTGATTAGATTAAGCAATACTGGGAAAACTGCTAAAGCTATCTTTTTAAAGCATGTCCATGAGGGTGTTTCCAGAAGGGATTAGCATGAGAGCCTGAGTGAACTACATGGGAAACATCTGTCCTCAGTATGGATGGGAACCATCTAATCTGCTGTGAGCCCAGAGAGAACAAAAAATGAAGAAAAAAGGCAAATCTCCCTATCCACTAGAGCTTGAATACACTCTTCTCTCCTGTCTGTGGACATCAGAACTTAAGTCTCTTCACTTTGGGTTCCAGGACTTACACCAACGGCACAACTGGCTTCCCTGGCTTTAAGGCCTTTAGACTTGGACTGAGCCATGCTACCAATATCCAGGAATTACACCAAGGACACCATCAGTTTCCATGGTTCTGAGGCCTTCAGACTTGGACTGCATCATGCTACTATCATCCAGTTTGCAGATGTACTATCACGGGACTTCTCTTCATAATCACATGAGCTAATTCCCCTAATAAATCCCCTCTCATACATTTATGACATATGCTATTGATTCTGTCTCTCTGAAGAACCCTGACTAATCCCATAGGACATTTAGCTTTTTTGTTCATAATAAACGTGGGAAAATTTCCCTCCAAAATAACCACCATTTTAATCTCCAACTGGTAATGTATAATAATTTCTCCTTTCCATATACTTTGCCAACACTTGATCTCATGAAACTTGTAAATACTTGCCAGTCAAATGAGTGAGAAATAGTTCTTACTTTAGTTTTCTCTAATTACTAGTGAGATTGAGCATAATTTTATGTGTTTATTAACACATCTAATTAGTTAATTTTATTAACACATTTAATTAGTCTGAATTATTTGTTAATTTCTTTATTCATGTTGTACATTGTATTTTTTTAATGAATTGTGTGATTTTTAAAAAATATATGCTGGATACAAATCCCATGTTATATATATGGCTTTCTTTAAACTTTGCTTGTAGTATTTGATTGCTATATTAAACATGTATCTATTATAACACTTAAGAAACTACTGTGTTTCTTTGCATGCTGGTCTCCTCCACTAGAGAATGAATTTCTTGACAGCAGGAGCTGTGTTTTATTCATCCCCACAGCAACTGGAAAAGAGCCTGGATTATTGATATGTTTTCAGTCAATACTTGTACCATTGATTTGATGATGCCCTTAACCCAAAGGGATAACACTGACTTTTAGAATAAAGAAATTAGTGAAAAATATTATATATATAATATATATATAGGAAATCCATAAACTCTAAAATTCCTTATTTTTGTAATTTATAGTGAAAATCCTTTTCTGTCAGCCCCAGAAACAGTCACTCTTCAATTTATGCTTCCAGCTCTTGGCCTCAATCTCCCTCACAGAATTTTCCTCTTTCTACTTTTCTCCCAGTGCTTCTCTGAAAGACAAAAGCTTCAAATGAGGCAACTTCCCACATCCCCACCCAAAGCTGGTATTTGTACTGAGGTGACATTGGAGTTTAAAGCTGCCCCTATACCCTCCACTCTTTACTTCTTAGAAAAAAATAAACCTAATTGTGAAGAGAAGAGGACTGGGCAGAAAAACCTAGACAACTGAGTCTGTATTCCACAAACTCTGTAGGATCTTTTGTAGGAAATAAACGAAAGGAGCATATAGTCTTCATGGGGCTATTCAGGGACATGGCTGAATAGATTCCTAATAATAAGGAAGGCCCGCTGTGCTTAAACAGAGAAATTAATTGTTTGAGGCAGCCTGGATTCCTTTCTTGCCACATGATACTATACAGTAGTTTCATCCCAACTTTATCCAGCTAGGGGGAAAGAAAATGATCTACTCACATCATGTTGAAGAAACACAGACTGGAGACAAAGTCAAGATAACAGACACGGTTTCTGAAGTTTAAAATATTTTTATTAATACAAAGGACAATAAACTGAACAAGACTGCTTAGTATCCAAGCAGACGCCCTGTCTGGATGCCACAGTAGGAGACTCCCATTGAGCTAGACAAAGCAACCTCCAAGTAGCCATACTAACTGAGGAAATTCTTGAGTATCTCCAGGTGCATAACAAACTTGTATATGAGGGATTTCTCATGATCCTGGCCTCAAAGTCATGCCTCTAGAGCAAGAACTAGTACAAAATAGAGGAAAAATGGGGTCCTCCTGTAAAGAACTAAAATAATGAGGTGCAAACTTAAGAGTTATAGACTACAGCTTAATATAATGTTTTATAATTTCTTTAATGATGACAACAAATCCAATCAATCCCTTCACTGCAGGCTCCTTTCCCCAACATAAAAAAAATGGAGTCAGATTCTAGCACTGCTTTCCTGCTGTGACTTCTTGCCAAAGGGGTGGGGGGGGAAAGGATGGATACCACTAGGGACTATTCCCATTTATTCAGAAATAGAATGAAAACAGCACTGCATACAAAATAGTTATAAAGTAATGTCCAACACAGCTACTTGTCCTGACCTTAGAAAACATCTGCTGAAAGGGAAGAAGACTTTCTTAACAGCTAAGAAAATAGTATCTCTTCCCTGACCCCAACCCACCACCAGAAAAGGAAATGGAAAAATGAAACCAGTGTTTGAGAAACAATGAAATATTCTGCCACTCATAAATTCCATCCTTTTCCAGCCCAATCCCACCCAAACTACCCTACCCCACTTTTCTCCTACCTGTATTGGTCAGAGTACAGTCAGAAGGGAAAGAGAAAATATAACCAGAGAAATTGAACAGGCCAAAGCCTGAAGGGCTCTGGGAAATTGCCTTTGTGCTTCTGAGAGGGTGACATGTAATGTGGTCCAGGCAGAGTGAGAAAGGGGAAGGATACAGCTTTTGAATCAATGGATTTTTGCCTACATATTTCTTGAGGTCCTAATATGTTTTAAGTCTGGAAACATGAAAATCCTATCATTACTAAAAAGAGAATACGGGTAAATGAGAGTAAGAGAAGCAATAATATTGCTTCCAGTGGCCCCTCTTCAATTATCCTTCTTGCTGACTGAAATTTAGCTCTTTATCACTTAAAAAGACTAAACTCCTTTTCATAGGGTAAATATAGGATACTATATCATCATAGTAATGGGTATAATACTTTGTTGTTCAATTAAAATTCTCTCATCATTTTTGCCAACATCCATTAATGAGAAGCCTCACAACATTTCTGTGAGGTAGATATTTGGATCCCCATTTTGCAGATGGAATAATTGAGGTACAGAGTGGTGATGTCACTTGCCTAATGTAAACCAAATGAGAGGCTGGGTAAAATATGGAAGAGAGGTAACTCAGGGCAGCACCCCTTTTGTCAGTGAACCATATTTATCAGTGAGAAATGATAGTGCTAAATGTTTCTTTAAATTGAGTCCACCCAATTTCTTTTGTTTTCATCTCTACAGTATGTCATATAGAGATTATCAGACTGTGAAGGATCAATCAGTTCCCTTGGCATATTCAAGGTTAGGTCAGTTCCCAATGATTTGGTTCATGAGAAAACTTTTTGAGAGAAGGATAGACCCCAGATTCTTGGAATTCAGATCACAGAAATAACTTATTCCAGAATTTTGCATACCACTTTGTGTCAAAAAGCTGTTGGGGAGGCCCACTCACCTACCACATGGAGGCCCACCCAGGTGAGCACATAGGACCTGTGCTATGCCCAGGGATCAACACAGCCACAGGCCCCACCCATACCAAAGCTCCAGAAGGGCTCACACATGCCTACCCACCCACCATGCAGAGGTCCACTTGAGCATGCAGGACATTTGCTGCACCCAGGGACTGACAAAGCCACAAGCCTACCCACACGCAAGGACCAGAGGTGCACACAGGCACACCTACCCACTGTGCAGCAGCCCAGGTGAGTGTTCAGGATGAGAGCACTGACTGAACAGGAGCCAAGGTAGCCCAACACACACTCAACTACATTGATATAAGAAGATTCACCAGTAGAACCTACAAATAAAGGAGGAAGTCTTCCCCCTCATAACCCACTCCAGAGTGATATAAGAAATAAGTGTTCTACCAGATGACCAAACATCAGCATAAAAATACTAGAAATACAAATAAACAAGAAGATATGACAACACCAAAGGAATATGGTAATTTTCAGGTACCAAACCCCATAGAGCAAGAAACACTTGAGATGACCAAAAAGGAATTCTAAGCACCGATTTTAAGAAAACTCTAAAAAATAAGAGAAGAATCAACTAGAGAACACAATAAAACAAGAAAAAATATCCAGGATATGAAGGAGGAAATTTACAAAGAGATTAATAACTTGAAAAAGAATGTAACAGAACTCCTAGAAATGAGGGATTCTCTCAATGAAATAAAAAACAGAACAGAAAGCTTGAGCAGCAGGCTAGAGCAAGCAGAAGAAAGAATTTCAGAACTTGAAGATGATCTTTTTGAAATAACCAAGGCAGACAAGGAAAAGGAAAAATAATTTTAAAATATGAAGAAAATTTAAGAGAGCTAGCAGGCAACCTCAAGCACACAAACATCAGAATCATGGGTATTCCAGAAGGGGAGGGAAAAGCAAAAGACATTGAAAACCTATTCAAAGAAGTAATAGCAAAAAATTTGGGGTGTAGGGAGGGATGCAGACTTTCAGATCCACGAAGCCCAAAGATCCCCGAACAGATTCAATACAAAAAGATCCTCTCCAAGACACATTACAGTTAAACTGGCATAACTCAAAGAAAAAGAGAAAATTCTAAAAGCAGCAAGAGAAAGGTGTTAAGTCACCTATAAGGGAGCCCCCATCAGACTAACAGCAGACTTCTCAACTGAATCTTTACAGACCAGAAGAAAATTGGATGATACATTCAAATTACTAAAAGAAAAAAATTGCCAGCCAAGAATTCTATATCTAGCAAGGTTAGCCTTCAGAAATGATGGAGAAATAGTGTATTTCCCTGACAAACCAAAATTATGGGAGTTCACAATGACATAACCAACCCTGCAAGAAATACTCAAAGGAGTCCTTCATCCGGAAACTGAAAAATAATACCAATATCACAGATTCACAAGAAAGAGTAAAACCTGCTGTTAAAACCAAAATGCAAACAAAAAAGAGAAAGAAGCTAAATCATGTCACTTCAAAAATCAACCTAATATTGAAGATGAAAAATAAAAAGGGAAGAGAGGGGCAAATGATATTTAAAACATCTAAACAAAAAGCAATATAATGACAGGAGTGAAGCAATACCTATCAATAACAACCCTAAATATAAATGGACTAAACTCCCCATTCAAAAGACACAGACTGACTGACTGGATTAAGAAGTGATACCTAACTATATGCCATCTTCAAGAGACCCACCTTACCTATAAAGACAAACACAGACTAAGAGTGAAGGGATGCCAGAAGATATACTGTGCAAATGGAAACCAAAACTGAGTAGGAGCAGCTATTCTTATACCAGATAAAATAGTAAAACAAAGAAACACAAAAAGAGACAAAGAAGGCCATTAAATACTAATAAAGGGATTTATAGATTTAGAGGACATAACAATCATAAATATGTATGCACCCAACAGTGGAGCACCTAGATATGTAAAGCAGACACCCTTAGACCTAAAAAAGAGACAGACCCAAATACAATAACAGTGGGTGACCTGAACACCCCTCTCTCAGTGTTAGATCATTTAGGGAACAAATCAACAAAGAAACACAGGATTTAAACGACACCTTAGACCAACTAGACCTGGCAGACATCTACAGAACATTTCATCCAATAACTAGAGTATATACCTTCTTCTCATCAGCACATGGAACTTTCTCCAGGACAAACCACATACACATAGGTCATAAATCAAGTCTTAGCAAATTTTAAAAATTGATATAAACCCAAGTATCTTTTTAGACCATGATGGATTACAACTGGAAATCAATAATAAGCAAAATTCTGGAAACTACACAAATGCATGGAAACTGAGCAACAGACTCCTGAATGACCTATAGGTCTAAGAAGAAATTGAACAGGAAATCAGAAAAATTCTTGAAACTAACAAAAATAAAGACACATCATTCCGAAACCTATGGGATACTGCAAAAGCAGTACTAAGAGGGAAATTTATTGCAAACATACTTACATCAAAAGAATTGAAAGACTTAAATAAAATTACCTAACACAGTGCCTCAAAGAACTAGAAAAACAACAACTCAATCCCAAAAGTAGTAGATGGAAAGAAATAATCAAGATCAGAGCAGAACTAAATGAAATACAGACCCAAAAACAATAAAAAAGGTCAATGATACAAAAAGTTGGTTTTTTGAGAAGATAAATAAAATAGACAAACCATTAGCTAGGTTAATAAAAAAGAAGAAGAAGAAAGAAGACCCAAAGAACAAAAATCAGAAATGAAAAGGGAGACATTACAACACAAAACACAGAAATATGAAGAATCATTAAAGATTATTACAACCAACTGTACACCAACAAATATGACAACCTGGAGAAAATAAATACATTTCTAGAAATAGAGAACGTGTAACAGACCAGTAACTAGCAATGAGATTGAGGCAGTAATCAGAAATCATCCAACAAAGAAAAGCCCAGGACAGGATTGCTTTACATCTGAATTTTATCAAATCTTTCAAGAAGAATCAATACAACTTCACTTCAAAATTTTCCAAAAAATTGAAACAGAAGCCATACTGTCAAACTCATTCAAAGAGGCCAACATCACCTTGATACCAAAACCAGATAAAGATATAAGAAAAAAAGAAAATTACAGGCCAATATCCTTTATGAACGTAGATGCAGAAATCCTCAACAAAATATTAGCAATCAGAATACAGAAACACATCAAAAAAATTATACATCATGATCAAGTGGGATTCATCTCAGGGATGCAAGGATGGTTCAACATAGGAAAGTCACTAAATGTGATACATCACATCAATAAAATCAAGGAAAAAAACCCATGATTTTCTCAATAGATGCTGAAAAAGCATTTGACAAAATTCAACATCCCTTCATGATAAAGGTTCTCAGCAAATTAGGTATAGGAGGAAATTATCTCAATACAATAAAAGCCATTTATGACAAACCAATGGCCAATATCATCCTGAATGGGAACAACAAGAACAAGACAAGGATGGCCACTCTCACCACTCCTATTTAACATAATATTGGAAGTACTAGCCAGAGCAATCAGGAAAGAGAAAGAAATAAAGGCATCCAGATTGGAGAGGATGAAATGAAATTGCCCATGTTTGCTGATGACATGATTTTTTTCATAGAAAAACGTAAAGACCCAACCAAAAAAACTCTTGAAGCTGATTAACAATTTCAGTAATGCTGCAGGATACAAAATCTACACACAAAAATCAATAGTGGTTTTGTACTCCAATAACAGACTAGCAGAAAATGAAATCAAGAAAGCAAGCCCATTTACAATAATTGCCAAAGAAATAAAATACCTAGGTATCAATTTAATCAAGTAGGGGAAAGATCTCTACAAAGACAACTACAAATCACTACTGAAAGAAATTAAAGAGGACACAAAATGTAGAAAGATACACCACACTCTTGGATGGGAAGAATTAACGTCATGAAAATGTCCAGTCTACCCAAAGAAATCTACAGATTCAATGCAATCTCCATTAAAATACCAATGACATTCTTCACAGAAATAGAAAAAACAATCTAAAATTTACATGGAACAACAAAAGACCCTGAATAGCCAAAGCAATCCTGAGCAAAAAAATTAAGCTGGAGGTATAATACTACCCAACTTCAGATTATATTACAAACCCATTGTAACCAAAACAGGATGGTACTTGCATTAAACAGACACTCAGATCAATGGAACAGAATAGAAAATCCAGGAATAAACCCACATACTTACAGCCAACTGATCTTTGACAAAGTCAGTAAGAACATACATTGGGGAAAATACTCTCTCTTCAATAAATGGTTCTGGGAAAACTGGACATCCATAAGCAGAAAAATGAAAATGGACCTGTACCTTTCACCATATTCCAAAATCAACTCAAAATGGATTAAAGACTTAAATATAAGACCTAAAACCCTAAAATTACTAAAGGAAAATATAGGGGAAACATTCCAGATAATAGGACTGGGCAAAGTCTCTATGATTAAGACCTCAAAAGCACAGGCAACAAAAGAAAAAATAAACAAATGAGATTAAATCAAACTAGGAAGCTTCTGAACAGCAAAGGAAACCATTAACAGAGCAGAAAGATAACCTATGGGATGGGAGAAAATATTTGCAAACTATACGTCCAACAAGTGATTTATACCCAGCATATACAAAGAATTCAAAAAACTGTACAGTAAAAAACCCCAAATAATCCAATCAAGAAATGGGCAAAGGAGATGAATAGACATTTTTCAAAGGAAGACATACAAATGGCCAACAGGTACATGAAAAAATGCCCTGCATCACCAGTTATCAGAGAAATGTAAATCAAAGCCACATTGAGATATCATCTCACCCCAGTTAGACTGGCCATTATTAAAAAGACCAAGAATAACAAATGCTGGTAAGGATGTGGGGAAAGGGGCACTCTTCTACATTGTTGGTGGGACTGTAAATTAGCACAGCCATTATGGGAAACAGTATGGAGATTTCTCAAACAACTACAGATAGAGCTACCATATGATCCAGCAATCTCAGTACTAGGTATATATCCAAAAGAATGGAAATCATCATGTCAAAGGGATACCTGCACGTTTGTGTTCATTGCAGCTTTATTTACAATAGCCAAAATACTGAACCAACTTAAGTGTCCATCAACAGATGACTGGATAATGAAAATGTGATATGTATACAAAACGGAATACTACTCAGATATATAAAAGAAGGAAATTCTGCCATTTGTAACAACATGGATGAGTCTGGAGAAAATTATGTTAAGTGCAATAAGCCAGACAAAGAAATAGAAATACTGCACATTCTCACTCATAAATGGCTGCTAGGAAGGAAAGGAGGGAGGGAGGGAAAGAGGGTAGAAGGAAGGAGTGAAGGAAAGAAAGAAAGCCCACAACAATATGTTGAACTTTCAGAAGAAGAGAACAAACCTAAGGATACTAGAGATAGAGGAGAGGGAGGGAGGGGCTTTGGGAAGTGATAGGTCAGGCAAAGGGCATAAAGAAATATCACAATTTATAAATATGAATATGTTAATAATAAATTAAAAAAATAAAAAAATGTAGAGTGAGCAACTCAACAAACAGGAGAAGGCCAAAACTTGATGCCTCTGGAGGAAGATTCAAAAAGAAGCAACACCACCTGTGTCAGAGAGCCCTGGAAAAGCCAGGAATTGTCACTTCAGAGACCTCTGAGTATGGGGTTTAGGGTGTGGCTCAGAAAAGTACTGGTTGAGGATTAGTATACAATGCATTTTGATGTCCTGATTCCTCTGCACCCCACATAGCTTGGTGATTCTTCCTCCCCAATCAGGGAAGAAGACAGTAGGTTAATTTCTAAAGAGGTTTGAAGTCTGAGGATGGGGGTGACATAAAAAAAAAAACAGACAACTTATACTGTTTTCCCATAAAAACTGTATAAGTTATCTTTATATGTTATGTATGTTTATATGTTGCTTTGTCTCATACAGGATGATGGAGATGCAAAAAGGATTACTCAAAGCCCATTTCCTCTGAGCAGTGAGACACCCCGAAGGGGTTAATTTCCTCAAACCCTCAAGAGAGAGGCATTCCTCTTTTGGGAAATTAACCACAAACTGGGGTACTCTACCGTATTTATTCTCCAGACCAGGAAGTTACAGAAAAGGAACATAAGTGGAGTTATGGCTAAGTATAGTTTAACAATAGAAGCTGGTAACATCAGTGCAATAACAAAGTGACATTTCATAATGCAATTTGCAAAAGGTTAAGTCAGTCCACTAACAAAAGCTTGTTCTTAGCAAACGGTTTTTCCTACAGCAATTTCCTTAGTATTTTTACTTATCAATTGGTAGGTTAACCAAGGACATCTGTCATTGAACCAGACAATTTTGCTGTGTTACAATTCTATATCCACAACAGAGACTTTAGCCTGGGGAAAGTTTCCTGTCTTTTGCAAGGTTAACATTTCTATATGTAATTTTAAAGGTTAGGCTAAACCTGAAACTACAGGGCTTTGGAAACTAGGCCCTGTGAAATACTTTTACTTTATAAATGTTAGTGTAGTCCACATTTATATATGTTTATACTCTTATGGAAAAACATATAAATTATCTTTTATGGCAATAATGTGTTGTAACAAATAAGCACATAGCTGCAGTGGTATTTAACAATACAAATTTATTACTTATGAATATGGTGTTTAGCTGGACATTGGCTAGGAGGTTGATCTTGGTATGCTCACCTGTTGAGAAATTTGTTGGCTGATCTAGACTGGCTTTGACTAAGGTGACTGGGGTGACTCTACTCTGGTCCACAAGCTTCTCATCTTCCAAATGTTCCTTATGTTCCAAATGTTCAAAATGTTCTCATTCCTATGACAGGCATAAGAGAACAGGGAGAAATGCATAACACTTTCTGAGGCCTAAGGTTGGAAGTGATACACTGCCAATTCTGCCATACTCTATTGCCCATAGTAAGCCACTTGCCAGCCCAGATTTAGGCATGGAGAAAGAGACCCCACCTACTGAGTGAGAAGACTACAGAGTCACACAACAAGGGTGTGAATATAAGGAGTCATGAAGAATTAGAGCTGTTATTGCAATCTGTGACACCTGTACTAAAAAAAAAGAGGGCAACTCATTCACAGCAACCTGGATGAGCTTGAAGAAAATCATGTTAAGTGAAATAAGCCAGGCACAGAAAGAGAAATACTATATGTATTCACTCATAAGTGGGAGCTAAGAAACAAAGAAAGAATAAAAGGTCATAATAAAGTGTTGAACTTTCAGAAGGAGAGAACAGACCTATAGTTATTAGAGGTGGGAAAGGGGGAGGGGGAGGGGAGATAGATAGTAATCGGGTAAAAGACACAAAAAGTAATTATGATTTGTAATGATGAACATGCTAATAATATTGATTTGATCATCACATACTGTACACAAATACTGATAGTCAACTGTGGAAAAAAAAGTTGGAGTGCTAAAAACGTTACTATCATGTATATAAACACCGTGCTCCAGTTGATAATGTTGTTTTCCACAGGTGTACATGTTACCAATTCAGATACCACTACATGTGTATACTGGAATTGAAAAATTAAGTAAATAAGTGGCAGAGGGTGGGAGCCAAGTTTCTCACTTGGAGTGGAAGGTTACAGATAAGGGGAAGAAGCAAGAATGATTCATGTGATAATGGATTAGAGTTGAAGACACTTATGAACTCATGTTTAGCTAAATGAAGAAGTAGATGTTTACATATAGAAATATTCATAGATATGTGTATGTATATACAAGGGTACTTCAAAAAGTTCATAGAAAGATTTGTATTATCTTTTAATTTTATTTTTCCATGAGCTTTTTGAGGTAACCTCATATATTTCCTTGCTCTTTCAGTGGAGAAGGCCTAGAAGCAACAATACTTCATTAGCACCAAGCATACCTAGTGTTGAGATCTTAGTTTCTAATAAAATTCTACAGTAAAAAACAACTAGGCAGGACTAGTTGAAGAAATGGCTAATTATTCAAGTGGGCCAAAAAATATACAAGATGAGCCTGGAATATCTTGCAGTGCCAGAAAGGATGGACATGCTAAAAAAAAAAAAAACTGATAGGGGTACATCAAAAGGACTTAAGAGTCAACACAAAAGAATTCCCAATGGCTGAAGATGGAACAATTCGAGCAACAAAATAAATAAAGTAATATTGGATTATAACCCAAAGTTTAAAATAAATATCCATGAGTCCATGCTGATATAAATAAATGATTGTATAAATAAATAAATGGGAGTGGAGGATACTAGCATTAATAAAACACATGTATTTCACAGGGCCTTAACTTTTAGCTTAGTAGGACCACAGTCCTTAGTATTTAGCAGGGCCAAAGCCCTGTAGTTTAAGGAATAGCCTAACTTTTTAGTAATACACATAGAAATGCTAAGATTGGGAAAGACAGAAAACTTTCACAAGACTAAAGTCTCTGTTGTAGATAAGAAAATTGTAACACCGCAAAAGTGGTTGCTCTAAGGACAGTCGTCCTTGGTGCAGGTAAACCGAAATGATGAGACAGTATGTGAGCTAAAAGCTTCTAGGCTAATGGTTAGGGGATGTTCCACATCTTGCCTTCAGCTGTTTCTTTAAGTTTCTTAGGGAATTAAGCGCTACCATGGTGATTATCTCATTGTTTCTTTTTGTAGTTCACATAGTTTAGTTTTTTGACTCCTTTGATGGTAAATTGCTTGAACTATTTTTAAGCTGTACCTGCTTTAATGAAGATTGTCATATAGCCAGTTTATTTTTTCATGATGACTGATTAACCACCTGTATGTCTTCTCTAACTTTTTTGCCTGGACAATAAAAATAGAGAGAAAACCTGATTCAGGGTTACTCCTGGGATCCTTCTCCCTTGAAGGAATTCCTCCTGGGATTAAGCCCTTTGGGCCTCTCATTGCTCTGGAGAAATGGGCTTTGAGTAATCCTTTGCATCTCTGTCACCCTGGGAGAGGTGGCAAATGGGGGAGAAGAGACAAATTTTCCATGCATAAGAATTTCAAATAATTTATTTAGATACTTCCTCTCAAGGATGTGGTGCATAACTCATGACTCCTTAAGTGCGAACTGCACATAGTGACTTCCTTTCAAAGAGTGCAGTATGGAAGGGAGGGAAAAGAGTAGAAGGGAGGAACCTGACAAATACTATTTCAGCCAGGTGATCAAGGTTAACATCAAGAATGATAAGTCACATAAATATGATGTAATGAACATGGCACTTCACCTCTGTGGTCTTTCTCCCAAATATCCACAACCCCAGTCTAATCATGAGAAAAACATCAGATAATTCCCAACTGAGGAACATACTCTTCAAAACTGTCAATGTCATTGAAAACAAGGAATGTCTGAGAAACTGTCATAATCAAGAGGAGCCTATGGAGGATGACTACTAAATGTAATGTGATATCCTGGATGGGGTGCTGGAACAGAAGGATATTAGGTAAATACTAAGGTGATCTGAATAAACTATGAACTTCAATTAATATTAATGAGTCAATATTGCTTCATTAATTGTAACAAAGTGCACCATACTAATGTAAAGTGTTAATGATAGGGGAAACTGGATGTGGAGCATGTGGGAACTCTCTGTACTATCTTTGCAATTTTTCTGTAAATCTGAAACTGTTCCAAAATGAAACGTATATTTAAAAAGAAGTTACTCTCACAAATCTGTCTTGCCTATAATGCACCTAATCTAACCAACCAGTTCATACTCTTTGTAGTTTTTCCTAAATTTTACAATCGTAATTATCAATAGTTATGTTCAACTGCCAATCATCTACGGATGAATTTCATGGCAACAAATACCAGGATATTATATAACTTTATCAAAACGAGGCAATTTTCCATGCCCTAGACAACTGTCCACATTAACAGTGCTTTGCTGGTGTAAGTGCAGAAAATTCAATTAAACTCCAAACACTACCCAAGGGAGACTGATTTTAGTTTCTTTCTACCTCACTATCTAGCAAATTCTTTTGTGCCTTTGGTGTCGTAACTCTGTGCTGTACTGTATTTAAACCCCTATGCTCTATGAAATTTCCTTAATAAATCTTGACATATTTCCTAAAGCATATGCAAGTAATCAGAAAGTTTTTATCATTTTTTGAAGAGGAGAGGGCAATGAGAATAGAGCTAGAATTGTTATAATAAGGTTAAAATTGCTTTTAGACAATTAACAAAGCATTCACAAAGTCATAACCTTGAAAAAAATATTTGAATGAAGGCTCGGGGATGTCAGGGACACCAATATTTGGGATCCTAATTTGATCATTCTAATTAGTACAACAGTATATTTGATAGCCTTTATTCAATCATATGTCCCAGTGCAAAAGATTCTGAGATCTTAACGGCAAAAGTCAGTTCCAAACTCTGGAAAAGGAGTCTCAGGATCCAAACTGTAGAGAAAATGTATAAGACCTTGGGCTTAACTGTGAAATACTATACCAACTACTTAATTATAAGCTGAAACCTATCTATGTATGATGGTAATTCACCTTTACGAATATGTCTTACAGCTACACAGAGATCACCTATAGCAGACCAGCTTTAGATATTTCCTAGTGTTTTAGCAATTAGTATACTGTTTGGAATATGCACACCAAACATCAGGGAAAAGCCCATATCAAAATAATGATGATAATAGTAAAAACCCATGTGTCATTTTGAAAAATACAGGCAGTCCTTGAGTTTATGGAGGATTTATGATCTAGAAAGACATTGTGAGTTGATATGAGGTAAATAAAATATAGATATTATGGAAGTGTTAGAATAGGAAAACTGAGTGCCTAATGTCATGTGGCAATGAACACAAGCACATTTTACTTACTATTTAATCAATTGTAAATGATTTTTGAGTGGTCTAAAGTTTTCTGAAGCATCGCATATAAAATTGGACAGACATTACAACCAATCACATAAAATTTTCTTTAATTTGGTTTAATAATGTGATCCCTGGGAGAATGGGTGTGCAGGTCTATAAGGCCTCAAGGAACAGGAGAAAGTATCTGACCCATATTTGGTTTATCTGTAAATTATGAGGAATGGGTAAGACTAGAAGGCTAACAGGATCCCTTCTTGGTACTAGAATTCTGTCATTTAGTCAGAATGGACAGCCTCTGGAGGTAGTAACTTAAAGTATTCAAGCAGGGACTGGTTGAATATCTGCCAAGGAAAAAGGGTTCAATATGAAGACAACCTTTAGGAGAGAGGCTGAGTCTAAATCCAAGTAATGCAAAGTCCCTCCCCCACTCAACCCCAGGAGAGTAAATATGCCATGTGGAGGTAGATCTGAGGTCCAGGGCTAGGAACAGAGGATTTTATACTCCAGAGAATATTATAAAGCAATCTGATTGGTCAACTACATGTGTATATTATGCAACCTGCTGTAATGGCTAAAAGAAATGGCTTAGGTGTTCATAGCAGTTGCAGAACATCAAACGGCCTTTTGTATGCTAATTTTCACAAGAAGCCTCTTATATTCCATTGAAACACAGGAATGAATGCCAATAATGCTATGGAATGAACAAAATTCCTTTCTTCCAACCTCTCACCTCTGTATAACATGGTCCCTGTGTGTGATTTTTCATCATGCAAAATACTCAACAGTTGCTTTATGTAAACAAAAACTAAACAGTACAGTGCAGCCCCTCAAGACATTGTCTCAACAGGCGCCATTTGAATGAGGTTTGCAATTAACAGCACTTTTGATATCCTATCTAAATGAAAGTCCGCCTCTATTTGTTCTCAGGATCATCCCAGGTTTGCTTGTTCCTGTCACTGCCCAACATATTCTCCAGAAACACTTTTCTCCCTATTGACATTTTTATGTGTGCTTTGAATATTTTTCCAAATTTAACCTAACAAAGAATGTAACTATGCAACAAAATCTTTAATCCTGAAGTAGGAGAAAGAGGAAGAAAAGGAGGTGAAGGAGGAAGAGAACAAGATACCTCATTCTCTTTAATGGACTCAAGAAGCAGAAGCACCAGCACTGTCTGAAAACCAAACTGTAAGAAGTTACAGGATTGGATTTACAAAACCTTTGAGTTTGGTATGGTACTCAGCTTATTCACTGAGAATGTGCCCTATTCTCTGGACCCAAATCCTTGTAAATCTTACCAATCAACTACATTGTTATTCTCCTTCCATTTGGGAACTTGAAAAAAGTCATTTTAAGACACTACCAACCACCTTCAAGTACCGATTTAAAAGAAAACATATGGATAAGAGTACTAGAAAACAAAAGAAAAATAGGAGGAAAAAAGCAGTGTATGTTCACAGCCTTGAGTTTGATTCCTGTTTTTGTTATTGTAGGAAAGATGTCCTATTTCAGAGCAGAGGTGATGATGGGGTAGGCAGCCATGGGTGCCACACTGGAATTCAACCCATGTGGAGGTTGAAAAAACTGGGGTCTGCTCAGTGGAGAGGTGAAAGTGGGCTAGGAAGAGTCCCATGGGAGACCTGCTACTTTTTCATCAGTCTCCTCAACCTGGTTCAGTGGGCTACTCCAACCAAAGGCAAGTTGAAGTCAAAGTGGAAAAATGTTCTTGACCTCAGCACACACACAAGGAAAAGACCAGCGCAGCTCCTCTAGTGCAGCCTGTGCTGCTCACATGGTGTCATGGCGCCGGCGGTGCAGGGACAGGTGGTCAGAGCGAGAAAAGCTGCGGTTGCAGTCTGTGCACCGGAAGGGCTTGATGCCTGTGTGCTTGCGGAAATGGCGGGTGAGCTCATCTGAGCGAGCAAATTTCCAGGAGCAGCCATCCCAGGTGCATTTGTAAGGCTTCTCTCCTGAAAGGGGAATATGACAAAACAAAGGGAATCAGAGAGAAGATGCTCAGATACTAGAAAGACAATAGAATACATAACTTTTATCAATGTTTTAGTCAAAAAGTGAGGCAATCACATGAAAGCATGCTCTGGTTCATCTTTTTAATTAATTAATTAATCTGACAAATAAAGGTTGTATATATTTACTGTGTACAACATGTTTTCAAATATGTATACATTGTGAAATGGCTAAATCTAGCTAATTAACACATATATTACCTCACATACTTACCATTTTTTGTGGTGAGAACACTTAAGGTCTACTCTTTTGGCAATTTTTAAGTATATAAGACATTGCTATTTAACAGAAGTCCTCAAGAGAGGCTGAGATGGTAGAGTAGAAAGCAAATTGGCTCTGGCCAATTATATACTAGCAGTGTGATCTTAAATAATCACTTCTCCTTGGCTGGGTCTCAGTTTTCTCATCTCTAAAGGTGGATAGAAATACCTCACAGGATTGTTCAAAATTTTTTCTTCTTAAAAGATGGCTAGTAAGCAATAAAACTGGGATTCAAATCCAGGTCTTTGACACTGTCCACTATATACCACTTGTTGTAACCATATCTTCTCCTCTAATACCTCCTACTGAATAGTCTAAAATAGAGCCATATACTCAGGAAGAATGTGTGATTTGTTGGAAAGGCACCTCAGCTAAAGCTACAGGCCTTCTTCTATGAAAGTTCAGAAACTCAAGGACCTTGGTATGGGTAGAGGTGTCAGATCAAACTTTGAAATATCTCCATGCTCAGAATCTTCAGGTTGCATCTGGATTATATATGTGATATATATGCTCAAGATAGAAAGCTGAATGGAAAAAAGTAGTAGAAAAACATTAACACAGTACAACCCCATTACGGTGTATAGGTCACACACTGTACATTTTTATACTCAGAATAAAGGCAACATCAATAAACTTAAGCATAAATTATGAGAGAAATTATTAACAGCGAATGATTATCTGGAAAGTGAAGATGAGGGATGGTGGGAAGAGGACTTTTCCTTTTTCTTTATACCCTATTGTACTGTTTGAATGCTTTAAAAATCATGATGTTGTATCTTATAACAAAAATTTCAAAATAAAAAAGGAAAGAAGATATATGAGCAAAAATAAATATTAACTGTGGTTAAATCTGGCTTATAGATTAAGGTAATGTTTGCTTTCTTGTTAATACATTTCTGTTTCCCATCTTCTACAATGAGCATGTATTATTTTATAATCAGAAGAAAGCAATAATGCAGACACAAAATGTTTGGTATTCTGATGGTCTCTCTTCCCCTGGCTCTTTCTCCTCTTCCTTCTTATAAATTCTCCAGGGCACTTAATTTTATGCTGCTCTAAATTCTGGTGGCAATCTGGTTTGCAAATATTGTTTTTCAACTTCTTACCACTCATCAACCCTCACAAGTGTTCACTAATTAACTGTATAGCTTTCAGATAAGGGGCAACAGAATGTAATTCAGCCTGAGTCACAGCTTTGGATTATACCTAGGCAACCATTTTGAAGATTAAAGATGTTAATTACTGATCATTTCAATATTCATAAATTGCTACATTAGCTGCTAGGAAGAATGAGATAGAGTGAGATGTATTGAGACCAAAATATGGCCAATAGCCAATGAAATGTTATCAAAGGAAAAGAAAAGCCTACTGAATGACCACACACAGAGACACACACAGAGTAAGATCACATTTGTTTTCTAAGCATCTGCCTCTCTCTCACGCACACTCACACACACACACACACACACACACACACACACACACACACACACACACACACACACACACACACACACACACACACACACCAGACAAAGGAAAAGATCTGAAAGGCTACACAGTAAATCATTAACAGTTGGGAGATGAATGAGAATTCAGAGGGTGCTGCGAGTGTGTAAATGGGATTTTCGCTATTTATTCTATTTAATTCTATACTATCTCTGTACCTCTCCACTGCCACATTGCTATTTATACATTTTAATGTGATCTCTCAAGAATTTGTCCTGACAATTCCTACCTCACTACACCCAAATGAAGAAAATTTGACTTACAAAGCAGTGACACCCTGTGGTGATAGGGGCTCATTGCTAGAACACACAAATTACTGTACAGAAATTCAGCAACGATGCCCATTTTCCTATTTCAAAAGCAGTTACCTTTTGTTATCATTGAACAAGCTCCTGTTTGTGCCAATGAACTTCATATGACACAACCCATGACCTCCATCAACTTATCATCTAAATTGAAGAACAAAACATACATAGGGAAAAAGAATTCAAAATATAAAACATACATATTAACTATGTGACAAAGATAGTAACTGTGATATAACTTCCAAGACTAGATAATAATCTCTGGGCTAGTGTGAAGGCATTGAATGGAGGTACAGGTAGGTTTCAGACGGGTGAAGCAGAAAACAAAATGCAACCCAGTCAGTTGGAAGAAATGTCTGGTAAGGCAGTGCAGAGAATGATAGATACATAGGATCAGCCATCCTGGAGCATGGGGTATCTTTACAGGAGTATCTATGAGATGATCCCTACTATAAAAAAACAGACTAAAACTTTTGGATTAAAAAAAGAAAATTTGGACTTAAGCATAAAGGGCAGTAATATACCAAAGGGGTGGGGTGGAGAGTGGGCACAGTATGCCTTATGTGCAGGCAATAATGAGGATGCATTGACAATAGAGAATTTTAAAACAACAATAAAATTGACTAAAAGTTAGTCTGTTTTTATTATCACCATGTGCCAATTTTAAACCACGTCGATGACAAAATACTCTTTCCCTCCAGGACAGACAGACAGCTCCCACTGCCCTCTCCATCTTGGTAAACCACTTCATGAAGGCAATGTGGTGTGAGCGTATGTTGGGGGTGGTGGTGGGTAACACTAAATATTTCTTTAACTCAAGAGTAACTTGGTCAAAGTTGTACATTAAAATTATCTAGCCATAGTGTGTAAGGTAGATTACAATGATAGGAGGTTACTACAAATAGATTATATTTGTTTGGCACATAAGGTAAGCACTCTATTTGTTGAATTGACGGAGGAATCAAAAATAGAAGGAAAAAAAAAAACTAAAGGGGTGGCAGTGAGACTGGAATTGAAAGAACAACATTAATAATAACTAACATTTATTGAGTGTTTATTACATGCCAGATAATATTGTAAGTGTTTTATACTTTTACTATCCTTAGATAAGGAAACAGAGGTAAAGAGAGGTGAAGTAACTTTCAGCAGTGAGTAGTAGACTGGGATGTCAAATCCAGACAGTGTAACTTCACAATACACGCTCTTGACCATCCTGTTTACATCCTCAATAAAAGAGCTATTCAAAATAAGAAAGAAATCATAGAACTTTAGAAACAGATAACTGAGGGCACAGAGAATACTAAGAATCAATAATAAAATTTGAGTTTGGGTGAATGGCTGACACCATTATAAAACTACTGGGGCTTGACAGTATGTTTAATGGGAACTGTTGTATCTATATCTCTTGCTTTGTATGATTACAAGCTCAGAGGAGATGAAAGCCTGTATTGCATGCTAGAGGGGTTTCCAGATAAGCAAGAACCTCATGGCACTCTGCTGAAAGAATATCCACCAAAGACAGTGATATCACACTCTAGGGACCCCAAGCAATGAACCATAGTCTTTAGAGGGCAACAAACCAGCCATTTCTGCAGCTGCCTCAATCCCAAGAAACCTGTGGCATACCAGCAATAAAGAAAAGTATATCTAGGTTGTTTACCAAGGCTTGATTCCAAGGGGCTTTTCCCACTTATTAGTTTTGTGATTGTTGGCAAACTCCCCATCTCTGTAAATGGTGCCCCCAACCACCCAGTCACCCAAAACAGGATGCTGAGAGTCATCAGTGTCTTCTCAATAATCAGTATACCTCCTTCTCTCCACCTCCACTGACAACATCCCAGTCAGGTCGTCATCAATTTTTGCCTGATCACTACAGTAACCTCTTAAATGGCCTTCCTTTCCACACTTGCACCTCAATGGTTCCCCCACCCACCACTGCACTCAGCATGCCTTAGTTATGCTGGACTTCTGTCAATGATTATAACAAGGCAAGCTTACTACAACCTCACAGCTTTTGTACTCTGCCTAGCCAAGAACATCCTTTCCCCAAGATTTTTTTGCATAGCTGACTTCTTCCCACATTGATTATGTTATTTCCCCTACTTTAAAACTCTTCCTACCAAAGAATTAAATAGGGTGTTCTTACACAGATAATTGGGAAGGAGTACTGCTTAAGATAGGCTTAGTGAAGACTTTCCTGGGCAGAAGACATTTAAACTAAGATCTAATGGATAAGAAGTGTCATGTGATGAAACTAGTCAGACACCAGATCCCACAGGCCTTTTAGGACATTGTAAGGAACTTGGATTTCATTCACAGTATGATGGGAAGCTAATGGAAGATTTTAAGCTGAAGAAGTTATATGATCTGATTTACATCTAAACAAAACAAAAACAAATGAAAGTCCTCTGGCTGCTGTGTGAAGAGTGAATTGTAGTGAGGAAAGAATTAAGTCAGGAAGACCAGTTAGAGGCCTACTACAATAGTCCAGGGACATGGGTATGTACAGAATTGTCACTTCATTCCCTAAACTGACTAACCCTAGTGTGAGTCAAGCAGTTAGGGCAAGTTAAATTTCTTCCATAAAGTACGTTCAAGTGACTATCCCTGAGATCACACACCTGTGGCAAAGACTTCATGTCAATCCTAAGAACTGAGTAGAATAAGAACAATTCTGAATCTAAACAAAGTGACATTCAAGTAGGCATCAGTAGTCACCATTCTTCAGCTATCTGGCTGTTATGATCTTTTATGAGATAAGGCATTCACTTATAGAATTCAAAGCAAAGAACTGCCTATATTTTAGGCCCATTTTCTCCCTTCATATGGGAAGCTGGCACCACTAGGGGGAAAAATAACACTGAAATCTGAAAAGTAAAATAAGCAAATAATATCTATTGTTATTTCAGTTCAAGAATAGAGAGGTGACATAGGAAAGGAAGCCAGCCATTAGCATTATAAAGCAATTTCCAATCTGTCTTCACCTGGGAACTTCTGGACAGGCATATACCAGGCTACATTGAAATTCAGGGTTCCAGACTAAAAATAGTCATGGTATCACCTAGACCAATCCCTTCATTTTACAATTTATGAAACTTGGGAACAAAGAGGTAGGAAGAGGTGTATCAGATCACACAGCAACTTAGTTGGAGAGCTGGAGTTAGAAATTAGGCATTCTAAACCTCCTGTTCATTATTTTTCCCTCTATACCATCAAGGAGCATAATTTTAAAACCTAAAGGGGGATAAGTGAACTAATGTGAACTGATGTCTTGGGGGGGGGGGTGCAGGGGACAGATTGTAGTAAGGAAAGGACATACAAACTCAATACTATCTGGATATATCTGTAAAATATGTATACTAAAACTATACCACATTGTTTCTTATTAAATGAATTCATTCAACTGCCTTCAGATCTGCTTCCTATCTTTATAATCATCTAGAAGTTATAGGTCAGAGACCCAAACCCACTGATCAAACTTAACATCACACAGAGGCAACCAAGAAGCATGTGCCTTCTAATGAAACACACAGTACTCCTTACGATATATTGCCAAAAATTGAACTTGAATCTGATTAATCCTCCAGATATAATTGTCAGTTTACAGGAACTATAAAGAACATGGAACATGTTAAAATGACACAATAAAGATGTAATCAGAAAAATCCAGAATTTGGCAAACTCTATTGGACAAATGACCCAAGTTCTTCAACAAATAAAAGAAAAAACAAGAGAAAGGAAAATTAAAGATTTTTTTAAAAGTTAAGAGAAATATCAACCAAATTCAATGAATGAGACTTGTTTAGATACCGATTTGAACAAACTTTAAAAAAACAGTTATTAGACATTTGGGGAAATTTGATACTAAGAAATTTTTATATGCTATTGGTGTTATGCTTATGTTTAGAAATATTTGTCTGTTAAAAATATATTCTGAAGTATTTATGACTCAAATGATTTAATGTTTGGAATGTGCTTCAAAATAATACAATGGAGAGTGGGGGAGTTAGTGCGAGTGTAGAAGAAACAAATTGGCCAAGTACTGATATAATTTTTGAGGTTGGATGAATCTGCCAGCTGCATCTGGCTTCTAGGCAGGTTTCTCTGAATCTCTGGTTTTATAAAAAAGTTTTGAACTAGATGCCAACTTTCAAAATCTAGAACATTTCACATAAAAAGCTAGATTTTTGTCCTTTTCTTTAAAAATTAGATTTCCTAATACTCAGCTGGAGTTGAGGGGCAGCTCTCCTTATTCAGATGGGATATATGCCCTCCAGTTTGACAATCATCACCAGGTCTGCTTTACTTATATATGTGAACCTTTTTTCTAATGTGAACAAAGGTGCATTATAGGTTAGCATATGGTGCTGAACTCCAAAAGCCTTTTTAAATTTCACTTAAGTTTAAATTACTTTTGTGCTTTTCCATGCTCAGTAGAACCTGTGGGAAACTGGTAGTAAGGGAGGGAATGTCTTTACTGCCTTTATCTTTGCTTCAGTGTTATGACTTCCCAGTTAGAAAGACCCACAGGTGCTCACTGGAGATGATAACTATTCAGAAGACACAAAGCTTAGTGTTTCCCTAGGCTGGTTTTATAAAAGTTGCCTTAGAGTAGGAACAAAACATTGGGGTAAAAACAATGAATGGGGCCTGTGCCCATGAGTATAAATGAATTAGATTTTGTTTCAAGACTTCTCTTTCTGTCTCTGAGAGACTTAGACTGTGTGTATGTATGTGGGGGTGGGGTGGGATGGCGTTGGGCAGACCTGTATGGATTCTTCGGTGAGCTTTCAGGTGAGAGCTTTTGGTGTAAACTTTGTTGCATCCTGCAAAGTCGCATTGGTGAATCCGTCTTCTCTTCAAGTCAAGCAAACCTTCTCCCTGCATTTGGGCCATTGCTGGTGGTCTGAGCAAAGAAATAGAGATAAGGCCAAAGAATGATTTAAAGTAGAGGCTAAAGAAATTAACTTACATACAGTGGTGCCACCTCATACCTGCTTTTAATTGATGCAAATTTAACCCTATATCTCCAAGAGAAGAAATAATAGTGCAAGCAATTCTCTCCACTAGGCCATTCTGCTCAGTAAGTTCAGGTCCCTGAGAAAGCATAGGAGTTGGTAATATTTCCTTGAGTGATTGTGTTCCCACACAATGTGAGCATTTTACTTCAATAAGTCTCATTCTTGTGCTTAGAGAAATGTATTTTTCATACAACATAGTTGCTAATTACAAGCCATCTATTTCCAATGAGTTTCAACATTGAAAGATAAGGCTGTTTTAAGCTTATAGAAAGAAAGAGTACACAACTGCACTTTATGGGAAATCTGAAGATTTTTCAAGGGTAAAATTGATGATCTACAGATTATCTACAATTATAACATAACTCTACCACAACATGCATGTACATGCACATGTGTGTGGAGTATACATAAAGCAAATGTATTTCACAAGGCCTGGTTTTCCAGTCTTGCAGTTTCCAGTTTGGCCTAGCTTCTTAAAAGTACATATAAAATGTTGACCTTGCAGGGGACAGGAAACTTTCCCCAGGCTGGTCTCTGTTGTAAGATAAAGAATTGTAACACAGCAAGGTTGCTGGCTCAAAGATAGGTTACTGATTGGTATGTAAAGATACTGGGAAATTGCTGTAAGAAGAGAATGTTTGCTAAGATCAAGCTTTTGTTGGTGGATCAACTTAACTTCTTGAAAATTGCATTATGGAATGTCACCTTGCTTGTTTTACTGAATGTTACCGGCTTCTATTGTTAAACTTGTTAAACTATACTTAGCAAAAACCCCACCTATGTTCTCTTTCTGTGACTTCCTGGTCTGGAGAATAAATGCGGGAAGAGAACCCCAATTTGGAGTTAATTTCCAAAATGGAAGGAATGCCTCTCTTTTGAGGGTTCTGGGAGATTAACCCCCTTTCGGGGCTTCTCACTGCTCAGAAGAGATGGGCTTTGAGTAATCTTTGGTGGCTCCGTCACCTAGGGGAAAAGGGGTGACAAATCTGTGGGAGGCAAAGCAACACATGCGTGCAAACAAACTCATACACCTTTGCTGGGAAGGCAGTTTACCTACATCTCGTTGTCCTCAAATTCTTACTGATATATTTAATAATTAGTTGCAGCTCTATTCTCATTCATACCCACACATATACACACACATACACATAGACCTGAAGTAAAGACAAAAGCACTCACTCTTGCTGTAGTCCCTGTAGACTCTGTAAGACTGAGGATCCACTTTCAACTGCGCTCTCCTCACTGTCACTTGGAATTTCCAGTGGAGACATGGAAGTGGGGTCAACTTTCACTAGAAGCAAAGAAAGAGAGCAGTGTGAGCCAGAAATATATGTGCCTCTGTAATCATTTTCAGGACTCCCAGTTTGGCCCACATTAAGAAGTGGCAGCAAGGTAGAGAAATAAAGAAAAAGCAAAGATGGAAAAATGTATCTGTGTGGAAGGAATTAAAGTTTTTAGCATAGCAGGGAACAGAAATGTCTTTGAGGGAAGGGTAGTAAGGAGCATTCTGGTACCACTATAATGTGAATTTCTCTAGGATAGGGTCTGGATATGATTCATCTCTGTATCTCCAACTCCCAGAACAGGGTCCGCTGAAAAGTCAGGATCAATGTATGTTTATTGAGTTGATCTCTCAGAATAGTTCCCTGGCTGTCCAAAAATCAATTTCTAGGATTATCCCAGAGGTAAGAACACCTTCTTTGGCCTTTGTGCTACTAAATAGAAATGAATCAATGAGATAAAACATGCACCTAGCACCTAGTAGGTGCTTGATGCATGTTAGCACCTTTCCTTTCTACCTATGTTGGGAGAAGCCCTCAAATATTCCTCATTATTAACCATGGATGTTTCTAATTCCTAACAAAACTCAATCAAGTGGTCACCAATTTCCAAGATCCAACGAAAGCTTCAAAATTTCTATATAGAAGGAATTTAAGGTTGGTGATAAGGTGCAGGGGAGTATTTAGGTAGTGCATTTGTCTCTATACTTTGACCATGTATCATTCACTAAAAAGTTTCAAGCATGAATCTCAGTATGTGTGCATGTCTCTGCGTGTGCATGTGCAGGTGTGATATAAATGTACTAGTAGCCTAAAATTTTGTGTATATTATGAAAAAAACAAACAAAAAGAAACATATCATCAGTTCATCCCAGTTAGAATGGCTGTTATCAAAAAGGCAAAAGATAATAAGTGTTGCTGAGGAAAAAGAAACCTTCGTACACTGTTGGTGGAAATGTAAATTAATATAGCCATTGGAAAACAGTATGAAGATTCCTCAAAAAATTAAAAACAGAACTACCATTTGATGTAGCAATCCCACTACTAAGTATATATCTAAAGGAAATAAAATCAGTTATGTCAAAAAGATATCTGCACTTTTATGTTTATTGCAGCAATATTCACAATAGCCAAGATATTAAATCAACCTAAGTATCCATTATGGATGAATGGATAAGGAAAATGTGGTATATATAAGCAATGGAACACTATTCAGCAATAAAAAGAAGGAAACCCTGCCATTTGCAACAATCTGGATGAGTCTGGAGGACATTATGTTAAGTGAAATAAACCAGGCACAGAAAGACAAATGCCACATGATCTCTCTTCTATGTGGAATCTAAAAAAAGTTGATCTCACAGAAGCAGAGAGTAGAATGGTGGTTACCAGAGACTGGAGTGGTGGTGGGGAGGGGGGTTGGGAGACGTTTGTCAATAGATACATAATTACTGTTAGATAGGAGGAATTTCAAGAGATCTATTTATTGTACAGCAAGGTGACAATAGTTAGTGACAGTATATTGTATTCTCAAAAAATGTAAAAAGAGTGGATGTTAAATGCTCTCACCACAAAAATGATAACTATGTGAGGTAATGCATTTGTTAATTAGCTAGATTTAATTATTCCACAATGTATATATACTTCAAAATATCATGTTGTACATGATAAAAACATACAATATTATCTGTCAATTTTTTTAAAAGATAAGAAAATGTAAATATTGGTACTTTCTTCCTGTATTGTTTCGTGTGCCCCCCAAGGTGTAAGCACCCCATTTTGGAGACCACTGGGCTAATAATGTCCTTAGTTTAAACTACATTGAACATTTAAAAAATTTATTCTGCTTATTTAAAATGGCTCTGGTGGACTGATGGATATTATGGGGGTTGAGGGGATTCAAAGTTCTTTTAAACCATCCCTTGATCTCTGCAAACTCTCATACAGAGAATTTTATTTCCTTTTTTGTTTGTTTACTTTTTTTGCTTGATTCTCCCTTCCTATATGGAAATTGATATCATATCTCAAAAACAAGATCGTTATGAACACATCATTACCATAATTAAACACTAATTGGTGATGATATTTTTATTCAAAATACCACCACAGAGTACTGACAACTTGACACTTAGTGTGTTGTTTTTTATGCTCCTACATTTAAAGATGAATGATCACAGGGTATCAAATTTCAAAGATAGAAAATTATTTTCTTAGAATTTTTAGAAAATTCTTTTTTGTACTGAGCTGAAATCTGGTTCCTAATCATTTCCACCCATGTAACTCCCCTTCAACCTTTTTAATGCATGCTCAACATTATTAGCTCCTCATCTGACATGGGTTTGAATCTCTCTCCTTTGATTATACTCCAATTTTTCAATGTCTTTCCTAAGGCACGACACCCAACTGATTATAATACTATAGATATAGTGAAGCTAAATATCTTGAACTACTTCAGAGGCCACATAATTTTCTTTGATCATTCCTGATTACAAATTTACTTTAGTTAAACTACTTTGTGATACCTCTGGGAGGGGAACTTGGTGGCTGGGAGACAGTGGTGGAAGGGAGACCTAATTCATACCTTCTGAATACTGAACTGATTCTAAAAATTCAATAAAAGGCAAGATTATTGCATATGAATTCTCTCCTTGACAAATTTTCAAGTTTGTTTGTTCATCAAATTATTTGTTGCAAGACCACTACTATCTAGCACTGTGTTAAGTTCTCTGGAGAGGCACACATTCAAAAAATCAGATAGTCTTATTCTTGAACAATTTATCATTCAGTTAGAAATAATGCCCATACACTTGTCATACAGGCAAGTTAAAAAAGTAATACGGAGGGTGATAGATGCCAAATGAAGAGGAACATAGGGAAGATGGCAATGTTTCAAAAAAGGCTATTTTTTTGTATAAAAGAGAAAAGGGAAGGCATTGGGAGAGGCAGGAGCTAAGGTTAACTTAATATGGTAGGGATAGAAACATTGTTCTCAACTTTTCCACAAAAGCATTTCTAATGGCGTAGAAGAATATATACGTTCTCCTAGAAAGGCCCAGGGTGGGTACCGCAGTAAGCTTAAACTATTTTTGAAGTTAGTGTTTTATCTTAAAACATTATTCAAATTTTGCATTTTGCTCTATAACATAATCATATTTTTAAATATAAAATGCTTTAAATTATTTGCTATCAAATAATTTAGAGGTTCCATAATGATGCATCACATTTTACTCAAGGATATGCATACCCATTTGACAAGCATGGTTTAAGCAATACAGAGTCACTGTACATTCTTAAGCATTAAAGAGACATAACAAAAACCAGCATTTATGAAAGATTACTCTTGAAGCAGGGTACAAGAATAATTGGAGGGGTTGAAAATACGCATGAGACAGCATGACCCAAAAAGGGAATAGATGGAGGAAGGTGAGAACCAGAAAAGGAACAATATCGATACTCACCTGATCCAGCATTTTTGCCATCTCCTCCAATAAGTGGGACTGTAATGGCTGAAGGGCTCCCATCTGCAGGCAAAGTAGTATAGACCATGGGCAGAGACTGTACTACCACTGGAATGGTCTTCAGGCCACCCATCTTATTTGGCAGACTGACTGAGGGGATGGTATGAATCACATGTAAGATCTGTTGGCTACCACTGCCCTGAGAGGAAGCCAGGATAGAGCCTGGAGTCAGAACAGTAGGGATGTTTGCTGAAGTGCCCATGTCAGATGTTGAGGTGGATACCTCAAGGGTCTGGGGAGCAGACTGTGGCTTGGGAGGATATATAGGAGCTTGCAGCATGCTAGCAGGCTGTAGATGAGCCTTGGGCTTGTGAAAGGAGAGGTCAACTGGTTCCACCTGGGGCAGGCTGAAATCATTATCCAGAAGTTCTTCTGGGGGCTCAATCTTGATGTCATTAAACAGTGCTGGGTTCTCCATGGGGTTGGCATCCAGGAGTGGTGGAGATGTCATATTACCTCTGTCTGCTGTCTCAGGGGAATCTCTGATCTGAACAGGGGCAGTGACCTAAAATAAATAAATGAACAACTGAGTGATGCAAAAACAGTGTTAGTATTCTGAAGAGACATATTAGCAATGAAGGAAAGAAAATTTTTATTCTCTTCTCATGGAAAGAATACATGGTGTTGTATGGAAAAAGAAAGGGAAACTTTACTGAACACAACTACTAGGTACTATATCAGGCAACTGATAAAAATTATTTCATTTAATTTTCATAATAATCCTGTAATAGTAAAGTCAACACTTTGAGTATCCACTATAAGCCTAGTGGCAGCACACATGAATAAGGTGTAGCCAAGAACAACATACTAACTATAATGATTGAATGATGTGAGCAGCTTACAAGTCACACAATAATAAGTGATGTAACGGATATATAAGCAATATGTTTTAGAAAAGGAAAAGGGAATGATTCATTTGATCTACACAGAGGAGGCCTCACAGAAGAAGTGATCTCTTAGATGAGTCATAGAGAATTAAAAGTTCTCTAGGCAGAAAGGAGGTAAGAAAGATATTCCTGTCTGTAAACACAACAACAGACAACATGCTTAGGAAATAATGATGCAGTGCAGTTAGTTAGATTACATGTAAAATTGAATTGTGCAAATTTTAAATTGTGGGATATTTAAAAAACACTAATGAATGATCAATTTATATGTAAAGCCCCAGCCTAAGAATTTCATGAATTCAAAGGTCAAGGATATTGTGAACTGCGTAGGTCATTGCCAAGCAACACTCTGGATCTTGAAGACGGCCTTGGAGATGGTGGTGCCACTTTAGCCAGTAAACAAACAAGCTTCCATTCTTTATCAGCATTATATTTGAGTTATGGGAATTTTCAATTATGAGAGATGTTCAGGAATGCATCCTCTCTATAAAATATAACCATGCTTTAGTTTTATGTATTTGAAAAGTGAGGGAAGGTGGTGGTCAAGAAAAGGCTGGGTGACAGAAAATAATTGTTTGGAGGGAAATGACGTGGACAGAGCTATTGCTGTGAGATTTAACTAGCTTCTCAATGAAGATAGGTTGAAAGAGGAATAAGACTGAACTCAAAGAGATCAGCAAGAAAGCAAGGGGAAAAATCTTGGTGTGATGTTTATGAGACATTTGGAGAAATTTAAATATTGACTGGGTGATATTAAGGAATTATTATTAACTTTAAGATGTGATCATTATATTATGGTTATGCTTTTTAAAAAATTAGACAAGAGATAATAAGATCATGAACTCTTGCTCTGACTTTGTTTAAAAAACCCACAGAGCATGCTAGGAATGAGTAAAGGCATCAAAAAATCATCCATGCTTTATCTCCAGAATTTAGCCAGACTGTCATTTGCTTTTCTTTCTGCTATGTTGTGACATTCTTAGTTTCTTGATTTTCAAGGCTCCATCTTAACTCAGGCCTGGTTTATGGTACAAACATTGCTTCAATCTGCTCCTCTAGGACATGATTTCTGTGATTTGTCCCACTGTTTCACATACTTCTAATGTAATCCATCCCTCATGGGTGGATTCAGCTCATCCAGGGAAGGAGGGCAGTAGAATTCTATTGGAGGGGGAGGAGTAGGGAGAGGAAGTTGTCAAGAATGCCTCTGCTGAACATACAAATCCCTTGCCCTCTGAATTCCCCAACTCAATTTAAGCTCGCATTTTTTCTATATCTTCCACTTCTCTCTTCACCTCACTAGCTCTATTCCCAGATCAAAGAGGCAAAATTCAAGGAATTTCTAAGGAAGAATGGGAATTAGTATCTCCTTCCACAGTCTCTCTGTCATGGCTGTCAATAACAATGAGAAATAGAGTTACAATAGAAAGCATAAGAAGAAGTTTGGTGTAATATCATTTTCTATAAAAATGTAGACTTGTGGGTGCAGATGTATAAATAGACACAATCTGCCAGTAAGCATTAAGGAAAGACCTAGCTAAGTTTTTTAGGGACTTTCTGAACTCTATGCTTTAGGCCCAGAAACCTAAGGAAGCTGAAGTTTTGAATCCTAAATAGAAAATGGAGACTACTTTGGTAACCTTACTCTCTTGCCAAACAAAGATCATTTCCAAGATGCTAAGTACTGCCTACACTAATGCTATTAGCTCAAGACCTTGTGCTTAGCTGGTACTCAATCTACAGCTACTCATTTTATTAAAAAACATATTATTGAGGAATACACAAAATGGAAGCTGACTGATGAAAGTACAGAAAATGGAGAACATATTCTTATTGTTTGATGAGATATGTTATAGTACCCTTCTCTCAAAAGCCATCATGAGTTGTTCCTTTTGTAGTCTAAGCCTGTCTTGTAGTCTGACAATTCTTATTAACCAAAACAACCCTGTCTCCAACAGGGCTTCAGTCACTACTCCTCTTCCGCCATCATCATAAGACTTTTGAAAGAAATGTTGGAGGGCCAGTTGTTTGAATTTTAGTGTTTTAATAGTAAGTTCCTCAAAGCATGTTATCACATATTTCTTTCTGTACATATCACTTTCAAGTGTGCCTGTTATGTCTAAGTGAATACAGCCTGTAGCAAGTATTTTCTGGATGTGAATGCTATCTTCTGAAAGAAAGCTTCCTCAAGAAAACAGACCATACTCAAAAGCAACTCTAAAGGTTGACCTTACTATTCCTTGCTTTATGGTCTAAAGATAAGCATTCCAAATCTATACACTATCATACTGAATAATTTTTGTTTGTGTGCACTGAGAATTCTCTTTTCAAAATGATCAAACTAGAAAGAAACCCAGAGAAAAAGTGGTCCATTTTATAAATACTTAAGCTCTTCAGCATATGATGAAGATAGGTTCTGCCCTATCTTACCCTGGGTGATGGAGGGTCAGGGGAATAAATTGTTAAAAACAAAGTATCATCCACTTTTCATTTATTTGAAATATCTTTGATGTGGAGCTTGAAAGTGGGAAGGCAAGATTAGAAAGAAAATGGAAGAACAAAATACTCCAGACAGCACACTAGGTGGAATGGAAAGGAAGGGGTGTTGTCATGGTAATAAGATAAAGCCCAGGCTCCTCCTAAACAAAAAGAGGAAAGCTGTATGTATACACAGGTCCCTTCTAGCTTTGCCCTGGGCTTAGACTAATAATTTTCATGCCTGGGTGCACATGTATGCACATACATACATTGCTCACATTCATTGTTTAGGTCAAAAAGTCAGTTTAATCCTCTGAAACTCCAATCCTTCTCCAATAAGGACATCATGTGTTTGGGTATTAGAGAAAGGAGAGGTGGGTGGAAATGGATATTATTAGAAAGCTAGACTTAATATAAGCATAGAGAATTTTGAGCCTTATATCACCACCATGTCAATAGCATCAGAAAATGGAGCACTGTGGGACAAAGGATTCCTCAATTTGTATAAACTAATGAACTAGGCAATCTTAAGGGAATGAGATAGTAGCAGCCACATCCAGGTAAAATGAGATCAGAAATGTACATATGTGCATACAATATGTGTACATATATTCATCTATTAGGTATTTGCTTAGTACCTTGCATGAAAATGTGGAAATATTAATACCTAGCATGAAACTATTGAAAATATGAAAAACAATAAGATAAAAGACTTTCTTTCTCAAAGCATCTAAGATTGTTTTGGGATGATACATGGAAGAAGTTATTTTATTTTGAAAATTGTATACTTATTTTATTGTACATCAGAAAAAAAATATATATATATATATAAAACACACTGTCATGAGCTGAGTGGTTGCACCCAAAAAGATTTGTCCACATCCTAATCCCCAGAACCCATGAATGTTACCTTATTTGGAAAAAGGGTCTTTGCAGTATAATTAAGTTAAGAATCTTGAGATAATCCTGGATTATCAGGGCGGGCACTAAACTCAATGATCTATGTCTTATAAGAGACATACAGAGGAGAGACACACAGAGACACAGAAAAGGCAATGTTAATATACAGGCAGACATTGGAGTGATGTGGCCAAAAGCCGAGGAATGCCTGCATACATCAGAAGCTGGAAGAGGCAAGGAACAGATTTTCTCCTAGAACCTCTGGAGGGCGTGTGACACTGACAACACCTTGATTTTGGACTTCTGGCCTCCAGAACTATGAGAGAATAAATTTCTGTTGTTTTAAGCCACCCAGCTTATAGTAATTTGTTGCAGCAGTCTTAGGAAATTAATACCTCACATCAAACACAATCTAGAATTCTCTAGATTGCTTAGGGGGAAAATAACGTATCTATCTATTAATTTAGCTGATTTTTAAAGAGTAAGTAAATTTGCTGACAAGGACGTGACAAAATTATGAAGGTGGGAAATAAAAAATTGAAGTTCACAAGACAAAAATATCACTGGGAAGACAAGAGATATGTACATGAAGCACTTGACAATAGAGAAAAAGTACTGAGCAGAGTCACACGAGTGACTGATACAGATAATTTAGTACTCAGGGAGCATGAGTGCACTAGAGATTTATGAGAGTTGGGGTTGTCAGTGAAAGTTTTATGGAAGAAATTGAATTGGAATTTGGGTCCTAGGGAAAGTAGAGGGCCTGATAAATTAGACAGGATGATCGAGGCACAGTCCAGGCAGAAAAAGCAATGTGGGAAAAAGGTGGCACTGAGAATCTTTTAGAAATATATGACCCAATTAAATACTATTATGGAAATACTGTTCATTTTCTTGAGTGTGGCTGTATTGATATAGTTATGTATGAGATGGTCATTATTTGCAGGTGATATACGCTAAATTATTTAGGGGTGAAGTTCCTTGATGTAATTTATTTCAAAAGTAAGAAAATGTGTGTGAGAGACAGAGAGACAGAGAGATGGAGACAGAGAGAGAATATATGAGACTATGTGAAAATATGTGCCAAAATGTTAACACTATTAACTGGTGGGGGAGTGGATACATGCATAAAACAAGAACCTTAAAGCTGCTCATACATTTTGACCAAGAAATCCCACTTCTAGGAAATAATCAGAATCTAGAACCAAAGAGGAGGTGACAACCAATTGCTCATTTGTTGTATGGTATGTATAGGAATTCAGAGAAGGGAGAGTAGCATGTGTGTCCTGAGCTAGACAGCCACTCCCCAATCCTAATGCGTGACATAAACAAATCATATAATGAAACAAACCAGGAGGTTTCTGCCCATTGGGATAATGCCAGCATTGTGCAGTTATAGAATACAAACTCCCAGTCTTTGTCCCCTGAGACATGGCCTGTGTTATGTGGCCATGTACCACAAGCGCCCTAGCTTTACTAAAAGCAAGATATCCTAAAATGTCAAGAAGCAAAAAAAAAAAAAAAAGAAAAAAAAAAAGTACTTAGATAGATCATCTATTATCCAGAATTTTCTATACTCTGAACCAATTTCAAAGTATCTTCAAATTCTAGAACTTCATTATACTTAAATAATGCATGATAAAAACATTTCTAGAACTATACTTAGGTAAGCTGAGACTTCACAATAAGGTAGTTATGCATGCTTGACAACATTTCACTGAGTAATTTTTATTACAAGTACAATTGATTTTTATCTCACACTACTTGATTCAGCTTCCTCCTGATATTAACTATGACCAAACTCCAGCAGCCAGCAGATGTTTTAGAACAATTAGAAAGTTTTGATGCGCTGATACTTCCTAAATGGCAACAGCTACAAGTAAGGTAAATAAGATATTAAATTGGATTTAATATAATTAAAACAGTGCAAAGGAGTCTCATCCATATGCATATGTAACTTAAACAAATTCAATTATATGCCATGGGCCAAACATCTAATGATCAAAAATAATTTTAAAAAATGTGACTCTTAAATGTAACCTAGATACTTTATCTGGTGACTTAAGTAAAGAAACAGATAAATAGGGCCGAGCCTGTGGCGCACTCGGGAGGGTGCGGCGCTGGGAGCGCGGCGACGCTCCCAGCGGCCGCGGGTTCGGATCCTATATAGGAATGGCCGGTGCACTCACTGGCTGAATGCCGGTCACGAAAAAGAAAAAAAAAGAAAAGAAAAGAAAAAAAAAAAAAAAAGAAACAGATAAATACTGAATACACAAAACTGTATACTCAACTTTATAGGTGATCGAAGAGATTTTCAAGGGTAATTTTGACTGTATTTGGGTTTCATTTATGCCATGACTTTAGAACTCAACCCTGAGCAAGATGGAACTTCAACATCTCTAGCACAGAGTGTTTGGCTATAAAAGCCAGATAATCTGTTTTGGTTACTTGTTCTTGGAGTGTCCAAATCCAGTTTTCTTTTTTGTAAAATGGGAACACTGGGAGTAACAATGGTTAATTTTACATGACAACTTGGCTGGGCCACAGTGCCTAGATACTTGCCAAAGATTATTCTGGATGTTTCTGTGAAGGGATTTTTTTTTTGGATGAGACTAACACTTAAATTATTGGACTTGAATAAAGCACATTACCCTCCATAATGTAGACTGGCCTTATCCAATCAGTTGAAGGCCTTAATAAAACAAAAACTGACTTCCCCAGAGCAAGAAAGAATTCTGCCATCTATCTTTTTTTTCGACTTGAACTGTAATTCCTCCTGAGTCTCCAGCATGCTGGCCTACCCCATCAGATTTTTGGACTCGCCATAGCTCCACAATTGTGTGAGCCAATTTCTTAACGTTAATCTCTCTCTCTCTCAGAAAGGGGGGAGAGGGAAGGGAGAGGAGGGAGAGAGAGAGGAGAGAGGAGAGAGGGAGGGAGGGAGAGAGAGAGAGAGAGAGAGAGGAGAGAGGCGGGGAGAGAGAGAGAGAGAGAGAGAGAGAGAGAGGAGAGAGAGAGGAGAGAGGAGAGAGGGGGAGGGAGAGAGAGAGAGAGAGAGGAGAGAGAGAGAGAGAGAGAGGAGAGAGGGGGAGAGAGAGAGAGATGCATATATGCATCCTTCTGGTTCTGTTTCCCTGGAGAACCCTGACTAATACACAGTTCAACAAGGTTATTGTGAAGAGCAAATAAGACAACTCATTTAACCTTCACAGTACCTGAAATATGGTATAGTGCTAGATAAATGGCTGCTGTTATCTACCAAATGTCTAACCTTGTCTCTATAGTCATGATCCCAGAGGCTGTTTCTTTCAGGCCAGATCTAATTTCTAGTTGAACCTGAAACCCAGGCATTCAGATATTTCCAGGAAATCTACTTTCCTTCACCCCTTCTCAGTTCCCAAACATGTTAGAAAGAATAATGAGCTTCAGTTCTGTAATGTTTACCAGGTATTCAATACTATTATTGCCCAAAATTAGTACCTAATTTTCCTGATAACTGGCCTGTTTTAATACCTGCATTGAGCCATCTCCTGAATTAAGTTGGACCTCCAAGTTGTTTATGAGTTGATCCATATCTGGAAAAGAGACAAGGGAAAGATAACTTTTAGAATAAGATTTAACCCACTAAATACATACTGTATGACATTTACCCTTGGTTACACCTATATGTGTTCTATGAACACTATTTTTTAGGACTTACTAGATACTGAGAAGCCATTGATATATTCTGATTTATTCTGCTCATCAAGACAGCCCTGACTTGTCCCCAACAATACTAGCTGCCCCCTACTCCCAAACTCTGTACGCAGGTAAATTTGTTACTTCCAACCTCTCCAACCAGCTCTACCTCCACAGAAATATCAGCAAACTACATAGTTCCCAGAATGCTCTTTTCCATCTAGTTCTTGTTCTGAGTTCCAAGTTCCTCTATGGATATTTACCCCCACTGAACTTGTTTACACATCAGGGACAGTTCTAGAGAAACATTTTATCTGTCCATCGCTCTTAAACCTACAAGCCAGGTGGGGTTAATAAAAACAGTCTTTTCATTTTTTTTAAGATAGCTTTTTTTCCTATGAAAGGAAGGACTTCGTGGCCTCATTCTGTTGCCTTAAACCATCACAGTCATTCCCAACAAAAACACCTACCAGTTTTCCTCTTCAACCAGATTTCCTTTGATCCACCTACAGTCCAATCTCATTGTAGAGGAGAACATAGGGTAAGGACACTGAATTGACAGCTTAATTATGACTTGATTGCTTAGATTTCAGATCACACTGTCACCAAGTCAATTACAGTGAGTTCCCTCACTTATGATCTGGTAGCATTTCAAAAGGAAGTCCATAAATCAGTTCATTGCTTGGGATGTCCAATATATTTACCCACAGAGATATTCACTTTTATTTAAGACATAAGGCAGTTAAAATACAACAAATGCCCAATCAGCAAGGATACAAAATTATAGTATAGCAACACAAAAAAAGTAACAGATAAACCTAAAAACAATTCCTTAATTTATTGAATGGTAGGAACTGAGGAAAACATTCCTAATTAGAGGGCAATAACACACAAGGAAACTTTGATGAGCATCATGAGGAAGACCTCTGAGCCAATATCAGAGTTTGGAGAATTTTTACACTTTAAAGTATCTCCAATTTTATTTCATTTTTTATTTTTGTTATTGTTCATTTATTTATGTTTGGCCACAAAACAAGTCTTAATACATTTAAAAAGGCTAAGATCATAGAAAATATGTTCTCTGACCACAAACATGACGAAATTTTAAAAATTTACAAATTGTGGAAATTAAACAATTCTCTTAAGTAAACAATGGTAAAAAGAAAAATCACAGGGAAATTAGAGAGTACTTTGAGATGAAATTTAAAACACATCTTATCAAAATTTATAGGATGCTGGCCTCATGCAGTGCTTGGAGGAAAATTTATACTTGTAAACACTTATATTAAAAATAGAAAAATCTCAAATCAGTAATGTAAACTTCTACCTTAAGAGAATAGAAAAAGAAGAGCAAACTAAACCAAAAGCAAACGTAAGTGGGAAATAACAAGGATTAAAACAGAAATATATGAAACAGGAAATTTTAAAAAAATAGAGAAAATCAACAAAAGCAAAAGTTGGTTCTTTAAAAAGATCAACAAAATTTGCTAACCTTTATGTAGACTTACCAAGGAAAAAAGAGAGAAGACCAAAATTACTAAAACCAGAAATAAAGCAGGGGCATTATTACATTGTTATTATGGTTTTCTGTGATGGAAAGATTTAATTTCTTTCTCTTTCTCATTTGCATTTTTGTTTTACTGGTGGCTTTTGTTCTTTCTTGTGTATTCGTGTTAATGATTATTTTTTTTTGAATTCCAGATGCAGGACTACCTTGAGGATATCTTGTAGGGCTGGTCATGTGGTGGTGAATTCCTGCAGTTTTTATTTGCCTGGAAAATACACTATTTTTCCCTCATTTCTGGAGTATAGCTTTGCTGGGTACAGTATTCTTGGCTGGCAGTTTTTTTCTTTTAGTATTTTGAAAATATTGTCCCATCTTCCTCTGGCACATAGAGTTTCTGTTGAGAAGTCTGCTGTTAATCTGATAGGGACTCCCTTACAGGTGACTTGATGCTTTTCCTTTGCTTCTTTTAAGATCATCTCTGTCTTTGAGCTGTGCCAGTTTGACTATAATGTATCTTGAACAGGATCTTTTTGGATTGAATCTGTTTGGAGATCTTTGAGCCTCCTGGATCTGAAGGTCCATGTATCTCCCTATTCCTAGGAAGTTTTCTGTTACTATTTCATTGAATGGGGTTACCCTGCCTTTTCTTTTCTCCTCCCTTTCTGGAGCACCAGTAATTCAAATGTTTGTGTGCTTAAGTCTGTCTTCTAGCTCTCTTAGATTTTCTTTATTTCTTTATTTTTTTTCCTTTCCATCTGGGTTATTTTGAAAAGACTATCTTCAAGATCAGAAATTCTTTTTTTTCTGCTTGTTCTAGCCTGCTGCTTAAGCTCTCAGTTGTGTTTTTTATTTTGTGAGTGAATCCTGCAGTTCCATGCATTCTGCTACATTCTTTTTTAAGGTATTAATCTCTTCATAAACTTCTTTCATATCCTGGATTTTTTTCTCATTTCACTGTGTTGTCTGAATCTTCTCAGTGGGTTTCTTTAAGATTGTTGCTCCGAATTCCTTTTCAGTCTTTCAAGGGTTTCCTGCTCTACAGGGTCTTGTATTTAAGAATTACAGTATTCTTTTGGAGGTGTCTTCTTTTCCTGGATTTTTGTATTTCTATTTCTCTACATTGATGTCTGGTCATGCAGTAAAAGAGTTGCTTCTTCTATTACTCTGGAGTGTGCCTCAAGGAGAGAGACATCCTATTCTTTTTCTGGTCTCTGCTGGTGACTATCCTTGTGTCAATGCAGTAGAGTGTCTGGTGAACAACCTGCACCATAGCTGTGGCTACTGCTGTGGCACTGAGTCACTTTTGCAGCAGCCATGGCCAAGGTGGTGGCTGTGGAGGGCCACCCATGTGGAGGAGGTGTTTTGGGTGTGCTCCTTAACTGCTTCTGGGTGGTGGATGCTGCCCTCAGATCCTGCCTAGGTCCCTAGGTGCGTTCTGCTTCTTGTCTGCTTCCAGGCAGAGGGGGCTGCCCTTGGCTCCTCCTACATCTTTGGGCACACTCTGTTTCTTGCCTTTTTCCAAGCCTCCATTTTCACTTCAAAACTCATGGCTTTTCTTTTCTTTCATCCATGTAAGTAAATAGAACTGTTCACATATACATCCATTCACTCACCAAAGATTTATTGCATAATTACTATATTTCAGAGGTTATACTAGGCACATTACTATCAGTTTGGGCGCTGGGCCAAACAGACTTGTGGAGAGTAGCAGAGAGCACTGACATGGGAGTTAGGTACTCAGGAATAAAATCCTATAATCTTTGGCAAGGCCTATCTCCTTCTAAGCCTTAACTTGTCCACATAGAGTGAAAGGATTTCAATTATCTTTTGCAGAGTCTTGAGGCTTTCATGAAGTTTCTTGGGTGTGGGGTTAATGGAAGAAGGAGCATAGTAAGGAATAAGAACAGTAGAGGCCTCAATGAAGGAAACTCTCATTTCCGATAGAATTTAACCTCCTTGCAGGAAGATATTTTTTATCTCTATTTATTTCCACTGATATGTTCCAAGGGCCTAGAACATTGCCTGGTACATGGTAGGTGTTGAATACATTTTTTTTTCCTTCTTTTTAACAACTGATTATCCATATTCATGGTGTACAAAGTTGACCATCACCACATGGACCCAAGATGTGATGATCAGATCAATACCATCAGCATGCCTACTACCACAAATTCCAATTATTCCTAATGTCCCACACCCAATTAATCACCGAACTTCCTATTCCCCACTCTCCCCATAGCCCTAGGTATGCTCTCTCCTTCTGGAAGTCCAATGAATCACTGTGGTCTTTCCTTCCTCCTTTCTCTCTTAGCTCCCACTTGTGAGTAAAGACATGTGGTAATTTTCCTTCTGTGCCCGGCTTATTTCACTTAACATAATTTTCTCCAAGCTTATACATGTTGCTATGAATGGGAGAAATTCATTCTTTTTTATGGCAGAATAGTATTTCATGGTGTATATATACCATTTTCCTTATCCAATCATCTACCGATGGACATTTAGGCTGGTTCTATATCCTGGCTATTGTAAATAGAGCTGTGATGAACATGGGAGTGCGGGTATCCCTTCAACATGATGATTTCCACTTCTCTGGGTGTATACCTAGAAGTGGGATTGCTGGTATGCATGGTAGAATTATTTGTAGTAATTTGAGAAAACTCCATAATGTTTTCCATAATCGTTGTACTAATTTACAGTCCTACCAACAGTGTAGGAACGTTCCCCTCTGTCTACATCCTCAGCAGCATTTGTTATTCTCTGTCTTCTTAATTTCAGCCAGTCTAACTGGGGTGAGATGTTGTCTCAATATGGTTTTAACTTACATTTCCTTGATGATTAATGATGTTGAGCATTTTTTTTCAGTGCCTGTTGGCTATTTGTTTCTTATCCTTTAAAAGGTGTCTATTCAGCTCCTTTGCCAATTTTTTAATTGAGTTATTTGGTTTTTTACTGTGTAGTTATTTGAATTCCTTGTATATTCTGCATATTAATCACTTCTCAGATGTACAGTTTGCAAACACTCTCCCCTTCTGTAGGTTGTCATTTCACTCTGTTGATTGATTCCTTTGCTGTGCATAAGCTTTTTAGTTTGATATAATACCAATTGTTTATTTTTTCTTTTGTTGCTTGTGCTTTCAGGCTCATGTTCATAAAGTCTGTGCCCAGACCTAGTTCCTGAAGTGTTTCCCCTATATTTACCCTTAGTAATTTTACATTTTCAGGTCTTCTACTTAAGTCTTTCATCCATTTTGAGTTGACTTTGGTATATGGTGAGAGGTATGGATCTAGTTTCATTCGCCTGCATATGGATGTCCAGTTTTCCCATCATCATTTGTTGAAGAGGCAGTCTTTTCCCCAATGTATGTTCTTGTCACCTGGGTCAAAGGTCACTTGGCTGTAAGTATGTGGGTTGATTTCTGAGTTCTCTATTCTGATCCACTGGTCTTAGTGTCGAATTTTATGCCAGTACCAAGCTGTTTTGGTTACTATAACATTGTAGTATAATTTGAAGTCAGGTAGTGTTATGCCTCTAACTTTGTTTTTTGTTTTTTGTGTTTTGTATTTTTGCTAAGATTGCTTTGGCTATTTGGAGTCTTTTGTTGTTCCATATGAATGCTAGTATTGCTTTTTCTATTTCTGTGAAGAATGTCATTAGTATTTGGGGGGATTGCATTGAATATGTGGATTGCTTTGGGTAAAATGGACATTTTCACAATGTTAATTTTTCCAATTCAGGAGCATGGTATATCTTTCCACTTTTTTGTATCCTCTTTAACTTCTTTCAGTAGTGACTTGCAGTTCTCATTATAGAGTTCTTTTAACTCCTTGGTCAAATTGATCCCTAGTTATTTTATTTTTTTGGTGATTATTGTAAATGGACTTACTTTCTTGATTTCTCTTTCTGTTAGCTCATTATTGCAGAATAAAAAGCAACTGATTTGGGGGCACTGATTTTGTATCCTGTCACATGACTTAAATTATTAATCAGCACAAAGAGTTTTTTTGATATAGTCTTTAGGTTTTTCTGTATATAGGATCATGTCATCTGCAAACAGGGACAGTCTGGCCTCATCTTTTCCACGTTGGATGCCCTTTATTTATTTCTCTTGCCTGATTGCTCTGGCTAGTACCTCCAGTACTGTGTTAAATAGGAGTGGTGAGAGTGGGCATCCTTGTCTTGTTTCTGTTCTTAAGGCAAAAGCCTTCAGTTTTTCCTCATTTAGGATGATATTGATAGTAGGCTTGTTATAGACGGCTTTTTTTGTGTTGAGATACTTTCCTTCTATACCTAATTTGCTGCGAGTCTTTATTATGAAGCAATGGTGAATTTTTTCAAATGCTTTTTCTGGATCTATTGAGATAATCATCTAGTTTTATCCTTGATTTTATTGATGTGATGTACCACATTTATTGACTTGCATATGCTGAACCATTCTTACATCTCTGGGATGAATCCCAATTGACCATGGTGTATAATTTTTTTTTGATGTGTTGCTGTATTGTGATTGTTAGTATTTTGTTGAAGATTTTTATATCTATGTTTATCAGAGATATTGGTCTGTCATTTTCTTTTTTTGTTTTACCTTTGTCTGGCGTTGGTATCAAAGTAATTCTGGCCTCATAGAATGAGTTTGGGAGAGTGGCCTCTGTTTCTTTCTTTCTTTCTTTCTTTCTTTTTTTTTGGAATAGTTAGAAGAGAATTGGTATTAATTCCTCTTGAATGATTTGTTAGAATTTAGCGGTAAAACGATCTGGTCCCGGGCTTTTCTTTGTAGGGGAGACTGTTGATTACTGCTTCAATCTGGTTGCCTGTTATTGGTCTGTTGAGGTTTTCTATTTATTCTTGGCTCAGTCTTGGTAGTTTGTATATATCCAGAAATTTATCCATTTTCTCCAGATTTTGAATATGTCATTTCATTTTCTTCTTCCTGAGAAGTCTGCTGTGACTTGATGCTTTTCTCTTGCTGCTTTGAAGATTCTCTCTTTGTCTTTGAGCTTTGCTGGTTTGACTATAACGTGTCTCAGAGAGGATCTTTTTGGATTGAATCTGTTTGGGGACCTTTGTGCTTCCTCGATCTGAAGGTCTATGTCTCTCTCTATACTTAGGAAGTTTTCCATTATTATTTCATTGAATAGATTTTCAATGCATTTACCTTTCTCCTCCCTTTCTGGAACACCCATGTTTTGGATGTTTGTGTGCCTAAGGTTAGGTCTCTTAGACAATCTTCATTTTTTAGAGAATTCTTTTTTCATTTTTATTTTTATTTTTTCTTGTCTGCCTGGGTCATTTCATAAAGGCCATCTTCGAGTTCAGAAATTCTTTCTTCTGCTTGCTCTAATCTGCTGATTAATCTCTCAGTTGTTGTTTTAATTCAATGAATGCATTTTTCAATTCCAGGAGTTCTGCTACACTCTTTTTAAACGTATTAATCTCTTTGTAAATTTCTTCTTTCATATCTTGTTTTTTTCTCATTTCATTGTGTTGTCTTACAGAGTCTTTTCTTATCTCATTGAGTTTCTTTAAGATAGTTACTTGGAATTCCTTTTTAGTCTTTTCTAGGATTTTTTTGTTCTGTAGGGTGTGGTCCTTGAGATTTACTGAATTCCTTTGGTGGTGTCATATGTTCTGATTTTTTAAATATTTCTAGTATCTCTACATTGATTAGATTAAATTAGATTAGTTGCTTCTTCTATTACTCAGGAGTGGACTCTGAGGAGAAAGACCTCTACCTCTTTTTCCAGGGTCCTCCAGTGACTCTCCTTGTGTCAGTGAAGTCTAATATGTTGTGGGCCACCTGCATGGTGGTTGTGGAACTTACTAATGAAGTGAGCCATCCTTGCAGCAATAGTAGTTGTGGCAGTGGCTGCCACAACTCCACCTCCACAGAAGCTGTGTGAGGATTTGTGACAGTGGCATGGGGTCTTGCCTTCTGCATGAGTGGGGTGGGGACTGGATGGGTGGCTGCCCTGGTTTTCTGCCTCTCTGGGTCCTCTCCCATAGATGGTGGGGAGATGCAGGAGTTTTTGCTTTCTGTACAGGTGGGGCAGGGGCTGGGCAGGTGGCTGCCCCAGTCTCCTGCCTGTGTGGGGCCTCTCCATTGGCAGCAGCACAGTGTGGAGGTCTTGCCTTCTGCTAAATACAATTCTGAAGGTTTTATGTAGTAGTGACAGAAAAGTAGAGTGAGGAAATTTGTTTTCTCAAGTACAGGAATTAGAAAAGAGTGGAAGAGAATGAAAGACAATTAGAGAGGTTATGTATGAGAGATGACTGCGATGTAATTAACTATGAAGTGAAAGGTGCCAAAGAGGGTAGCTAAGCTTGTTTTTTTTCCCCCTGATTCCTAAGACAGGAAAAGGAGGTGTGATTGTAGAAAAAGAATTTTAGTTCAGATAACTCTAGTACAGTCTACACAGGGGGCACCAAAAATCTAGGAGAGCTTGCTTGGTTGCTGCCAGAAATATCTGTAGGAAAGAATGGAGAGAATTTGGTTTTTTCCTCTCCATTCACAGCACCTTCAACTTATCTCCTTTATTTCTAGCCAGGACAATTTACAAGAGCTATCTCCTATCTGGTCTTCAATTCCTATGGATGAAGAAACAGCAGGGTTAAGGAAGCAGAGTGACTTTGACAACCTATTTAGTATCCATGAACTTCAGTTTCTTTACCTCTAAGAGCGGGGAATATTGTGGGATATTGAATAGCAAGCTGACAGAGTCCTTGCTATTCTAGGGAATAGGCCAGCAAGGCTGGCTTCTGGTTTTGCCTGTTTCCCCCTTCTCCCTCCCCTTAAGGTCTGACCTTTGATTGAACCCAGGACCCTGAGGGCTTTGTAAGAGATGAACTTATGCTATTATTTTGCTGATAAGCAATTAGCCATGAACTCTCAAGTGCCCTGGCAGCAGAAAATGTTCTATAAACAGCTTTGTGCTAGACATGTCTGACTTAATCAGTACAATCTATTATTTTCACTGGCTTATAAAAAGGAACCTAAATAAATTAGGATGGCTTACAGGTCATCAACCTGTATGGTCCTCGTGATCCCATAAGTGTGTCTCTTCATTCCCCACCATCTCCCCTCGGGTACTGGTCGACAACAAGTGGCGCCTGAATAGGGACCTGAGTACGGAGAAACTTCTTGGAAACAGGTTAGGGAAACTTCATGTTTTAAGGTGCACACCTAAGTGGGTTGAGAACGAAGGCATATAGTCAGGAGTAAAACTAATGGGGCAAGGAGGGAGCAAAGAGTGGGATCTCTTTCTCCAAGTTTTAAAGTCTATGCTTAAGGCCCAGGGTTGTAAAGTTTCTATTGTATAGTTGGAAAAATTTTTATATCATATTCAGGAAGTTTGTCCCTGGTTCCCTGAAGAAGGGACAGTTATTACTGAGACTTGGGAACATGTAGGGAGACAACTCTGAGGTCATTACTGTGCTGTAGGGCCTTCTAAGGTCCCTGTTGACACCTTTTCTCTATGGAATTTAATTAGGAATTGTTTGCATCCTGGCCATGAGGCTTCAAAAGCCCCTGTGGTTTCTCCAATCTCTAAGCCCACTGAGGTTTCTGATATGCCCTCATCTTTTACTAATGTTATTGAGAAACCTTTGATTGGAGAATGCATGGAAGATGCTGGAGATAATGATGATGCAGATAGTGAGGTTGAGTCACCTCCAGATGAGCCTTTGCCTCCACCCCCACCTTTAGCCACTAAGTCCCCTGATTTTTTGTTGGCTTTTGATCGACTGATGAAATCATGTCATCAAAACCATAAAGTCTACTAGAGCATCCTCCTTATGTTCTCATGGCCTGGCAGCTCCCCAGACATATCCCATCCTCTCACACCCCTCAAATTGTCCCCATTGCAGAAGGCTCTCTTAATGGCCCGAGAAAGAGGAGAGGATGGTTTACAAGGCTATAGATGCTATCCTGTTACTGAGTCTCTGAATGCTGAAGGCCAAGTGGTTTGACACTATCGACTGCTCCCTTTTAAAACCCTAAAACAATTAAAAACTATTGTTGAGCAATACAGAGCTACAGCTCCTTTCACTCTGAGCTTACTTGAAACAATCACGGTTGAAGCTCTCCCACCAGTGGATTGGAAAAACATAGCAAAGGCTTGTCTTAGTGGAGGTGAATATCTCTTGTGGAAATCAGAGTTTGCTGAATGTGCCCACAAAAAATCTGAGCATAGTCATAGGGAAGGACTCAAGGTTACTTTTGATATGCTAGAGGGAGAAGGTGAATTTGCTACAGTAGCACAACAGCTTGGATTCTCTGCTGATGTATATCAGCAGATTAATACTCTTGCTCAACAAGCTTGGAGGCAGCTTCCCACGGCTGGCAGCAAAATGGAAGAACTTAGTAAAATCTGCCAGAGTCCAGACAAGCCTTATCAGGATTTTTTTTATCTCGTTTGCTGCAAGTGTTGGGATGCCTGGTGGTGGACGGGGAAGCTGGAATGTTACTAACTAAACAGTTGGCTTATGCCAACACAGCTTGCCAGGCTGCTATCGGCCCTTACAGAAAGAAGGCAATACTTTCTGATTATGTCCATCTCTGCACAGACATTGGACCTTCATATATGCAGGGAGTAGCCTTTGCAGCTGCTTTGCAAAATATAACTCCTGCTCAATATTTTAGAGAACAAGACAAGAAAAACCCTCAATGCAGACCCAAAACGTGCGTTAAATATGGGAGGGGGGGGGTCATTTTGCAAAGTAGTGTCCTAATCAGGACTCTGATTCTGGCAATTCACATTCTACTCCTGCCCCTAGTTTCTGCCCGTGATGTCGGAGAGGAAACCACTGGGCTAATGAATACTGTTCCAAGGCTACAGAAGAGGGCTGGCCTCTTCCTCAGCAGGGAAAAGGCAAATGGGGCCAGGCTTGGCCCTGTCAAACAATGGCAGCCATGTCCATCTATCCTCCCCAAGTACTGGAATCGACTCCCTAAAAATGATCACTGATCTCTCCAGAGCAACCAGAGGAAGTGGAGGATTGGATCTCAGCCCCACAGCTAGGTTTGTGTTAATCCACTCTATGGGGCCCCACGCCATTCCTACTGAAGTATTTGTTTCTTTACCCTCAGGTAGTGTGGGAATTATTCTGGGACAGAGTAGTCTAACTTTAAAATGTCTTCAGCTATTCCCCAGGGTTATTGACTCTGATTACACTGGAGAAATACTAGTCATGGCTATAGCAGAATAAGGTATCACTACAGTTATACCTTATATGAAGATAGTTAGCTAATACTGGTCCTTCTCCTAATGGTAGGGAAAGATCTCCAAACTGCCCCTCAAGGAGAGCAAGGGTTTGGGTCTTCCGACAAGGCTTATTGGGTACAACAAATAGGAAAAGGATGCCCTGAATTAGTGTTGTCCATTCAAGGAAAACTCTTCAAAGGGTTATTAGATATGGGGGCTGACATCTTGGTCATGTCCCAAGCTTTTTGGTCTGCCTCCTGGCCTCTACAACCAACCATGACTGAACTCCAAGGTACTGGCCAATCAAGTACTCCTTGGAAGAGTAGCTCTTTCCTCACTTGGACTGACAATGAAGGCCATTCAGGAACTTTTCATCCCTATGTACTTTCTTCCACTCCCATTAATCTATGGAGACGTGATGTTCCGCAACACATGGGTGCCTTGTTACTGAGCCCTAATGAACTTTTACACAAATCCTCTACCCCTTTATAATGGGGGCCCTGATATCTCCTGCCACCACTGATCCTATACCATGGCTCTCTGATACACATGTATGGGTGGATCAGTGGCCCCTTACCTAGGAGAAACTATTTGCCTGTCAAAAACTGATTCAAGACCAACTTCAGAAGGGCCACATTGAGGCTTCAAACAGTCCTTGGAATACACCTATTTTTGTTATTAAAAAGAAATCAGGAGCTTGGAGACTCCTACAAGATCTCCGTGCTGTTAATGCCATCATGAAGCCAATGGGTATTTTACAACCCAGCCTCCCATCTCACATGGCCATCCCGGCTACCTTTCACTTAATGGTCTTAGATCTTAAGGACTGCTTTTTCTCAATTCCATTAACTTCTTCTGATTGTGAATGGTTCACTTTCAGTGTACCTTCTCTTAATTCTCAAGCCTCCATGTAAATATATCAATGGAAGGTATTGCCACAAGGCATGGCTCATAGACCTACTTATATTTCTAATATTCTCAAGCCATTGCAGCTCCAGTTCCATCAAGCTTATATCATCCATTACATGGATGATATCCTCATTGCTCATGAAGACCAAAAGTGTTTACTTTTAATATTTAGTTTCCTTTCCAAGGTATTACCTGCTAATGGCTTAGTTATATCTCCTGAAAAGATACAGATGCAACATCGCTTTTCTTATTTGGGACGTATTATAGTTAATAAAACTATCCACCCTCAGACAGTTCAGAAAAGGTGTGATTCTTTAAAAACACTAAATAATTTTCAGCGATTATTAGGAGATATTAATTGGCTTCACCCTTCTGTTCGACTAACTAACACGGACCTTCAGCCTTTATTTGATATCTTTTTTGTTAAATTTTATTTTATTTTGTCAATATACAAGGTGGTTGATTATTGTGGCCCATTACTGAAACCTCCCTCCATCCTCCCTCTCTCACCTCCCTCCCAACAATGTCCTTTCTGTTTCCATGTTACACCAATTTCAAGGAATTGTAATTGTTGTGTCTTCTTCCCTTCATCCCCCCAGGTTGTCTTTGTATTTATTTATTTATGTTTAGCTCCCACAAATAAGTGAGAACAAGTGGTATTTCTCTTTCTGTGCCTGACTTGTTTCACTTAATACAGTTCTCTCAAGGTCCATCCATGTTGTTGCAAATGGCAGTATTTCATTCTTTTTTATAGCTGAGTAGTATTCCATTGTGTGGATATACCACAATTTCCTTATCCACTCATCTGATGATGGACATTTGGGCTGGTTCCAACTCTTGGCTATTGTAAAGAGTGCTGCAATGAACATTGGGGAACAGGTACACCTTCGACTTGATGATTTCCATTCCTCTGGGTATATTCCCAGCAGTGGCATCGCTGGGTCGTATGGTAGATCTATCTGCAATTGTTTGAGGAACCTCCATACCATTTTCCATAGAGGCTGCACCAATTTGCAGTCCCACCAACAATGTGTGAGAGTTCCTTTTTGTCCACAATCTCACCAGCATTTATCATTGACAGTCTTTTGGATATTAGCCATCCTAACTGGGGTGAGATGGTATCTCAGTGTGGTTTTGATTTGCATTTCCAGAATGCTGAGTAATGTTGAGCATTTTTTCATGTGTCTTTTGGCCATTCATATATCTTCCTTTGAGAAATGCCTATTTAGCTCCTTTGCCCTTTTTTAATTGGGTTACTTGTTTTTTTGTTGTAAAGTTGTTTCAGTTTCTTGTATATTCTGGATATTAATCCTTTCTCAGATGTAAATTTTGCAAATATTTTCTCCCACTCTATTGGTTGTCTTTAAACTCTGCTAATTGTTCCTTTTGCTGTGCAGAAGCTTTTTAGCTTGATATAATCCCATTTGTTGATTTTTCCTTTGTTTGCCAGTGATTTTGGGGGTCAAATTCATGAAGTCTGTGTCCAGTCCTACTGCCTAAAGTGTTTCTCGGATGTTTTCTTTGAGAAGTTTTATTGTTTCAGGTTGTATATTTAATTCTTTACTCCATTTGGAGTTGACTTTAGTATATGATGAGAGGTATGGGTCTATTTTCATTCTCCTGCATGTTGATATACAGTGACCCCAGCACCATTTGCTGAAGAGGCAGTCTCTTCCCCACTATATAGGTTTGGTGCCTTTGTGAAAGGTCAGTTGGCTGTAGGTGAGTGGGTTGATTTCTGGATTCTCTACTCAAGTCCATTGATCAATGGGTCTGTATTTATGCCAGTACCATGCTGTTTTGGTAATTATAGCTTTATAGTACCGTTTAAAAGCTGCTACTGTTATGCCTCCAGCTTTATTTTTCTTGCTCAGAATTGCTTTGGCTAGGTTTGGTCTTTTGTTATTCCATATAAATATTTTTTTTTCCATTTTTGACAAAAATGTCATTGGAATTTTGATGGGGATTGCATTGAATTTGTAGATCACTTTGGGTAGTATGGACATTGTCACAATGTTGATTCTTCCAATCCAAGAGCATGGAATATCTTCCCATCTTCTTCTGTCCTCTTTAATTTCTCTCAGCAGTGGTTTGTAGTTCTCATTATAGAGATTTTTCACCTCCTTGGTTAACTCAATTCCTAAGTATTTTATAATTTTGGTTGCTACTGTAAATGGGCAAGCTTTCTTGATTTCTTTTTTTGCATATTCACTATTGGAAAATAGAAATGCTACTGCTTTTTATGTGTTGATTTTGTACCTTGCTACTTTGCTGAAATCATTTATCAACTCCAAGAGTTTTCTTGTAGTCACTTTGGGCTATTCGATATATAGGATCATGTTATCTGCAAAGAGGGACAGATTGATTTCTTCTTTTCCAATCTGGATGCCCTTTATTTCCTTCTCTTCTCTGATTGCTCTCACTAGTACTTCCAGCAGTATGTTGAATAGGAGTGGTGAGAGTGGGCATCCTTGTCTAGTTCCTGTTCTTAAAGAAAAAGCTTTCAGCTTTTCCCCATTCAAGATGACATTGGCAGTAGGTTTATCATATATGGCTTTAAATATGTTGAGATACATTCCATCTATACCTAAATTATAGAGGGTCTTTGTCATGAATGAGTGTTGAATTTTATCAAATGCTTTTTCTGCATCTATAGAGATGATCATATGCTCCTTCTGTTTGATTTTATTGGTGTGGTGTATCACATTTATTGATTTGCATATGTTGAACCAACCTTGCATCCCTGGGATGAATCCCACTTGATCATGGTGTGTAATTTTCCATAGGTGTTGCTGTATTCTGTTAGCTAGTATTTCATTGAGGATTTTTGCATCTATATTCATCAAGGATATTGGCCTGTAGTTTTCTTTTTAGTTGTATCTTTACCTGGTTTTGGTATCAGTATGATGTTTGCTTCATAGAATGAGGTTGGGAGAATTGCCTGTGTTTCAATCTTTTGGAATAGAATTGGTGTCAATTCTTCTTTGAATGTTTGGTAGAATTCTGCTGTGAATCCATCTGGTCCTGGGCTTTTCTTTGTTGGGAGCCTTCTGATAACAGCATCAATCTCTTTTATTGTTATTGGTCCATTCAGATTTTCTACATCTTCTTGGCTCACTTTTGGTAGTTTGTGAGTGTCCAGAAATGTATCCATTTCCTCCAGACTTTCAAATTTGGTGGAATACAGTTGTTTATAGTAGTCTCTAATGATTCCTTGTATTTCGGAGATATCAGTTGTAATATCCTCTTTTTCCTTTATAATTTTTGTTATTTGGGTCTTCTCTCTTCTTTCTTTAGTTAGCCATGCTAATGGTTTGTCAACTTTATTTATCCTTTCAAAAAACCAACTTTTTGATTCATTGATCTTTTCTATCATTTTTGGGGTTTCAATTTCATTAAGTTATGCTCTGATCTTAATGATTTCTTTCCGTCTGCTAACTTTGGGTTTGGATTGTTCTTGTTTTTCTTGTTCTTTAAGGTGAAGTATTTGGTTGTTCACTAGCCATCTTTCCATTCTTCTGAAGTAAGCATTTAATGTGATAAATTTCCCCCTTAGTACTGATTTGCAGTATTCCACAGGTTTTGGTATGATGTATCATTTTTTTTCATTAGTTTCAATAAGTTTTTGATTTCCTGTTTGATTTCTTCTTGGACCCATATGTCATTAAGTAGAATGCTATTTAACTTCCATGTGTTTGTATAGTTTGCAGTATTTCATTTCTTTTTGAAGTCTAACTTTAATCCATTGTGGTCTGAAAAAATACATGGGAGAATTCCAATTTTTTGAATTTCTTCAGACTTGATTTGTGACCTAACATGTGATCTATCCTGAAGAATGAGCCATGTACTGATAAGAAGAATGAATATTCTAAGGTTGCTGGATGGAATGTTCTGTACATATCTGCCAAGTCCAATTGGTCTAGAGTGTTGTTTAGATCTTGTGTTTCTAGCTGATTCTTTGCCTAGATGATCTGTCCAATATTGATACTGTGGTGTTCAGTTCCCCTGCTATTATGGTATTAGTGTCTATTTCCTTCTTTACCTCTAATAGAGTTTGCTTTATAAATCTGGCTGCTCTTACATTGGGTGTGTATATATTTACAATTGTATGTCTTCTTGATGGATCAGTCCTTTTATCATTATGTACTGGCCCTCATTATCTCTTTTTATGGTTTTTAGTTTAAAGTCTGTTTTATCAGCTATAAGAATAGCTACTCCAGTTCATTTTTCATTTCTATTTGAATGGTAAATCTTTTTCCATTCTTTCACTCTTAGTCTATATGAGTCTTTATAGGTGAGGTGGGTCTCTTGTAGGCAGAATATAGTTGGGTCCTCCTTTTTAAACCAGTCAGCCAGTCTGTGTCTTTTGATTGTGGAATTTAATCCTTTTCCCTTAAGAGTTGTTATTGAAAAGTGTTGATTTACTCCTAGCATTTTATTGATTTTTGTTTGGATGTCTTAAGTGTCCTTTGTTCCTTTCTTTCTGATTTACTGCCCGTTTTTGGTAGTTGTTGGTTCCTTGGTTTACAGATAAACTTTTTTTTTCCTCTTCATGGTTGCCATTTTCATTTTACTAGTGGGTTTTGATTTTTCTTGAGTTTTGATGGCAGTGGTAGGCATTTTTCAGGTACCAAACCCAGTACTCCGTTGAGAATTTCTTGTAAGTGTGATCGTGTGGTAGTGATCTCCTGCAGTTTTTGTTTGTCTGAGAAATATACTATTTGCCCTTTATTTCGGAAGGAGAGCTTTGTGGGGTAGAGTATTCTTGGCTGGCAATATCTGTCTTTTAGTATTTTGAACATATCAACCCATTCATTTCTGGCTTTTAGGGTTTTTGATGAAAAGTCTGATGTTAGTCTGATTGGGGCTCCATTATAGGTGATTAGATGCTTCTCTCTTGCAGCTTTTAAGATTCTCTCTTTGTCTTTGAGTTTTGCCAGTTTGGCCATAACATGTCTTGTAGAAGACCTTTTTAGGTTGCATATAGTTGGGGGTCTTTGAGCTTCCTGACTCTGAAGATATATGTCTTTCCTATACCTGGGAAGTTTTCTGCCACTATTTTGTTGAATGTGTTTTCAATGCAATCTTCTTTTTCCTCCCCTTCTGGAATACCCATGACTCGGATATGTGTGCATTTAAGGTTGTCTGATATCTCTCTTAGATTTTCTTCAATGTTTTTAATTCTTTTTCCTCTTTTTTTTTTTTTTTTGTCTGCCTGTGTTATTTCAAACATTCCATCTTCAAGGTCAGAAGTTCTCTCTTCTGCTTCTGCAACCCTGCTGTTTAAACTCTCTGTTGTGGTTTTTATTTTGTTGAATGAATTCTTCAGCTCAGCAAGCTCTGCTACATTCTTTTTCAGGGCATTGATTTACTTGCACATTTCCTCTTTTATGTCCGGTATACTTTTCCTAATTTCATTGTGTCATTTAGCTGAGTTTTCTTGTATCTCCTTTAGTTTCCTTAGAATTATCACTCAAAACTCCTTGTCGGACATTTCAAGGGCTTCTTGTTCTATAGGATCTGGAGCTTGAGAGTTATTACCCTTTGTTGGTGTACTTTCTTGATTTTTCATATTTCTGTTATCTTTCCTTTTATGTTTAGTCATTGCAGCAGGAGATTTCATGGTCCACTGGTTTGACACTATTGTCTGGCTAGGATGCTGCTGGGGCTGCCAACTTGGTATGGCTGCCCCAGTGTCTGCTCGGTTGCCCATTAGTGCCTTGGATCTGTGGTTACGTTGGGTCTTGGGCCTCTCTGGGGAATGCCTGTCTGGTCAGTCCATAGTCAGCCAGGCTGGGGATGGAGTTGGGTGGTGGTGGCAAGGCTTACCTGCTGTGTCATGTGCTGGCACCACAGGGCACATGGTCTCCATGGGTCTTGGGCTTCTTCAGCTGTGTGCCTCTCTGATCGGCATGCACTTGGCTGGGCTGGTGATGGATTTGGGTGGTGGAAGCGAGGCCTCTGTGCTGGGTCAGGCACTGGCATCACAGCGCACGTGGTCTCCACAGATCTTACACTTCTCTGGCTGCATTTGATATCTTAAAAGGTGATTCTGTGGATTTTTGGCTTCTCCAGCTGTGCACCTCTCTGATCGGCATGCACTCAGTCAGGCTGAGGATGCAGTTGGGCAGTGGTGGCAATGCCTCCCTGCTTGGTCGTGCACTGGCACCACAGGGCACATGGTCTCCACAGATCTTCAGCTTCTCTGGCTGTATTTGATATCTTAAAGGGTGATTTGTCTCCCAATTCTCTTAGGACTTTCACTCTTGAAGCAACATTCGCTTTGTGAAATGTGAAAAAAAGCCATTCATGATTCTCAAATTTTTCATATGGAATTGTTACTACCTATGTTTCTCATTCTGCTTCCCACCCCTGTTATTCCAACTGTGCTGATATGGCAAAGATATTATCCACTGGAATGGCTCTTTTTACCTACTCATCAGACTCACACTTTGCCCCCTTATTATTTGTTTCTTGCAATTTTAGTGATCAAGGCACGACATAGGTTGCGCCAATTATTTGGATTTGACCCTCATTATATTGTTATTCTTTTTTCATTGCGGTGGTTTCAGTGGTTGATGAGTTCTGTCACCACTTGGCAAGAGGTTTTTGCAGAATTCACTGCACAAATTTCTGTCCATTTTCCTCAAGATAAATTGTTACATTTTCTTAAATGTACTCCTTTTATTCTCCCTAAAAGCACTTCTTCAGCACCTCTATGTAACGCTTCTCTTGTGTTCACCAATGGTTCCAGTAATGGGCTGGCCGCAGTGGTCACTGACGGCCAGACTTTTTCTAAATATGTTCAAGCTTCTTCTGCACAGTGCCTTGAAATTCATGCCATCATATATGCCTTTTCCTTAGTACAGGGTCGCCCCTTTAACTTGTATTCAAACAGTCAACATTGATTTCAATTTTACAGGATACTGAGATACCTTGAATAAGCACCACATCTGATCCTGAACTACGTTATTTGCTCATTTCTTTACAATTTTTAATTCATAACCGCACATGCCCCTTTTTTGCTGCTCATATTTGAGCTCATTCTACTTTGCCAGGTCCACTTTCAACTGGAAATGCTTTTGTGGACTCAATTACCCATAAAGTGTACACCACTTTTGAGTCAGCTCAGCATTCTCATGCTCTTCATCATCAAAATTCTCAAACGCTACGTCACCAATTTAACCTTACCAGAGAGGCCACTTGCCAGATCATCTGGTGTTGTAAATATTGCCCTTTACACCACCCAGTTCCCCATTATGGAGTTAACCCTCATGGTCTGTTACCTGTGCAATACTGGCAGATGGATGTCACTCATATTTCTTCTTTTGGTTCTCTTTCTCTTGTTCATGTCACTATTGATACATTCTCTGGCTTTCTTGGGGCTTCAGTGAGAACCGGAGAAGCTACTCAGCATGTTATTGCTCATTGTTTATTTGTTTTCACTATTTTGGGAGTGCGCAAACTCATCAAGACAGATAATGCTCCAGGTTACACTTATAAAGCTTTTGCTACATTTTGTTCTTCATTTAATATTGATTTACACACGGGTATTCCTTACAGTCCACAAGGACATGGCATTGTTAAATGTGCTCATAGCAAGCTGAAAACTCTAATACTCAAAATGCAGAAGGGGGAATCATATTCCCGTTCTCCACATAATATTCTAAACCATGCTTTGTTTGTTTTGAATTTTCTTAATGTAAATGTAGATGGTCTGTCTGCCACTGAACGTTTGCATCCTCAAGAATGACAGGCATGGCCCGAGGTTCTCTGGAGAGACCCTCAAACCAATGACTGGCATGGTCCTGATCCAGTGCTGAAATGGGGTAGAGGGTATGTGTGTGTTTTTCCTAGAAATGCAGATGCCCCATGCTGGATATCGGAGAGGCTGGTCCGACATGGAAAAAACAATCCAAACAAAACCAAAGAAGTGGGGGAGAGAATGATGCACCACAGGTTGATTCCTCCAACTCCAATGAGTAGAAAAGCACACAGTACTAGGAGAGCATCCCTGGTCACCTGGGGCCAAATAAAAGTACTCATGTCGGATGCACAAGAAGTGGTAAAGAGGGCAGGAGGGCAGTTGACTCTAGAGACACTACTTTTAGCTATAATGGTACTTCTATCTTGTTAGGTTAGTGTAGTATGGGGAGAAACTTTTTAGGCATATTATCCTAATCCTTCTGTGTTGAGGCCTAGGACTTGGGATGACCCGAGTTTTCATGTTTTCACTAATGATACCTTATTGATAGCCAGGGAGGACGGATCTATAATTCGTGAAGTAAATAGGTCTGTTAATTGCTCACTCTTCTGCTTTACCTATTTGTTTTACCACTAAGCCTATGTTCAGTTGCTTTCATTGCCACATCCAAGGAAAATTGGAGCAAGGGATAGAAGCGCCTTCAGAAGGACTCCAACCTCATCCAGGAGTCTGTATGCGGACTACAATGATGTACAGATTGGATGGGATAAAAAATAAAAGAACTGGTACTCAAGGAGCTCCCCTAGGGCTGTCTTCCTGTGCAGATCAACATGAACAGCTTTCTGTCAAACACCCCCCCTGGATGGAATATTATTATCCCACTGTCATATTGCACCACCCTGCTGGGTTTTCTTCAGATGAGAAGGCATTATGGGACTGGTCTCATCAACACCTAGAATCATGGTCGCCATCTGACTGGGGTGTGCCTGGGGGATGGGTGACAAGTATATGGTATACAACTCACAGTATAGCCAATCTGGACTTGTGGAGATTGCTTGCTCCACTGAGTGCTGTTACCATAACTATCATAGACCAAGTTCAAAATCTTGTGGTTTCCTATGGTCTATGCTCCTGTGTAGCTCCTCCCAATGTGCTACATGTGGGAAATTTTGAAATAACAACCCATAGTAATGATTATAAGAGAAAAAAGAATTTAAAACACTGAAGAAAACCTAAGAGGGATATCAGAAAAACATAAGAGCTCAAATATCTGAGTCACAGGTATTCCAGAAGGGGAGGAAGAAGGAGATTGCATTGAAAGCATATTCAACAAAATAGTGGCTGAAAACTTCCCAGGTATAGGAAAAGACAGAGATCTTCAGATTCAAGAAGCTCAAAGATCTCCCAAAGGATTCACCCCCAAAAGGTCCTCCTGAAGACATGTAATAGCCAAATTGGCAAAACTCAAAGACAAAGAGAATCTTAAAATCTATAAGAGAGAAGCGTCAAATCACCTATAAGAGAGCCCCAATCAGACTAACATCAGACTTTTCATCACAAACCCTAAAATCCAGAAAGGATTGGGACGATATGTTCAAAATACTGAAAGACAGAGATTGCCAGCCAAGAATATGCTACTCCGCAAGGCTATCCTTCCAAAATGAGGGGCAAATAGTACACTTCTCAGACAAACAAAAACTGCAGGAGTTCACTGCCACAAGACCACCCTTACAAGAAATTCTCAAGGGAGTACTGGGTTTGGTACCTGAAAAATACCTACCACTGCTGTAAAAACTCAAAAAAAATATCAAAACCAACTGTAGTAAAATAAAAATGGGAACAATGAAGAGTAAAAAAAAGTTACCTACAAGCCAAGGAACCAACAAATAGAGAAGATCAGAAAGAAAGGAAGAAAAGACACTTAAGACATCCAAACAAAAATAAATAGAATGCTAGGAGTAAATCAATACTTTTCAATAACAACTCTTAAAGAGATTGATGCTGTTATCAGAAGGCTCCCAACAAAGAAAAGCCCAGGACCAGATGGATTCACAGCAGAATTCTACCAAACATTCAAAGAAGAATTGACACCAATTCTATTCAAAAATATTGAAACACAGGCAGTTCTCCCAAACTCATTCTATGAAGCAAACATCACACTGATACCAAAACCAGGTAAAGATACAACTAAAAAGAAAACTACAGGCCAATATCCTTGATGAATATAGATGCAAAAATCGTCAATAAAATACTAGCTAACAGAATACAGTAATACATACACAAAATTATCCACCATGATCAAGTGGGATTCATTCCAGTGATGCAAAGTTGGTTCAACATATGCAAATCAATAAATGTGATACACCATATCAATAAAATCAAACAGAAGGACCATATGATCATCTGTATAGATGCTGAAAAAGCATTTGATAAAATTCAACACTCATTCATGATAAAGACTCTCTATAACTTGGGTAAAGATGGAAAGTATCTCAACATAACTAAACACGTATATGATAAGCCCACTGCCAGTATCATCCTAAATGGGGAAAAGCTACAAGCTTTTCCCTTAAGAACAGGAACTAGACAAGGATGCCCACTCTCACCACTCCTATTCAACATAGTGTTGGATGTACTAGCCAGAGCAATCAGAGAAGAGAAGGAAATAAAGGACATCCAGATTGGAAAAGATGAAGTCAAACTGTCCCTGTTTGCAGATGACATGATCCTATATATCGAACAGCCTAAAGTCTCTACAAAAAAACTCTTGGAGTTGATAAATGATTTCAGCACAGTAGCAGGATACAAAATCAACACACAAAAAATCAGTAGCATTTCTATTCTCCAATAGTGAACTTGCAGAAAGAGAAATCCAGAAAGCTTGCCCATTTACAATAGGCACCAAAAAAATAAAATACTTAGGAATTGAGTTAACCAAGGTTGTGAAAAATCTCTATAATGAGAAGTACAAACCACTGCTGAGAGAAATTAAAGAGGACAGAAGAAGATAGAAAGATATCTCATGCTCTTGGATTGGAAGAATCAACATTGTGAAAATGTCCATACTTCCCAAAGTGATCTACAAATTCAATGCAATCCCCATCAAAATTCCAATGACATTTTTCTCAGAAATGGAAAGAACTATCCAGACATTTATATGGAATAACAAAAGACCATGCACAGCCAATGTAATGCTCAGCAAAAAAGTAAATAAATAAATAAATAAAGCTGGAGGTATAACACTACCTGACTTTAAACTACACTACAAAGCAATAATAACCAAAACAGCATGATACTGGCATAAAAACAGAAACACCGATCAATGGAATATTACAGAGAATCCAGAAATCAACCCACACACCTACAGCCATCTGATCTTTGACAAAGGCACCAAGCCTATACACTGGGGAAGAGACTTCCCCTTCAGCAAATGTTGCTGGGATAACTGGATATCAATATGCAGCAGAATGAAACTAGACCCATACATCTCACCATATACCAAAATCAACTCCATATATATTAAAGAATTAAATATACACCCTGACACAATAAAACTTCTCAAAACAAAAACATAGGAGAAACACATCAGGAAGTAGGGATGGGCACAGACTTCATGAATATGACCCCAAAAGTACATGCAACCATAGGAAAAATCAACAAATGGGATTATATCAAACTAAAAAGCTTCTGCACAGCAAAAGATATGATTAACAACCTAAAAGACAACCAGCAGAGTGGGAGAAAATATTTGCAAAATATACATCTGACAAAGGATTAATATGCAGAATATACAAGGAACTGAAACAACTTTACAGCAAAAATCAAGTAACACAATTAAAAAATGGGCCAAAGGGCTAAATATGCATTTCTCAAAGGAACATATACGAGTGGCCAAAAGACACATGATAAAATGCTCAACATCACTCAGTATTCGGGAAATGCAAATCAAAACTACACTGAGATACCATCTCACCCCACTTAGGATGGCTAATATCCAAAAGACTGTTTATGATAAATACTGGCGAGGTTGTGGAGAAAAAGGAACTCTCATACATTGTTGGTGGGACTCCAAAATGGTGCAGCCTCTATGGAAAATGGTATGGAGGTTCCTCAAACAATTGCAGATAGATCTACCATATGACCCAGCTATCCCACTGCTGGGAATATACCCAGAGGAACGGAAATCAAGTCGAAAGTATATCTGTACTCCAATGTTCATCGCAGTAGTCTTTGCAATAGCTAAGAGTTGGAACCAGCCCAAATGTCCATCATCAGATGAGCGGATATGGAAAATATGGAATATCTACACAATGGAATACTACTCTGCTATAAAAAAGAGTGAAATACTGCCATTTGCAACAACATGGATGGACTTAGAGAGAATTATATTAAGTGAATCTAATCAGGCACAGAGAGAGAAATATCACGTGTACTCATCTATTTAAGGGAACCAAAAAATAAATAAATAAATACACAAACAACCTGAGGGAGAGTGGAGGGAAGAAGACACAACAATTACATTTCCTTGAAATTGATACAACATGGAAACAGAAAGGAGATTGTTGAGCGGGAGGTGGGAGAGGGAGGACGGGAGGAGTTTTCGGTAATTGGCCACAATAATTAACCACATTGTGTATTGACAAAATAAAATAAAATAAAAATAAACAAATAAATAAAATTATATGAAAACCCAAAACCTGTAGTAATAAAAAGAGTTTTATAACGAAAGAAAATATAAATAAATAAACACCTGAGGGTCGCTCACCATTGTCCTCTGTCTCTCCATCTTCAGTCAATTGGTTAGCAGCTGAAATACACTCAATTGAAGGAATAGCTCTTTTTTTAATATCAATTTTGATTTTTTTCCTTCATTTACTATAATATTTTAATTGTTTATTTCTAAGTGATGGAGTTTTAATTTTATTGCATTTGATCTATTTTGTTGGTTACTATCATAATGGCAAGTCAATTTCACACGTGTATGATGTTTGTGAGATACACACACACAGATACACACACAGGTACTTCAAAATGTTCATAGAAAGATTTATGTTATTTTTTAATTCTATTTTTCCACAAACCTTTTGAAGTACCCTCACATGCATTTGTGAATCATCACAGGCCTTCCTGCTTACATACATGAAAAAGAGAGAGAAAGAGAGAGAGAGAGAGAGAGAAAGAAAGAAAGAAAGAAAGAAAGAAAGAAAGAAAGAAAGAAAGAAAGAAACAAACAAACAAACAAACAAACAAACATAACACTACCCAACTTCAAATTATACTACAAAGCTGTAGTAGCCAAACAGCATGTTACTGACATTGAAACACACTCAGAAAATTGGATCAGAATAGAGAACCCAAAAATCAACCCACAGTCTTAGAGTCAACTTATCTTTCACAAAGGCAACAAGAACATACACTGGTAAAGAGACTGCCTCTTCAATAAATGGAGCTGGGAAAATTGGACATCCACATGCGGAAGAATGAATCTAGATCTGTACCTCTCAGCATATGCCAAAACCAACTCAAAATGGAATAATGACTTCAATATAAAACCCAAAACCATAAAACTCCTAGAAGAAAACATAGGGAAAACACTTTAGGAAATAGAACTGGGCAAACACTTTATGAATAAGAGCACAAAAGTACAACCAATTAAAGAAAAAAAAATAAACAAATGGGATTATATCAAACTGAAAAGCTTCTGCACAGCAATGGAAATAATCAACAGAACAGAAAGACAACCTACAGAATGGGAGAATATTTTCACGCTATTCTTCAAACAATGGAAGAGTATATCTAGAATATACAAGGAACTCAAACGACTTCACAATAAAAAAACAAATAATCCAATTAAAAAATGGGGAAAGGAGCTGAATAGACATTTTTTAAAAGAAGATGTACAATTGGCCAACAGGTACAAGAAAAAATGCTCAGCATCACTAATCATCAGGGAAATGTAAATTAAAATCACATTCAGTTATCATCTCACCCCAGCTAGACTGGCTGTTATTAAAAATACTGAAAATAATGAGTGCTGGTGAAGATGTGGAGAAAGGGAAACTCTTTTATACTGTTGGTGGGACTTTAAAACAGTACAGCCATTATGGAAAACAGTATGGAGTTTACTTTAACAACTACAAATAGAACTGCCATACAATCCAGCAGTCCCACTTCTGGGTATATACCCAAAGGAATGGAAATCATCATGTCAAAGAGATACCTGCTCATCACAGCTCTATTTACAATAGCCAAGTTATGGAACCAACCTAAATGTCCATTGATGGATGACTGGAAAAGGAAAATGCAGTATATATACACGATGGAATACTACTCAGCCATAAAAAAAAGAATGAAATTCTGCCTTTTGCAGCAACATGGATGAGCTTGGAGAAAATTATGTGAAGTGAAATAAGCCAGGCACAAAAAGAGAAATACCACATGTCCTCACTCATAAGGTGGTGCTAAGAAAGAAGGAAAGAATAAAGGAAAGAAAGAAAAGAATGAAAGACAAAGAAAGAAAAGAAAGGAAAGAAAGGAAAGAAAGAAAGAAAGAAAGAAAGAAAGAAAGAAAGAAAGAAAGAAAGAAAGAAAGAAAGAAAGAAAGAAAGAAAGAAAGAAAGAAAGAAAGAAAGAAAGAAAAAGAAATGGACCACAATAATACGTTGAACTTTCAGAAGGAGAGAACAAATCTATGGTTACTAGTGGTGGGAAATGGGGAGGAGGAGGGTGGTTAGGGAGAAATTAGGTAAGGGACACAAAAACATAATCACAATTTGTAATCATGAATATGGTAATAATATTGATTTGATCATCACATATTATACACAAATAATGATGGTCAACACTGTACCCCCAAAATATGTATACTCAATTATGCTTCAAAAAAATTAAAATATTAAAATATTAAGATAAAAAGAAAGAAATGACCATTCAGCAGGAGTTATTATCCTAAAGCAATACTATAAGTGTATATAAAGATGAATTTATACATATATATGATTTTGTACAGCATAGTTTAAATTCCTTGATCATATATTTTCATTATACACATCAATATATATTCAAATATCACATGATTTGTGTGACTTTTTACTATTTTGCTAGTTTAAAATAGAATAATTTTATGTTGTCTATTATTCAGAAATTATTTCAATATATTTTTGCATTTGAGTAGAAACAGAAATGTAGTTGAATAACACTTATAATGTTCTTATTTTCACTACCTGAGAATAAAACTGTTTCACAAATATCTCTCAAATTCTAGCCCTTCATCATCTCCCAGTCACTTCCTCTTCTAGTAGGTATTCCATATTGCTACCCAAGTGTGGTAAAATGTGTGGGCCCTGGAGTGAGTGTTTGGGGTCACATCCTGGCTGTGCAACTTCTTAACAGTAAGACACTGGGCAAGTGTTGGGCCCATTTTTAGGAGCAAACATTATCTGTGAGCCACGTGTTGCCTATGGGTGGAGGATGAAGATGGCGTCCATGGGAAGTAGGGAAGGTGTAACCCAAGATAGCTGCAAAAGGTTTTTATTGGTCCCCCAGTATTTCCGTACTCGTGAACCCTGTGTGATCGCTATGCTCAACGTGTTAGTACAAAATGCATGCCCGCGTGATCCTTTAATTCATTGGTTAGTTCATGGAAAGCCGCTACTTGCTTGCTTATATAAATTGCAGTGTAACGGCAATAAAGTGGAACTGCCCTGACAGAACCCCTGCCGCGTCTGAGTGTCTCTTTCACGGGGCTGGGTTGGCGGGCAGCAGGCTCACTTTTCCCCGAGATCCCTCAGTCCCAACACTGGGGGTAATCCCATCAGCTCCTTCTCTTTTCTGGGTCTGCGGGAGGACCCCAGGCGCGCCCCCGCAGAAGCTGGCACCTGAACAAGGACCCAGCACATAAGAAGAACTGACCCACTGTGCGGCCTTGAGAGAGAGGCGACAAGCGGCCACGAGCCTCAGCGTGGAGTTTCCCTCTGGAGAAATGCCATCTCGGGGTAATGGACGTTTGCAAGGTGAGTCTCCTTATTCCCAACAGGCAAATAGGGTAAGTAGTTTTCACTCTTATTCCTCCTACTCTTATTTCCCACTATACTTTCCCTCTCTGTTCCATGACTTTCAGTGAACAAGCAAACTGGTGTGGGACAATTGACAGGTAGTGGCCAGGGTTACTCTCTGGTAGACCTTAAAGGTCTCATATCAGTTGGCTCCAGCAGTGGAAGCCTGACTGGGTGAAAGTCCTCCTTGCCTTCTTCCAGCTAAGGGACCGGCCATCCCCTTTTTCCAAAATACTGGCCATCGCCAGTCCCGTCAGGTTTTTTCTGGTGATAACCCTCAGCTGCTTTCTCTTTCTGTTTCTATACGTCTAAACACCATGGGAAATACCATGGGCAAAACGGATAAACCAGTCCTTAAGGCACTAAAATATTTGTTAAAAAGTAGAGGACTTGAGATTTCCAGCAGTTTGGCTGCCACAACCTGGGAAACTGTTCTAGCCCTGGCTCCCTGGATTGTCTCGGCCAACCTGTTTTCTTGGGACATGTGGGACCACGTACAAACCCTTGCCCGGCAGGGTGAGGTTTGCTGCAAGGAGGACCCACCCTTAGGGTTTTACCTACTATTTCAGCCCTTAAGTTTTGCTTCTCACAAGGCCACATGGTGATAGCCATACTCCTACCTCCCCAGACTTAGAAGAGCGATGGGAAAAGTTTGAAAGGGAGTGTATTAAGGGCGGCCTAACCACCTCTTCACAAGGTCATGCCCAGGATACCTTTCAGCCAACAAATAGTTCTGGAGACCCACCAGAGGAATGTGGGGGGTCATAAGAGGACCAGGACTTTCCCCAGTGTAAGCCCCCAGGGGAGGGCCTTTACCTTCCCCTCCCTCCTCTCACTAAAGACCTACAGGAGGGGCCACAAACGATAAACAAATAACAGCCAGTTGGCAACATAAATTTCAACTAAATGATCCCTGGGAGGCTCCCCCGCCCTTTCACCACCAGCCTCAAGCTTTCCCCGTTAATGTTAACTATAAACAGCATGAGCCAATGGGGAATCCCTGGGAAACTCCACCACCCTTTCCTTACCAACCCCAGGCTTTTCCTGTCAATGTCAACCCTGGGGGGAACAGGCCAGCGCCCTAGTATCCCTGGGAGACTACAGACCTAAAAGAGCTAAAAAAGGCTGTGGCCAAAGATGGTCCAAATTCCCCACAGGCGGAAACCATCCTCCAGGGATTAGCACACCAACCCTGCACCACCCAGGATTGGAAAATGCTGTGTAGGGCAGTACTCTCAGGTCCCCAGTATATTAAATTTTGCGCCTTTTTTAAAAGAAGAATGCCGTGCTCAGGCAGAGAGGAATCAGGCTGCTAACCCAGTTATCCCAATAACCTTTGGGATGCTGTCTGGAACGACAGACCAGTACAGCACAGGAATTCAGCAAGCTGCTATCCCCGCTCCATATCAAGACCAGATTAGGGCCATCTGCTTAGCGGCTTGGAAAAAACTTGCGGAGGGCCCTACAGAGCCCCCCATATCAGGCATCAACCAGAGAAACAATGAGGACCTCCCTTCCTTCATGGACAGGGTAGAAAAAAGCATACAAAGGAAATTCCCCCCAGGGCCCCTAAGAGACCAGTTTGTTAAAATGCTGGTATGGGAGGGAATGATCGGATCACAAATTGGCCTGTGCAGGTCAAAAAGACCGCTCCATATAAAGGTGGATTATCGCCTCTAGAGATGTGGGGACCCAAGGCCATCAGGCCCGCACCATTGCTACTGCCCTCCAAGCCCAAACCGTCGCCCTCACCAAGGCAATGACTAAGGCCTTTAATACCATGACCTCCCCTGGAAACGGCCTCTCTGGTAATAAAACAAGCCATTGCTTTGGCTGTGGGGAACAGGAACACTTTCAAAATAGCTGTCCCCAAAATAATTCAAAACCAAAAGGCCGAAAACTTCCCACCACCGCATGCCCAAGATGCAAAAAGGGCTACCACTGGAAGGCAGATTGTAAATCTAAATTTGATAAGGATAGCAATCCTTTAAATTAGAAAAGGGGCAGCCCCTAGCCCTGTCATCCCAAGGGGGACCCCATTTTCCACCACAACAAGTTAGAAACCCTCTAAGTCAACCTAAACCCGGATGCAACTCACACCGACCCCCCACAGAGCTAACAGGAGTTAACAAAGCCTGAAAACCTGCAAGGGCTAACTGGATGGTACCTATTGTGCCTGGGTTAAGACCCAAAATGGATATAATGATCAGGGGAAAAAATTCCGATGCCTAATTGACACTGGAGCTGACTGCACGGTCCTTAGAGAGGAGGAAGTTCCTAATAGTTGGAGGATGGTCCCAGGACCACAAATAATGGGGGTTGGAGGAAATACTCAGTCCAAAGAAACTGTTGGCTGGCTCCCCTGGAAAGATGCTGATGGCACAATAGGGGAAGTCAAACCTCTTATAGCCGCAGGACTTAATGCAAACCTCCTAGGCCAAGACATTCTGGGACAAGCAGATGCCTATATCACCACTGATTATAAAGAATTTTATGATGACATTTTAGATGAGTAGGAGTACCAGCAGCAGTTCAACCTCCCTTCTTGCCCAAATTATAGAGGGGACCCTGAATTCCAAAACATGCAGGAGGGAAAGCCACTTACAAGATGGAAGGTGCACCCCCAATCCTAAAGGCCCACCCCCGGGTCCCTCCCATCTGTTGGAAACTGGGACCCCCAATTTGGGTGGAGCAGTGGCCTCTCCCAGCTAATAAGTTGCAAGAACTTGAGGAACTTATCGCAGAACAATTAAAATTAGAACATATTCGCCCATCCACTAGCCCCTGGAATACCCCTATTTTTGTCATTAAAAAGTCTTCAGGAAAATGGAGACTGTTACAGGATCTTAGAAAAATTAATAAAAGAATGTTGCTACAGGGAACCCCCCTAAGGGGATTGCTTTGGGTACTGGCCATCCCTAGTAACTTATGACTCTGGGTTATAGATATTAAGGACTGCTTCTTTTCCATTCCTTTAAACCCACAGGATTATGAAAAATTTGCCTTTTCGGTCCCCTCAACTAACTTTAAGGGGCCAGATAAACATTTTGAATGGATGGTTTTGCCTCAAGGTATGGCCAATAGTCCGTCCTTTTGCCAAAACTATGTTTATGAATTACTCCAACCTGTCAAAAGGCTCCCCCATGTTGAAATGTACGTTTACATGGATGATATTATCTTAGGAGCCCTAAATATTTCCCAATTAGCCGAGGCATATAAAGTCCTGCAAATGTGCCTTACAAAGGGTAACTTGCATGTTGCAGCTGATAAAATCCAAGTTGTTCCGCCTTTTAAAATTTTAGGTAACCAGTTAACCTTGCAAGGCGTTAGTCCTTTAAAACCTCAATTTTGTATCCCAGATTCTTGTTCTTTGGTTGATTTACAAGGCCTTGGCTAAGACCCTGGATTCCCATTTCAATGGGTCAGCTGTTACCTCTTTTTAACCTATTAAGGGACAGCCTGCCTCATGATAAAATCTCGCTTTCAGTTGCACATAAACAGCTCTTACAAGAGGTTCAAAATTCTCTCAACCAGGCTCAGCTTGCTAGATACTCTCCCTCAAAAGACTTGCAATTATAGATTCTGCCTAATCCCACCATCCTCATGGCGGTCCTAGTTCAAGAGGGAAACCCCTTACAATGGATTCATATATCTCTGGGGGGATCCCCTCGAGTCTATACCTATATAGACCAAATGGCCGACTTAACGCAAAAGGGAAGGGACATAGCACTCCGATGCTATGCACGGGAACCTAACAAAATAATTGTTCCAAACTGACTGAGTGACCTAGAATGGATCTACAGAAACAATCCTAGAATGGCCTTGGCACTAGAGGGTTTCCCTGGCATCCTTGATTGTCACTACAGGCCTTATAAATGGGTCACTTCTTTTGGCCGTTTAAACTGGAGAGCACCTCAATTATTTCTACACAAACCCATGCCTGATGCCTATAATGTGTTCACTGATGGGGGTAAACATGGGGCTGCTGTTATTGTCTTTTTGCCACATGGAAAACAACCGTCATCTAACATTGTCACTCAAAATTACTATGAGCCCTGTGAAGGATCTGCGCAGTTTAAGGAACTCTTAGCTATAGTTTTAGCACTTAATAAGGTCTCAGAACCCATAAATTTATTTTCTGACAGTTTGTATGCCACCAATTTGCTGCCAGGGTTGCTTAATTCCCATATTCGTTTAGATAACAACCCAATTATGCCTCTTATGATACAGGCCCGATCACTGTTATTTGAACGGGCCCAACCCATCTATATACAACATCTTAGAGGCCATCAAAAATTGCCAGGTCTACTTTCACTAGGAAACTTTTTAGCAGACAAAACAGCCTCTTCTAACCCCCATGTTTTAACCTTATAAGACGCATCTGATCTCCGTGCCCTAACTCATATAAACTGGAGGGGCCTACATAAACGGTTCCCGCAAATCCCTATTAAAGATTTAAAAAAGATTGTTCATACTTGTAAGTTTTGCCTTCCTTACTTACAGGTGCCCCCTTTACAATCCCTAGGAGTTAACCCTAGGGGATTAAAACCCAACATATTATGGCAAATTGATGTTACTCATTTTTCTCCTTTTAGAAAGCTCGTGTATGTTTTTGTTACTGTTGATACCTATCCTCAGGCCTGCTGGGCTACCGTTCATTCAGGGGGAAAGGCTCAACATGCCCAAAGTCACCTTTTACAATGTTTCGCAACACTGGGACTCCCCAATCAAATTAAAACTGATAATGGCCCCTGTTTTGTTTTGTTATCTGTGCATTTCAGGAGTTCCTTTCAAGCTGGCGCATTTGCCACGCCACAGGTATTCCATGCAATCTATAGGGACAAGCTATAATAGGGCGTTATCACCAAACTTTAAAAACTCAATTACAAAAACCAAAAGGGGGTACCACTAGCCCCCAGCAACAATTAGGATTAGCACTATTTACATTAAACATTCTAAAAATTTCCAAAAATGAGTTAATGACACCTTTTCAAAAGCACTGGTCTAATCAAGACATAAAGCCCGAGGTACAAGTTAGATGGAAAGACCCAATTTTCGGACACTGGAGAGGATCTGGCCCACTCCTAACTATGGGAAGGGGATTTGCATGTATTTTCCCTTTTGATGAACCCTGCCCCATATGGATACGGGCCAAAAACCTTAAATTTGTACCTCAAAATCTTGAACCAATAACCCAGCCCAGGGACAACAACAACCCTGAGGCAAATTCTTCTCTTTCAGGAGACTTATGTGACAACCCCGGTGAATCTGCCTCTTAATCCTCGTGGGAGAGTTTCACTCCAACCCTGATTGCCTTTGTCCTTAACACCATCAACAGCAGCATGATGCGTCACCTAGTCATCCTATGGACCATCTGGCTCTCCGGCGGCACATGGGGAACCAATCACCTACCAGTGCAACAAACCTGGACAGAAGATTGTTGGTTATGTTATGATGTTCATCCCCCATATTTTGAGGCTGTGGCATTAAGTAATGTAACCCTCCTCCCCACTAACAGCACCCAGTGCACCATTAATTACAACAGAACCCATCCTGGTTTAACCATACAACATATGTTAGGAAAAGGATTATGTGTTGGTGTAAACAACCCCTCCCTTTGTTCCAATACCATTACCCTCAACAGCACCTGGGCTAAACCCAGCCTTGGGCGATGGTTAAGCACCAAATCATGGCTTACTGCTTGTGTGTTTAATCAATCCTTATCTCATGAAACCTGTGTATCAGTAGATATTGTTCCCTGAATATTATGGCATAAAGGGGAAGAAATGTTTTCAATATTGGACAAGTAACTTTCCTCACCACAGTAAAAGGGCACTAGGGGCCACTGTTACCATTAGTACTTTGTTGGGGATTGTAAGTGCTGGGGCAGGGGCTGCTGGAATAGGATATACTTACACCCATTCTCAAACTTTAAGGGAGGCTATAGACATAGATCTAGATAGGCTTGAAACATCAATTACCCATTTGCAAAAATCATTAACTTCTTTTTCCGAAGTTGTATTACAAAATAGAAGGGGATTAGACCTCCTACTTTTACAACAGGGAGGCTTATGTGCAGCTCTCAGGGAAGAATGTTGCTTTTATGCTGCTCATTCTGGAATAGTAAAAGAATCTATGACAAAGGTTAGAGAGGGCTTGGAAAGATGTAAAAGAGAATGAGGGCTGGTTTCAATCTTGGTTTAACAGTTCTCCCTGGCTTACCACCTTAATATCTGCCTTAGCAGGCCCCCTCTTAATCCTCCTCTTAGTGCTAATGTTTGGTCCTTTAATTATTACTAAAATCATGGCTCTCATTTGACGAAATCTAGGATCCATAACTATGCTCACCCAAGTGGTAGAAAATGTGGCCCAAGAAAACCCCCCCCAAACCCTTGGGTAAATATGGCCCTTCAAAAAATCCACAGTAATCTTTAAGGGGCTCCACTGGCTCTCCACAAGTGGCTGGCTAGCCAATGATGGGTAAGATCCCCAGAGCGGGACAACCTAAGACAGGCACAGTCACAAAAAGCCAATGAGGTTGAGAGGTTAGCCGCCTTCAACTGCACATTACAGGGTTGTTCTTTTTATAAAGCAAATAGGGGGAGATGTTGGGCCCATTTTTAGGAGCAAACATTATCTGTGAGCCACATGGTACCTATGGGTGGAGGATGAACATGGCGCCTGCAGGAAGTAGGGGAGGCATAACCCAAGATAGCTCCAAAAGGTTTTTATTGATCCTCCAGTATTTCTGCTCTCGTGAACCCTGCGTGATCGCTGTGCTCAACATGTTAGTACAAAATGCATGCCCACGTGATCCTTTAATTGATTGGTTAGTACATGGAAGGCCATAAATTGCAGTGTAACGGCAATAAAGTGGAACTGCCCTGACAGAACCCTTGCCGCGTCTGAGTGTTTATTTCACGGGGCTGGGTTGGCCGGCAGCAGGCTCACTTTTCCCCAAGATCCCTTGGTCCCAACACTGGGGGTAATCCCGTTGGCTCCTTCTCCTTCTGGGTCTGCGGGAGGACCCCAGGTGCGCCCCCGCAGGCAAGGTTTTTCCAAACCCCTTTGCCTGTTTTCTCATCTGTAAAATGGAAATATTAATAGTACCAACAGAGAGTTATCATGAGGACTTATCAAATTAGTACGTATTCATGTGTTTATGACAATACCTGGCATAAAGAAGCATTGTCTATTTCTGAGCACTTCATTTCTGTCTATTTCTGTATCCCCATCATTTAACAGAATATTACCTACATACTGTGTACCAATGCCCAGTGAATGAGTGAATCAATGACCATGGGAATAAGGAAGGATAAAGCCATATCTAGAATCATAGCTGCCAATCTTCAAAAGCTTTATAGGAATAATGAAGAAGCCTGAAAATTACTTCTTGTCCATCAGAAATATTTTAGTCAAATGGCATAAGGAGGATAGCTGACAATTAGGAATGTATCAGCCATTTCTGGTTAGTGCCCTCTCACTTAAAGAATAGCCAAATGGAATAGCCATTAGATAATCCTGGTCAGCATGTCCTCAGATGCTGATGTTAAGCCTCATTTTCTTTTCCACAAAAAGGAAATAAATATGCATGATAAAAAATCTAGCACTTGGAATGTACTAGAGATTTAGATTCTGCATTCTGGAAAAGACAAAAGCTAAGGCGATTTATGATAAAAGTGTAAAACTAATAATACAAGTAGAATCAAGACTCAATGAGATCCAGGCCTGATTTTTAGTTCTAGTTTAACCACCGAATTGTTGGTTGACCTTGGGCAAGTCTCATTGCTTAATGTAGAAAATGGAAATAACTCCTTTTTACTTACTTCACAGGATCCTTGTAAGGATCAATTTGAAATAACAGATTTATAAAGTTTTGTACAAATATAACCTCAGATGTCTAGAACTAATCTACTTGACTTGAACCCCCACTGAATAGGTATATTTATTGTTAAACAATAATTAATGTTATATGCAATAAACCGGTAGAACTTAAACTAAAAGTGCCACAGTTAAGAAGGCAATGATAAACAATGAGAAAATCATTAAACTCATAAAAATTATTAAAACATTTAAATAAAATCATAAATAAAATAGTCATAAAATAAAATAATTAAAAGAGACAATCCCCCATGTGTCTATTTCCAGCTTCAATGATTTCTGGCTAATGGAAAAATTTGTTTCATCTGAACCCCAACCCAATTTCTCTCACCTCAATGGATATTTTTAGGCAAATCCCATGTATCATATCATTTCATTCCTATGGTACTTCCAATGGTACATATTTAATCTTCACAATCACCCTGTGAAATAGGTACTACTGTTGATTCCATTATACACATGAGGAAATATAGGATCAGAGAGATTAAGTAATCCCAAGGTCATATAAACTGGTAAGTGACTGAGCTGGGATTTGAATCCAGGTATGATGTCTGATACCAAAGCTCTTTTTCTCCCTTAAAGTACTTGCCACTACTCTGCACTTTGAAATAGTTTGCTAAAGTTGAAATAATAATAGTGGAGGTGTTTTTATAGTGTCACGGTAAGCTCTACTATTGAACATTTGCAAAGAGTGTTAAAGAATTTCCATTAACTGTGACGTTAATCATAAGACAAAACCTCTAGGAATCACAATTCCAGCATAACATTGAGGCATCAGTTTAGAAAAAGGAGCCATAGCAGCAAAAATTCATTGCTCTGCAATATCATATAAAATCTCATTTTATCCTCCTTATTAATTTTTAGCATTATTTCACGCAACAGTCTCCAACAAATTAAACAGGTTGCCACTGCAGCAACAAAAAAAAATCTATAAAAATACAATGATCCTCATCAATGTTTAGTGTAACAGGTGCTTAAGGGCAGAGACCTTGTCTCTTGAATAGCCTTTCCACTCACTGTCTGAGCCACATGGCTCAGGAGCACCAAGTTAGTAGTCCTAGAAGAGTCCTGGGCCATCTCAGTTTAACCAAGCGGTCAGGTTAATGCAGTGACCAATTCGATGCTACATATTTATTCTAGGATGTAGCTACCAAAAATAGAGAAGGTGTTTTATTACTCTTTTAGCACCAACTATTGTGTATATTTATTAGAAATAGTTCAAAAAACAAGAAAATTAACAGATTCACATCACAGGCCCCCACCTCCCATTCTAACTGAAGATGAAACAACTAGATTATTGAAAGTACAGGAAGAGACAAAAGAACTGGGATAATAAGCTCCAAATCAAAGTTAAATGTATGTTCAGCATTGTGAAAGCCTTTCTGAGGATATTGCACCAGTTTGTGAGTCTATATTTCAAGAAAAATGAGCAATAGAAAAGAAACGCAGGGGAAAATGAAAGAAACTCTAGAGAAATAAAGGATTAATTTTTTAAAAAATAAAAAATGGCACTACATCAAGGAATTTGATTGGTTTTATTTGGCAAAAAGGGGGTAGCAGAAAAGAAGGCTGGCCTGATCATTGTCTTCAAAGGCACATGTTAGGTATTTGGAGAAAACAGAACTGCTAGATTATTTACTGGAGATTACAGTCAAATTAAGGTGGAACTTTCTGATAATAACGAAGTCTTTACAGAAGACCTACTAAATAGCCAACCCTGTAGTAGACACTGTGGGGTGGGGGTGGGAAGCAGATAATAACAGATGAAAGAAGACAAAATTTTTGGTCTCTGGTCTCTACCCTCAGGGAAATTGCAGTCTAGGTCACATAGAGAAAACTGGCAGCTCACTGCAGATGCTGGCCTGGTTCTCATAGTGATGTTAAAAATTAAAATAGAACTAGCTAACAACCTTTCAAAAGCAGATTTCATATTTTTAAAGAATTCTATTTCTTGTTTTTCTGAAAAAGATCTTACAACATGGAGTCTACAATGGCACAAGAGAAAACTTAGCTGAAGATGATCAGTGGCTGCCCCCTTTAGACAGGGCATTCTTTTCTCATTTTAATAGAACCTGCAGATTTGAGGTTGACATCCCAAATCCATGTGGTGAGACAAACTATGCATAAAACAATAGCAATCAAACATTACAAGATAATAGATGCTGCACTGCTGAATTATAATTTGAAGCTATGAGCATTAGTTAGGAGGAGAGGAGATTACTGAGAGTGGGAAAGTCAGAAAAAATGCCAAATAAATGGCTTGTCGTGGGGTGGGCCTTGAAGAATTAGGTTCAGTCAAGAAGTGCCAGAAAGGACATCAAGACGAGAAGAAAAGTAGACTACACACTCTATGAAGGCAAGGGTCCAATGTACATTTTTCACCACTATAACTCCAGCTTCTACTATGATGCCTGGAACTTTGTAGATACCCAGTAAATGATCACAGAGTGAAGAAGAGTGGCAACATGATTTTAAGGAAGATATCCCAGCAGTGGCCCTCAGAATAGACAGGGCAGAAAGAATCAAGGAGAACTAGAAGCTATTGGAATATTCTATGTGAATTGTGGCAAGAGCTTACATTGGTGCCACAAACTCAATACCTATGGGGGCCAGACAGGTTAAGGCCACCTAGACCAGATGAGGATCAGGGTGAACTGAGAATACATGTCTTACCTAAAAGGGGAATAAGTTTCATCAGCTCTAGGTAATTGTTGCCAAGAGGAAATGCTGGTTCACTATCTTCTAATTATTCAAGAGATACTGGAATTGTAAAGTTTTAAGTGAAGTCTGACTTTAAAATGTTGGCAATCAGACAATTTTTAAAGTGTGGGACTGGGCAAATGGAAATAAGGCTATGAACTGAATTGTGGTCCTCGACTCACATTTATATGTTGAAGCCCTAATCCCCAATGTGACTGTATTTGGAGATAGGACCTTTAGGAAGTAATTAAGGTTAAATAAGGTCATAAAGGCAGAGCCCTGATCTGATTAGTGCTTTTATAGGAAGAAACACGAGAGAATTCACTCTCTCTCCCCACTCACAAAGAAGGTCATGTGAGTACATAGCAAGAAGCAGGCCATCTACAAGTCAGGAAGAGAGCCTTTGCTACAATTTGATTCTGCTGACACCCTGATCTTGGATTTTCAGCAAAACCGTGGGAAAATAAATTTCTGTTGTTTAGACCATCCAGTCACTGTTATTCTGTTATGGCACCCCTAGCCCTCTAATACACTACTTACAAAGCTTTTATTGCTATTACAAACCACATTGCAAACATTTGGAAATATCTCAAAAGTCAATCAATGGAAGACTGTTTAAATAAATCATGGCTCATTCATATAGTGCAAAACTAAGCAGTCACACAAAAGAATGAGGAATTTTTTATGTTCATATATGGAAAGATCTCCAAAGTATATTTTTAAGTAGACAAAGTGAGTCTTAGAACAATATGCAGACTGTGTTACCATCTGTGAATAAAAGCAAAGAGGGGAGAAAAATATATATATACTCATTGCTTGATATGCACTAAATATCCCTGGATACAGTCTTTTTTTTTTTTTTTTTTTCACTTTTAGGTTTTCTTAAATTTATTTTGAACTGAAGCATGATCGATTATACATACCTGTGGGGTACAGCATTGAATTCCAATACCTGTATGCAATACATGATCCTGGAAAGATTCTCAATAAAACAGATAAACTTAGTTGCTTCCAGAGAAGTAAAATGGGTGGCTAAGGGTCAGGAATAGAAGGGAGACTTTTCACTGTATACCTTTTGATATATGTTAGATTTTGTGCCATGTGTAATGCATTACCAATTTAAAATACATTTTTTAAAAGAAACTTTCAAAATTTTAGGGGAAACAAACATGTGCAAGCTTCATTTGGTCTGTAGGGTAATTGTTTGCATCTCTAGCCTACTCTACATTCCTCCTCTCCAAATACACAGCAACATTTATTTATTGTTGGCAGCTGCCTTGTATGGACATGTGAGCCCTTGACCTTGGTCAGCAACATTTAAATAAAACAAATTACTCAAAATAGCAAAAATGGACTGACCCACCGAGCGGGTACCCAGGTGAACACTGTCCTGCATGCTGGACATGATGTAGGTACCAGCCCACACCCACTGGAGCTTCAGAGTGAGGCCCACCAACTGAACCACTGAGCAGGCACCCAGTTGAGTACTGGCCCCAATGCAGGTGCCAGCCACAATGCAGGCACTGGCCCATGTCCACCCAAACCCCAGAAAGAGGCCTGTCCACTGACCCACCAAGCAAGGTGCCCAGGTATGCGCTCTCCCTGGGCACTGGATCTGACACACATGCTAGCCTATGCCTGCCTGAGCCCCAGAGAGAGGCCCACACACTGACCCACCAAGCAGGCACCCAGGTGAGCACCCTAGCATGCACTGCCCCAACACAGCTGCTGGCCCACACTAGAGCCCTGGAGAGGCCCTATCAGTGAACAAGCAAAAGGTGAGGCAGCCCACTGCACACTCAACTGAACTGACACAAGAAGAGTCACCAGCAGAGCCTTCAAAGAGAAGAGGAAGTCTTTCCCCTCATAGCCCACTCCAGAATAATAGGAGAAACAAGATGACCAAACATCAGTGAAAAAAATACCAGGACAACAAATAAACAAGAAGATATGACACCACCAATGGTGGCTTGTAGTTCTCACCATAGAGATTTTTCACATCCTTTGTTAACTTTATTATTAGGTTTTTTTTGTGTGTGTGACTGTTGTAAATGGCTAGCTTTCTTGATTTCTTTTTCTGCTAGTTCATTGTTGGAATGTTGATTTTGTATTCTGCAACTTTGCTGAAATCATTTATCAACTCTAAGAGGATTTTTTGTAGAGTCTTTAGGTTGTTGTATATACAGGATCATATATCCTATATGATCTCAAGTACCAGACCCCATAGAGCAGGAAACCCTTGAGATGTCTGAAAAGGAATTCTGAGCACTGATCTTAAGAAAACTCAAAGAGATAAGAGAAGAATCAATTAGGGGACACAGTGAAACAAGAAAAAAATATCCAGGATATGAAGGAGGAAATTTACAAAGAGCTTAAAACCTTAAAAAGGACTATAAAAGAAGTCCTAGAACTGAAGGATTTACTCACTGGAAAAAAAAAAAAAGAACAGAAAGCTTGAGCAGCAGGCTAGAGCAAGCAGAAGAAAGAATTTCAGAACTCAAAGGTAATCTTTTGGAAAAGGAAATAAAGGGCACCAAGATTGGAAAAGATGAAGTCAAACCATCCCTGTTTGCAGATGATATGATTCTATATATACAACAGCCTAAAGACTCTACAAAAAAACCTCTTAGAATTGATAAATGATTTCAGCAAAGGTGCAGGATAAAAAATCAACACACAAAAATCAGTAGCATTTCTGTACTCCAACAATGAACTAGCAGAAAAAGAAATCAAGAAAGCTAGCACATTTACAATAGTCACCAAAAAAATAAAATACTTAATAATAAAGTTAACAAAGGATGTGAAAAATCTCTATGATGAGAACTACAAAACACTGTTGAGAGAAATTAAAGAGGACACAAGAAGGGAAAGATATTCCACGCTCCTGGATTGGAAGAATTCACATTGTGAAAATGTCCATACTACCCAAAGTGATCTACAGATCCAATGCAATTCCCATCAAAATTCCAATGACATTTTTCTTGGAAATGGAAAAAACAATCCTAACATTCATATAGAAAAACAAAAGACCATGAATAGCCAAAGCAATCCTGAGCAGAAAAAATAAAGTTGAAGGCATAACACTACCTGGCTTTAACCTATACTACTAAGCTATAGTAACCAAAACAGCATGGTACTGGAATATAAACAGACACACAGACCAATGGAGCAGAATAGAGAATCCAGAAATTAACCCATACAGCTAAAGCCATCTGATCTTCAACAAAGGCAGCAAGACTACACACTGGGGAACAGACTACCTCTTCAGTAAATGGTGCTAGGAAAAATGGACATTCATATGTAGGAGAATGAAACTAGACCCATGTATTTCACCATATACTAAAATCAACTCAAAATGGATTAAAGAATTAAATATACATCCTGAAACAATAAAAACCTTAAAGAAAACATAGGGGAAACACTCCAGGAGGTAGGATTGGGTACAGACTTTATGAATATGACTCCAAAAGCACAGGCAACCAAAGGAAAAATCAACAAATGGGATTATATCAAACTAAAAAGCATCTGCACAGCAAAAGAAATAATTAACAGAGCAAAAAGACAATGAACAGAGTGGGAAAAAATATATATACATCTAACAAATGATTAATATCCAGAATATACAAGGACCTCAGATAACTTAGAAAAAACCAAGTAACCCAATTAAAAAATGGGCAAAAGAGCTAAGTAGGCATTTCTCTAAGGAAGATATACAAATGGCCAACAGACATATGAAAAAATGCTCAACATCCCTCAGCATCTGGGAAATGCAAATCAAAACCACATTGAGATACCATCTAACCCCAGTTAGGATGGCTAAAATCCAAAAGACTCTGAACGATAAATGCTGGCGAGGTTGCGGAGAAAAAGGAACTCTCATACATTGTTGGTGGGACTGCAAAATGGTGCAGCCTCTATGGAAAATGGTATGGAGGTTCCTCAAACAATTGCAGATAGATCTACCATACAACCCAGCTATCCCACTGCTGGGAATATATCCAGAGGAATGGAAATCATCAAGTCGAAGGTATACCTGTTCCCCAATGTTCATCACAGCACTCTTTACAATAGCCAAGAGTTGGAACCAGCCCAAATGTCCATCATCAGATGAGTGGATACAGAAAATGTGGTACATCTACACAATGGAATACTACTCAGCTGTAAAAACGAATGAAATACTGCCATTTGCAACAACATGGATGGACCTTGAGAGACTTATATTAAGTGAAACAAGTCAGGCACAGAAAGAGAAATACCACATGTTCTCACTTATTGGTGGGAGCTAAAAATTAATATAAAAATTCACACACACACAAAAACCGGTGGGGGGGGGAAGAGGATATAACAACTACAATTACTTGAAGTTGATACAACAAGCAAACAGAGGGGACATTGGTGGGTGGAGGGGGGGGAAGGAGGAGGGAGGGAGGTTTTGGTGATGGGCAACAATAATCAGCCACAATGTATATCGACAAAATAAAATTTAAAAAAAAAAAAAAGAAGCTTTAAAAAAAATGGGCAAAGGAGCTGAATAGGCATTTCTCAAAGGAAGATATATGAATGGCCAACAGACACATGAAAAAATGCTCAACATCATTCAACATTTAGGAAATGCAAATCAAAAGACTTTGAGATACTATCTCACCCCAGATAGGATGTCTAATATCCAAAACAGTGAGAATGACAAATGCTGGTGAGGATGCAGAGAAAAAGGAACCCTCCCACACTGTTGGTGGGAGTGCAAAATGGTTCAGCCTTTATGGAAAATTGTACAGATGTTCCTCAAACAATTACAGATAGATCTACCATATGACCCAGCTATTCCACTGCTGGGTATATACTCATAGGAATGGAAATCATCAGGGCAAAGGGATACCTGTACTCCTATGTTTATTGAAGTGCTATTTAAAACAGGCAAGGGTTGGAACAAGCCTAAATGCCCATCATTGGATGAGTGGATAAGGAAAATATGGTATATCTACCCAGTGGAATACTACTCTGCTATTAAAAAAAAGAAACACTACCATTCAGAACAACAGGGATGGACTTAGAGAAAATTATAGTAAGTGAAATAAGCCAGGCACAGAAAGAGAAATACCACATGTTCTCACTTAGTTGTGAGAGCTAATAAAAATAAATATAAATAAATATACAAAAAAAAAAATGGGGGCTTAGGGGGGAAAAAAGAAGATACAATAATCCCAACAATTCCTTGCACTTGTTAAGACAAGTGAACAGATATCATGTTGATGGGGGAGAGGGAGGAGAGGGAGGTGGGAATAGGAGTAATTAGTAAAGGGACATGAAAATCAACTACATTGTATATTGACAAATTAAAATAAAAATAATAAAATTAAAAAATATTAAAAATAAAAAAATAAAATAAAATACAATAAAGAAATAACCCAGGCTGACAAAGAAAAAAGGAAAAAATAATTTAAAACGTGAAGAAAATCTAACAGACCTAGCTGACAACCTCAAGACCTCAAACACACAAACATCTGAATCATGGGTATTCCAGAATGGGAGGATAAAGGAAAGGGCATTGAAAACCTATTCAAGGAAATAATAACAGAGAACTTCCCAGATATAAAGAGAGATGCAGACCTTCTTATCCAGGAAGCCCAAAGATTTCTAAACAGATTCAATCCAGAAAGATCATCTCCAAGACACATTTTAGTCAAACTGGCAAAACTCAAAGCAAAGAGAGAATTCTAAATGTAGCAAGAGAAAAGTGTCAAGTCAAGTATAAGGAGCCCCCATCAGACTAATAGCAGACCTCTCAACTGAAAGCTTACAGGCCAGAAAAACATGAGATGATATATTCAAAATACTAAAAGATAAAAATTGCCAGCCAAGAATTCTATCCCCAGCAAGCTCATACTTCAGAAATGAGGAAGAAATAATCTATTTCTCAGACAAACAAAAATTATGGGAATTCACTACCACACAACCAGCCCTGCAAGAAATATCCAAAGGAGTTCTGCATCTGTAATCTGAAAAATGATAAAACAATAAATAAATAACAATGATTACCACCACGAATACACTAGGTATAACAAATCCCACTGACAGAACACATAGGCAATTGAGAAAGAGAAAATAAACTGTACCGTACCACCTCAAGAAACCAACAAAATCCAAGACAAAGAACAGAAAGAAAGGGACAAAACATATGTCAAACAACCACACAAAGGCAATTAAATAACAGTAGCAATGCTAAATGTTAATGGATTGAACTCCCTACTCAAAAGACATCAACTGGCCAGATGGATTAAAAAACTAGACCCAACTATATGCTGCCTATAAAAAACCCACCTCACATGTAAACACTCTCACAGACTAATAGTGAAAGGATGGAAAAAGATATACCATACTAATGGAAACCAAAAATGAGCAGGAGTAGATCTTCTTACATCAGATAAAATAGACTCTAAACCAAAAACTATAAAAAGAGACAAAGACGGTCATTATATAATGATAAAGGGATCTATCCACCAAGAAGAAATAATAATCATAAATATATATGCTCCTAACATTGGTGCACCCAGATTTATAAAGCAAACATTATTGCACCTAAAGGGAAAGATAGACCTCAATACTGTAACAGTTGGGGACCTGAACATCACCCTGTCAACATTGGACAGATCATCTAGGCAACAAATCAATGGAGAAACACAGGATTTAAATTATACACTAGAGCAATTGGACTTGCTAAATATATATAGAACATTTCACACAACAACTAGAGAATATGCTTTCTTCTCATCAGCACATGGAACATTCTCTATATAGACCACATATTAGGTCACAAATCAAGTATCAACAAATTTTAAAAATTGAAATCATTTCATGCATCTTCTCAGACCACAATAGATTAAAACTAGAAATCAATAACAAACAAAACTTTGGAAATCACACAAATACTTGGAAATTAAACAACATGCTCCTGAATGACACTTGGATTAAAGAAGAAATCAAAAAATTTCTCAAAACTAATGATAATAACAACACATCATACCAAAACCTATGGGATACTGCAAAAGCAGTAATAAGAGGAAAATTTATTGCAATAAATAGAAAGATGTCAAATTAACAACCTAACATTACACCTCAAAGAACTAGAAAAACAAGAACAATCCAATACCAAAGTTAGTAGATGGAAAGAAATAATTAAAATCAGAGCAGAACTAAATGAAATAGAGATCAAAAATATGATACAAAAGATCAATGAAACAAAAAGTTGGTTTTTTGACAAGTTAAACAAAACAGACAAACCACTAGCCAGACTAACTAAAAAAAGAAGAGAGAAGACCCAAATAATAAAAACCAGAAATGAAAAAGGGGATATCACAATTGATACCACTGAAACAAAAATAATCATTAGAGACTATTATGGACAACTATACACCAACAAATAGGAAACCTGGAAGAAGTGGATAAATTTCTGGGCGCATACAAACTAGCCAGACTGAACCAAGAAGACAAAGAAAAACTGAACAGACCAATAACAAGCAACAAGATTGAAGCAGTAATCAGAAATGTTCCAACAATGAAAAGCCCAAGAACAGATGGCTTCACTGCTGAATTCTACCAAACCTTTAAACAGGAATTAATACCAATTATTTCCAAACTATTCTAACAAATTGAAACAGAAACCACTCTCCCAAACTCATTCTATGAGGCCAGCATCATCCAGGTACTAAAACCAGACAAAGATACAACAAAAAAAGAAAAGTATAGGCCAATATCTTTGATGTACTTAGATGCTAAAGTCCTCAACAAAATACTAGCAAACTGAATACAGCAACACATCAAAAAGATTACACATCATGATCCAGTGAGATTCATCCCAGGAACACAAGGATGGTCCAACATATGCAGGTGAATAAATGTAATACACCACATCAACAAAATCAAGAACAAAAACCGTGTCATTATCTCAATAGATGCAGAAAAAGCATTTGACAAAGTGCAATAGTCCTTCATGATAAAAACTGTACAAATTAGGTATAGAAGGAAGGTATCTCAACATAATGAAAGCCATATATGATAAGCCCACTGCCAATAGCATCCTGAATGGGGAAAAGCTGAAAGCTTTCTCCTTAAGAGCAGGAGCAAGACAAGGATGCCTCCTCTCCCCACTCCTATTTAACATAGTATTGAAAATACTTGCCAGAGTAATTAGACAAGAGAAAGAAATAAAGGGCATCCAAATAGGAAAAGATGAAATCAAATTGTCCCTGTTTGCAGATGACATGATTCTATATATGGAAAACCCAAGAAACTCTACCAAAAACTCTTAGAGCTGATAAACGAATTTAGTAAGGTTGCAGGATACAAAATCAATATACAAAAATCAGTAGCATTTTAATATTCCAACAACAAACTAGAAGAAGAGATCAAAAAAGCAAGCCCAGTTACAATAATCAGAAAAGAAATAAAATACCTAGGAATAAATCTAACCAAGGAGGTGAAAGATCTCTACAGTGAAAACTACAAATCACTACTGAAAGATATTAAAGAAGACAACAAAAGATGGAAAGACATTCCTTGTTCATGGACTGGAAGAATCAATGTAGTAAAAATGTTCATACTACCCAAAGGCATCTATACATTCAATACAATCCCAATCAAAATATCAAAGACATTCTTCACAGAAATAGAAAAAGCAATCTTAATATTCATATGTAATAACAAAAGACCCTGAATAGCCAAAGCAATTCTGAGCAAAAAAATTAAAGCCAGAGACATTACACTTCCTGACTTCAAACTATATTACAAACCAATAGTGACAAAAACAGCATGGTACTGGCATGAAAACAGACATGGACCAAAGGATCAGAACAGAGAACCCAGAAATCAACCCATGTATTTACAGCCAACTGATCTTCAACAAGGGCACCATGAACATACATTGGAGAAAAGACTGCCTCTTCAATAAATGGTGCTGGGAAAATTGGATATCCATATGTAGAAGAATGAAACTTGATACATATCTCTCACCATATGCCACAATCAACTGAAAATGGACTTAAGATACAAATATAAGACCTGAAACTTTAAAACTCCTAGAAGAAAACATAGGGGAAACACTCTAGGATTTAGCACTGGGCAAAGACTTTATCAATAACACCCAAAATCACAGGCAACCAAAGAAAAAATAAACAAATGGGATTATATCAAACTAAAGAACTTCTTCACAGCAAAGAAAATAATTAACAGCATGAAAAGACATCCTACAGAAAGGGAGAAAATATTTGCAAACTTTGCATCTGACAAAGGATTAATATCCAAAAATATACAAAGAGCTCAAACAACTTTAAAGCAAAAAAAAAAAAAAAAAAAAAAAATCCATTAATAAATGGGTAAAGGAGCTGAATAGACATTTCTCAAAGGATTATATACAAATGACCAACAAGTTTGTGAAAAATGATCAGCATCACTCATCATCAGGGAAATGCAAATTAAAACCACTTTGAGATATTACCTCACCACAACCAGACTGGCTACTATAAAAAAAGACAGAGAATAACAAATGCTGGTGAGGATGTGAAAAAAGAGGAACCCTTCTGCACTGTTGGTGGGACTATAAATTAGTACAGCCACTATGGAGAACAGTATGGAGGTTTCTCAAACAACTACAGTTAGAATTACCACATGATCCAGCAATCCTACTACTGGAGATACATCCAGAGGACTGGAAATCATCAGGTCAAAAGGATACCTGAACTCCCATGTTTATTGCAGCTCTATTTACAATAGCCAGGTGATGGAAGCAATCTAAATGTGCATCAATGGATGACTTGATAATGAAATTGTGGTATATATACATGATGGAATACTACTCAGCCATAAAAAAGAATGAAATTCTACCATTAGCAGCAACATGGATGAGCCTGGAGAAAACTATCCTACGTGAACCAACCCAGGTACAGAGAGAGAAATACCACATGTTCTCACTCATTGCTGGGAGCTGAATCCATAAATAAACAAATAAACAATAAAGAGAGACAGAGAAAGAAAGAAACAACAATCACAGTAATATGTTGAACTTTTAGAAAGAAAAGAACTGTGGTTGGTAAAGGTAGAAAAGGGAGGGAAGGAGGAGAGAGAGGGTGGCTAATGAGGAATTGGTTGATGGACACAAAGAATGATTGTGTATTATAATGTAATGATGAATAAGCTAACTATCCTGATCTAACCATCATACATTGTACACAATTATTGAAAATCAACATTGTACTCCACATGTATGTATAATAAATTATCTAAAAATATATATATATATAAACAAAACAAATAACAAAAATGATGAGACCCTCCACTTATGAAATATGTATTAAATGTCAGGCACTAGGTTACACATTAATTACATTATTTATAATCACAAATTCCTATATCATTTAGAGATGAAGAAACAGGCTAGATGCTGAAGATGAATTGGGGATAATAAATAGATTACAAATCTGATTTCTAGGTATAAAACACAAATAAAAAACATTAGTATATAAAAATCAGAAAGAAAACCAAACATAGTTTCACATTGTCCTTGGGTAAACAAATGAGTCCAATACTACAATGTTATTTATTTACTCACACTCTACTTACTAATGAGATTGCAATTGTACTAATCATCTAGGTCAATCATCCCAATCAAGTTTTCCTTCATTCACAAAAATATGGCATCTTAAGGCTCTATTTTACAAGATCACCTATAAAATATGTACTAAGTATTTACATGGGAAAGATAATTAGGTAAGTACTTTGAAGATACAGTGATAGCACCTGTTCTCAAGCACCTCTCAGTCTGAGCAAAGGGTAGGGGCTTAAAAATGTATACAAATAACAATAATGCAGGACAGCCAGTAATGTAGTTCCCAGAAAATGTAGGAAAAGCAATATGGGAACTCAAAAGAGTATTTCTAGACTCAAGGATCAGGGAGGCTTCCATAGAAATGGCATTTAAGTTGGGATTAATGATGGAGGGAATACCATAAGTACTGTTTTCAGGAAAGATAATGAAAACTGCACATTATAAGGCAGTTCATTTATAAGTATCAACTGAGTAGAACAGACAGGGATGTATGATATTTAAGAAACAGCTGAGGAGATAAGAAAGACTTGCTGTGAGGGTTAGGGACTAAAGTAGGACAAGGAAGATTGGAGTTTGGATGGAGAGAAAAAGATGACATTTAAGATGAAAGAAATAAAATATGAGTTTTTAACAATTTTCTCTGCTCCTGATGCATAGTATATCAACACACAGCTGCTAAATTAATTATATATCCAAAGCCAATCTTCTCTTCATTCAATTTAAGTGAGCTCATAAAGTACAATTGACTCAGGGCAAAGGTGAATATATAAATGTATCAAATAATAATAAAGCCCCTATCAGAATGAGAACGGGTGAGTGGTTGATCTCCCCCACCAGCAGGCACAGACAATCTGGAATGATGGCTAGGGTTTCTACCTTGGTTACTGGAATTAAATTAGCTGAATTAATAAGAACCCTATCCTAGAAATGCATACACTAGAAGGATGGTGGTGGTAGTGATCTGAATTACGGTTTTTTGTTGTTGTTGTTTTTGTTTTCTCAATTTTCTTTCCAATGTACCCTGAAAGCCTAAACGAGAAGGATCTATAGCTCCCCAGGGCTCTGAAAGTAGAGCCATTAACTCAGTTGATCTTGAGGATGGACTAGAGATGTGACTTTTTTTTTTTTTTTTGGCAGCTGGCAGGTAAGGGGATTGAAACCTTTGACCTTGGTGTTACAAGAACACACTTTAACCAACTGATCTAACCAGCCAGCCAGAGGATGGATTTAGATAGATGCACTTGCCACTTTAACTTTTGAAGTTATAATTCTGCTCTTCCTGTTTTGTTTTCTGCCTGTATGCCCTCCAAGCTAGCTTGAGGACACTGTACCCAGCCCATTCTCTGTGTCCCCAACAGTTACCAAAGATTAACAACTCTCACATAAGGGTTCCCCCAAAATTCTGAAGAATGGATTGAGGTCATTTACGAATCACTCGTTTCTGTTGTCCAAAGATCCTGTTAGTTATATCATCCTGGCTAAGTTGCCCAAAGAATGAGGGGAAAGGCACGCCAGTGGCCCTTTCTTTGAGAGGTGATAGAGTCCAGTGGGAACAATGTTAAATCAGAAGCAAATAAAACCTGGGTTCTAGCCTCAGCCTTGGGCAAGCTACTTCAGTCTTCCCAGGTCTCCTTTCACTCTATCTGGAAGGTGTTTAAAGGACAGCAAAGTACTAATTCTATCAGCAGTGCTACAGAGAAAGAGTCCCAAACATGGTAGGAAATGAAGTGAAACTAAGATACAACAGGTGGCAGCCTCTGTCACATACACTGTGGTGTTTAATCTACCCAAATACCTTTTGAGATAGAATTATTAATTTGGAGTCTATAGAGGAGAAAAGCAATGCCCGGGATCACATAGCTAGAAAGTGGTTGTATCAGAGTTACAAAGCAGACCTATCTGTTAATCCAAACCATCAGAGTCTTCAAATCCAAATCAGTTTCAAATCCAAATGTAGATTATTCTCTTTGCCCAGTTATAATCACATTGGGTGACAGACAGGTGCTTAATAAATGCTTTTCCTCACAATGAAGACGATACCAAAGGAAATAAGGCATCGTTCTTCGGCCACTTGTTTAGATGTGATTTATTTTCCCCCAAATTCTTACGGTTAAAAAAAAAGTCCACCAAAAGCTCCGCCAAGTGGCTGAGCAAGTCGATTTACTATAGCACTCTCAGCAATTTGGCCCAATATTCCACCTACACAGACTAACCAATCGCATTGTCCACGTCTTAAAGGGGCCCGGCAAAGCCTAGGCTCAGGCTTCCTCCTTCAACCAAGCTCAGCCCCCTCCTTAAAGAGCCGGCACGCCCTAAGCAGCTCCTCCCCCGCGGCTGCTTCCAGGGCCTCGAGCTCGGTGTCCCCAGTAGCCTAGGCTCTCACCTTAACCCCTTGCCCCCTCCTCCCTCTTTTTAGAAGCATCACTAGGTTTCCGCTACTGCTTAGCGGGGTTACCTGGAAGAGCTGGCCTTCTGAATCCTGTTCTTTCTGGCTGCTACTTTGGCTGTATTGGGGTTAAGTCAAAGACAAACCTTACCGCTTAAGGAGGATTGAGAGAGCCGAACCAGGGCGGACTAAAGTAGACAAATCCATCCATTCTTGTCCCCTTTCACTTCTCCCACGAAGCCCCCCAGAAGTACCCCCTCCCGTTTCTATTTCTTTGCTTAATCCTTTAGCAAGGTCATTTTCCCTTGAGTTTCATTCGATTCCACATAGTGTTCTTACCCATCCACTACCACCCCCCACCGCCCCGCCGCCTAAAACCCAAAGAAAAGAAGTGGGGTGTGTGTAGGGAGCGACAGTGGGAGGAAAGAATCCAGACGGAAGAGATGGGAGTGGGTGGGTTCTAATCCCAGAGTCACTTACCGCCCATGACACTAGCTGAGGACTCCTGAAGTGTCCGGAGCTCATGCAGTCCTCTGGGAGGCTCATACTCCTGAGCTGATCGCAAGACAGATGTTCCCCTCACACACGCCCCTGTCTGACAGCGCGCCAAGCGATGCGCTCTCGCTTTCTCTTTCTCGGCCCCCCACCTTCTCTTTTTCTCCCCGCTGGAAAATGGGGAGGGGGCGAAACGTGAGGGAGTCAATTCAGACCCAGCTGGACCACCCTCGGAAGAAGGGAAACAAAGCTCTCAAGCATCCAACCCCCAAATCGGGGTCCGACAGAGCAGAATTCCCAAAAAGAATCCGCTCCCTGCAGCCTTTTCCTAAGCTAAAAATAAAGTGGGTTCGCTGGGCTGAAGTGGCCAAAACTGAAGATCCTCGGGTCCCCTTTTACCTCCACCAATTCGGTTCCGGCCAAGCCCATACTCCACCCATCCTCTGAACGCCACACACCCTTGAAAAGGAGAGGCTGGGGGTGGGGGCTAAGAAAACCAACCCAAACCCCAAAACACTACTTGAACTCAAAGTTGAGGCGGAGAAGGAATCCTTCAAGACAGGAACCCACGAAGAGATACCACAAGACAATCCCTTCACCGCCGCCTTTGCCACTGCACATCCCAGCGCCTTCCGAAAAAGAAAGGGAGGAGAAAATGCCGACGATTGGTAGAAACATATAGGAGCACCAGCCACAGGGTAGAGGCTTCTGCGGAAAAAACCTCAGCAACTCCTGCCGGTCCTCTGGGGCGGGGTTTCTTTGAGGCACCCAGCTGCCCCACTGGGGACCTCGCGCCCCACGCGGGTCAGAACCTAAAGTGATCTCTGGGCAACCTGAATGGGTGGAGAGACTCCGTCTTTCTCCAGCCGGGCTAGGCCCAGAGAAGAGGTGTGACTATCGTGAGGACTCCACGTAGGGTGGACTTCCTTAAAAGGGACAGGCGGCAGCTAGAGGAAGGCGCAAAGTGGGAGGAGGGAGAGAAGGGTGGGGCCGAGAAGGCGGAGGGAGGGGGAAGGGGTGGGGCAGGGTCCTGGGCGGAGAAAGCTGGCCTCACTCCTGGCGGCCGCCTCTGTTTCCAGCAGCAGCAGGTACAAGTCGAATCAATTTCAGTTTCTTATGCGTCCCAGAAACAGGCTTGCGAGGACACTGTTTGGTCACCTGTCCACTCCGGTTATGCTAACTCTCCAGGGAAGAATGAAAGGGGTGCGGGGATTTGGGCTGGGAGCTGTCTAGGAAAAAAGAGATGGGGGAAGGGGAAAGCAAGAAAGCTGGCAACTGGAAGCGATATTTACCCTCCTAGCTCTCCATGGTAACAGTGTGACACTAGCAAGGACAGCGAGGTCACAGTGTCTTCTCAGGGAGGGGGCTAAAAGAAAAGGAGATTGGATCTGGGTGCATTTTCTAGCAAGAGATGAGGGAAGGAGGTGAGGGTGAAGAAGTGGGTGGGGAAGAAGGAGGAGTTGAAGATGAATTACAAATGCAGTGTGGCCCAGCAGGGAGACTTAAGAAAAGCTTTCTCAGTCTCCCAGATATCAGACCTCTAAGAATAGAGTTCTCAACCCCATGAGACCGCCTCTCAGCCGGGCATTGACAAAGATCCCCGTAGAGCCGAATCCATAGGACAGGAGCCACGTTTCCAGGATTTCTTTGCCCTTGCCTGAGAGTCCTTCTCTAACTCATTTTAATGGGAGGCAAGGAAGTCACAAGCAACCACAGCCCCTTTTCAGTGCCTCTTTCCTACCACAATTCTTTTAAAAGTGAAGAATAAGAAGAGAGACAAGAAACAAAGTGGAGGGAAGGAGCAAAGAAATAGGAGAAATAATAATACTTGCTATGTATTCAGCACTAACATAGGCAAGACACTTGGCCAAATGATTTTACATTCGTTGTTTCTCCATTTACTCCTAATAACAACCCTGGAAAGTAGGTACTATTATACTCTCTGTGCCCCTTTTTATAATAATATACTGAGTCAGAGCCCAGTACTTCCTAGCACATATGTCCACTTGCTTGACTGATATATCTGCCTGAATGTCTTCCAAGCAACCCATCTTCCTTCCTTCCCCCAAAACACTCTGTTCTTCCTCCTGTCATTCACCAACTACCTGAGTGGCATCATCATGCACTCCAACATCCAAAGCAGCACCCTGGGATTCATCCTTTAACCTGCTGTGTGGCTCCTGCCAACCTCTCAAGCAGCAGAGCTTTTGCTGCTCTCCAGAGCCTTAACTGGATGGCAAATCCTTGAGAATGCCAGGCTGTTTCATCTTGGGCCACATTACTTTCTCTGTCAAAAATGGCCTAAGCTCTTTGCCTTCTTGAAAGGACTAATTCAAGGTCATCTCCTCTTCTTATTTAATTCCTTCAGGCAAAACTGACCACGGCTTTCTCTGTGCCCTTCTCTACCTCAGGGCACATATGTGTTGATATAATTACCTCCGCCTACTAGACTATAGGCGTCCCTGAGGTTAGGCACCAGGTGTTATCATTCTGTAACTTGGATGCCAGGTATTATTAACAATAATAATACTTGAGCATTAACTGTGTGCCAAGTTCTGGTCTTAGCCTTTAATGTATTAACTCATTGAATCCTTCTGACAATCCTATAGGTAGCTATTGTTGCTATCATCATTTTACAGATGAGGACTGAGCTCACTTGGAATGAACCTGTCAACTCTGTCAATGGCTCCCAGGATCTTTTCCTGTTACCTAGCTTGTGACCTGTATGTGAGGGGTCTGGTTACACAACCTGGCACATGAGAAGTCTGTGACCCAGTCTGTACAACTGGTTTGAAAGGTCGGAGCCCTAGCCTAACAGTAGCCACTAAAATCCCCTGTGTAGGCTGGGTGTGCCTTAAGGTCATCATGAGCTCTTTGTTCAATCTGGAAAAGCTTCTCAAGAAGACCTATCCATTTGCAGATAGCTAAAGAGTTTATATTCTTATGAAAAGTCTTGTTTATTTTATGCCCCACATTTTTTTCCTGCCTTTTTCCCTCCACTTATCACACCTGGAATCACATTCTACTTGGCCTGACTCTTTTTAATTTAATTTTATTTTATCAGTATACAATGTAGTTGATTTGCATGTCCCTTTACCGAATCCTCCCTCCTCCCTCTCCCCCTTCCATCAACATCATCTGTTCGTTTGTCTTAAGTTCAAGGAATTGTGATTGTTGTGTCTTCTTCCCCGCCCCCCATTTGTTTGTGTATTTATTTATTTAAGAATTGCCTGAACTTTATTTGTGGGGAAAACTTAGACCTCGGATAGCAAATTCAGTTTTTGAAAAACACAAATTATTGAAACTTGAGAAAACAACCCCAAATTCTTCCCCATCCATTCTTCCATCTATTTAGTCAATAAAATGTATTGAGCACCTGTGATATATGAAGAACAATTCTAGGTGTTAGGGGGAGAAATGAGAACATTTATTTACTCCAAGAGGCTCCAGTGGAGGAGCCTTAGGTTTTACCCATACACAGCCTGTTAGTCCACATTTCTCCAAGTCATTTAGAGATGGCCTCTGCCTTACTCAAATTAGGACTCAAAGGTGGCTCGTAGGGAACTATGTTCCCCATGACCACAGTTAATGGCAAAGGCAGGACTTCTTTATATTTTTTGCCTCGACACATCAATAACCAAGATGTGGCTGGTGTTGTCTATGTCACTGGAAAGGGTTTGGGGTAGCAGGTATAGAGAACAAGAACTTGTAATCAATTTCCCTCTCCTCCTAGGAAGCACCACAGGCTCTCCTTTCTTTAAGAATTAAGTCAAATAGCAACCTACAATATCTTCGACTCCTTCCATCCCACCATAAGCCTGAGGGAGACTGCTTGAAGAAGCAGCTTGCGCTTTGCTCTATATACCCAAAGAAGCAGATGAGGACTATAAGAGTTAAATTATGCGTGGAACCTAATGAAAGACAGCTGAGAACTATGCAGACACACCACCTGTCAGGGCCCACAAGATGCTGTTTTTTCCTTTCCCTCTTCATCCTCTTCGTCCTCCTGAAAGCCAGCTGACAAACTACCAGTGTGAAGCCTAGTCTGAGGGCTGGAAGGAGGGGAGGAGGAAAAGCCTCAGGAAGGGGACTCCACCCTCCAGGCTCCCAGTAGAACAATTTCAGAAAAGAAGGCTTGAGGAGGTGGGGCAGAGTAGCGTGAAGTGAGAAAGGATGGGGAGAGAAGAGGGGAGTTAGGAGCCCAGCAGAGTAGAGCTGGCTTGGAGAGATGAGGGAAGTCAAGCAGTATATAAACAGAAAAACCTTCATTTTAAGTCACTGTTGTTCATGGAACAACAAAAGTGTAGCTGAATCCAATGCATAGCACAGACCTAGAGGGAACAAAATTGCCCTCCTCGTCCACTTTTCTTCTTGCTCTTCACTTCCTCAGAGGGCATATTCCCCCGTGAGCTCAGAGAGGAGATCTTTTGCCCCTCTACTAATGTTGAATCACTGTTAAGTTCCTCATATGTCTCAGAGGACAGTGCTAAGGTTACTGCCAGCAAAGGATGATATTTTAGAGAAAGAATCTAGTTAGCTGAAAGGAGAAAGCCTGTAAGGTGCTCGTGGGAATAAAACAATGTCTTAGCTTACAAGCTTTGCAACCTAAAGCAAGAGACTTCACATCTCTAAATATCAGTTTCCTCACTGTTGGTGATGGAGTTTGGATGTGTTGTCCCCTCCAAAACTCATGTGGAAATTTGATCTCCAATGTGGCAGTGCTGGAAACTGATTGAGTGATGGGGGCGGATCCCTCATGAATGGATTAATGCTCTCCCTGGGGGAGGAGGATTAATGAGCGAGTTCTCGCTCTATTAGTTCCCGCGAGAACTCGTTGCTTAAAAAGACCCTGGCATCTCCTGTCTCTCTCTTGCTTCCTCTCTTGCCATGTGATCTGCTTGTACCTGCCGGCTGCCTGTCGCTTTCCCGCCATGAGTAGAAGCAGCCTGAGGACCGTGCCAGATGCAGCTGTCCCAGAAATGTAAGCCAAATAAACCCCTTTTCTTATAAATTAACGAGTCTCCGGTATTTCTGTTATAGCAACACAAAACGGACTAAAACAGTTGGGAAAAATAGGAAAATGTCAGGGCCCCTCAAATGTTCAGAATATTGCCGAGCATTTGCTGTAAATATCCTCAGGTGTTCCTTGTTACTACTTAATGTAAGTTGTGTATGGGCACCCAGGTATTCAGGGTTATGGACTTAAGAATAAAAGATTAACAGCTCTGATCCACAGTGCTTCTCAGAACTCTCAGAGAAGTCGCTAAGATGGTTGCTCCTAGATCTGAGTAAAACCCATTCATTTCTTTTACCCACAGCTCCCAGGACTTTTTTTTTTTCTATCACCTAGCTCACAGACCTGCGTGTGGAGGGTTTGTGACCAAGTCTGTGCAACGGATTTGAGGGGTCTAAGCCCTAGCTTTACAACTTGTGTCACAAAATTGTCAGGAAGATTACACAAGATACAGAGGTGACTTTATGGTGAAATTAATGAAGCTTAAGCTTTTGGGTCCCTTTCAAGACTCTGGGAAGGATCAAACTGTGTTTTTCTTGGAGGGCCTCCAAAGTTGTATGAGCTACAGTCACCACAAAACCTAAATTGGCCCCGATGAGATTATAGCCTACAGAAGCACATTGCCTAGAATAGAGAAAGCTCTCAACAAAGGTTAACTATTATTCTTAGCAGTGGCAGCTGTGAAATCTACCAGCTTTAGGTTGTCTCTTTCTGGCCACTGATAATGTGACCATGCCCCCATGTTCCCCATAACCCCCATCTTTGATTATATAAAGAAACTAACTTATAAAAATTGGCAACTAACCTGCTTGTTTGAGACACTGAGGCATGATTAAATTCAGCTGAGAAATGGCCAGTGGGCCAAATGGCCAATGTGGCCAGGGTTTGAAATTCTCCTGGCACAGCACCATTCCAGACAAGCTCTAGTAGTCTGCTAACTCCTGTAAGTTTAGTTGTGCTTCAGGCTGCTAACTTTATAAGCAAAGAACTTGACTGTGTGTGTGTGTGTGTGTGTGTGTGTGTGTGTGTGTGTTGGGGCTAGGGGGTTGGGTGTGCATGCATTTTTTCACACTATTTTAGACCCTACAAGCCACCACATCCATAAATTGGAGGAGGAAAGAAATCTTATCCAAGTCAAACCAGAAAAACTGGGAGTCTCAGCCTCATATGCAAGGAAGGGATAACATCCTTGGCCTTGTTCCCAAAATATGTATTCCTGAGTCAGGGAAGGATCCTATTGAATGTACAAGAAAAATAATTGCATTCTTGCCTTCATATTAAATATATGAGATTGTCTAAGGAAATGTGTAAATTGAACAGGAACTTCTTTATCACTGAGCTAATCCAGAGAGGTGTCAGGGCCCTGAAGGCCCCCAAAGGCAGGCTTATGCTTATCATCCTTTTGTTACTTACCACAAGCAGCTCTCACTTCTCCAGCAGAGTGGTGGTGTCCATTTCCCACTGTCCCCCAAATCATTAGGAGATTGGCCTTCACCATTCTGCCCATTGCATTCTCATCACTTCCCTCAGAAAGTGAAAAGGAGCGGGGTGGGTGTGGGGGCTCAAAGTATGTCTTTGGTGCTTCCTTAAAACCTTTTAACTAAAACATCTTTATTATTTATTTCAAATATTCATGAGATATAAAGCTGATTGTCCCCGCTCCTGCCCATGATGTGGGGGCCAGATTCATATTGGGGGCATACCCATTACTAGAAATTACTTTTGTACCCTTTGTCCCCTTGCAATTATCCCTCAACCTCCCTCCCCCTGCCCCTCTCCCCTCAACTCCAATTTGTAGCCCTAGGAATGTTCCCTCTCTCTGTTGGATCAGGGCACTGCTGTGGTCTTTCTTTCCTGCCTTCTTTCTTTCTTAGCTCCCACTTACGAGTGAGCACATGAGGTATTTATCCCTCTGTGCTTTGCTTATTTCACTCAACATAAATTTCTCCAGGTTCATCCATGTTGTTGCAAATGGGAGTATTTCATTCTTTTTTATGGCAGAGTAGTATTTCATAGTGCATATATACCACAGGTTCCTTATCCAATCATTTATTGATGGACATTTAGGTTGGTTCCATATCTTGGCTGTTGTAAACAGAGCTGCAATAAACATGGGAGTGCAGGTATCTCTTTGACATGATAATTTCCATTCCTCTGGATGTAATGCCCAGAAGAGGGATTTCTGGATCATGTGGAAGATCTATCTGTAGTTGTTTGAGAAACCTCCAAATTGTTTTCCAAAGTGGTTGTACTAATTTACATTCCCACCAACAGTGCGGTAGTGTTCCCTTCTCTCCACACCCTTGCCAGCATTTGTTATTCACCATATTTTTGATTACAACCAGTCTAACTGGGGTGAAGTGGTAACTCAATGTGGTTTTAGTTTGCATTTCCCTGATGAGTAGTGATGTTGAGCATTTTTTCATGTATCTGGCCATTTGCATGTGTTCCTTTGAAAAATGTCTATTCAGCTCCTTTGCCCATTTTTTAACTGCGTCATTTATTTTTTTTACTGTATAATGGCTTGAGTTCTATGTATATTCTGGATACTAGTCCCTTGTCGGATGCATAGTTGGTAAAAAAAAAAAAAAAAATTTTCTCCCACTCTGTAGGTTGTCTTTTCACTCTGTTGGTTGTCTTTTCACTCTGTTGATTGTTTCTTTTGCTGTGTTAACTAAAACATCTATTGAAGCACTGCAGCTTTATTCTTTATTTCCTTCATCTTTTTTTGCCCAAAGGGCCCTACATTGTGGTAGTCCTTTCCTCTCAAGTCAATACCACAAATATAGTTGGAGCAGTCTACCATAGAGCCACAATGACAGGACATTACCTTCTCAAGTCAGGTCAGCAGTAAAATTTAAGAGAGAAAGGCAGGCAGATTAGCAGTAGTAATTCACTTCCTAAAGTGAGATAAATTATTTGATCAGGGATGAGAGTCTAATTAGTATGTCATGGGGATACAGTCAATGACACCTGTTTACATGGTATAGACACAGCTGAAATAATCAGGACTATGTGAACAAGTGGAAAGAATATACACAGATATGCTGAGAATAAAACATTGAAGGTACACATACTAGCAAGAGTTGTTTACCCAATCACAGAATGTTGGTGTAGGGTCTGAAGACATTATTTTGTCCAGTGTTTTTCAACATGTGGCATGCATACCAATAGTGGTATAAAAGATTATTTTAGGTGGTACATAGATAAATATTTTCTAATAGTGTGTATTTATTTTTATGGTTACCAACTATTTAAAAGTGTAAACAAAAAACTGGCTTTCCATTTATGGTAGTGCTATTTTTGAAGTTTATTTTAGTAAAATAGGTCATTTCATTTAAAGAAGTATATTAAGTAGATAATAGTACTAGTACACAGATATGGTCTAAATTGTGAAAGTAAAACATAAATAATTGAACTTTAGCAAACAGTGATTGAATGCAATTCTTCTTCCAATTCAGGAGTTCCTTTATTAGACACTTAGTTTAGAGGAGTGTCTAACACCTGAATCAATAAATATAAAGCAAGCTTGCCTTCTCCTCCTGTGCCCATGGCAGAATTATTAATAGAACATGGCATTTTTCCACCGAGCCTAGGTGAAGCCTTCTACTCTTGTTCCTTGAACCTCCACTTTGGGCTAAGGGGCCCTCTTCTGGCTCTATGACATGCCTCTCCTCTCTCTTATGGCTCACCACATTACAATATACTTATCTTTTTATGTGGCAGTCTTACCCATTTGACTGTCAGCTCCTTGAGGCCAGGAGTTTAATCAGCAGTACAATCATCTTTATGCTTTCAGCTCTGAGTATAATGCCTGTCATATAACAAGAACCCAACAAAAGATTGTGGAATGGAATAATTTATAGGTACAAATGTGTGGGTGTGAATACTGACTTCCCCACTAACTGTGTAACTTTGGACAAGTTATTTAACCTAAATGGGCCTCAGTTTCCTCAATTGTAAAATGGAGATAATAACAGTACCTACCACATAGGATATTGAGAGTATTGTGTAACTTAATGTACATGTAACATGCTTAGAACAATACTTGGTACAAAGTAAGCACTATATAAATTTTTGCTATTGTATTAGTCTGTTTTGTGTTGCTGTAACAGAAATACCTGACACTAGGTAATTTATAAAGAAGAGAGGTTTATTTGGCTTATGATTCTGGGACAGCTGTATCTGGCACGGGCCTCAGGCTGCTTCTGTTCATGGCGGAAAGTGGCAGGCAGCTGGTGGGTACATGCAGATCACATGGTGAGAGGAAGCATGTGCACGCATGAGAGAAAAGAGAGAAGGTGCCAGGGTCTTTTTAAACAACCAGCTCTTGTGGGAACTAATAGACTGAGAACTCACTCATTAATTGACCCTCTCCTAGGGAGAGCATTAATCCATTCATGGGGGATCTGCCCCCATGACTCAGCTTCCAACACTGCCGCATTGGGGGTCAAATTTCCACATGAGTTTTGGAGGGGACAACACATCATTATGTTGAACTGAAATATGCCTCTTTGAGATTTCTACCAATAGGCCCTGGGACTCACCTCTGGAGAAACGTAGAGCACGTCTACTTCCATGCCATAATGTCTCAAATGTCTCACTATCTTTCCTCTTCCAAAAACATTGCTGATTGCTTAACCAATCTCTTGTATAATATAGTTTCTATACATCCTTGCCACCTGTTATCTTGGTTGGTTAGAGTAAAATATTAAAGACTTGTGGGGCAGTGATACCATCTCACAGGGACCAAGGTGTTTTACCATATTATTTACCAAGTAAACAAGTGCAAGGGTGAGAAAAAAATGTCTCTATTACCAGAAAAACTGAGATGGAGACAAAGTTCACTGCAGATTCAAATATAGTAATAAAAAGTTGGGAAGAATCTAAATGTCCAACAATAAGATACTGGGTAACTATCTTATAGTATATCCGTATGATACACTGCTATGGTCTGAATATATGACCTCCCCATTCATATATTTAAATCTTAATTTCCGAGGTGATGGTATTAAGAGGTGGGACCTTTTAGGAGGTGATTAGGCCATGAGGGCTTCACTCTCATGGATGGAATTAGTGCCCTTATGAAAGGGCTTGAGGAAGAGAGTTTGGCCTTTGTTGCCATTTATTCCATTCTGCCATGTGAGCAAACAGCATTTATCCCTTCTGGAGAATGCAGCAACAAGGCTCCAACTTGAAAGCAGAGAGCAGCCCTTACCGGACACTGAATGTGCTGGTATTGTGATCTTGGACTTTTCAGCCTCCAGAACTGTGAGAAATAAACTTCTATTATGTATAAATTACCTAGCCTGTGGTATTTTGTAATAGTAGCAGGAACAGACCAAGACATGGACATTATAAAGCCATTAAAATTTAACTTTTTCAAGAATTCTCAATGACCACGGAAAATATTTATGTGGTAATATTAAGTGTAAAAATAAGCCACATAAGTACGTTTACACTATCATTTATATTTTGCTAGACACGTACACATGCCACAGATTTTTTCCCATAAACATAAATACATTTCAGCATTTTAAAAAAAGGCAGAATTATAAGAAAATTTTCTTATTTCAAAAATTTTCTATTATGATCATGTATTTTATAATTGGAAAAAATATTTGAGTTGGATGTAGGATTATAGTTGTAGGTGGCTGAAGGACTATGGTGAATTTTATTTCCTTTTCTGCACTTCTCGTTTTTCAAATTTTCTATAACAAATTTATATTTATATAATTAGAATAAAACAAATAAGATTATTTGTAAAGCAGCATCTTAACCCTCTCTTGCGTGGTTCACATCAGCTTAAGGAAAGGATACTCAAGAAGCATGGATACATAACACTAGTAATAGGAGCCATCATATAATTTCTTACCTAGACTATCAAAATGAAATAAAAATTGGTTAAAAAAATTTTTTTTACTTATATGTGAAATTTTTAAATTTTTTAAAATTGATTTTTTTATTTTAATTTGTCAATATACAATGTAGTTGATGTTTGTGTCCCTTTAACAATTCCTCTCCCCCCCTCCTCCCCCCATCAACATCATATCTGTTCACCTGTCTTAATGAGATCAAGGAATTATTGTGATCGTTGTGTCTTCTTCCTCTCACCCCTGTTTTTTGTACATTTATTGATTTTTAGCTCCCACAAGTGACAACATGTGGTATTTCTCTTTCTGTGCCTGACTTATTTCACTTAATATAATTTTTTCTAAGTGCATCCATGTTGCTGTGAATTGTAGTATTTCATTTTTTTTTTTTATAACAGAGTACTATTCCATTGTGTAGATATACCACAGTTTCCTTATCCACTCATCTGATTATGGACATTTGGGCTGATTCCAACTCTTGGCTATTATAAATAGTGCTACAATAAACATCAGAGTACAAGTGTCCCTTCGGCATGATGATTTCCATTCCTCTGGGTATATTCTCAGCAGTGGAATAGCTGGGTCATATGGTAGATCTATCTGTAATTGTTTGAAATTTTTTAAAATTTATTTTTATTTATTTTAAAAAATGTATTTAAAAAAATTAAAATAAAATAAAAATTGACCAAAATAAAATTGTTCTCCTTGACCACTTTTTCCCTCATGTTCTACAACTAGGATTGAACATTCCTAAATCAGAAATTTCTCAAAGGTGTCTGATTGCCCTCAAGATAAAAACAAATCTCTTAGTGTGACCTACAAGAAAGACCTTCAGAAATGGTTCATGCTTTCTCCATAGCCTCATCTAGTCAACCAGGATTTGCTACCTACCAAGGACAATGCTTTGGAAAACAAAATACACAAGCCCTGGCTGAGCGTTCTCCTCCCTTATACATTTAGAAGAAAAATTATCCTCAGTATTAATCACAATTTGTAATTAGGTATGCTATGCATTTTTGTGATTATTTTTTCTATGCCTGTTTCTTCCGTTAGGCCTCTTTTTATGAAGGTAGAATCCAGGTCAACTTTAGTCACAGATATATGTAATCCAGTGCTTGGAAGAGAGTAGTTGCTCAATAAATATTTGCTAACTTCACTGACTAGCTGATTAAATAATATCCTCATTTGATTTTTTATGCAATGTTCATCTCTGACTTCTCTAATCTACAAAGCTCCTGAATGTGCTTGCATGGCAAGTAGTCATAGTCGTAGGTTTGTTCTCACATTAAGGATAATCAGAAAAAAGTTTCAGGATAAAATTGGGCTACATTTCTGTAATAATAATAAATATAAATGGGGTGCTTGCTACGTGCCAGTCACTGTTCTAAGCACTTTACATGTAGTAAGATATTTAATTCCTGCAACAACCCTATAAGTACCATTATCCTCATTTTACAGAGGAGAAAATTGAGGCAGAGAAAAATAACTTTGCCAAGATCATGTAGCATATCACTCCTTTCAGTTGTCCTGATTGTATCTGAATTCAAAGAACATAGAACATGCCCCCAGGATGCTGAGAAATAGACCCTAGGTTTCTGGATAAGAAGCTGTTTTAAACCTTTACAAATTTTGCCAAATGACAGTCCTTTTTTGCATGTTCATACCTTTCCTTGGCCATGCCACATTGGAATGGGAACAGGGGAGGCTCCTCTAGTCATGACCCAAATAGGAATGAAGCAGGAGGCATTTTTCCATGGTGACCAAAAAGTCCATCTACTGTAGAATTATTTTTACATTTAGAGTTTGCTTTGGAACTAGTCCTAACAGGTACAGCTAGTGTTATTGTTTCGATTTTATAGTCTTAGTCTGTTTTGTGTTGCTATAACAGAATACCAGAGACTGGCTAATTCATAAAAAAAAACAAATTTATTCCTCACAGTTCTGAAGGCTGGGAAGTCAAAGAGCATGGTGCCAGCATCTGGCAATGGCCTTCATGCTGCACCATCCCATGGTGGAAGGGCAAGCAAGAGTTCAAGACAGAGAGAGGATGGGGACCAAACTCATCCTTTTTTATCAGGAACCCACTCCCGTGATAACTAACCCACTTTCCACAGTAATAGAATTAATACATTCATGAGGGCAGAGCCCTCAAGGCCTAATCACATCTTAAATGTCCCACCTCTTAATAATGTTACAATGACAATTAAATATCAACATGAGTTTTGAAGGGGACATTCAAACCATAGAAGAGTGCCAGAAATGCATGTTTTTATTCCTTGAAATAACCAATATGGTTTATTACATAAGTATAATTTAACTTAAACTGTTTTTCCAAAAATACAAACTATTAAAAATGGAAACCCAAAATATCAGATTCTTTATTCAGATAATTTTATAAACTATGACAAAGCACGGAACAAAAACAAAATGGTATTGTATAATACACATTTGTGAGAGAAACATGAAAAAATTTGATAAGGTAAAAGGCTTATGCGGGTAACACTTTTTTTGTGTGTGAAAAATAAGTGCCTCATACAGAATTAAGATTTTGTGAAATCACTTAAAACTCCAGTATATCATGATTCTCACACTTTAGTGTGCATCAGAATTACCTGGAGGTCTTGTTAAGACACATTGCAGGGTTCACCCACCCCCAGAGTTTCTGGGTGGGAGGCATGGGTGGGGCTCAATATTTTTTATTTCTAACAAGTTCCCAGGTGATGGTAATATTGCTATTTCAGGGACCACACTTGGAGAACTAATGGTCTGGGTTTTGCTGTTTAGGGAAAGGAAGCATGCATTCTGCTAGTCTGTTATTGCTCTACGGGTGTTAGAAACCAAGAGCTGACTGATCCACAGGAAGTACTTTTTGTTGATCTTTAGAGCATGGAATGCTTCTATCACTAACTAAATATTTTTTTCATTTTCTGGAAGCATATAATAATAAATGGTTAGCATATCAGCACAACATGAAGATCCCCATACCCTGGGTAGGGATTGAAGGAGCAGTGATGAATGACTGATGAAAAAGGCGGCTCCGAAGGACACAAGTGAAGAAGGATAATGATGATAATCGCTAACATTAAAGAACCAATATGTTAAGCACAATATTGGCCTTATTAATACATGCAACCACCCTCAGATTTATCCCCATTTTATATAGCCAAGTACAAACCTGATTGTGCTGTGTGCTTAATCTCTACTGCCTCCCACCGTTCAGAGTCAGTCTCAACTTTTCAGCAGTTTTAAGTTGGGTGTGTGTGGTAGGGAGGGCTAGTATAGAGAGGAGGGGGAAAAGAGAGGATACTGGGATGAGGCTGGAGGTCAGGGGGCATCTCCAGCACTGGTCCCATCTTAATATTCCTGGACTGTAGCCTCATGATAACGAAAGATCATCTTTTTTTCATTTATGGAGGTTGTTTTAATTATGAGAGAAAAAACAAGTCTGGTAGGTTTAGCAATGGCCCATTCCCAGTTGCTTAGATCCCCTCAATTTTAATCATCTGCCTGTCTACACAGAACACCTGTCAGACTGATCCCTCCTGCTGTAGACAATGTGATAACTGGCCACTGATCATCTGTGTTTAACAGTACTGCATTCCTCAGAGAAGCCTGGGAAGAGGTGTTTTTCATGGCCTATGACAGGTAGAGCCTGAAAAATCACTTCATCAAGGCCTGACATTCCCAAATGACATCGAATTTAGACGTCTGCCCTCATTACCAAACTGCAACATTGAAAGAAGCTTTTATCATACAAATTAAAATGTGGAGCCCATGATTGGGCCATACCTCCTATAGCACACTGTAAGATTTTATGTTTGTATAGAAGATTATTTTTATCTTATGAATAGCATTGTATTATATATGATTGTGTAAAACGTCATTTTGTTTAATGTGAGAATTTGTTTAATGTGAGAATATAAAATATACCACAATTTTGGGGACACTATTTTTGATGTATTATCTTTAAAAAATATTTTGAGAATCTCAAAAAAAAAAAAAAAAAGAAAGAAAGAAAGAAAGAAAGAAAAAAAGAAAAAGAAATAGCCCAAATTCCTCTGATTGCTGTGAGGTCCTAATCTCACACAGTTACCCCATCCCTAAACTGATTCTGGATTCTTTAATCTCACATCTCTAATCTCTCAGGGTGAAGGCCTAACCTACTCCTCACAAATCCTTTTACAGCTCTACAAACCTGGATGAACATCTTCTGAGAAGGATATTTGTCCCCTTCAGATAGGGTAAAATTTTAAAAGTTAAATTTTTCATTGGCCTTCTAACCTTCCTTACTATTTATGACTAATTTTTATGAGGCAAAATAGCAATTATGTGTATCAGTAAACATATGTTAGATTAATTTTTACATTTAAGTTTGAATTGATTATACCACTAAAACATTATGGGTCCTTTTGATCTTCATAGTATATTGCTTAAATAGAATGATGATCTGTCCATAATAAAAGGGATTGATTATTTTTTTTAAGAGGAGACATTGGTAGTATGTTTATTGCCAGCTTTTGTATATAGGGAACAGTCCATCTATTTAGGACTATGTTCCTATCGCAGAACATTTTTTGAACCAGCAAAAGGATTATTTTTATCATACCTCAGATATATCTGCTACTAAACAGGACTCTGCTTTTTTGTCACTGTAACCCAAACCCTTGGTTCAGTTCCCAGAATTCCACCTAGGTATATTACCTCACTAACCCATCCTTGTAGTAGAAGGGAGTTTGTATACTCTATCTGATGCCTCAGACACTTATGGAGTTCTAAATTAATTTAATCCAAGACATCATGTTTCTTTCATCCCTGCCTCTAGGAACAGATTACCTTCGGATCCCTTTTGCACAGATACAGGCATTGGTACAGGTTTTCCTTTCCACTGTTGGTATGTGAAGCGAGTCATATAATTCTGCCTCTCACTAGGACCTCTGAGGCAATAGCTGTTCAGTAGTCCCATCTTTGACCCAACTAGTTGCTGGGATTCTGCCAATTCTACCTCCTGTAGTGATCTCGCTCCCATCTGGTCTGCAGCTAATGACCTCAGCTATTGCCAGGGACCTAGAAGCTTGGACCTCCTACACACCACTAACCCTTCTTCAGTGTATTGCACCTTTCTTGTTTTCTATCCTTGTTCCTAATCCTAATTTACTTCTCTATTTCAATGTTCTGCTTGTCAGAATATCTGCAAAGTCTCAATGTTGTTTTCTTCTCTCAAAGGCTTATTTCCCTCTGGTCAGAAATTTCAATAAAATACCCAGAAGTGTCCAGTAGACTGTTGGGGGTGGGGTGGTAAATCGCCATACACAAGGTCTCTGCTCTAACTCTTGGGTTCACCCAATATCTTCAGCCTTTTAAAAATACAATTGAGAATGGTAGGGAAGAATACTGGATTCTACCATTCCAATTAGATGGAACCTGAAACGATTAGCCTTTCATCTAGTTCTAGTGGGTTTTATTAGGAAAACACTATCAATACTAAGTTCTTCCACATAACTGGAGTTAAAGTGGTGATGTTCTGGTTTCTAATGCATTCTGCACATGAAAGCATTGCCAAGATGTGGCTCACTCTCCTTGTGTATGCCTCCAAGATAGGAAATAAATGAGTACTAATTTTTGCTATTATTTGTGCTTTCCAAATACGCAGCATATATTTTCACTACCATTGTGAAAACAGTCATGCACGAGTTCACATTCCTAGCCACCACGGGCTAGCAGACCCAAATTCTGAGCACCATTAAGGCCTTCCCTTCTTGGAATCCATCTATCTACTTAGACACCTGTTTGGTGCATACTATATACTATGAGAGAGAGATTTGAGCTAGCAATGGATATCAGAGAAGGCCTACTGGGAATGAGTAAAAACTAACTTGGCCCAGAGGGGAGGGAACAGGAGGAAGGAAGGTCATAAGCAAAAGGCCCTGTAGCAGGAGAAGACATGCATGTTCAAAAACCTGATAAGGCCAGAGAAGTTGGAGGAAAGTGAGCAAGAGGATATGTAGTGCAAGTTGAGGATGAAGATAAAAGGAAGAGGCCAGACTATACTATACAGGATTTTAGAGAGATCCTAAAGAGTTTTCTTTTTATCCAAAGAGCCACTAAATATTTTAAGGAGAGGAGCAACATGATCAGATGTGCATTTCGAAAATATATCTTAGGTTGCATCATAGAGAACTGACTGGAAGGGGATGTGGTAAATTAGAGGAGACCAATTAAGGGGCCGTGCAAGATTGCAGCAATAAAGGATTATAGCTTAGACTTCGTAGGAGCAGTGAAGCTGCAGAGAAGTAGACTGATTTTAGAGAAATTGAGGAGGTCCTACCAACAGAATTTGGTAATGGATTGGTAAGGGAGAGAGAGGGAAACGTCTGGAATTATACGTAGAATTCTAACTTGAACATCTGGATGAACAGTGGTGTCATTTACTGAGGAAAGATGGAAAAGAACCATGTTTAGGGAGGGAAGATCATGAGTTTGGTTTTGGATATATTGAGTTGTAGGTGCCTTTTAGGCAGTTCCAAGTAAGCTATTGGATGTGTGGATTTCTGAGGAGCTACATGCTCACTGTGGAGGAACTAAACCATATAGACCACCAATAACTTCTACAGACCTCAGGTCTTGTTTCACTCTATATAAAAGCACATCTCTAAGCCTCTACTTGAATGTCTCTTCTAAAAGCATTTCAGAATTAATTAAGGGAACCTTGTTCAGTTTAGAGCCAAACATGTTTTTTTCTTTTGTCAAAACTACTTCTCTTCTGAATCCTCTAACTTTTTTTTTTTTTAACTTTACGATAGTGAGGATTGGCTTGTTTAATATATATATATATTAAACGTTTAATATATATATATTATCGTTTTATATATATATGTATATCATCGTTTAATATATATATATATATATATCACCAATGTAATGGTGGTAGCTTCAAGTTCTCAGTTACGTTTCCTTGATAACAACAACAATAAGAGCAAACAATTATTGAGGACTTAATATGTGATGCATCTTATTTGATAGACTCTGGAGATTCTGAAATGAATTATTAAGACCTGGTCATTGTCTGAGAGAGACTCATAGTCTACTGATTAACTTGGCCACCTCCCTCTGTCCTATAGCATGTAATTTAGCAATAGTTAGATTTCTAAATTGGAAGGCCATTGGCGTGTGTTGAGTACCTATCATGTGTCAAATATGAAACTGTTACAATGTTTGAGATGTGTTTATGCATGGAAGGCAGTATAGGGTAGTGGTTAAGAGTACAGACTTTGGAGTTACACTGCCTGGGTTTCAATCATGGCTCTGTGACATTGGGTAAGTTATTTAACCTCTCCACACCTCAGTTTCTTCCTCTGTAAAATGAGTCTAATAATAGTGCCTCTGTGTATTAGTTTGTTAGGGCTGCCATAACAAAGCTCCTAACTGATTGTTCTATTTTTTATTTTTTTAGAGGTTAATCACATTTTTTTATCATCGAATTATATGGTAAAGTCTACATCTACAATTTAATCAGAAAAAAATGCTTAGCATTTACATCAAGGACACATTTACTCTAGTGAAATAAAAGAAACACAGACAAAAGACCAAGAACATGTTTTTAAAAAATGACTACATGTTTTATCTGGTTCTACTTTTGCTGTTTTGTACATATGTTTCCTGTTAGAGAATTGTTCGTACATACATGTTAAGTCTGATTTTTTTCTCCCCACATCTTTAAACATTAAATGGAGCATCTCACAATTTCTAATTATAAACAAAAGATTGAAAACACTATGGAAAACAAAGTTTAAAAATAAAGAAAGAGTAGACTGCTATTACTTTATAGTGGAAAAGTTGAGTAAAACGTGCTCCTTCTATGGGTCATCTCAAAGAAACACTTTTACTCAGAGAGGAAAGTATTTCTGATCCAGGAGTAAGTTTCTCACTTGCTCTGCAGGACCAGACCTGCAAATGTTTCTGGTCTCCATTGCAAAGTAGGTGAAATTGTCTACAAAATATCTAAAAGCGAAATATCAGGATAGGGCTAATTCAAATCAAAATCATAAGCTAGTCTAACTATACATCTTCAGCTTCTTCCTTTATTAAAAGTATCTTTTTATTTCAGATGATATTTAAAAATAACTTACATTTTTTTAGTGTGCTTTATGGTCAATGACTGTAAAGCTGAAACTCGAATGTTTAAATTTTTTGTTTTACTTGATTCTGTTGAAATTTCAATTACCTATGACTTTACTTAACCAAGTATACATGAGGTAAGTTTCAGCTAAAAAAGTAAAATAAATCAACCACAAAGACAAAATTAACAACAAAAATGTATTGTCTCACAGTCTGGAGGCTTAAAGTCCAAAATCAAAGTGTTGGCAACATTTGTTCCTTTTGAGTCTGTAAGGGAAGGATCTGTTCCAGTCCTCTCTTCTTGGCTTGTAGATGGCCACTTTCGTCTTTAGTCTTTTCATATCATCTTTCCTCTATGCATGTCTCTGTGTCCGAATTTTCCCTTTTTATAAGGACATCAGTCAAATACTGATTAACTAATTACATATGCGATGACCCTATTTCCAAATTATATCCATTCTGAGATACTGGGAATTAAGACTTCAACATATGAATTTGGAAGGGAGGTGGTGACAAAACTCAGCTATGCCATAGATTGTTGTACAGATTAGAGAGAATCTATAGAGTGCTTAAAAACAGTTCCTGGCACATAGTGCACACTCAATGAATGTTAACTAACCTGCATACTATCTCATTTGATGTTTACACCTATGACCCATATGAAGTAGGTCATTTCTAAGGATAAGGACAGTGAGACTCAAGGTCACACAACTAGTAATGGTAGTCAGGATTCCAACATAGCTCTGGCAGATCTTAAAGCTGATGCATGCCTCACTATACCTTGAGGTATCATGAGGTGACTAGGCTATTATCTGTCTGAAACTGACTGCCACAGAAATATTTTCAGATATGGTCAATTATTTCATGCCAGGATCTTACTGTGTGTGGATCTCTGATTAGCAAAAGCACACATATGTGTGGGTTCATTTCTGGGCTCTTTATTTTGTTCCATTGGTTTATGTGCCAGTTTTCATGCCAGTGCCATACTCTTTCAATTACTGTAACTTTGTTTCTTTTTTTAAAACTTCTTTCTTTTTACTTATTTATGTATTTTCTTCTTTTTTTTATTTCTTTCTTTTTTCTCTTTTCCGATTACTATAACTTTGTAATATAGTTTGAAATCAGGAAGTTTCATGTCTCCAGCTTTGTGGAAGACATGTGCAAGATTGCTTTGGCTATTCAGAGTCTTTTGTGGTACCATACTAATTTTATGACTATTTCTTTGTTATTTATGTGAAAAATGTCATCAGAATTTTGATAGAGATTGCATGGAATCTATAGATCATTTTGGGTAGTATGGACATTTTAACATTATTAATTATTCCAATTCATAAACATGGGATATCTTATTTCTCTTAACATAATTTTCTCCAGACACATCCACGTTGCTGCAAAGGGCAGAATTTCATTCTTTTCTTGTGGTTGAATAGTATCCCATTGTGTGTATATACTACAATTTCTTTATTCAGTCATCTGTGGAAGGACACTTAGATTGGTTCCCTATTTTGGCTATTGTAACTAGAGCTGCAATGAACATGGGAGGGCAGGTATCCCTTTGACATGATGATTTCCAATCCTCTGGATGTATACCCAGTAGTGGGATTGCTGGATCATATGGTAGTTCTATCTGTAGTTGTTTGAGGAACCTCCATACTGTTTTAAATAGTGGCTGTGCTACTTTACAGTCCCACCAGTAGTGTAGAAGAGTTCCCCTTTCCCTGCATCCTCTCCAGCACTTGTTACTCACAGTCTTTTTAATAGTGGCCAGTCTAACTGGGGTGAGATGATATCTCAATGTGATTTTGATTTGCATTTCTCTGATGACTACTGATGCTGAGCATTTTTTCATGTACCTGTTGGCAAAGTGTATGTCTTCCTTTGAAAAATGTCCATTCGTCTACTTTGCCTATTTTTTAATTGGATTATTTGCTTCATTGCTCTATAAGCGTTTGAGTTCTTTCTGTATTCTGGATATTAAAACCTTGTCAGATGTATAGTTTGCAAATATTTTCTCCCATTCCGCAGGTTGTCTTTCCACTCTATTGATTATCTCCTTTGCTGTGCAGAAGCTTTTTAGTTTGAAATAATCTCATTTGTTTACTTTTTCTTTTATTGCTTGTGGTTTTGGTGTCTTATTCATAAAGTCTTTGCCCAGTCCTACTTGCTGTAGTGTTTCCCCTATGTTTTCCTTCAGTAATTTTATGGTTTTACATCTTTATTTAAGTCTTTAATCCATTTTGAGTTGATATTGGTATAGGATGAGAGGTCAAGTTTCATTCTTCTGAATATGGATGTCCAATTTTCTTAGCACCATTTATTGAAGAGGCAGTCTTTTCCACAATGTTCTTGTTGGCTTTGCCAAAAATCAGTTGGCTCTAAGTATGTGGTTTGATTCCTGGGTTTTCTATTCTGTTCCATTGGTCCAAGTGTCTATTTTATGCCAGTACCATGCTGTTTTGGTTACAATAGATTTGTAATAAAATTTGAAATTGGGTAGTGTGATGCCTCCAGCTTTATTTTTTTTAGCTCAGGATTGCTTTGGCTATTCAAGGTCTTTTGTTATTCCATATGAATGTTAGGATTGCTTTTTCTATTTCTGTGAAGAATTTCATTGGTATTTTGATGGGGATTGTATTGAATCAGTAGATCGCTTTGGGGAGAATGGACATTTTCATGATGTTAATTCTTCCCATCCAAGAACATGGTATATCTTTCCACCCTTTTGTGTCCTATTTAATTTCTTTCAGTAGAGTTTTGTAGCTCTCATTGTAGAGATCTTTCCCCTCCTTGGTTAAATTAATTCCTAGGTATTTTATTTTATTGGCGACTATTGTAAATGGGCTTGCTTTCTTGATGTCTTTTTCTGCTAGTTTGTTACTGGAGTATAAAAATGCTACTGATTTGTAAGTGTTGGTATTGTACCATGCAACATTACTGAAATTGTTAATCAGCTCCAACAGTTTTTTGGTTGAGTCTGTAGGTTTTTCTATATATAAGATCATGACATCTGCAAACAGGGACAATTTGACTTCATCCTTTCCAATCTGGGTGCCCTTTATTTCATTCTCTTGCCTGGTCGCTCTGGCTACTACTTCCAATACTATGTTAAATAGCAGTGGTGAGAGTGGGCAACCTTGTCTTGTTCCTGTTGTTAAGGAAAAGTTTTCAGCCTTTTCCAGTTCAGGATGATATTGGCAATTGGTTTGTCATAAATGGCTTTTATTGTGTTGTGATAGTTTCCTTCTATACCTAATTTGCTGACATCATGAAGGATGTCAAATTTTGTCAAATGCTGTTTCTGCATCTATTGAGATAATCATATGGTTTTTGTTCTTGCTTTTGTTGATGTGGTGTATCACATTTATTGATTTGTGTATTTTGAACCAAACTTGCATCCCTTGGATGAAACCCACTTGATCATGGTGTATAATTCTTTTGATGTACTGTTGTATTCTGTGTGCTAATATTTTGTTGAGGATGTTTGCACCTGTATTCATCAAAGATATTAGCCTGTAATTTTCTTTTCTTGTTGTATCTTTATCTGGTTTTGGTAATAGGGTGATGCTGACCTCATACAATGAGTTTGGCGTTTCAATTTTTTGGAAAAGTTTGAAGAGAAGTGACATTAATTCTTCCTTAAAGAATTGATAGAATTCAGCTGTAAAGCCATCCTGTCCTGGGCTTTTCTTTGTTGGAAGATTGATGATTACTGCTTCAATATTCTTGCTTGTTATTGGTCTGTTCAGGTTCTCTATTTCTTCTTGGTTCAGTCTTGATAGTTTGTATGTGTCCCAAAATTTATCCATTTCCTCCAGATTTTCATATTTGTTGGAATACTCTCTAATAATCTCTAATGATTCTTTGAATTTCTGTGTTATTGGTTGTAATGTCTCCCTTATCATTTCTGATTTTTGTTATTTGGATCTTCTCTCTCCTTTTTTTCTTTTTTCTTTTTTTTTTGTTAACCTAGATAATGGTTTGTCTATTTTATTTATTTTCTCAAAAAAGAAACCTTTTGATTCATTGATCTTTTGTCGTGTTTTGGGGGTCTCTATTTCATTTAATTGTGCCCTGATCTTAATTATTTATTTCTCTCTTCTACTTCTAGGATTGGATTGTTGTTTTTCTAGTTCTTTGAGGCATAGTGTTAGGTCATTATTTGAAATCTTTCTATTCTTTGATGTAAGCATTTATTGCAGTAAACTTCCCTTTTAGTACTGCTTTTGCAATAACCCTCAGGTTTTGGTATGATGTATCTCTATTTTTGTTAGTTTCAAGAAATATTTTAACTTTACTGTTTAATTTCTTATTGGACCCATAGGCCATTCAGGAGTCTGTTGTTTAGTTTCCATGCCCATGAGTTGTTCCCAGAATTTTGCTTGTTATTGATTTCCAGTTTTAGACCATTGTGGTCAGAAAAGATACTAGGAATGGTTTCAATTTTTTAAATTTGCCGAGACTTGTTTTTTGACCCAGCATATGGCCTATCCTGGAGAATGTTCCATGTGCTGATGAGATGAATGTGTATTCTGTATTTCCTTGATAAAATGTTCTGTAGATGTCTAACAGAACCAATAGGTCTAAAGGTTAGCTTAAATCCTGTGTTTCTTTGTTGATTTGTTGCCTGGAAGATCTGTCCAATGCTCAGAGAGGGGTGTTCAGGTCACCCACTATTACTGTGTTATGGTATATCTCTTTTTTTAGGTCTAAGAATGTTTGCTTTACACATCTGGGTGCTCCGGTGTTGGGTGCATACATATTTATGATTGTTATGTCTTCTAACTGGATAGACCCCTTTATCATTATATAGTGACCTTTGTGTCTTTTTATGGATTTTGGTTTGAAGTCTATTTTATCCAATATAAGCATAACTACTCCTGCTCATTTTTGGTTTGCATTTGTATGGTATATCTTTTTCCATCCCTTCACTTTTAGTCTATCTATAGGTGAGATGTGTCTCTTGAAAACAGCATTTAGTTGGATCAAGCTTTTTAATCCAATCAGTCTGGGTCTTTTGAATGGGGAGCTTAATCCACTTGCATTTAGGGTTGCTATTGATAAGTATTGCTTTACCTCTGTCATTATATTGCTTTTTGTTTAGATGTTTTAAATATCGTTTGTCCCTTTCTTTCCCTTATTATTTTTCTTTTTCTGTTATAGTTAACAATAATTTATTTTGTATTTTCAAATAGCTGGAAGAAGCATTTGAATGTCTCCAACACAAAGAAATAATAACTGTTTGAGGTGATAGATATGCTAATCACCCTGATTTGATCATTTGATTGTATACAGGTATGGAAATATCACGCTGTACCCCATAAATATGTACAATTGTTTCACGTCAATTAAAAATAATAAAAACAATAATTCATATATGAATCTCTCCCTTCTCTGAGTTTGCATGTCACTTTAAATAGCTGTATGTGTATTCATCCTGCCCTTGACAGTTTCCACCAACAGAGCATTTCCCAGGGACCCTGTAGTGGACAAAGTGTTGTATATTCTTTAATATTCACAAGAAGAAGATAGCTTCTGAGACATTGAGCCTAAAGAGATATTGCCTAATATCACACAGTTAAAAAGCTAAAGTTCGGTAATTCAAACCTATGTTTGTCTTATTTCAAATTCCTTATTCTTTTCTCTGCTCCTAACTCTAAGCTCTCCAGCTAAATTTCCTAAAGGGGATGGATCCAGTCTCCACCTTATTTTCCTTAATCACAAAACAAACACAAGGTTAAAACCAGTAAAAGTTTTAACCTTGACAGTAAAAGTCTGGTGAATGCTGAGAATTAAAAATTAGTTGATGATTAATTGATTGATTGATAATTTATTACTTTCCGTGCCTGATTGGAATCAGTAACTGGCTGGAAAGCCATCCCAGGATATGCTAAATGGATTTCATTATTTATTTATTTACTTTTAACTCCCACAAATAAGTGAGACCATGTGATATTTCTCTTTCTGTGCCTGACTTGTTTCACTCAATATAATTTGCTCTAAGTCCATCCATGTTGTTGCAAATGGTAGTATTTCATTCTTTTTTATAGCACAGTAGAATTCCATTGTGTAGATATACCACAGTTTCCTTATCCAGTCATCTGATGATGGACATTTGGGCTGGTTCCAACTCTTGGCTACTGTAAATAGTGCTGCAATAAACATTGGAGTACAGGTATCCCTTCAGCATGATTTCGATTCCTCTGGGTATATTCCCAGTAGTGGAATAGCTAGGTGATATGGTAGATCTATCTGTAATTGTTTGAGGAACCTCCATACCATTTTCCATAAAGCCTGCACCATTTTGCAGTCCCAACAACAGTGTATGAAAGTTGCTTTTTCTCCACAACCTCTCTAACATTTATCATTCTCAGTCTTTAGGATATTAGCCATACTGCCTGGAGTGAGATGGTATCTCAAAGTGGTTTTGATTTGCATTTCCAAGATGTTGAGTGATGTTGAGCATTTTTTCATGTGCCTGTTGGCTATTTGTATATCTTCCTTTGAAAAATGCCTATTCAGCTCCTTTGCCCATTTTTTAACTGGGTTATTTGGTTTTTTGCTGTAAAGATGTTTGAGTTCCTTGTATATTCTGGATATTCTTTTGGTTGTCTTTTCACTCTGTTGATTGTTTCTTTTGCTGTGCAGAAGCTTTTTAGTTTGATATAATCCCATTTGTTTATTTTCCCTTTAGTTGCCGGTGCTTTTGAGGTCATATTCATGAAGTCTGTACCCACTCCTACTTCCTAGAATGTTTCCCCTATGTTTTCTTTAAGGAGATTTATTGTTTCAGGATGTACATTTAATTCTCTAATCCATTTTGAGTTGATTTTGGTATATGGTGAGAGGTACAGGTCTAGTTTCATTCTCCTACATATGAATATCCAGTTTTCCTAGCACCCTTTGCTGAAGAGGCAGTCTCTTCCCCAGTGTGTAGACTTGGTGCCTTTGTCAAAGATCAGATTGCTGTAGGTGTTGATTTCTGGGTTCTCTATTCTATTCCATTGATTTGTTTGTCTGTTTTAATGCCAGTACCATGCTGTATGGGTTATTCAAGCTTTGTAGTATAGTTTAAAGTCTATAGTAGTGTTATGTCTCCAGCTTTATTTATTTTTTTCTTGCTCAGGATTGCTTTGGCTATGTGTGCTCTTTTGTTATTTCATATAAATGTCTGGATAGTTTTTTTTCCATTTCTGAGAAAAATGTCCTTGGAATTTTGATGGGGATTGCATTGAATCTGTAGATCACTTTGGGTAATATGGACAATTTCACAATGTTAATTCTTCTGATCCAAGAGCATGGGATATCCTTCCATCTTCTTGTGTCCTCTATAATTTCTCTCAACAGTGGTTTGTAGTTCTCCTCAGAGAGATTTTTCACATCCTTAGTTAACTTTATTCCTAAGTATTTTATTTTTTTGGTGGCTATTATAAATGGGCTAGCTTTCTTGAATTCTTTTTCTGCATGTTCACTTTTGGAGTATAGAAATGTTACTGATTTTGTGTATTGATTTTGAATCATGCAACTTTGCTGAAATCATTTATCAACTCTAGGAGTTTTCTTGTAGAGGCTTAAGACTGTTCAATATATAGGATCATGTCATCTGCAAAGAGGGACAGTTTGACTTCATCTTTTCCAATCTGGATGCCCTTTATTTCTTTTTCTTCTCTGATTGCTCTGGCTAGTGCTTCCAACACTATGTTGAACAAGAGTTGTTAGAGTGGGCATCCTTGTCTAGTTCCTCTTCTTAAGGATGATATTGGCAGTGGGCTTGTCATATATGTCTTTAATTGTGTTGAGATACTTTCCATCTATACTTAACTTGTAGAGAGTCTTTATCATGAACAAATGGTCAATTTTGTCAAATGCTTTTGTCTTTAGAGATGATCATATGGTTTTTGTCTTTGATTTTATTGATGTGGTATATCACATTTATTGATTTGCATATGTTGAACCAACCTTGCATTCCTGGGATGAATCCCACTTGATCATGGTGGATAATTTCGTGTATGTGTTGCTTTATTCTGTTAGGTAGTATTTTATTGAGGATTTTTGCATCTATATTCATCAAGGATATTGGCCTGTGGTTTTCTATTTTTGATGTATCTTTGTCTGGTTTTAGTATCAGGGTGATGTTTGCCTCATAGAATGAGTTTGGGAGAATGGCCTGTGTTTCAATCTTTTGGAATAGTTTTTACAGAATTGGTATCAGTTCCTCTTTGAAGGTTTGATTGAACTCTGCGGTGAATTCATCTGGTCCTTAGCTTTTCTTTGTTGGGAGCCTTCTGATAACAGCTTCAACCTCTTTTATTGTTTTTGGTCTGTTCAGATTTTCTATATCTTCTTGGCTCAGTTTTGGTAGTTTGTGTGTGTCCAGGAATTTATCCATTTCCTCCAGATTTTCAAATTTGTTAGCATATAGTTGTTTATAGTAGTCTCTAAAGATTCCTTGTTTTTCTGAGGTATCAGTTGTAATATCACCTTTTTCATTTCTAATTTTTTTATTTGGGTCTTCTCTCTTCTTAGTTAGCCTTGGTAAAGCTTTGTCAATTGTATTTATCTTTTCAGAAAACCAACTTTTTGTTTCATTGATCTTTTCTACCATTTTGGGGGTCTCTATTTCATTTAGTTCTGCTCTGATCTTAATTATTTGTTTCCATCTACTAACTTCGGATTTGGATTGTTCTTGTTTTTCTAGTTCTTTAAGGTGAATTTTTAAGTTGTTTACTAGACATCTTTCCATTCTTCTGAAGTAAGCATGTAATGCAATAATTCCCCCCTCAGTACTGCTTTTTCAGTATCCCACAGGTTTTCATATAATGTTTCATTATTTTCATTAATGCCAAAAATTTTTTGATTTCCTGTTTAATTACTTCTTGGACCCCAGCACTAAGTAGAATGCTGTTTAATTTCCATGTGTTTGTATAGTTTCCATATTTTCATTTGTTATTGATTTCTAATTTTAATCCATTGAGATCTGAAAAAATACATGAAATAATTCCAATTTTTTTGAGTTTGGTGAGACTTGCTTTCTGACCTAACATGTGGTCAGTCCTGGAGAATATTCCATGAGCTGATAAGAAGAATTAATATTTAGAGGTTGTTGGATGGAATGTTCTGTAGATATCTGCAAAATCCAATTGTTCTAGAATGTTGTTTACATCTTGTGTTTCTCTATTGGTTTTTTGCCTAGATGTCCAATGTTGAGTGTGGGGTGTTCAGGTCCCCCACTATTACGGTGTTAGTGTCTATCTCATTCTTTAGATCTAATAGTTTTTGCTTTATAAATCTGGCTGCTGCAACATTGGGTGCGTATATATTTATGATTGTTATGTCTTCATGATTGATAGATCCTTTTATCATTATATAGTGGCCTTCTTTATCTCTTTTTATGGTTATTGCTTTAAAGTCTATTTTAACTGATACAAGAATAGCTACTCCAGGTCGTTTTTCATTTCTATCTGCATGGTATATCTTTTTCCATCCTTTCATTCTTAGTCTATGTGTGTTTTTACAGGTGAGGTGAGTCTCTTGATGACAGCATGTTGTTGGGTCCATTTTGTTAATCCAGTCAGTCCATCTGTGTCTTTTGAGTGGGGAATTTAATCCCTTTACATTTTGAGTTATGATTGAAAGGTGTTGATTTACTCCTAGCATTTTATTGATTTTTGTTTACATGTCTTAAGTATCTTTTGTTCCTTTCTTTCTGATTTTCTGTTTATCTTCTGTATTTGTTGGTTTCTTGGGGTGGTAAATAAACTTTTTTTCTTTATTGTTAGCATTTTTGTTTTACTGGTAGATTTTATTCTTTATTGAGTATTCATGTCAGTGATGGTTGCTTTTCAGTTATCAAACCCAATACTTCCTTGAGAATTTCTTGTAAGGCTGGTTGTGTGGTAGTAAACTCCTGCAGTTTTTGTTTGTCTGAGAAATATACTATTTGTCCTTCATTTCAGAAGGATAGCCTTGCTAGCTAAAATATTCTTGGCTACCAATTTTTGTCTTTAATATTTTTAATCTATCATCCCATTCTTTTCTAGCTTTTAGGTTTTCTGATGAAAAGTCTGATGTTAGTCTGATTGGGGCTCCCTTATAGGTGATATGATGCTTCTCTCTTGCAGCTTTTAAGATTCTCTCTTTATCTTTGAGTTTTCCCAGTTTGACTATAACATGTCTTGGAGAGGACTTTTTTGGGTTGAACATGTTTGGTGATCTTTAGACCTCCTGAATCTGAATATCTGTGACTTTCCCTACACCTGGGAAGTTCTCTGCTATTATTTTGTTGAATATGTTTTCAATGCCATTTCCTTTTTCCTCCCCTTCTGGAATACCCATGGTTTGGATATTTGAGTGCTTAACATTGTCTGTTATCTCTCTTAGATTTTCTTAAAATTTGTAAATTCTTTTTTTCTCTTTTCTGGTTTGCCTGTGTTAATTCAAACAGCTCATCTTCAAGGTCAGAAATTCTCTCTTCTGCTTGTTCTAGCTTGCCGGTTAGACTCGCTGTTGTGCTTTTTATTTCATTGAATAAATGCTTCAGCTCCACAAGCTCTGGTACATCTTTTTCAGGGCATTGATTTCTTTATGCATTTCTTCTTTCAGATCCTGTATATTTTTTCTCATTTCATTGTGTTGTCTAACTGAGTTTTCTTGTATCTCATTTAGTTTCCTTAGAATCGTTGCTCTAAATTCCTTGTCACACTTGGGAGAGTGCGGCGCTGGGAGCGCAGCGGCGCTGGGAGTGCAGCGACGCTCCCGCCGCAGGTTCGGATCCTATATAGGAATGGCCGGTGCACTCACTGGCTGAGTGCCAGTCACGAAAAAGACTAAATAAATAAATAAATAAAATTCCTTGTCAGTCATTTCAAGGACTTCCTCTTCTATAGGATCTAGAGCTTGAGAGTTATTATTTCCTTTGGTGGTGATTCACTTTCTTGATTTTTCATATTTCTGTTACCTTTCCTTTTGTGTTTAGTCATTGTGGCAGGGAGTATCGCAGTCCTGTTTCCACCCTGATGTCTGGCCTTGATCCTGAAGGAACTGCCAATTCTGGGCAGTGGGAACTAGCCTGGAATGGGTGTCCCATGGCACCTGCCTATTCTGGCATGTCTGGCTTGGGGTGTGTGGGCCCAGCAGCTCTTGGGCTTCTCTGGTTAGCAGGGACTGACGTGGGCTGGGGTTCCCTCAGCACTTTCCTGTTCTCATGCAGCTGACTTGGGGCCTGTGGGCCCAGTGGCTCTCAGGCCTCTTTGGGCAGGGGGGACTGGCCCGGGCTGGGAGTCCCACAGCGCCTGCCTGTTCTGGTGTGGCTGACTTGGGGCATGTGGACCTGGCAGTTCTCAGGCCTCTCTAGGGGATGGGGACTGACTTGGGCTGGAGGTCCCACAGCTCCTGCTCATTCCAGCATGGCTGACTCAGGGCATGTGGACCCAGTGGTTCTCAGGTCTCTCTGAGTGGCGGGTACTGGCTTGGCCTGCGGGTCCCACAGTGTGTAGCTCCTGCCTGTTCTTGCACAGCTTTCAGGCTTCCTGTTGCTACATTTTAATAGTTGCAAATTGGTTGATTTTGGGGAGCGAGCGACGCTAGGAACCATCTACTCTGCCATCTTGACCAGAAGCTAAATCTCTTTCCCTTATTATTTTTCATCTTCAATGTTAGTTGGATTTTTGAGGTGACATGATTTAGCTTCTTTCTCGTATTAGCATTTTAGTTTTAATGGTAGGTTTTGCTCTTTCTTTTAAACCTGTGATAGTGCTTATCATTTTTCTGATTCTGGATGCATGACTCCTTTGAGAATTTCTTGTAGGGCTGGTCATATGGTAGTGAACACTGATCATTTTTGTTTGTCTGGGAAATACACTATATCTTCCTCATTTCTCAAGGATAACCTTGCTGGGTAAAGAATTCTGGCCTGCAGGTTTTTTTTCTTTTAGTATTTTGAATATATCACCCATTTTCTTCTGACCTGTAAGGTTTAAGTTGAGAAGTCTGCTGTTAGTCTGATGGGAGCTCCCTTGTAGGTTTCTTGACACTTTACTCTTGCTGCTTTTAGAATTCTCTCTTTGTTCTTGAATTTTGCCAGTTTGACTATAATGTGTCTTGGGGAGGATCTTTTTGGATTGCATCTGTTTGGGGATCTTTGGGCATCATGGATCTGAGGGTCTGCATCTCTCCCTATACCTAGGAAGTTTTCTATTATTACTTCCTTGAATACGTTTTTAATGCCTATTCCCTTCTGCTTCCATGGGTATTCTGGAATACCCATGATTCTGATGTTTGTGTGCTTGAGGTTGTCTGCTAGCTCTCTTAGTTTACTTCATTTTTTAAAATTCTTTTTTCCTTTTTTTTTGGTCTGCCATGGTTATCTGAAAAAGACCACCTTTGAGGTCTGAAATTCTTTCCTCTGCTTTCTAGCCTGCTGCTCAAGCTTTCTGTTCTGTTTTTTATGTCATTGAGTGAATCCTTCAATTCTAGGAGTTCTGTTACATTCTTTTTTAAGTTATTAATCTCTTTGTAAATTTTCTCCTTCATATCCTGGATATTTTTTCTTGTTTCATTGTGTTCTCTAATTGATTCTTCTCTTATCTCTTTGAGTTTTCTTAAGATCAGTGCTCAGAATTCCTTTTCAGACATCTCACAGGTGTCCCTGCTCTATGGGATCTGGTACTTGAGAATTACCATATTCCTTTGGTGTTGTCATATCTTCTTGTTTATTTGTAGTTGCACTATTTTTTCATTTATGTTTGGTCATCTGGTAGGACACTTGTTTCTTCTATTACTCTGGAGTGGGCTCTGAGGGGAAAGATTTCCTCCTCTATTTGTGGGCTCTGCTGGGGACTCTTCTTGTATCAATGCAGTTGAGTGTACAGTGGCTGCCTTGGCTCCTATTTGGTTGGTTCCTCTTCTGGGGCTTGGGCAGGCATGGGCATGCCTACAGCTGCTGTGCTGTTCAGGAAGGGGTTGGCCACATGGGAGCCTGTGCTCACCTGGGCACTGGCTTGGTCAGTTTGCAAGCCCTCCCAATTTTTTTTTTTTTTTATCAATGTCTTACGGTTTTCAATGTACAGATCTTTCATCTCCTTGGTTAAATTTATTCCTAAGTATTTCATTTTTTGGTGCTGTTGTGACATTTTCTTTCTGCTAAAGTATCTTCAAAGGTGGGACTGGAAAGCAGCTCTTAATTGAAGACTGTCCTGAAAGCACCTATCAGAAGGGGCAGGGTAGTACAAAAGAAATTACTTTCAGATTGAAACCATATAAAAAACTCAAAAACATAGAAAAATGGCAGCTCTAACATTCTGGGGTGGAAGAAGAGACTTTACAAAATATAAAGAAACCAAAGATTAACATTATTAAGTGGTCAATAAGGGGAATTTAGTGAGACCACTGAATATATTCTAGAATTTATACCATCACTGACCTCTGGAGTATGGTTGATTATCTTAAACTTGAAGCTCATTTAAGTAACCTGACCAGGATAATGCTAATTTCTAGGTACAGCAAGTTTATATTTTAGAATTTTCTTCCTTTATGAAAGTTAAGTTTAATTGTGATCTTTTTTGATATGTATGTGTGTGTACAGAATGTGTGTCTCTAAAGGGAATAAGGTAAGGTGTGAAAAGGCACCTCCAAAGTATGGGAGTGATATATATAAGTCCTTTCTTATCCATTCTGGGTAGGAACAACAGCTCAAAAGGAAGGCGGTTTGATCACAAATGGGGGACTGGGGTAGAGAAGGATGGAATGAAAACAGTAATTACCTTTTGGCATACAAAAAGCAAAGATTATCCTAAGTTTTGTATACCTCGGAGAACCAGGAAAATAGTGTTGCTGTGACTCTAAGAGGGAAAGCTGGGAGGGGGTAGCTTTTAAGGGGCTAGTAAAGGAGACTGTTTTTGCCTCTGAGATGGTCATTTGACCATTGCTATATTCCTGACCTATGCTCTCAATTTCACCTAAGGAATAATCAGAAAGGTGTAAGTTGGTTTCTGTAGGCAAGAACCAGGAACCTGGTGATCAAGTCAATGCAATAGGAACATCTAGGGCTAAACTTTGGAACTTTTCTCTCCCCAAACTTTGTCTTCCTAACTCTATGTATGTAAAACCGTATACTTTCTTTGCTTTTCCATGTAGACAAAAGTGGTATCGTGTATTCTTTTACTTCAGTGATCCTCTCCGTGTCCTCTTCCCCACTTAGTCTTTTCCAGATTCATGCAGGTCAGTTCAGGGCACTGTCACCAAAATATAGACTAATTTCTTTAGAATTGAGGCTCTGCTCCCTGAGTAGGAAAACAAGTTGCCAAACTCATCACACTTAACTGTTTAGAGCAAATATAAATTTGAATGGAGAAAAAAATTAAATGACAACAAAGACATTTCCAAGTAATGGTATAAATAAGTCACAACAGAAGTCTTTAAGAATCATGATAATACAAACATTTATCCAAGGTAATTATAACCAATATTATTTTTGAGCACTATTAATACTAGACACTGTTCTAATCAGTCTGCATCTATTAACTCATTTAGTCCTATAATAGCTCTATGAAGACATTTCTGTTACACTCATTTTACAGGTAAAGAAACTGAAGAGAGTAAGTAATTTGCCCATCATTACACAGCTAATAAGTTACAGAGCTGGAGTTTTAACCTAGGCAGCCTGGCTCCAGAATCCATGCTGTTAACTATTCTGCTATCCTGCTTCTTATGAGGTAAAATAATTTCAAAAGATAAAATCTACATTGAAGTATGCAGAATTTATGAAAAACTACTAAACTTTCAATATTGAAATTGAAAACTGAAAGGCCCTACCTTTAGATGACTTTCCTTTTTCTTCTTAATTTAAAACTCTCTAAAACATATTCATTTTATAGATATTTCATATTTAAGGAAGGATGGAGACCAATATTTGCTCGTGGCCTAATTCCATCCTCACAAAAAACCCAACAGAGGGTTATTAAGTCCAAGGTGACACAGCTAGTAAGCCCTGCAACTGAAATACAAACCTAGGCCTATTAGATCTGAGGACTAAGCTCATCTCATGATGCCACAAACAAGTCTTCATTGGGCCTCAGAGGTTGATTAGGTTAACAGTGTAAAGTACACCAATGAAAAGAACATTAATGCATGACATGGAGAATATTTTTACCCATTCCTGCAAGGCATGTGTTAAGGTGTATACAGGTAAAATTCATTTTCCTAAATGCTTAATGACATTATGCAGACCACTTTCTGTGTCATCTCTCTAAAATATTGCTTCTTTTGAAATCTGACTTTACCACCCTCTCCTCAACTCAGTTGTTTTTATATCTCAACTTCAAAACCCTTACCCACCAGCACTTTCCTCACAAACTTCCTCTCCATTTCTTTTCCTGTGGTCCTTCTTAGAAATTTAAGATACATACCTGATAAGACCTCCAATACCTAGACCTACGCAAGGTGAATAGTGGAGGGACCTATCATTCCTCTACTTCAGTGTGTACAGTCCCCACTGAGACCTTTGTCATCACTCAAAACTACTTCACCTTCTAAATCTTGAACTCTGTAATTTCTCTCTCTGACCAACAGCGTCCTATCTTTCTAATTTCTTCCACTCCCATCCTCCTACCGAACATCTTCTTCACCCTTGTCAGTTTCTCTAGTCCTTGAATCCCTTCCTGTTCTTCCAGGCTATCAGTCCCCTTCTGCCATACTTCAGTTTTGCTTAACCTAGACCATGTGTTTAGCCATTTCAATGATGCTGTCCATAAAATTCTCAGTTGCTCTGCTTCTGTGTCCTTCTACATTGCAAATTGCTAACTTTGGGTGAACTCCATCATCTGTGTTTTCTGCTCCTGTGCCTGAGCTAAAGGCCTTTCTGTAGAAAGTTGAGAAACTGTGCTGATTGGTTTCACTACAAATGTATTCTCTTCAGCCTGAGTGGACCCTCCACTTCCAGCTGCTTGGCAATTGTTTTATTTATTCCTGGTTGACTATCACATTCCCTGTAGAAACAGTTATAAAATTTCTCCATCAATTTTAACTCACTATTGTCAAGCCTGCTTCCATCAATATCTATAGATATCTTTCTTAACTTGTTTATGAAATGTCCAGATTAAGATTACAGCTGATGTAAATTTTCATAACTTCGTTCCTCTGCACTACAGCAATTCACTTTATCCTTTCCTATCCTTTTATTGTGCCCCACTTCCCAAGAGATTTTCCTCCTCTTCTCCACAAAAATCTTTGGCTGAAGACCCTCCTTTTCTTGGGCACTTGCTTCAGCTATTTTAACCCTTTCTCTCTCACATCTTCTATTTCTACCTCCTTCCCCTAAACCCGGCTTGTCAATTCTATCCTAAAATAACATTCAAATAACAACAAAAATTCAATACTTTTCTTTGATTCAACTACCAGCACCACCTTCTCTACTCACTGCCACTACTTCCTGACCATTTTCTAGCTCCAGGAATCCTTTCTCAGGAGGAAGCTGAGATAATGTCGTTGGTAGCCAAAGTTCACTTATCAGGAGATACCACCACTACCACCACCACCACCGAGTTGGAAGAAACACATTGTCAGTTTTTAGAGAATTTAGTCAGAGCAAGGCCAAAGAAGTAATCTATGGCAGAGAGCTGAACAAGTGGAAATGTCAGGAAGTAAGTCTGGAGAGGGGAAGGAAGGTGATGACTTTCATAAATGTGCGGCACCTGGGCTAAAGTGAGGTTAAAGATGAAAGGTAGGCTGAAGTCTGTGATAAGGAAGCATTTGGGAGTCAGGAGTTGGCCAAACAAAGCTTGGATCTTATGAGCTTGTGGGAAATTTAAGGGTCACAGGCTGTGGCTAAATTGTCCAAACATTTGGGAGGTAAGTTCCATCTGCTTTTGAGAAGTCAACTTGTCCAGACAGCTCCAGGGCATTTACCCATTGTAGAGCTACGGCTGGGTCTGGAGCTCACAGACTCCTCGAGCCCATTCACAAACCCTTCACACTCAGGTCTGTGAGCTATGTAACCGGGAAAAACGTCCTTGGAACCTTTGTTGAAGAAAGAGTAGTCTTTCTTCAGCACACACATATCTAAGAGCTAAGCAGTCCAAAGAGAAACTCAGAAACTTGACTGCTACTGGCAAAGTCCAAAGAAAAATTGAGCAGCTACCAGCAGAGTAAACATGCTCTATTTTTAGATGTGTGCTCTGCCGGACACCTCTGCTTCACAAACTGAAGAACACACAATAGCAGCAAACTTAAAAGATATATGGGTGCACATGCACACTAACTCCACCCACACACAACCTGTCTACAAAGAAATGCACCGCACCACCCCCAAGTGGACCAAGTCAAGGGAGACTGACCAAACCATCCCATTTTCCCCACAATCCACCCCTTCAGGGTCCCTCGCCTTACAATCCACGCATTCAAAATCCTCCGCGATGTTCCCCTAGTAAGGACAAATGACCCCACATCTACATAACCTATCATCTGTTTGATATGCCTTAAGGCTTGTCCTTAAGGCTTGTCCTGTAGTTCTGTCCTTTAGCCACACATGTCTGGCCAGTAGTCATCAGTGGCGTGATTTTCCATGGGAATCCTGTAGTCATACCGATGTGAAGTTCAGTACATATTCAGTAGATGATCACACCAAAGTATGTACATACCCAGTCGACTCTGGTGTAGTGCCTGCAGCCAGAACACTATGGGTGAAAAGACAGAAGGGTCTTTGGTACCAATAGGGGGAGTTCTCGACCTTCTGGCAAGACACATGCCAGCTTGCCATCCTGAGAAAGGATGGTTGCAGGAACAGGCATCTTGCCTGGTTTGGAGCCCAAAAGGCCATACAAACAGAAGACCAGCAACTTTCTGATTTTGGCAGTGGTCCCACAAGACCCACCTGCCACTGTGTTAGGGGCACTCTCACACGAGTTCTCTGCCCATCAGGGGCACCCATCTGCTGGTCAAGAGCACATCTGCTGACCAGGGGCATTTTTTCTCAGATTTAAGTGCCACCCGGCAAGCCATTGACCACCCAGTCCTGCAGCCAGCATGCTGCATTCTCCAATGTAGCCACCCAGCTACTGGAGCTCTCTCCAGCCATCTTACCTTAGCCAGTGAGTCAGCTTCATCATTGCCAATTCACCATGAGGCCTCCGGTCCTCACCCGCCCCCAAAAGACAAGCACCTTGGCCTGCTCCCTAGTCAGAATGGAACAGTTCATCTGCCTCCTCGGGAGCAACCAAAAAATCTTTTAAATCCACTGAGCGTACCTTGCTACCTTTTTCCAGATGTTTAGTGAAGCGCTGTTCAGGGCACAATTGTTGCCACAAGGCAAACAGAACTGCATTTGGCTGCCGGTCAATTTTCTTGCTATCAACCCCTGCTGCAAGCAAGTCAAGCCACATCTGCTTATGGCTAGTCTTCCTTGGTCCCCTTGGGATAAAATCCCAAGCATTTCTTGGGGGTTTGGTCTTAGCCATCTTTCAGACCCCTTTTGCTTGTCTCCTATCCTCTACTTCACCCAAGCCAGCTATCATGGTCTTTACCTCATGTATAGGATGACCAGTGTATGGGGCCAGTATGGCCATCAGTGACCCAAAGGATGTTGATGGGGCATTTTGCAGCACTATGTCTCTGATGCTGCCTGTAAAGTTCTCACCGTCTGGGCCACAAGTGTTCACATTAAACATGGACTGCCTCATCCCCAGCTCTCGAATTATTTGAACTAACTCAGCATACGTTTGCCATTTACTAACAATCTTGGGCAGTTCTCCAGCATTCGCCCACACGGTTCAGTCAGCTGCATTCACCCAGTCCATCAAGGAGTGCATATCTGTGGCTATTCTGTAGCTGCTGCCTCAGGGATGGGTGCATGGTGCTGGAGGCCAATTTTTCCATTTCCTCACCAGAGCACATCACACCATCCGCCCCTAGATCTCATAACTGCAGCAGCCAAGCAGCCAGGGGCTCCCCCTGTTTCTGCCCGAACTGTCTCCCCAAGTCAATCAATTTAACCTGGGTATATGGGACACAGGTGGTCAACTGGGTCACCTGTGGATCGCCCACCAATTGCCCCCCTGTTCCCATAGGCTGCTTGCATTTCACTTTCTGACGCATGACAGGTCATGCCTGGAGACGCACAGTCTCCCCCAACTCACCACTGGGTTCGCTGTCTTCCCTGGTGTGAGAAGCAGGAGTGGCCAGTTGCCAGATGTCATCCTCCAGAACATCTATCCATGCTTCCAACAACTCTGCTTTCCACTTCAGATCTTCCAGTAGCTGCATGTCATCTGCCAACAACTCTGCTTTCCGCTTCAAATCTTGATCAACTTGCAGCATAGTGAGCAGTAGCCAGGCTCCAGTTAGCAGAAAAGTGGCCACCGGGCACCACATGCTCGAAGACAGCCACACTTCCTCCCCCTCCCAAGGGGCTCTCCACTGTAGTGCCTGGTCTATGCTGCCTCGCAGTACAGTGAGCAGCAACCAGATCCCAGTTAACAGGAAAGTGGCCATAGGCACAGCATGTTCAAGAGTAGCCACATTTCCTCCTTCTTCCAAGGGCTTTTTGGCTGTTGTACCTGCTCAGAATCCTGCCAACTACACCAATTGTAGAGCTAGGGCTGGGTCTGGAGCTCACAGACCCCTCGAGCCCATTCACAAACCCTTCACACACAGGTCTATGGGCTAGGTAGCCAGCAAAAATGTCCTTGGAGCCCTGGTTGAAGAAAGAGTAGTCTTTCTTCAGCACACACACGTCTAAGAGCTAAGCAGTCCAAGGAGAAACTCAGAAACTCAACTGCTACTGGCAAAGTCCAAAGAAAAACTGAGCAGCTGTCAGCAGAGTAAACATGCCCTGTTTTTAGATGTGAGCTCTGCTGGCCAGCTCTGCTTCATAAACTGAAGAACACACAATAGCAGCAAACTAAAAAGATACATGGGTGCACATGTGCACTAGCTCCACCCACACACAACCTGTCTAGAAAGAAATGTGCCGCACCATCCCCAACTAGACCCGAGTCAAGGGAGCCTGACCAAACCATTGCATTTTCCCCACACCCATCATTATGGGTTGAATTGTGTTCCCCCAAAGTTAATATGTTGAGATCCTAACCCACAGTACCTCAGAATGTGATGTTACTTGGAAACAGGGTCACTGTAAATGTAATTACTTGAGATGAGGTCATTCCGGAATAGAAGTGAAAAGCAGCTGAATGGGAACTTTGGAAAACTTAACTGAGCATGCCACATCTGAAATTGACGGCTGCTACTCAGTTCCAGGGAGAATGTGAACCCAAGTATGACCAGATTTTCAGATTTTCTCTAGGAAAACCAGAAATCTGGACCTTTGTGGAAAATCTGATAGTTTTTAACATTGGCAAATAATTGAATTTTTAAAGTGTATCTTTTTTTCCCCCTTTTTTTGGCAGCTGGCTGGTACAGGGCTCAAACCCTGGATCTTGGAGTTGATGTGTATCTTTTAAATGCGACATTTTGAACCTCTACGCCACCCACTTTTCAACCCTCTGCTTTCTACCCTCTCCCTTTGAATCTCAAATAATCACATATAAATAAGCTCCAAATCTAGATTTTTAGCACTAGCCTCTCTCCTGAGTTCCAGACTTTCATGTCTAAATATCCATCAAATGTCTCCATTCATACATTATAGATATAAATGTGCCCAATTTTCTTCATTTCTACCACTACCATTCAAGTTCCAACACCGAACATCTGTTGTCTGGACTAATGTAACCACCTTTTCGTTGGTCCCCCTGCCTCTATTCTTGCTCCCAACAATTCTCTTTTCACCCAGTAAGAACCTGCCATTATATTTTGAATAAAATCCAAACCCTTTATAAGGCTTATACAGCTCTGTATGGTTTGGGCTTATGGATTCTGCCTTGACTATAGCCCTTTTGTAAATGAATCAATATTTACATTTTACAAGTCTTCCATTTCTCACCAAATCTATAGAGCCATTGTCATGTTTTCTATCTTGCTACTGTTTCTCCATAGGAAATGTGCTGCTTTCTCCATGGGAAATGAATAAACACCATTTATTCATTTGTTAATACATCATATCTTTATTAAGTGCCTACTATGTACCAAGAAATATTCTAGACACTGGGGGATATATCGGTGAACAAGAAAGATAAATCCCTGCCCTTGTGTTGTTTTTATTCAAGTTGGGGAGACAGATAATGAACCCAAAACAGATATGCAAGGTCAGATAGTGTTAAGTTCAAGCAAGGTAAAAGATAGTGAGTGATTGCGGGTTGTAATTTTATTGAAGGAAGAACATTTTAGGGAAGTCACATTTGAGCAGAGACATGAAGGAAATAATGAAGTAAACCATAGGAAGATCTCGGAGGAAATGTTGCAAGCAAAGGGAACAGTTATGCAAAGGGCCTTGAGATGAAGGAATGTCTGGCAGATTTCAAGAATAGTGAGGGGGCCAGTATGACTAAAGTGCAGACAGCAAAGGGAAGAGTGGCAGGAGATGAGTTGAGAGAGGTAGCAGAAGCCCAGAGTGTATAAGATTTTGGAGGTCACGGTAAGACTTTGACTTTTATTGTGCATGAGATGGAAAGCCATTGGAAGCTTTCAAGAAGAGGACTGACAACATCTGATCCATGTTTTTAAAGGATCACTTTAGACCAGAGGCAAGAAAGGAGACCACTATGTAAGCTATTGTTTTAATCCAGATGAGATGATGATAGCTCGTATCATGGTAGTAGTGATAGAGGTGTTGAGAAGACCAGATTCTGAAGGCAGAATTTACTTGATCTGCTGTTGGATAGGATGTAGAGTGTTAAAGAGACTTCCAAGAGATGACTTCAAGGTTTTGGACCTTGGCAAACGAAAGGATGGCACTGTCATTACCTGAAATGTAGAAGACTACAGGTTAAGTAGGTTTGGTAATAAGGGAGAAAAAACAACACCTAAGTTTGGGACATGTTAAGTTTAAGGTGCCTAACAGCTATCCAAGTGCAGATGTTAAGTATGTGGTTAGATACATGAGCTATGATTTGAGAAACATTGTTTTAGCTGTGTATATCAAACTTATGAGTCACTGACATATAGATGTTCTGTGAAGTGATGGGACTGGATGATAGCGTCTAAAAAGTGAGTGTACATAGAAAAGATCTCTAAGGATTGAGCCTTGTAGCATTCCAAAGTTTAGAGGTGAGTGAGATAAAGATTCAGCGAAAGAGACTGAAGGAAGAGGCCAGACAGAAAGAAAACCAAGAGAGAAGAGGAACTAGGAAGTCACATAAAGTGTTTCCAGAAAAAGGAGTGAATATAACTATCTTTTGCTACAGATAATTTTGAGTAAGATGAAGATAGAAAGTTTACTATTGGATTTAGTTACTTGAAGGTAACAGGTGACCTTGACAAGAACATTTTCAGTGATGTGGAGGGGACAAAAGCCCATAGTTAAAAATGAAAAAACGAAAGAGAGAGTTTAATGTTTTATTTCATAGGCACCACCAAAAACATGTGCCTATTAGAAAAGGCATAACAGAGTACAGGTATCCCTTTGACATGATGATTTTCATTCCTATGGGTATATTCCTAGCAGTGGAATAGCTGGGTCGTATGGTAGATCTATCTGCAATTGTTTGAGGAACCTCCATACCATTTTCCATAAAGCCTGCACCATTTTGCATTCCCACCAACAGTGTATAAGGGTTACGTTTTCTTCACAAACTCGTCAGCATTTTAGTTCTCAGTCTTTTGGGTATTAGCCATCCTAACTGGAGTGAGATGGTATCTCAGTATGGTTTTGATTTGCATTTCCTGAATGCTGAGTGATGTTGAGCATTTTTTCATGTGTCTGTTGGCCATTCTTATATCTTCCTTTGAGAAATGCATATTCAGCTCCTTTGCCCATTTTTTAATTGGGTTATTTGGGGTTTTTTGCTGTAAAGTTGTTTGAGTTCCTTGTATATTCTAGATTCTAATCCTTTGTCAGATGTATATTTTGCAAATATTTTCTCCCACTCTGTTGGTTGTCTTTTCACTCTGCTAATTATTTCTTTTGCTGTGAAGAAACTTTTAGTTTGATATAATCCCATTTGTTGATTTTTCCTTTGGTTGCCTGTGCTTTGGGGATTGTATTCATGAAGTCTGTACCCAATCCTACTTCCTGGATTGTTTTCCCTATGTTTTCTTTAAGGAGTTTTACTGGTTTCAGGGTGTATATTTAATTCTTTAATCCATTTTGAGTTGATTTTGGTATATGGTAAGAGGTACAGGTCTAGTTTCATTCTCCTACATATGAATATCCAGGTTTCCCAGCACCCTTTGCTGAAGAGGAAGTCTCTTCCCCAATGTGTAGACTTGGTGCCTTTGTCATAGATCAGATGGCTATAGGTGCATGGGTTGATTTCTGGATTCTCTATTCTATTCCATTGCTCTCTGTGTCTGTTTGTATGCCAGTACTATGCTATTTTGGTTATTATAGCTTTGTAGTATGGTTTATAGTCAGGTAGTATTATGCCTCCAGCTTTATTGTTTTTTGCTCAGGATTGCTTTGGCTATGTATGGTATTTTATTATACCATATAAATGTCTGGATAGTTTTTTCCATTTCTGAGAAAAATGTCCTTGGAATTTTGATGGGGATTGCATTGAATCTGTAGATCCCTTTGGGTAATATGGACAATTTAACAATGTTTATTCTTCTGATCCAAGAGCATGGGATATCTTTCCATCTTCTTGTGTCCTCTTTAATTTCTCTCAACAGTGGTATTTAGTTCTCTTCATAGAGATTTTTCACATCTTTGGTTAACTTTATTCCTAAGTATTTTATTTTTTGGTGGCTAATGTAAATGGGCGAGCTTTTTTGATTTCCTTTTCTGCATGTTCACTGTTGGAGTATAGAAGTGCTACTGATTTTTGTGTGTTGATTTTGTATCCTGCAACTTTGCTGAAATCATTTATCAACTCTAAGAGATTTTTGGAGAGGCTTTAGGCTTTTCAATGTATAGGATCATGTCATCTGCAAACAGGGGCAGTTTGACTTCATCTTTTCCGATCAAGATGCCCTTTATTTCCTTCTCTTCTCTGATTGCTCTGGCTAGTAGTTCCAACACTATGCTGAATAGGAGTGGCGAGCATGGGCATCCTTGTCTAGTTCCTGTTCTTAAGGGAAAATTTTTCAGCTTTTCCCTGGTCAGAATGATATTGGCAGTGGGCTTATCATATACAGCTTTAATTGTGTTGAGATACTTTCCATCTATACCTAACTTGTAGAGAGTCTTTATCATGAACAAATGTTGAATTTTGCCAAATGCTTTTTCAGTGCCTATAGAGATGATCATATGGTTTTGTCTTTCATTTTATTGATGTGGTGTATCACATTTATTGATTTGTGTATGTTGAACCAACCTTGTATCCCTGGGATCAATCCCATATGATCATGGTATATAATTTTTTGTATGTGTTCCTGTATTCTGTTCGCTAGTAATTTTATTGAGGATTTTTGCATGTATATTCATAAAGGATATTGGCCTGTAGTTTTTGTTGTTGTTGTTGTTGTATCTTTGTCTGGTTTTGGTATCAGGGTGATGTTTGCCTCATAGAATGAGTTTCTGAGAGTGTCCTCTGATTGAATTTTTTGGAATAGTTTGTAGAAAATGGGTATTAATTCTTCTTTACATGTTTGGTAGAATTTGACAGTGAAGCCATCTGGTCCTGAGGTTTTTGTTGTTGGAAGTCTTTTTGTTACTGCTTCAAACTCATTACTTGTTATTGGTCTGTTTAGGTTTTCTAGTTCTTCATGATCCAACTTTGCCACCTTGCATGTATCCAGGAATTTATCTATTTCTTCTAGGTTTTCCAGTTTGTTTGTGTATAGCTATTGATAGTAGTCTTATGATCCTTTGTATTTCTGCAGTATCAGTTATAGTGTCTCATTTTTCATTTCTGATTGTATTTATTTGAGTGTTCTCTCTTTTTCTTTGTTTATGTAGCTAAAGGTTTTTCAATTTTGTTTATGTTTTTGAATAACCAACTTTTTGTTTCATCAATCTTTTGTGTTTTTTTCCAAGTCTCTAATCATTTATTTCTGCCGTGATCTTTGTTATTTCTCGTCTACTGATTTTGGGCTTGGTTTGTTCTTATTTTTCCCTCTCCTCGAAGTGTAACATTACCTTGTTTATTTGGAGTCTTTCTTCTTTTTGATGTAGGTATTTATTTCTGTAAACTTCCCTCTTAAAACTACCTTTGTTTATCCCATAGGTTCTGGTATGTTGTGTTGTCATTTTCATTTGACTCCTGGAATTTTTAAATTTCTTTCTTGATTTTTTTCTTTGACCCATTAATTATTTAGGAGCATATTATTTAATTTCCATGTACTCATACAGTTTCTAGTGTCCCTTTTTTGTTGATTTCTATATTTATTCCATTGTGGTCAGACAAGGTAGTTGATATGATTTTGATTTTTTAAAATTTGTTGAGACATATTTTGTGTCCTAACATATAGTCTATTCTAGAGAATGTTCCATATATTGCTGAGAAGAACATGTATTCTGCAGCTGTTGGATAAAATGTTCCATAAATGTACATTAGGTCCAATTGAATTAAAGAACAGGTTAATTATGATGTTTTCTGGTTAATTTTCTGTCTGCATGATCTGTCCTTTGCTGAAAGTGAGGTATTAAAGTCCCTAAGTATTATCATGTTGGAGTCTATTTCTTCCATTAGGTATAATAGTAATTGCTTTATGTAATTGGGTGCTCTGGAGTTGGGTGTGTACATATTTATTTATTTATTTATTTATTTATTTTAAATTTTATTTTGTCGATATACATTGTAGCTGATTATTGCCCCCCATCACCAAAACCTCCCTCCCTTCTCCCTCCCCCCCTCTCCCCCAACAATGTCCTTTCTGTTTGCTTGTCGTATCAACTTCAAATAATTGTGGTTGTTATATCTTCTCCCCCCCCCCCCGGTTTGTGTGTGTGTGTGTGTGTGTGTGTGTGTGAATTTATATATTAATTTTTAGCTCCCACCAATAAGTGAGAACATGTGGTATTTCTCTTTCTGTGCCTGACTTGTTTCACTTAATATAATTCTCTCAAGGTCCATCCATGTTGTTGCAAATGGCAGTATTTCATTCGTTTTTATAGCTGAGTAGTATTCCATTGTGTAGATGTACCACATTTTCCATATCCACTCATCTGATGATGGGCATTTGGGCTGGTTCCAACTCTTGGCTATTGTAAAGAGTGCTGCGATGAACACTGGGGAACAGGTATACCTTCGACTTGATGATTTCCATTCCTCTGGGTATATTCCCAACAGTGGGATAGCTGGGTCGTATGGCAGATCTATCTGCAATTGTTTGAGGAACCTCCATACCATTTTCCATAGAGGCTGCTCCATTTTGCAGTCCCACCAACAATGTATGAGAGTTCCTTTTTCTCCGCAACCTCGCCAGCATTAGGGTGTGTACATATTTAGAATTGTTATATTCTCCCGTTGAATCGATCCCCTTTATCATTATATAATGACTTTAAAATCATTTTTTACTATTCTTGGCTTAAAGTCTACTTTATCTGATATACAAATGGCCAACAGACACATGAAAAAAGGCTCAATATCATTCAGCTTTCGGGAAATGCATATCAAAACCGCTTTGAGATACCATCTCACTCCAGTTAGGATTGACATTATCCAAAAGACTGAGAATGACAAATGCTGGCAAGGATGCAGAGGAAAAGGAGCCCTCCTACACTGTTGGTGGAACTGCAAAATGGTGCAACCTTTATGGAAAATGGTATGGAGGTTTCTCAAGCAATTACAGATAGATCTACCATATGACCCAGCTATTCCACTGCTGTGTATATACCCAGAGGAATGCAAATCATCATGTTGAAGAGATACTTGTACTCCCATTTTTATTGCAACACTATTTACATTAGCCAAGAGTTAGAACCAGCCTAAATGCCCATCATCGGATAAGTGAACAAGGAAACCGTGGTACATCTACACAATGGAATGCTACTCTGCTATTAAAAAGAATGAAATACTACCATTTGCAGCAACATGGATGTACTTAGAGAAAATTTTATTCAGTGAAATAAGCCAGGCACAGAAAGAGAAATACCACATTCTCACTTATTTGTGGGAACTAATAAAAATAAATACATAAATAAATATATAAACAAATGGGTGGGGGGAGAAGACACAAAAATCACAACAATTCCTTCAACTTAAGATAAGTGAACAGATATGATGTTAATGGAGTGAGGTGAGAGAGGGAAGGAGGAAAAGGGGGAATTGGTAAAGAGACATGGAAATCAACTACACTGTATACTGATAAATTAAAACTATTTTAAAATGTATTTAAAAATTGATTTTGTTGTGTGTGGCATGGAAAATATTTTTATCAGTCAAGATGATGTAAAGATTCAAATTTTCTATTAATAAAAATTTATACAATTCACACTAAAAAGGTCTATTTTATCGTATATAAAGTTAGCTACTGCTTTCCTAGTTTGGTTTCTATTTGCATGAAATATCTTCTTCCATCCCTTCACCGTCAGCTGGTGTGTGTTTGTACTGGTTAAATTAGTTTCTTGTAGGCAGCATATTGTTGGATCTTGTTTTATAATCCATTGATCCACTCTGTGTCTTTTAATTGGGGCACTTAATCCATTTACACTTAGGGTTATTATTGATATATAGGAACTCATTACTGCCATTTTGTTGTTTTTTTCTAGTTGTTTTATAGATCTTTTTTTCCTTTCTTCTGTTTATACTGTCTTCCCTTGTTCTTGTTTTTCTCTAGCTTTACATTTTGATTTCTCACTATTTATTTATTTATTTGTTTGTTTGTTTGTTTGTTTGTTTGTTTGAAGGAGAACATAGCCTAATGTTTTAATACCCTCTATAAAATAAGTTACACTTTATGGAAGAGAAGGTAAAAATAATGAGAGATAAAACATTAGTTCTCCTCCCCACCATCTGTGACTGTATCAAGCATCACAACTTTCATGTTAGTAAACATTTTCTTTTTTATGCATATTAACACAAACTTACCTCTCTATTATATACACAATGAAATACTACTCAGCCATAAAAAAGAATGAAATTCTGCCATTCTCATCAACATGTATGCGCTTGGAGAAAATTATGTTAAGTGAAATAAGTTGCTATTTATTTTTAATATGTCACTTCTAAGTTTTTGTGTTATGGTTACTATGAGGCCTACAAAAAGCACGTTAGAGATATAACAAATTATTTTATGCTAATAGCAACTTAACTTTGGTATCTAAGATAAAAGAAAAAAACAAAGCCAAATTTATGCTTTGGCCTCATTCCCCCCTACTTTTAGAGAGATGGTTGTTTTGAGTTACATCTTTTAATATTGACTATTTCTTATATGTTTGCTGTTATCTATTAGTGTCTTTGCCCTTTTGTCTTCATGTTATTTTTTTTTAAATTTTATTTTGTTGATATACATTGTGGCTGATTTTTGTTGCCCATCACCAAAACCACCCTCCCTCCTCCCTCCCCCTCCCCCCACCTATGTCCCCTCTGTTTGTTTGTCGTATCAACTTCAAGTAATTGTGATTGTTATATCTTCTTCCTCCCCGCCCACCCCGCTTTTTTTGTGTGTGTGCATGTGTGTGTGTGAATTTATATATTAATTTTTAGCTCCCACCAATAAGTGAGAACATGTGGTATTTCTCTTTCTGTGCCTGACTTGTTTCACTTAATATAAGTCTCTCAAGGTCCATCCATGTTGTTGCAAATGGCAGTATTTCATTCGTTTTTATAGCTGAGTAGTATTCCATTGTGTAGATGTACCACATTTTCCATATCCACTCATCTGATGATGGACATTTGGGCTGGTTCCAACTCTTGGCTATTGTAAAGACTGCTGCGATGAACACTGGGGAACAGGTATACCTTCGACTTGATGATTTCCATTCCTCTGGGTATATTCCCAACAGTGGGATAGCTGGGTCGTATGGTAGATCAATCTGCAATTGTTTGAGGAACCTCCATACCATTTTCCATAGAGGCTGCACCATTTTGCAGTCCCACCAACAATGTATGAGAGTTCCTTTTTCTCTGCAACCTCGCCAGCATTTATCTTTCAGAGTCTTTTGAATTTTAGCCATCCTAACTGCGGTTAGATGGTATCTCAATGTGGTTTTGATTTGCATTTCCCAGATGCTAAGTGATGTTGAGCATTTTTTCATATGTCTGTTGGCCATTTGTATATCTTCCTTAGAGAAATGCCTACTTAGCTCTTTTGCCCATTTTTTAATTGGGTTGCTTGTTTTATTCTTGTACAGTTGTTTGAGTTCCTTATATATTCTGGATATTAATCCTTTGTCAGATGTATATTTTGAAAATATTTTCTCCCACTCTGTTGGTTGTCTTTTAACTCTGTTAATTGTTTCTTTTGCTGTGCAGAAGCTTTTTAGTTTGATATAATCCCATTTGTTTATTTTTCCTTTGGTTGCCCGTGCTTTTGGGGTCGTATTCATGAAGTCTGTGCCCAGTCCTATTTCCTGAAGTGTTTCTCCTATGTTTTCTTTAAGAAGTTTTATTGTTTCAGGGTGTATATTTAAATCCTTAATCCATTTTGAGTTGATTTTAGTATACGGTGAGAGGTATGGATCTAGTTTCATTCTCCTGCATATGGATATCCAGTTATCCCAGCACCATTTGCTGAAGAGGCAGTCCCTTCCCCAGTGAATAGGCTTGGTGCCTTTGTCAAAGATCAGATGGCAGTAAGTGTGTGGGTTGATTTCTGGATTCTCTATTCTATTCCATTGGTCAGTGTGTCTGTTTTTATGCCAGTACCATACTGTTTTGGTTATTATAGCTTTGTAGTATAGCTTAAAGTCAGGTAGTGTTATGCCTCCAGCTTTATTTTTTTTGCTCAGCATTGCTTTGGCTATGCGTGGTCTTTTATTGTTCCATATAAATGTCTGGATAGTTTTTTCCATTTCTGAGAAAAATGTCTTTGGAATTTTGATGGGGATTGCATTGAATTTGTATATCACTTTGGGTAGTATGGACAATTTCACTATGTTGATTCTTCCAATCCAAGAGCATGGGATATCTTTCCATCTTCTCGTATCCTCTCTAATTTCTCTCAGCAGTGGTTTGTAGTTCTCATTATAGAGATTTTTCACCTCCTTGGTTAACTCAATTCCTAAGTATTTTATTTTTTTGGTGGCTATTGTAAATGGGCAGGTTTTCTTGATTTCTCGTTCTGCATGTTCACTATTGGAGAAAAGAAATGCAACTGATTTTTGTGTGTTGATTTTGTATCCTGCTACTGTGATGAAATCATTTATCAATTCCAACAGCTTTTTTGTAGAGGTTTTAGGCTGTTCGATATATAGGGTAATGTCATCTGCAAACAGGGACAGTTTGACTTCATCTTTTCCAATCTGGATGCCCTTTATTTCCTTCTCTTCTCTGATTGCTCTGGCTAGTACTTCCAACACTATGTTGAATAGGAGTGGTGAGAGTGGGCATCCTTGTCTAGTTCCCGTTCCCCATTCAGGATGATATTGGCAGTGTGTTAGGCATATATGGCTTTAATTATGTTGAGATACTTTCCCTCTATACCTAACTTATAGAGGGTCTTTGTCATGAATGAGTGCTGAACTTTATCAAATGCTTTTTCAGCATCTATAGAGATGATCATATGGTCCTTGTGTTTGAGTTTATTAATATGGTGTATCACATTTATTGATTTGCGTATGTTGAACCAACCTTGCATCCCTGGGATGAATCCCACTTGATCGTGATGAATAATTTTACGTAAGTCTTGCTGTATTCTGTTTGCTAATATTTTAGTGAGGATTTTTGCATTTATATTCATCAAGGATATCGGCCTGTAGTTTACTTTTTTGGTTATATCTTTACCTGGTTTTGGTATCAGGATGATGTTTGCTTCATAGAATGAGTTTGGGAGATTTACGTCTGTTTCAATCTTTTGGAATAGTTTGTAAAGAATCGGTGTCAATTCCTCTTTGAATGTTTGGTAAAATTCTGCTGTGAATCCATCTGGTCCTGGGCTTTTCTTTGTTGGGAACCTTCTGATAACAGCTTCAATCTCCTTTATTGTTATTGGTCTGTTCAAATTTTCTACGTGTTCATGGTTCAATTTTGGGAGCTTGTGTGTGTCCAGAAATTTGTCCATTTCCTCCAGATTTTCAGATTTGTTGGTGTATAGTTGTTTATAGTAGTCTCAAATGATTCCTTGTATTTCAGATGAATCAGTTGTAATATCGCCTTTTTCATTTCTAATTTTTATTATTTGAATCTTCTCTCTTCTTTTTTTTTGTTAGCCATGCTAATCGTTTGTCAATTTTATTTATCTTTTCAAAAAACCAAGTTTTTGATTCGTTGATCTTTTGAATTGTTTTTTGGTTTTCAATTTCATTCAGTTCTGCCCTGATCTTAATGATTTCTTTCCGTCTGCTAACTTATGTTTGGATTGTTCTTGTTTTTCTAGTTCTTTAAGGTGAAGTGTTAGGTTGTTCACTTGCCATCTTTCCATTCTTCTGAAGTGAGCGTTTAATTCAATAAATTTTCCCCTCAATAGTGCTTTTGCAGTATCCCACAGGTTTTGGTATGATGTATCATTGTTTTCATTAGTTTCAATAAATTTTTTGATTTCCTGCTTGATTTCTTCTTGGACCCATATGTCATTAAGTAGAATGCTGTTTAATTTCCATGTATTTGTATAGTTTCCAGAGTTTCATTTGTTATTAGTTTCTAGTTTTAATCCATTGTGGTCTGAGAAGATACATGGGATAATTCCAATTTTTTTGAATTTATTGAGACTTGATTTGTGGCCTAATATGTGATCTATCCTGGAGAATGATCCATGTGCTGATGAGAAGAATGAATATTCTGAGGTTGTTGGGTGGAATATTCTGTAGATATCTGCCAATTCCAATTGGTCTAGAGTCTTGTTTAGATCTTGTGTTTCTCTACTGATTCTTTGCCTAGATGATCTGTCTAATATTGACAGTGGGGTGTTCAGGTCCACTGCTATTATGGTATTAGTGTCTATTTCGTTCTTTAGGTCTAATAGGGTTTGTTTTATAAATCTGGCTGCTCCAACATTGGGTGCATACATATTTATGATTGTTATGTCTTCTTCATGGATCAGTCCTTTTATCATTATGTAGTGTCCCTCATTGTCTCTTTTTATGGTTTTTAATTTAAAGTCTATTTTGTCAGATATAAGAATAGCTACTCCAGCTCGTTTTTCTTTTCTGTTTGCATGGTAAATCTTTTTCCATCCTTTCACTCTTAGTCTGTTTGAAAATTTATGGGTGAGGTGGGTCTCTTGTAGGCAGCATATAGTTGGGTCCTCCTTTTTAATCCAGGCAGCCAGACTGTTTCTTTTGATTGGGGAATTTAAGACTTTTACATTAAGAGTTGTTATTGAAAGGTGTTGATTTATTCCTAGCATTTTATTGGTTGTTTGGTTGTCTTAGGTATCTTTTGTTCCTTGCTTTCTGATTTACTGTTTGGTTTCTGTGTTTGTTGGTTCCTTAGGTTGTAGATAGCGTTTTTGTTTGCTTGTTTTCTCTTCATGAATGCCATTTTTATTATATTAGTGGGTATTGATTTTTCTTGGGTTTTTATGGCAGTGGTAGTTATTTTTCAGGAACCAAACCCAGTACTCCCTTGAGGATTTCTTGTAAGGGTGGTCGTGTGGTAGTGATCTTCCGCAGTTTTTGTTTGTCTGAGAAATATACTATTTGCCCTTCATTTCGGAAGGATAACCTTGCAGGGTAGAGTATTCTTGGCTGGCAATCTTTGTCTTTTAGTATTTTGAAAATATCATTCCATTCCTTTCTAGCTTTTAGGGTTTGTGATGAAAAGTCTGACGTTAGCCTGATTGGGGCTCCCTTATAGGTGATTTGACGCTTCTCTCTTGCAGCTTTTAAGATTTTCTCTCTGTCTCTGAGTTTTGCCATTTTGACTATGACATGTCTTGGAGAAGGCCTTTTTGGGTTGAATACGTTTGGAGATCGTTGAGCTTCCTGGATCTGAAGATCTGTGATTTTTCCTATACCTGGGAAGTTTTCTGCCACTATTTTGTTGAATATGTTTTCAATGGAATCTCCATTTTCCTCCCCTTCTGGAATACCCATGACTCGGATATTTGAGCGCTTAAGGTTGTCTGATATCTCTCTCAGATTTTCTTCAATGTCTTTGATTCTTTTTTCTTTCTTTTTGTCTGCTTGTGTTATTTCAAACAGCCCATCTTCAAGTTCAGAGGTTCTCTCTTCAACTTCGACAAGCCTGCTGGTTAAACTCTCCATTGTGTTTTTTATTTCGCTGAATAACTTCTTCAGTTCAGCAAGTTCTGCTACATTTTTTTTCAGGACATTGATTTCCTTGTACATTTCCTCTTTCAGATCCTGTATACTTTTCCTCATTTCATCATGATGTCTAGCTGAGTTTTCTTGTATCTCATTCAGTTTCCTTAGAATTATCACTCGAAATTCCTTGTCAGTCATTTCAAGGGCTTCTTGTTCTATAGGATCTAGAGTTTGAGATTTATTAACTTTTGGTGGTGTACTTTCTTGATTTTTTGTATTTCTGGTATCTTTTTTTTTTGGTGTTTATTCATTGTGGCAGGGGATTTCACAGTCCACCGGTTTGAGACTAATGACTAACTAGGATGTTGCTGTGGTTGCCAATTTCGTATGGCTACCTCCGTGACTGCTCAGTTGGCCTCTAGTGCCTTGTGTGTGTGGTTGCCTCGGGTCTTGGGCTTCTCCGGGGAGCCACCTTTCTGGTCCGCTTGGACTCTGCTGGGCTGGTGGATCACGTACCACAGGGTGTGTGATCTCTGTTGAGCTTTCACTTCCTGTGCAGGACTTCTCCCTGTTCCGTGTGCTCTGGCCCTGGCTGTTGGATTGTGCAGTGGCAACCCCACAGGGTGTGTGGTTTCTGTCGAGTCTCCGCCTCCCTGGCCGCACGTCTCCCCACTCTCTGCGCACTGTGCTGGGCTGGGGCATGTCTTCTGTAACCCTCGTCTATCAGCTGGGCCTTCAAGACCCTGCTCGGCACCACCTCGCCCAGGAAGTCTACCAGGTTTCTGGTAGGCACAGACGACTGGTCGCTCTGGGTGCCTTTGTAGCACTGTGTAGATCTTTCTCGGGACTTGTTCACCTTTGTATCCCCCCCAGCATAGACCGAATCTAGCACCCACCTGCAGCCAGCTCTCTGGCAGGTTCAAGCGGACCTGGGAACTCTCCTACCACACTATTCCCAACCAGAAATTGGTTAGGCTTTTTTCCGAACTTGTGGCTGCAGAGAAGGTATCTGCCTCCCAGTAACAGGATGTTTACTGGGGGCCGGATTCCAGGGTATGGTGGAGTGACAGTCGGCCCGCCCGTACTTCCTTGCCCTCCCGACACTGGCCAGGGATGCCCCACGCCACCAGCCCCACCAGAGAACCGCAGAGGGAGTGGGAGGGGAGGCCGGCCCGCAGGCTCCGGAAAGCCCCACGTCGGGCCAAGCAAGTGGGAAGGCTCAGTGACGGCCGAGCCAGGCGGAGCTGCCAGCACCTGGGAAAATGTAGGCAGCCCGTGGGCGGTGAGTGAACCGGTGATGCAGGCGGGAGCCAGGTGGGCATCAGCCCCCCAAACAGGGCTGGGCCAGGGGTCACTCACAGGGCTGTGCCATGTCGGGTGCTCACTCTCTGCCTCTGGTTTGTCGCCTTCCGTGTTCTCGGCCGCTGCCGCCTCGGGCTGTTCAGTCACGGCACGGCTCGGGCGCTCCCAGGAATCTTCTTTAATGCCGGCCTGAAACCTCGAATCCTGAATAGGGCAGCTGGCTGCCTTCAGTGCAGCCCCAGCCTCCGGGATCCTGTCTGCATCCACAGCAGCCCTGGCGCCATGTTCCCTGTTTCGAGACTCGCTGTTGCAGCTAAGAAACAGTTCTTTTCCTGCTCCACACTTCAAAGCTGTTGCCTGTAAATGAGGCAGCCTCTCCTGCCGGGGGCAAAGTGGCGGTCAGCCCCCACAACCGGCCAGCAGCTGCGGTCCTCCCTTAAGAGATGGCAAGAGGAAGGTCCACAACTTTCTCGGCTGCCTGAGGCCCAGTGGCCGCCTTTTCCCCCTCAGCTACTCCACGCTAGCTGCCGCAGCCACCGCCATCTTGTAACCTCAAGTGTCATGATTCCTCACACCTCCAGAACTCTGCTTAGCAGGTCTCTCTGCTTGGAATGGCATTATTTCCTCATTTTTCTAGGTGTCACTAACCTAGTCTTCAACATCTTGCTGAGAGGTCACCCTCTGTGGGAGGCCTTTCCTGATGCCTCTTTTGAGCCCTTATATTTCCTTCTAGCACAATGCTGCTCACTCTGTGTTGCAATATCTGCCTTCCTCATAAAACCACAGAATTCCAATGACAATATCCAATCTCTGTATTCCAGTGTCTGGCCCAGCACTTAGAAGGTGTTCAATGTTTGTGGGGTTTGTTCACTCATTAAGCAAGAATTTACTGAGTTCTTTACCATATGCCAGGTTTTGTTCTAGGTGCTGGGAATAGAATAGTGAACAAGTTCTCTGTCCTAATGGGGGCCTACAATTCTAATGAGAGCAGATAGAAAATTACTAAATAAACAAAATTAAAAATTTCAGGTAATGGTAAGTCCTTCAGAGACAATAAAACAGGATGCTATGGTAGAGAGTAACTGTGGGTGAAATAAAAGTAGTCATGATAAAGTATTCATAAAGGAGATCTCTGAGGTGACAGCATGTGAACAGAGATTTGAATAATGAGAAAGAAAAAGGCATGTGAAGAATATTTCAAGTAGAGGGAACAATGAGAGCAAAGAACCTGAAGTAAGAATAAACTTGATATGTTCAAAAAATAGCAAGGCCAGGTATGGCAGAAGCAGAATGAATATAGGAGAAAGTGGTAAGAGATGATGTTGAAGAAATAGATAGAGCCCAGATCATATAGCATCTTGTTGGCCATGGTGAAGAGTAGACCATGGTGAAGAGAATGGATGTTAAGTGTGAGGAGAAACCATCTTTGGGTTCGACAGGTAGTATCAAAAGTTGATTAAGTACACAGGCTTTAGTACAGATTGCTTAGGTTTTAATCCATCTCTGCCATTTTATTAGCTGCCAACTTGGATGGCTTAACCTCTTTGTACCTCATATGGAAATAGAGGATGATAGTAGCATCATCATAGGTTTCCCAGAGCATATTAAATGACACAGTCCAGGTAAAGTCCTTAATCAAATGCCTAGCACAGAGTGAATGTTCAGTAAATGTTAACTATTACTATTTTAAACAGGGAAGTGAGTGCTTCTACTGAATACACTCAGTACCAGGCTAAGATTTTGAATGCCTTTCTCACATTCCATTTTCCTCTGATAGAGAGAACACACTATGTGTACGTATGCAGAGCCCACCAACACACAGAAGAATGACTCAGAGTAGGTGGTCACCTACCTCTCAGAGAGCATGCCTGTAACCTCAGCTGATAATAAGAAGCTGCTCCTCTTCAAAAAGAACTCTGATCTCTATCACCTGAGCAATGAGGTAAGTTCTGCCTACTGATCTGCTCACTAAAAGCACAGCAAAGCCCCATCCTAGTGCAGCAGACACCTAAGGAAAATGAAGTAGGGCTCCTTGGTTACTGCCAACAGATTTCTCCTCTGCACAGTAGCCCTCCTGATAGCCTTTGATTCTCATTCAGCATGCCAATGTCTCTACACCAGTGCCTGGTATGTTATAGGTGTTGAATAAACATTTGCTGAATTAATAACACATTTTCTCCATCTATGTTGTAGAGGGTTAGAAATCTTGGTTCTCAGTTGATTTTTAGAATAGGGTTTTTAGGTAATGCATGTATGGGGCAAAAGCCCTCAGTTAAAGGGGCAAAAGCCTACAGATAGCAAGGCAACAGCCTATCTAATCGACTCTAATCACTGTTTAGGTATGGGACTGTATACTTTAATGATTTTAGAGCTAACAGGTGGTTGAAATACCGATCCTGTTAAGAAATTTTAAAGAACTGCTGTAGGGAAAAATGTGAAAAAATGTTTGCTAAGGGCAAGCTGTCTGTTGGTGGAAACTAGAGACAATTATACTTAGATTTAATTATAAGAGTGCAACTTTTGCTTAAATCATTTAAGGAGAGGTTATATTTTAAATAATGATTGCAGTTTGACCAACTTAGCTTTTCACAAATTGTACTTTGGAATGTCACATTGTTAATTTTACTCATGTTACTAGTTCCCATTGTTTAAGCTATACTTAGTCTTAGATAACTTTTGTTACAGTGCCCATGTCTTTGTGTCCTTTCAAAATGATTGAATCAACTGATTTTTCTTGTGAAACTTCTTTGTCTTTACAATAAAAAACAGAAGCTAACTTTGAATTGAGGCTGTACCCAGTTTCTCCTTCTATCACAGGAGTTGCTGAGGTGCAGTCCCTTTGGGCTTCTCATTGCATTCATGCTGCTTTGAGTAATCTTTTTTCCATCTCCATTACACAGTGAGAAGTGGAACATATGTGATACTAGATTTCTAACATGCCATGTAGAAGAACTTGATTGAGAGGAAGACCACTGGGAAAAGACAACTATCATAGTAATATTAGTTACCATTTAGTGAGTATTATGCCCACTAAACCTACTACTTTTCCCCAGATGGCTCTCTCCCACTTTCAACAAATGGCTATTTAAAACTCTCCTACCCTCCATAAAACTCAATCTCATCATTAGGTAGAAACTCAATTTCTTGCCAGCAAACATTAAAACTTATCTGTAGACTAAAGATTCTAATCTCAGGATTAAACATTTCTGTTGGTTTCCATACATACTGTTTTGGGTTTTTTTGTTTTGGGGGTTTTTGTTTGTTTGTTTGTTTTGCATATTTGCACCCTGGATGCACTACAGTGCATGGCAGTCAAAGGAACCTGAATAAGGTCTGCAGAGAGCCAGATAATCTCAGTTCAAATATTGGTTCTACTGACAACATACCTGCTTTCTGCCTCAATTTTCTCATGTGTGAAATGGAAATCAATAACACAACTCACCTCACACAGCTACAAAAGAACAAATGAGATAATAAAATGCAAAGCATTTAGCACAGGGCCTGGCACAGAGAAAGCACTCAATATACATAGCTGTTATCAAAGAGGAAAAACAGCAACTGGAAGTTCACTTGTGGGAACAGGTCAATGACTAAGTTAGACATGAAAGAGGGTCAGAAAAATAGCTCTTGAAAATTCCCTCCAGGATACTCCAGGTCTCAGTCTCCCTCTCCTTTGTCAGCTTATGGTGCTGAATCAGGTATGGAACCACTTATACTACAGCACAATACCAGAGATGCAGCACAGGATGAACTCTCTTCAATTGAACTGGTCAGCCTTAGGCAGCAGACAGAGAAGCTAACCATTAAACTGGCCTATGAGGAGGTGAGAACTGCAAGAGATACCAGACCTAATATGGTAAGTTCCAAGTCAGAAACAAAATGTCTATATGAAACTATCCACAAGGTGCAAATAAGTGTGTTAGGTGTGTTGTGAGGCACCCTCCCACAAGAATACGCTTACATGCCACTCATGCAGAAAAGGGCAGTTTATTCACTCCAGCTGGCCAGCGACCATCTCCCAAGGAGCAACCAAGGAAGAGTGGTATCAGGCCTTGGTCTTGTGGGGTTTTTAAAGGCAAAAACTACATCCCCTTGGCACACGGGTTTGTCCAGGTGCACAAAGCAAGCTAGGGAGCTAGGTTATAGAAGCCAAGAATGAGCCATTAGAGCAATCAAGCATACAACTTTTCATTGTGTATGTTCCCATGTTAGAGTTCACTGTGTATGTTTCCTGTTCCCTTGTAATAGTTCACTGTGTATGGCTCCTGTTTCTATGCAACAGCTTTTGTTTCTATGAGAAGGTCAATGGTTTCTCATGCAGAAAGGGGGATAGTCTGCAGGTCAGATGGGGTAAAATGGGGTTACTTAGGTTAAGCAAGCAATTCTACAGAAGTAGATAGCGTACATTATGAGGGTGTGTAGGGAGCTCTATTTCATTCCCAACTCCTCTTTAGAAAGGAAGCAAGCCATTGATTCATTGGTACTTAATTTCTTGTACTTAGTATGTAAAACAAGGAGTTTGACTGATTGTTTGTTAACCAAGGTGACCAGGAAAAAGATTTTCAAACCAATTTTTATTATTACTATATGACTCTTCTCTTTCTTTAATGTGTTTTCTGACTAATGTGAGACTGTCTCTAATAACACCCGAATGGTTGGTATAGAAACAACAGGTTTCCGTAGAGCCATATATAATCCACCTTGTTAGTCTGATTGTGTGGATTATATATGGGTGCAGCTGATTCTGTGCATTCAGACAGGTCCAGCCTCTGTGTAGGACACAATGACCACAGCAAAGAGAAAAAAAATTAACTTTTTACAACATTGTCAGATTGACCACTTGGTGTACGTCTTTTTATCGAAGCACTTTACATTTTTAAATTGTTATTTAATTGGAAAAACTCTCAATAAACTAGGAATAGGAGCACCTTTCTCAATCTAATAAAGTGCATCTACAGAAAGCCCACAGCTGACATCATACTTAATGGTGAAAAACTGGGTGCTTTTCCCATAAACTGAGGAATAAGGCAAGCAAGCCCATTCTTCCTCTTTTTATGCAGCACTGTACTGGGCCAGCCTTGTATGCTAGCCAGTCTGCTCATGACAAAGAAGGAGGTCCAGATTGGAAAGGAACAAGTCCCAAATTGATCAGTAGATTCAATGTAACCCCTCTCAAATTCCAGGGGGCCTTCTTGCAGAATTGACCAATTGCTTTTGTCAGTGGGTTGGCCTCTCTGACCAAGGGGTGAATCTGGCATAGTACCTGTTGGAGGGCCCGAAGAGACTGAAGAAGGTTATGGTTAAGTGATTTCAGCAAGTTAATCATCTTTGAGGCAGGGCAACAGAAAGAGTGTAATTCCTTGTATGTAGGGGGTGCATTTAGCCCTTAGGAGGGCAAAGGGAAGGAGGCTCACCCAGTTCTCACCAGTCTCTAGTTTAATTTGGTAAGTATTTCTTTTAATGTCCAATTCATTCATTCTACTTGTCCTGAACTTTGTGGCCTATAAATATAATGTAAATTCCAATTTATTTTTAATGTTTTAGCTAATAATTGGGAAATTTGGGCTGTGAAAGCTGGGCCATTGTCAGACCCCAAGGTTACAAGTAGGCCGAATCTGGGGACAATTTCTTGTAACAATTTTTTTTAGCGTTATCTGAGCAGTTTCAGTTTTGGTAGGAAAGGCTTCTACCCATCCAGAAAAAGTGTCCATGAACACCAAAAGGTAGCAATACCCATATTATTCAGGTTTTACCTTGGTGAACTCAATTTCCCAGTGTTCGCCAGGGTTGGTTCCTTGCATTCTGGTTCCAATGGGCAGCCTTGATTTTGGCCCTGGATTTACTTGTGAACAAATTTCATTTCTGGTAACAATGTCTTTGTTATTTTGTCAATATCTTGGATGTAATAATATTTTTTAAAAGTTCAGTTAATTTTGTGGGTCCAAGGTGTGTTCCTTGATGTATTTGTTTAATCAGCAATCTGCCTAGAGCCTGTGGCAAATTAATCCTGTGGTCTGGCAGAATTTTCTAATTCATGGCATTGTTGGAGGCTTTTAAGATCTTACCATGTTTTACTTCTTCTTTAGTATAATGGGGAATAGGCAGCAATTGAGGTGCCAGAATGACTATTAAAGAGTCAAATGGCCCCACTGGTTTTAATGTGGCCTCTTTGGCAGTCAAATATGTGGCAGCGTTGCCTTGGGTCTCAAATGAGTTATCTTTTTGGCGCCCCAGACAATGTACGATGGCCACTCTTTTTGGATACCATATGGCCTTAAGGAGGGCCAGTATTTTTGTTTTATTATTTATTTATTTATTTTCTGATGTTAATAGTCCTCTCTGTTTGTATAAGGCCCTATGAACATGGACAGTGGCAAAAGCATATCTGTTGTCAGTATATATGTTAGCAGTTTTATCTTTTCCATGCTTTAAAGCCTATGTTAGGTCTATGAGTTCAGCCTTTTGAGCAGGTGTTCTTTGGATTAAGGCTTGAGTCCAAATGACCCAACCTAAAGTTACCATGGCTGTCCGGGCATACCTGATTCCATTGGAGATGAAACTGCTTCTATCAGTGAACAGCATTTCATTAGGCTCTATCCAGGGCACATCAGTCAGGTCTGGCCGAAGGCCTTGGAGAGTCTCAATTGTTTCAAGGCAGTCGTGGACAGGCTCAATTCGGTCATCATCCAGGAGGAGGGTAGCCAGATTTAGAGCTGTGGTTTTTAGGAACTTTATTCAGGGCTGATCTAGAAGTAAAGCCTGATGCTGGGTGAAGTGGGAGTTGGTGAGCCAACATTCAGGTGCACTTTGTAAGAGAGTCTGTACAGAGTGGGGGGCCACTAAGCATATGTCTTGTTGGCCTCTTTGACCAGTAAAGCAGTTGCCATTATGGCTCGTAGACAGGTTGGCCATCCTGCAGCTACACTGTTCAGCCTCCTGTAGAGGTAGGTGATAGGCCTCTTCCATGGTCCCAGGGCTTGGGTGAGCACCCCCTTGGCAATGCCTTGCATCTCGGCAGCAAACAGGGTGAAGGGCTTCATCAAATAAGGTTGGGGAATTTTTAAATCCTTGGGGGAGGTGAGTTCAAGTTAATTGTCCAAAATATCCTCCCCCAGGGTCAGTCCATTCAAAGGCAAAGAGAGGTTGGCTTACTTCGGCCAGTGGGAGGCTGAGGAAGGCATCTTTTTTTTTTTTTTTTTTTTTTTTTTAAAGATGACCGGTAAGGGGATCTTAACCCTTGATTTGGTGTTGTCAGCACCACACTCAGCCAGTGAGCGAACCGGCCATCCGTATATGGGATCCGAACCCGGGGCCTTGGTGTTATCAGCACCACACTCTCTCGAGTGAGCCACGGGCCGGCCCGGAAGGCATCTTTAAGATCTAGCTTTTTGGTTTGTTTCTCTTCTGGACTATCTCTGTCATTAAAGACCCTCTGGGCAATTTCAACCAGCTCAGATAACAATTTTCCTTTAAATCCTTCCTGTCTTTGAAGCTTTCTCCTAACGTCTGGGGCTGACTGGGTAACAAAGGCAATATTTATTGCCCACCGGTTTTCTGGGGTCTCAGGGTCCACAGGAGTGTAGGTCCTGTAAGCCTCCATAAGGTGTTCCAGGAAAGTGGTGGGGGTTTAGTTTGGTCTCTGAATAGTTTCACTTACTTTTGATAGGTTAGTGGGCTTCCGGGCTGCTTGTACAGAGTCCCCTAAGGAGAGTCTGGTGATACAGGTCAAGAGCCCCCTTACTTTGGTCCGTGTTTGGGTCCCCCACAGGTCTGTTAGAGGGGAACATGCATTCAAGGTGAACAGGGTCATTAGAGGGTCAGCCATCAAGACCAGTAACAGTTTTAGGGCCTCCCACTGGATCCACTTGCATTTTTCTGACGTGAAGAGAGTCTGCAGGAGCTGCTGACAATCATCCCATGTAGGCTGGTGGGTAAAGAAAACAGTCTCCAGGAGGGAGATGAGGCCCTGAGGTTTTTATGAGAAAGAAGGATTTTGATTTTTCCAGTTGTAAACCATGAAAGGAGCCTGGTCTTGAGGAGTTCTGGGAGGCAAGGGAGCCTGTTGGAGCGAGACCGGGGTTTTGGAGGAATGGCAGGGAGAGGCAGTGCCACTCTGAGTATGGGAAACAGGCAAAGAAAGTCCAGAAATACACCCATAGTTCTGGTCAATTGGTTTTTAACAAAGTTGCCAGAGCAATTCTTTAGGAAAAAGCTATGTGTATGCCCTGAAAACTATTTATACTACCATTCAAATATTTTATTTATATCTACCTAAATGTTGACTCTGACAACTGTTACACTGTGGAGTTAATAAGGTTGTATATATTTTTTAAAGTAATGAACACAGTATGCTTTCTTAAATGCCTAATTCACATTTTTCTGAGGTGTTTTGTCAGTTGATACTTTCAACCAACTTAAAAGTAATGTTTTCCCCATTTTCTCCATGACTGGAAAGAATGCAAACAAACCTGTGTTTAACAATAAGGTCAGGATGACATAAAGTAAAAAAAGCCAATAAATTGAAAATGAGGTTGACATTCTGGGACTAATCTAGCAGTCCTACAACAGTTTTTCAAATTCTTCTTCATAGCTTTATGTAGTTGTGGATAAGCCTTGGTGCAGCCTCCACGCAAATGCAGGGAGCTCTGCCTTGGAATGTGGTCAACTCCAAGGAGGGGAACAGATCCCTTCATATGATTTTGTTCTTTTCTTTGGTTACAGTATATTCAGAGATTAAATCATTGCTGTTATAAAATACTGCTGTTTTACTGATCATCAACCTCCTCTAAATTTTTAAATCTTCTCCAGTGAAGGGAGAAGAAATTATTAAAGGAAATACTCTTAGCTTTTTTTCAAATTTTAAAGCTACATTGAGTCTTCAGAGGCATCAGAGAGTATGGGAGGTGCTGTGCAGTTTGAAGCCTTCTTTGGAGAAGCTGGAAGAGAAGGCTTAGTTCAAAGCACAGATGGTGTTCTATTTCCCTTCACCTTGGGACTTTTTTTTTAAGGCACCTTTTTAGTCATGACAACTTGTCAGAGATTATATCAATCCAAACCTGTATGTAAGGGGGTTGTCCTACAGACTTGGTTGGAGGAATTTTCTCCCATTTGTTATATAAGACCACAGTTAATGACACACAACTGGCAACATAAAAAAGACAGACAAGTGGCCACATCCAAAATTACTCTAAGATATCCACAGACACAACAATCACCACAAAAAGATGAACAAGAAACATGGAAACACAATTCCTATTGACTTACAAGTCCCAAATCCAAATTACCAATGAGCCCAGTGACGTCTCAGGAGCCCAGGGACTAGGGGAGTTAATGCTGTGTCCAGCTTCCCACTAAGTCCAACAATTGGTACACCATCCCTTACTGAGATCTCACCTACCTGAGGAGAGAGTAAAGTGCCCTATTTGCCTCCAGGTAGAAGAAGAGAAACAGCTTTTCTCTCTTCTGCTAGGAGATAAGTGCAGGGAAGGATATACTCATGAGACAAAGAATCTTACTGGGGCCTCCAAAATGTTGTGAGGCACCCTCTTGCAAGAATGCACTTGCATGCCACTCATGCAGAAAAGGGCAGTTTATTCACTCCAGCTGGCCAGCGACCATCTCCCAAGGAGCACCCAAGGAAGAGTGGTATCAGGCCTTGGTCTTGTGGGGTTTTTAAAGGCAAAAACTACATCCCGTTGGCACATGGATTTGTACTGGTGCACAAAGCAAGCTAGGGAGCTAGGTTATAGAAGCCAAGAATGAGCCATTAGAGCAATCAAGCATACAACTTTTCATTGTGTATGTTCCCATGTTAGAGTTCACTGTGTATGTTTCCTGTTCCCTTGTAATAGTTCACTGTGTATGGCTCCTGTTTCTATGCAACAGCTTTTGTTTCTATGAGAAGGTCAATGGTTTCTCATGCAGAAAGGGGGATAGTCTGCAGGTCAGATGGGGTAAAATGGGGTTACTTAGGTTAAGCAAGCAATTCTACAGAAGCAGATAGCGTACATTATGAGGGTGTGTAGGGAGCTCTATTTCAGGTGTAATTAAGTTTGTGAAAAAAAGTTGAAAGGACATCTATGCATACTTTAATATAAATGCATTGGAATATCTCTGGAAGTGTACACAAGAAACTGTAAATAGGAGTTGCCTCTGGGAAGAAGAAATGGGTTTTATGGAAAGATATGGGAGGGCAATTTACTTTTTTTATGTTTTTATTTTTTATTTTTTTTGCCAGAGGCTTATAAGACCTTTTAAAAAACAAACATTAATTTCAAATTAAATTAAATCAACCCAAAGAAATCACAGCCCATTTCCTTAGAGAGGATCCAGAGAAATTTGAGGATATGTTTAATGCCAGTTACTATACAAAGCCCATGATTAGGGATAGGTAAAAGCTGGTGGGTTAGGAAAGTAAGCGATAAACAAAAGACAGCCCTCTGCTTGAGAGAAGGATTCTGTTATTAAGATCCTGGAAAGGGAATGGCTCAGGTGATGACCACCTTTGATGCTCCTCTTTAGAACAAAAGGCAGTATGAGAAAATCTTAGTCCAGGAGTTTAAGAATCCTGTTCAGGAGCATTTGAAACACCCGAAGACATCTAAAAACTTTCAAGATAAGTTTAAATATTTGCAAAAGATATAATTTTGGTGTGTCATAAATTTTGACATTTTACAATAAAATTGTTACTCCATATTTTAAACTTTCACTAAGGGACCAAAATACTACAGCAATTTGATACTCAGAAATGAACATCCTTGAACAAAAATCTTTCTCCACATACCTGATAATAACTCCTTAGAATAGATTTCTTGAAGTGAAATGACCAGTCAAAAAAAAATAAGCATTTTTTCATGTCTGTTGGCCCTTTGTATATCTTTATAGTAGAAATGTCTATTCAGATCCCTTGCCCATTTTTAAATTGGGTTACTTGTTTTCTTCTTATTAAATTGTTTAAGTTCTTAGATATTCTGGATATTAATCCCTTGTCAGATGCATAGCTTACAGATACTTTCTCCCATTCTGTAGGTTGTCTTTTTATTCTGTTAATTTATTCTGTTGCTGTGCAAAAGCTTTTTTAGCTTGATATAATCCCATTTATATTTTTTTTCTTTTGTTGCCTGTGCTTTTGAGGTCTTTTCATAAGTATTTGCCCAGTCCTACATCCTGAAGTGTTTCCCCCATGTTTTCTTTTAGGAATTTAATAGTTTTGGGTCTTATATTTAAGTATTTAATCCACTTTGAGTTGATTTTGGTATATGGCAAGAGGTATGAATCTAGTTTCATTTTTCTACATATGGATTTTAAGTTTTCCCAGCACCATTTATTGAAGAGGCAGTTTTTTCCCCAATATGTGTTCTTGCTGCCTTTGTCAAACATCAGTTGGCTGTGAATATGTGGGTTAATTTCTGGGTTTTCTATTCTGTTTCATTGGTCTGAGTGTCTGTTTTTATGCCAGTGCCAGGCTGTTTAGGTTATTATAGCTTTGTAGTATAGTTTGAAGTCAGGGGGTGTTATGCCTCCGGATTTATTTATTTATTTATTATTTTTCTCAGGATTGCTTTGGCTATTTGGTATATTTTGTTGTTCCATATGAAAGTTAGGATTGTTTTTTCTATTTCTGTGAAGAATGTCATTGGTATTTTGAAAAGGATTGCATTGAACTTGTAGATCACTAGGGGTAGTATGGACATTTTCACAATGTTAATTCTTCTAATCCCAGGGCATGGAATATCTTTCCATTTTTTGTGTCCTCTTTAATTTCTTTCAGCAGTGATTTATAGTTCTCATTGTAGATATCTTTCATCTCCTTGGTTAAATTGATTCCTAGGTATTTCTTTTCTTTTCTTTTTTTTTTTTTTTTGTTGGCTACTGTGAATGGACTTGCTTTCTTGATTTCTTTTCCTGTTAGTTCGTTATTGGAGTATAAAAATGCTACTGATTTTTGAGTGTTGATTTTGTATCCTACAACTTTACTGAAATTGTTTTTCACCTCTAAAAGTGTTTTGGTAGAGTCATCCATGTTGCTGCAATTGGCAGAATTTCATTCCTTTTTATGGCAGAGTAGTATTCCAATGAGTATATATACCACATTTTCCTTATCCATTGATGGACATTTAGGTTGGTTCCAATTCTTAGCTATTGTTGGTTCCAATTCTTAGTTATTGTTTATTCCAGCTGCAATAAGCATGGGAGTAAAGGTATCCCTTTAACATGATGATTTCCATTCCTTTGGGTATACACCCAGCAGAAGGATTTTTGGATTGCTGGATCATATGGCAGTTCTATCTGTAGTTGTTTGAGGAAACTCCATACTGGCTGCACTAATTTACAGTCCCACCAACAGTGCAGAAGTGTTCCCCTTTCTCCATATCCTCACCAACACGTGTTATTCTCTGTCTTTTTGATTATGGCCAGTCTAATTGTGGTGAGATGATATCTCAAAGTGGTTTTAGTTTGCATTTTCCTGGTGCTTAGTGATGTTGGGTATTTTTTCAGGCGTCTGTTAGCCCTTTGTATATTTTCCTCTGAGAATATCCTTTGCCCATTTTGTAGTTGGGTTACATGTTTTTTTTTACTGTTAAGTTGTTTGAGTTCCTTGTATATTCTGGATATCAATCCCTTGTTGTACACATAGTTTGCAAATATTATTTTGCATTCTGTAGGTTGTCTTTTTGCTCTGTTAACTGTTTCTTTTTCTGTACAGAAGCTTTTTAGTTTTATATAATCCCATTTGTTTATTTTCCTTTTGTTGCCTATGCTTTTGGGGTCTTATTAATAAAGTCTTTGCTTAGTCCTGCTTCCTGTAGTGTTTCCCCTATGTTCTCTTTTAGTAGTTTTATAGTTTTTGGTTTTATATATAGGTTAATTATAGCCATCCTGGTGGATGTAAAGTGGTACTCATTACAGTTTTGATTTTCATTTCTCTAATGACTAATGATGCTGAGCATCTTTTCATGTGCTTATTGGCCATTTTGTATATCTTCTTTTAAGAAATGTCTATTCAAGTACATTGCTCATTTTTTAACTGGGTGTTTGCCTTTGTGTTGTTGAGTCATAAGAGTTCTTTATATATGCTATATGTAAGACCTTTTTCAGATATATGATTTCCAAATATTTTCTCCCACTCTTTGGGTTACCTTTTCACTTTCTTGTTAGTGTCCTTTCATTCACAAAAGTTTTTAATTCTTATGAAGTCCAGTTCATCTATTTTTTCTATTGTTGCTTGTGGTTTTGGTGTCATACCTAAGACACCATTGAAAAATTCAGGGTTGAGATTTTACCCCCATGTTTTCTTCTAAGAGTTTTATAGTTTTAGCTACTATAATTAGGTCTCTTATCCATTTTGAGTAAATTTTGTGTATGGTGTGAGGTAAGGCTCCAATTTTATAGTTTTGCATGTGGGTATCCAGTTATCCCACCATCATTTTTTGAAGAGACTATTTTTTCCCCATTGAATGGTCTTGGCACCTTTATCAAAAATCAATTGACTATAGATATATGGATTTATTTATGAACTCTCAATTCTATTCCATTGATCTATTGTCCATCTTTATGCCCCACACTATTTTGATTCTTTGTAATAAGTTTTGAAATTAGGAAGTGTGAGTTCTCCAACTTTCTTGTTTTTCAAGATTCTTTTGGCTCTTCGGAATCCCTTGCAATTCTACATGAATTTGAGGATCAGCTTTTTCATTTCTCAAAAAGGCTATTGGGATTTTAATAAGAATTGTATTGATTTTTTAGGTTGCTTTGGAAAGTACTGTATCTTAACAATGTTAAGTCTTCCCATCCACAAACCTGGATATTGTTCCATTTATTTAGGCCTTATTTCTTTCAGCATCATTTTTTAGTTTCAGTGTACAAGTCTTGAACCTCCTTGGTTAAATTTATTGCTGAGTATTTTATTCTTTTTTATAGTAGTGTAATTAAAATTCTTCTCTTAACTTCCTTTTCAGATTGTTTATTGCTACTGTAAGAAATACAACAGTTTTTTGTGTGGTGATGTTGTATCCTGCAACTTTACTGACATAATCTATGAGCTCTAATATTCTCATGGATTCTTTAGAATTTTGTATTATATATCAAGCTATGCATACAGAGAAAATTTTACTTCTTCCTTCCCAACTTGGATCGCTGTTGTTTCTTTTTATTGCCTAATTGCTTTGCCTACAACTTCCAGTAAAATGTTGTGTAGAAGTGATGAAAGCAGGCATCCTGTCTTGCTCCTGATCTTAGAAGGAAAACATTCACTTTTTCACCACTGAGTATAATGTTAGCTGTGGCTTTTTCATAAGTTCTCTTCATCAGGATGAGGAAGTTACCTTTCATCTGGCTTGTTGATTGTTTTTATCATGAAAGGGTTTGAATTTTTTCAAATGTTTTTTCTGCATGAATTGAGATGGTTAGATGTTCTTTTTTCTTTCATTCTTTTAATGTCGTGTATTATAATGATTGATTTTCACATGCTGAACCATCCTTACATTCCTGGAATAAATAAAACTTGGTTATGGCATATAATCTTTTTAATATACTCCTAGAGTCAGTTTGCTGGTCTGTAGTTTTCTTGTGGTTCTTTATCTGGTGTTGATTTCAGGGTAATGCCAGCTTCATAAAATGTGTTTGGGTACATTACCTCCTCTTCTATTTTTTTGGAAGTTTGAGAATGATTGGTGTTAATTCTTCTTTGAATGTTTGGTAGAAGTCACCAGTGAAGCTATCTGGTCCTGTGCTTTTCTGTGTTGGCAGGTATTGGTTACTGACTCATTCTCTTTACTTGTTATAGATCTATTCATATTTTCTATTTCTTCTTGAGTCAATTTTGACAGTTTGTGTACTTCTAATAATTTTTCCATTTCATCTAGCTTTTCTGATTTGGCATACAATTGTTCATAGTATTCTTTTTTAATCTCTTTTATTTCTATAAGGTAAGTAGTAATGATGCCCACACTTACATTTCTGATTGTATCAATTTGGAGTCTTCTTCTTTCTTAGTTTAGCTAAATGTTTGTCAATTTTGTTGATCATTTCAAAGAGCAAGCTTTTGGATTTCTTGGTTTGTCCTATTGTTCCTCTGTTGTTTATTTCATTTCTTTCTGCTCTATTTTTTATTATTCTATATATTTGTAAATTTTCCAAATTCCCTTCTGTTATGGTTTCTAATTTCACTGCATTGTGGTTGGAGAACATACTTCATAAGAGTTCATTCCTTCTAAATGTATTGAGGCTTATTTTATGGCATAGCTCATGGTCTATTATGCAGAATGTTCCATATGCACTTGAAATGAATTTGTATCTAGTATCCTTATATTTCAGCTTGAAGCACTCCCCTAAGTATTTCTTATAAGGCAGGTCTGCTATTGAAGAATTCTCTCAGTTTTTATTTATCTGAGAATGTCTTAATTTCTCATTCACAGTTGAAGGAGTTTTGCTGGATAAACAATTATTGATTGATTGTCTTATTCTTTCAGCACTTGAAAATGTCATCCACTTAATTATAGCCTTCATGGTTTCTGATAAGAATTCAGTTGTTATAATTCCCCTTCTCTCTTGTTGCTTTCAAGATCCTTTTTCTTCAGCTTTTGACAGTTTATTATGGGCATAGCTAAGGATCTCATAGAGTTTATTTTATTTGGAGTTCATTGAGCTAGAATGTGTAGTTTAGTGTTCATCAAATTTGAAAACTTTTCAGCCATTAATTTTTCAAATATTCTTCCTCTATCCTCTCTTTCTGGGACTTCCAATATACAGTCGGCATCCTTGATGTCCTACACGTGTCTGAAGCCCTGCTCATTTTTCTTAAATCTTTTGTTCTTTTATTCACCAGATTAGATAGTCTCAATTGACCTATCTTCAAGTTACTGACTTTTTCTTGCCTGCTCAAATCTGCTGTTGAGCCCTATTAAGTGAATTTTACATTACTCTTGTTGTACTTTGTAACTCCAGACTTTCTCTTTGGTTTTGTTTTTAGAATTTCTATCTATCGATATTCTCTCTCTGATGAGACATAGTTTTCATATTATTTTTTTAGTTCTTTAGGCATGGTTTCCTTCACTTTTTAAACATATTCTTCATTCATTTATTAATTTTTAATTTTTGTTGATTTTTTTATTGAAACAATTTATTATATATATATATATATATTTGTGGGGTACATATTTGAATATCAATACATGTGTATAATATGTGGTGATAAAATCAGAATAATTAGTACACTCATGCTTACAAAACACAATGAATCTTTGTGACCCTTAAATAATTTATAGCTAAGCCCTGCTAAAGAGGCCCCAGGCCATAGATGGGAGGGTGAGTAAAATGGGAGATACTTAAGACCCCTACCCCATAGGATCATTGTGGAGATACAGTGAGATCACATAATATTTGTTTATGAAATATTAGTTCTTCTTCTCTTCCTTCTCATCATATCACAGCTCCTACTCAGATTACACAGCACAGTCCATTCAAGCAACCCAACAAGCTATCCATAAAGGAGCTTCATCTTATTTACCCAGAGCAGTGAGGCTATGGGCAGATCACTATTCTCCATGCATAAAACAATCAGTAGAATTTGTGTCTGGGATGACAACCACATTTCTCCTGATTGATCACCATTCCTCCAGCCTACACTGTAACTGCTTTCTCAGCTCTTCCTGTTTGGTAGTAAGAAGCTGGTCCCTGGTTCCAAGACAGAGGGAATGGGATAGAGAAAATCACTTCCTCAGTCAATTACATGACAGCCTTCTAAAACACTTTGCTCTGGGATATTGCTAAACATACTAGAGAAACTCTGTAATTATCATACAGTTATCATAAATGTGTGTGTTTTCATTTACTAAAGGGATTATAGACCCTTCTTACATGAAGATACACATATATACACCAAATATATTGACACCTATCTACCTTACCAGACACACTGAAAAGTCTCTAAAAGAGAGTAGAAAATGGTCATTAGAAACCCGGAAAAAAAATATTCACATACTATAGAAAAATGTTTTGCTGAACTGCAGAGAGAACTAAGGATGTGGGCAGAATTCCATAGCATGTAAATAGCAGAGTTGGAATTTGAATCCATGATTCCTTGGAATTCATTGTGGTACAATGAGCTTGGGAACTGACATAGAAATGCCTCATTTCCTTAGGATCTCAGGTAGTATTCAATTGTCCCTTGGATGGCCACAAGATTTCTTCATTCTTGCTGCTCAGAAAGGGCTTAAAGGGTAATCCTCAGTGGAAGCACAAAGCACTTGGTCAGAAGGCCCAGGACTGCACAACCTCTGAGAGCTTGGATCATAAGCACCTCCTTCTGTAAGGGCAAGAACAGGTAGCACAGGAGAGCACAGAACCAAAAGAATGCCCAGACCTAGAACAACAGGTAACTGGTCTTAAAAATAAGTTGGAAGCCTTGAAATGCTAGGTAATGTCAATCACAGAAAAATTCTGGTGATTTTTTTAGAGTAAGTCATGGCCTACTGTAGAAAACACGAAGAGTCATTCCATCACAACCTATCTCCTGGCCCCATCCCCTTCCTGATGCTGTTACAATAGCTGATTCCAACTATTCTCTGCCTTCCTCCTGTACTTCTTAAGTGCCTCCCGTTCTTCTATTCAATTTGCTGAATTATACACAACTACACCATGTAATCCTTGCTTTTGGAAACCCTCCAAACAACACATACTCAAAATGTTTATACATTTTCAGGGCCCTGCCTTGAAAACTCCTATCTGTCATGTTTTGTGTTCTGATTTTGAACAAACATTAGTTTTTTTTTTTTTTTTTTTTTTAAAAGATGACCGGTAAGGGGATCTTAACCCTTGACTTGGTGTTGTCAGCACCACACTCAGCCAGTGAGCGAACCGGCCATCCGTATATGGGAACCGAACCCGGGGCCTTGGTGCTATCAGCACCGCACTCTACCGAGTGAGCCACGGGCCGGCCCCAAACATTAGTTTTTGAAGCTGGCTATCTGATAGAGCATAAGGGCCAGGGAAGAATCAAAGCTGAGAATGACAAACTGCATAAGAAAAAGGAAATGAGGCAACAAATGGCACTTCTGAAAGAACAGTTTCTACCCATATCTCCCATGCCTCACAAATAGTCTGAAAATATGCCTGGTATTACTCATCCTCAGGCCAAGTTTTCCTAATTGCACTTCCTCAAGTCACGGAGGCATATATGTTTGGGTAAAGAATAAGAGTAAATCAGACTAGGCTCGAGTGCATAGAATCATACACAGCAGAAGATACATACCACTCATTCATTTGTGTAATAAATATTTATTGAGAGCCTATTACTTGCCAGCACTGTGATAGTACAAAAGATACAATAAGTGAAACAGGCATAATTTCTGCACTTATGGAGCATACAGACAACTGCAAAAGACAGATTTTAATCAAATAATCATACTAATGAATATATAATTATGTAACAGGCATGAATCTTATTCCATAAAGTTAGATATGTCAGAAATGTCATATCTCTTAAATTTTTTTTAATCATAATAAGCATCAGTCCGAGCATACGCTCCCACACCCTATCCTATCAAACTGGTAGGAAAATCAATGTAAATCACGCATAATACACCTCATCCACATTGCATCCCCCATCTCTTACCCCAGCATTGCACAAAGGTTTAAAACATTTAATAAGGCACCCTCCAAATTCTGATCCATAATGGTAAATCTATATGAGCAAATATGTAAACCTGTATGATCTTTTGATATTAAGATTTTAAGGGATGATCATGGGCTTGTTTTCAGACTTGGTAATTTTGAGATGCCTTGAAGATAATCCTAATAGAGATATCATGTAAGCATTTGCACATATTATATAGGTAGTTGCACAGATCATGCAGGCAGCTGATAGGCTTGGTACATAATAGAATTTGAAGCATTTAAACTTGTCTAGGTAGATAGTATAGAATGGGAAGAAAAGTGGTCCTTTCTTTTTTTGCAAAAGATACTGAGAAGAGCAGCGAAAGAGGTGGGGACAATTATGCTATCAGGAGAGATAACAGAAGAGAGTGTTCCAAAAAGGAGTGGTCAAGACTGACATATATTGTTTTAATAGTCAAGAAAGATGAATACTGAAGTGTCCACTGGACATGGATGGAATTGGTGATCTTAACAGGAGCTGTTTTGGTGTGATGGAGCGGACAAAAGCTAGGTTGAAGTAGGAGTGAATGGGAGTTGAGGAAACAGAATAACAAAATTTGGCTGTGAAAAGGGAAGAGAAAAAGTTACTTGGGGAAGTATGTGAAATATAGGGAGGGGTTTTCCACCAAAGATAAAAAGATTTAGACAGGTGCTCCAACGCTTGTTTTAAATTGAAGACTATGCAGAGGTAATCTTCTCTGTGTCAGAGGTAAGTTTCTCTCTGTCTAGGCCAACAACAAAGAAGCTTTATTCTACTGTGTGATTCCAACTATATGACATTCTACAAAAGGCAAAACTATGGAGACAGTAAAAACAACAGTGGTTGCCAGGGAATAGGACAGGAGGGAAGAAGAGAGGGATGAATAGATGGAGCACAGGGGATTTTTAGAGCAGTGAAACTACTCTGTATGGTACTGTAATGGTAGATACATATCATTACATATTTTTCAAAGTTCATAGAATGTACAACTCAAAGAGTGAACCCTAAGGTAAACTGTGGACTTTAGAAAATAATAATGTATCAATATTGGCTCATCAATTGTAACAAATGTACCACACTAATGCAAGATGTTAATAATAAAGTAAACTAGAGGGGGTACAGGGATATATAGGAACTCTCTCTACTTTCTGCTCATTTTTCTGTAAACCTAAAACTGCTGTAAAAAAGTCTATTAATTAAAAAGAAATAAAACCTTTATCAAAGGCCTCATGGCACATATGCGTATGGGTAATCACCTTCCTATAATGCCTATTTTCTTTGATCTATTTTGTCCCATCTGTAACTCAAAATGTTTGAAGACGCCTTCCAGAAGGAGTGGTATAACATCTCCTGAAAAGTAAGTCATATGGCATTGACCCCACTCTGGTACATCACTGCAACAGCCACAAAAAATCACTGGTCCCTTTCTCTGATATCTCCCCACAGCTTCTCTAGGTCATGGTGAGGCAGCTGCAGTGAGCACCGTGTCAAGCATGGCCACAAGCAGAATGAGTGTAGGAGATATTATTCAAAGTAAAAGACAGAGGTCCAGGTCTCTCTTCATGTGAGATTTTTAAGAGACCAGTGTGGGCCAGTCAACCACATAGACTCTATTGTTTATTTCCTATAAGATAATACTTTGCTGGAGGTGGTTTGCCTTATCCTAAAGTACTGCCAACTCTAACCTAGCCTGAATCATGTACCAATCCAAATACCTTAGTATGACCCATGTGGCCCTTTTGAGCAAGACTTTTATTTGCAGCCACATAATGCTTTGTGATAGCGAAGGAAGAGTCACCATGTCTGTTAATAAGCCCCATTTTAATTCTGTATGTTGTAGCCCTATATAGAAGCACATGAGAGAAGCAGCAATGTTCTTATTCTCTATGCCCACACTCTCCTCTCCCAAGCCAAAGCCACATCCACTCAGTTGCAATACAGATGGCAAAGAAATATCTGGTCCTTTGTGCCCCAAAACATACCTGTAATTTTTAATAACTATAGGTAATTTTATACAAAATAAACAACTTAATGAATATTATGCTTTTTTTTTACAATTCTTCAAATTAGCTTTTGATCCTTATCAGTGTATACATGTAGGCGTAATCAGTATGTTTCAACTTTTGATAAGCAACCCCAAAAGCCTAAGACTCAGTAATTAGTCATTTTGCTCAGGTACAAACTTGAATTATACAAGACCAAGTCACCCACCCACTAAAGAAAACCCCAGCACTCCCACTTTTTTTTTCATCTCTACACATTGTTATATAGGCAGCACTCTTATTAAGTGAGAAAAAAAATTCTTCATGAAAGATAGTAATCGAGGAAACTTAATGAAATTGAAAAGGGATTAATATATTTTGAGAGACTAAGCACAGGAAATATGTGACTTGACAGAAATATGATTCCAGAAAAAGCCAGGCACTTAAATAAACATTTTCACTTTTACAGATTTAGGACTTTTCAGATCTCTGAAGATACACCTTATAACTGCCAAGAGTCAGCTATGCATATCTCCATTTATCAACTCAGTCCATAGACTTGTAAGTAGCAGGTTGTAGCAAAATTGACTATTTTCCTACTCCAACATCCATTCTCCCCTTGCTCCTTAGTGACAAAGCATTATTTTATTTTGGGAGGCAGTGTACCTAGGAGATGACATTTTTCAATCTCCCTTGATTCTAAATATGGACACATGACCAGATTCTGGCCAATGAGATATGAACAGAAGTGTTGTGTGTGACTGTCAGGAAGTCCCCTAAAACATTCTGCTGCCTGGAATGCGGATGTTATGGCTGGAGCTTACATAGCCATCTTGAACCATGAGATGACATTTTAAGAATAAAAAAGCAACAAGATAGAAGGAGCCCGAGTCCCTGATTACTAGAGCCAAGTCTTAGAGGGTCTACCTACAAACTTCTTTTATGTGAGAAGAAGTAGTCTTGTTTAAGCTATTCCTATTTTGGATTTTTCTGTTACCTGCAGCCAAACTTAATTCTGGACAATATGATACTCTACTGTATTCCACTAAGTTGCCAGATGTACATCTTTAATCACCTGTTGGGTATTTGAAATGTTCCTACTGTTTGCTATTATTTTCAGTGTAGCATTAGTCATCTTTAAAAAATTATCCCTCCACCCCCAAACATGCTTTGGGTATCTTCTTAGGGTATCTCTCCAAAAGATATCATCACTACATCAAAAGGTTGAAAACACTTTGTAACATAACTTTTGCCAGATCACTTGTCAGAAACAACCAATTTGGGTCTTTCAGCAATATGCAAGTCTGCAGCAGCCCTATCTTTTTTTTTTTTTTTTTGTGGTTAGAAAGGTGCATAATGGTACATTAAAATGCATTTTTGATGGTTAGATAGGCAGTGCATCTGTTTTCTACATAATGATCTACTTTGTGTATTGCCTCGTGAATTCTCTCCCACTAGAGGGGAAGCTCCCTAATGGGGCAGAGACAAATCCAATGCATCTTTGATTTCTCTAGCATATTAGCTATTATTACTGTGTAACAAATTACACTACAACCTAATGGCCTAAAGCTGTAAACATTTATCATCTCACAGTTTCTGCAAGTCAAGAAACTAGACAAGGCTTAGTTGAGTGTCTCTGAGTCAAGGTCTCATAAGCTAGCAATCAAGGCTTTGGCTGGGACTGTACTGTCATCTGAAGGCTATACTGAGGGAGGATCTGCTTCGAGGCTCACTCATATGGTTGTGGAAAGAATTCAACAAGCTCAGTAGCTATAGACTGAGAACCTCAATTTCTTGCTGGCTGTTGGCCAGAGACCTTTTTCAGTCCTTCAGGGTAAACATGCAAGAGAAGAGTAAAACTGAAGCCAGAGTCTTTTTGTAACCTAATCTCAGAAATGACATCTCATCATCTTTGCCAAATTCAATTTGTTAGAAGAGAGTCACTAGATCCAGTCTACACTTAAGAGGAGAGGATTAAACAAATGCATGTAGGCTGCCTATCATAACTATAGGGGGGCCTGGAGTAAGAATTTGTTGAATTTGTAAACTGGCAAGTAAAATTTGGATATGAAACGTAGACAATTATTTAGATTGTTTACCTGCTCTAACTTTTTTGTCATACTTTGTCATTTTGATGTTCAATTTTTCCCATATAGCTAAGTTTATTTTACATATTCAAGTAACCACCCTGTTGTAACAATTTCAAGCTGAAATTTTTACTTGATGATTATGTGGAATACTTTCAATGTGTCGTTTGCCAAGGCTCTATTTAGAATGGCTGATGTTCACGGGTTATGATCAGCCTGAACTTTTCATTTGTAATGAAGTTATTCTTGGGTTTTAGGATCAAGACCTTATTTGTCTCATCTAGCTGAACCGTATAGCATCCTTTTCTATATTTTGAAATAGTATAAGATTAATTGTTTTTGAATAGTTGGAAAAAATTTTCCAGAGTCTACTTGTGAAATAAAGAGATGAGGAATTCTGTAGTAACATTTTCCTATAATCTTCCTTTGTTAATGATTTATTCATATTCTCAAGTCGCACTGTCTAATATGGTACACACTACTCACATATGACTATATACATTTAAATTTAATTTAAGTTAAATTAAAACTCCAGTTGCTTAGTTTCACTAGCCACATTTCAAGTAAGCCACATATACTTCAAGCAAGCCACATGTGCTGAGTAGCTGCCATACTGAACAGCACAGATGTAGAAAATTTCTGTCATCAGAAAGAGTTCTACATATTGAACAGCGCCACCTTAGAGCAAGTTTGTATGGCAGGTATAGGTGAGATTGTCTTGAAATCAGAACTGGGTTTGAGTCCCAACTATACCCTTTACTAGTTTTGTGGACTTAAATAAATCACAGCCTCTTTGATCCTTATTTGCCTTATCTATAAAACTGTGCTAGCACCTTCCCTATCCATTTCACAAGATTGTTGGGAAGAACAAAAAAGATAACATGTGAAAAATTAATTTGAAAACTATAAAACACTCTGCATTTACAAGACAGAGTTGTAAGTTTGGAGGGATTTTTTTTTTTATTGTTGTGCAAATTACTCAGTTCCTTCGTGAAAAATGGAGATAAAAACATCCACTTCATAGGGCTGCTGTGACAGTTAAGTAAGTTAATATTTATAAATACATTTAGATCCTGTGTCTGGCACATATTAACAGATCAGTAAATATTAGCTGCTATTATTATTGTAGGCATTTGGTCAATCAAAATTAAGGACTTTTATGGAGCTGAAATTAAGCTTATACAGTTATTCAATTCAACCTCTCACATTTTCAGAGAAATGAGAATGTGTCTTCCTTACAATAGTCCAAGGTTCCACAACTTCATCCATCTATTCTATAACACTTGTGCCAAGTCCTTTCCTCGCTGCAATGGCTAGCATTCTTTATAAATTTTAAATAACTACCTAATAATTTTCTCTATCTACACGCACTCTTTAGTTGATCTCATCCAATGTCAAGACTAAATTTGAATCTCTAGCTCAGCCTCTCCTCTGAGTTTAAAACTCATATCTGAGTATTCAGCAGTTCGTGTCCTATAAGCATCTCAAGCTCACCATGTGCAAAACTCCCAACTCTTGTTTTCTTCCTCAGGCCAAGTTCTCCCTCAGCACTCACAGCCTCAGGCAACTAGCTCAGTTGTTCAAGGTCAAAATGTTGGTTTTATCTGATTCCTTTCTCTTACACTCTTCATTAAGAAATCTTGTTGGCCCTTAATAACTTAGCCAGAATCCTGTCACTTCTCGTCACTTCCACTGCAACCATTCTGGCCCAAGCCACCATCATATCTCATTACTATAACAGCTTGGTCACTGGTTTCTCTGCTTTTACTCTTATCTCCAAATAGTCTATTTTCTAGCAGTGATCTTTTTTAAAAAGTAAGTCTGATCACAACAGCCCTCTGCTCAAAACTCTAGTGGTTTTCCCATCTTACTGGGAGTAAACACCAACATTCTTACAACGGTTTAAAGGGCCCTACGTAGTCTTCTGTCCGACCCTCTCTTTACCTCATCCCTTCAACTCACCTCCTATTTTTCTCACCACTCTCGGCTCCAGCCCAACCACATTGGGCTGCTTGCTGCTGCTCTAATATTTCAACAACTCTCCCATCTCAGGTACTCCGTACTTGCTGTCCCCTCTGCCTGGAATGCTTTCTTCTCAGGTATACATGAGGCTCACTCTCTCATTTTATTCACGTCTTTGCTCCAATGTCATCCCATAATAGAGGCTCTCTCTGATCTCCCTATTTTTATGTATCAACTTGACTGGAGCATGGGGTGCCCAGATATTTGGTCAAACATTATTTTCGGTGTGTCTGTGAGGGTGTTTTTGAGTGAAAATAACATTTTAATCAGTAGACTCAGTACAGCAGATTGCCCTCCCTAATGTTGGTGGTCCTCATCTAATCAGCTGAAAGCCTGAATAGAACAAAAAGGCTGACTGTCCAATTTGTAGGAGGGAACTCCTCCTGCCTGCCTTGAGCTGCAACACCAGTCTTTTCCTGCCTTCAGACTTGAACTGAAAAATCAGCTCTTCTTGGCCCTCTAGCCTGCCAGCTTTTGGACTGGAACTTACACCATCAGTTCTCCTGGTTCTCTGGCCTTTGGATTCAGACTAGAACTACACCATCAGCATTCTTGAGTATCCAGCTTGCCAATTACAGTTCTTGGGACTTCTCAGCTTTCATAATTATGTGAGCCAATTCCTTATAAATCTTTACACACACACACACAGACACACACACAGACACACACACAGACACACACACACACACAGACACACACACACACACACACAGACACACACACACACACACACACACACACACACACCCTATTGGTTCTGTTTCTCTGGAGAAACCCTAACATAGTTTCCTATTGCTGTTCTAACAAATTACCAGAAACTTAGTGGCTTAAAACAATACAAAGCTATTATCTTATAGTTCTGTAGGTCAGAAGTCTGACATGGGTTTCACTGGGCTAAAATCCCAGTCTTTTTTGAGGCTTTAGGAGAAAATCCATTTCCTTGCCTTTTCCAGCTTCTAGTGGCTGCTCACATTTCTTGGCTTGTGGCCCCCTGCCTCCATCTTCAAAGTGAGCAAAAGCAAATTGAGTCTTTCTCATAGAGAGTCAGTCTCTCTGACCCCAACTTTCCTGCCTCCCTCTTCTAGATTTAAAGGACCCCTGTGATTACATTGGGCTAACTGGATAATTCAGGATAATCTTATCTTAAAGGTAGCTGATTTGTAGCCTTAATTCCATCTGCAATCTTAATCCCCCTTTCCCATGCAACATAACATATACACAGGTTCCAGGAATCAGGATGTAGAAATCTCTTGGGAGGCCATTTTTCTGCTTACCCCTATTCCTTCCCCCAGCACTGTTTTTTTTCACAGCATGTGTATCTCCTAATATAGGGTGTTTATTTAATTGGTTTATTTAATAATTTATTTAATTATCTGTCTCCCCTTAAAATAATATAAGCTCCATGAACACAGGGCTATGTTCATTTACTCCTATATCCTGGGGTCTGAAAACAGTGTCTGAAACACAGTGGGTGCTGAAAAAACATTTTTTACTACATTTAATGAGGACAGCAATTTCATTAGTGAGGGTTACAGGGGCTTCTGATCATCTTTTTGCTTTAAAAGGAAGAGTTAAGAGTTTGGGTGGGAAATCATAAGCTAGCCTTTGCAAAGCATTTTTATGGGAGACCTAAAAAAGAAAAAGCACTTTCTCCCCACTCTCCCTGCTATTTTTAAAGGGCCTCAGAGAAGTAGAGGCTGTAACTGCTCACAGTAGCCCAGTTCAGGGGAAAAACCCCCAAATACTGAAAAACTGCTTAGCTTTGACCTAAATCCTTCAAGCTGGAGGGGTTTTTGTTTGTTTTGTTTTCATGTTGACTCTACACTGCCTTCTTTGGTAAAATTTCCTATTCCACGTTGCAAAGGCTCAATGAAGACTGGAGTAAAATAGGTTCACAAGCGTTTGCTTTACTATTGCCATAGTAGCCAACACAGTGGTAGTCTCACAGCCAGGTACCACACCCGGATGCACCTCACACACTCTACCTGAGTAGGCCTTTAAATTCAGGAAGGCCGTATGCTATGTGTTGAAAGTGTCCTCTAAAAGTTCCTATGTTGGAAACTTGATCCCCATTTAACAGTGTTAAGAGGGTGGGAAATCCAATTATGGTATTTAAAAGGTAAGTACTCAACTAAAGGTAGCACTGTTTTCATTTGGCCACCCACCTAACTTTTCATGATATTGAAAATTGAGTTAGCAAATAAAGCTAGTTGAAACTGGAAAAAGCTAGGTCCCTATACAAATGATACCCACACTCTCCTTATGCCTGCAATGGTTTCCATTTGCAACACATTATTTATAAAATAGAAGCTTCCCAGTCATTGCTTTTGTCTAAAACACTGCTTCTCAAACTTTTAGATAATTTTGAGAATCAGTGATCTAAAACATATATATCTTACTTGGTATAATGCCTTCAACTTATTATTGCTAACTGGTAAGCACATGTTTTCCCATACCTGCTCCCTCATCTACATTTCCTCCTTCTTTCCCTATGCCATCAGCAACAGCATCACCTGAGAATTTGCTGGAAATCCAGATTCACGGGCTGCACCCCAGACCTACTGAATCTGAAACATTTGGGGTGGGGGTGGGGGTGGGGCAGCAATCTGTGTTTTAATAATCCCCCTCCAAGTGATTCTGATACATGCTCAAATTTTAGATCCATTGCCCTATCCTATTGTCATAGCTAACATGGACTATAAAAAGCATCATCTCATTATGTCACTAATCCCATAATTTTCACATCTCTAATTTTGATTTCTTCTCTCCATCTGTTTCTGTATGCATGCGTTCACTGTGCACCTGCATTTACACTTCAGTTTCTAAGCGGCTCCATCTTCGGACAAATACATACCTCAAAACTTTTTTTGTCTTCAGTGACAAAGAAAGCTAGCTGGCCATCACCATAAGAAGGATTAAGTCAAATCATAACCTTATTTTTCTCACCTTTAATTCTTTCAATACATCCCCCAAGTCCAAGTTATAACTAGAATCTGAGCAAGGATTGAACCAAGGGCAAATAAGAATATCACTTTATGATTTTTCTGTGCTCATCTAATTTAATGTCTCTATCAGTATCAATATTTACCTATCCACCTTAAAAAACCACTTTTGAGTAGATCCTTCTAAACCCCACTCCAGATATTAAAGATAATGAAAATATGCCAAGGCACGACTCATATCAGTCACAGAACAGACCCTTGTTCATTTGCTCTTTTCATTTTCCTAGATACTGATAAGATAAATAATATGGAACACCTACTTAAAACCCCTTCTGCAGAAGATTAATACAGCTGTTGATATAATTAGTTCCATGAAGTTATTCTAAGACATGAGATTTTAAGTCTACATAATGTAGGCTACCTCAAAAACATGTTCTTTGCTGCTCAATGAAAACTGTACTTATCCCTCAACTGGAGATAATACACTACGATGGGGAAAGGTGAAAGACTACTGATCTAGAAGAAGTTTCTTCATGACATGCAGACAGGAAAAATGAGATGAGTCTACTGTACTGTAGATTCCCTAAATGTGTTTGTGTTCTGTTTTCCTGTCACTAGAAACTGAAAAGGTTAGGGCTTTAAGTAATTCTAGTTAGTCTTGTTAAATTCCATTTCTCTCAGTTTACAGTGCTTCATTTTTCTCTAAAGGGATAAAATTAAATATAACTTCCAGCTTGAAAAAGGTTTTAACACTACTTGACTAGAATAATGAAGGTACATACCTTTAGGTGTTATGGAATATATAAAATTAACTACTCCTGGACCTCAAAGAAAGAAGACTTTCATCTCATAAGTCCTATTTTCCCTCTACTTTGTATTCATTCCTTCTCCAGTTGCATCCTGGAACAGACTTTCAACACGCTCTAGGCCTGAATTACTACCAGAGCTTCCTCAACTGCCATCAGTTAGTTCATATAGTCTAGGTTAATTTTCTGTCAAAATTGCTTTCACATAATTCCCTGGCTCAAAAGCCTACAATGCTTTCCTATTTCCTATGACATTTAGGTATCATATATCTAAAGTCTTCTGCCTAGCTTTAAGGCTATAATCTGGCTCCATTCTTCCCATCCACCTTTATTATGTACTCTTTCCCAACGAGCAGTTCCCCTTCATTTAGGATAACTGTGAAATTCCTTTGCTCTTTCTTAGGGTAAAATTGAAAAAAGAAGCAAAAGAAAAACAGACACTGAAATCCTTAACAGCCAAAGTTTATTTACAATTAAAGTTAAGGAATATTTTTAACACATGCTGAGGAAACAGTAATACTCCAAACATTTAGATTACTATCTGATAAGGAACACAAGCTAATGCCAAGAAAGGCTTTGGCATACACAACTATTGGAACCAGGTTATCAGAATACTTACTATTAGAACATTATTATCAGAATACTTACATATCATCTACTTTTATGTAATAACAACTTCATGGACAGCTCATCTTCTAACTCCTCACTGGCTATTTGAGTAAATAGCATTCAAGGTTAGACATTAAGACTGGAGAGTAAAGAAGAAATACAGAAGCGATAAGCATCATATTTCAGAGCTTACATATATGAATACAACACTAAGATTAATTACGAAACAGTCTTTCAATTTTTTGTGTGAAACAATATTCGGCAATGTTTAGCGCATGAGAAGACACTGCTTTGGTCCATCCACTCTTTCCAGCTTTTCAAAGTGTTTCCTGGCATTGCGGATGTTGATCAGAGTAGCTGCGGAAGCTGAGGGTGGAGGTGGGAAGATACCCAACAGTATAAGTAAGGACAGCCAAAGGAGTGTCTGACTAGTAAAAACAAATAAACCAAAGAGAGCCAAATCCTTCGATGTATGTATGTCAGAGAGAACATATAGGAATAGGAGGTCCCAAGTCACTAAGGTTTAATTTTTCTGAATAAGCAGAAGATTTGTTAATATTCTAAACACAAAATTTCCAAAATAAATTTCCAAAATCTTTTGGTTTGGAGCTCATAGCGTAAAACTCATTATCTTATGTTATATTTTAATATTAACCTAAAGTAGGAAAAACCAGTGGATGAAAGATAATTTAAACTCTGGGAAGATCCTAGAAATATTGCAAGAACATTTATTTCAATGGTATAAAATCACCAAACATCTCCCTTCATGCCCATAATAAAAATATGAGAATATGGTACAAAAGAATATGCAATGACATATAAAATGTTTCAGCTTAGATTAACTAGTCCTTTAAAAATCTATACCATATGGAGAACGAATCATGGATTTGGGTTCTCTTTTCTTTAAAATTCCTGGATTTAGTGACTTGCTTTCTGAAGTACCCATGAAGAAAAACGTCATACCTTAGAGGCTAAATTATTTTAAAGCTTAAAAATATAAGTCTAGTAAATAAAAAACTATTTACAACTAGTACTAAAATAGATTTTTTATTGTGGTAAATATACACAACATAAAATTTACCACTTTAACCATTTTTAAGTGTACAGTTCAGTGGGATTAAGTACCTTCACACTGTCGTATAACCAACCTCGCCACAAAATAGTTTTTAAGTATCTAATAAAGTATTACCTCTAGGGCAACTGTTTAAAGAATATGTGGCTTGAACTTATGTCAGCTAAGTTTAAACTTACGAATGGATGGATCAGACATCACGACCATCACATAAGTGTTGGATGTAAAGATGTCAATGAAAGCAGCAAAGTTAGAGTTCCTGACTTCCATACTCTGGAAAGAGGCAGCCAGCTTGCTATAGGATAAAGGAAAAAATTGGTAAAAGATCATAAAATAACAACAATATAAGGAGTTCTTACTTTTACGTTAAACATTTTTATAGCGTTATACCTCAATTCACCACTTTGTCAAGACAGTTGATTATTAACCCTGTTTTGTTTTTCAAGGAAACTATGATTGAATTTAACATGCTTTGGAAAGTGACTGGGATAGAAAGTGGGTTAGGACTTGATATTGACTGTGAAATGAAAATGGGCCTAGACCTAGATCCATGTCAAAAATCATGTTACAAAAGACTTCGCCAATACTCAGGAAGCATTTTAAGTTGAAATTTCACTATCATTGAGATTAATACCTATATCTTTTCAGTGTTACATTTAAATTCAAGAAATGATCCCATTTCTTTGAAAACAAACAAGGTAACTATATTTGCTTGTCATTCTTCTTTAAAATGTTAGCAAAAACATTCCAGAAACTCTCAAAGTGAGCTAAAGTATAAAGGGAGCAATTTTATACCTATTGTCTGGGCATCAAAATTTTACTAAGAGGGCTGAACCCGTGGCTCACTCGGGAGAGTGCGGCGCTGGGAGCGCCGAGGCTGCAGATTCGGATCCTATATAGGGATGGCCGGTGCGCTCACTGGCTGAGTGCAGTGCGGGCGACACCAAGCCAAGGGTTCCAATCCCCTTACCGGTCACAAAAACAAAAAACAAACAAACAAAAAATTTTACTAAGAATTTCAATTATTAAATCTTTACTAAATTATGATGTTCATCCATTCCTTCTTCCTATATTCACAATGCTAAGATTCAAATTTTATTTACTCAAAGCTGACACAACATGATTAGACATTTCTAGACTCTATTTTGTACCATTTCTGAATCACTACCTCACCATTTTAATCACGGTATTTTATAGTAAATTTTGGTATTTAATAGGGAAAATTCTTCTTCCTTCTTTTTCAAAACTCTCTTGGATATTGTCTGTTTATTTCTTCTCAAATAGTATCACACACTTCAAAAGGGTACTCTTCTTAGATATTTTTCATAGTCTTCTGTACCAGTTGAGTTTATATTAAAGGACAATGACCTGCACTTCAGTCAATTACAGGCTTCCTTAAAGTTTAGCTTTCTTTTTGATTGGAGGAACTATTGTGAATATAGAAGTGCAGTCAACTGTAGTTATTTGAACATCTCAAAAACAACAATTTTTTCCCAAAGATATATAGACCATGTCTACAAGATCGCTTACCTGCAGCTTAGCTTGAACTGCTTAATAATGTTGCTGATTTTCTCAAATCTATGGGCATCACGCTGCTCTTTACACTGATAGTGAGAAATTACCTATGAAAAAGAACATTGTCCTTTGAATCCATATGAAATAAGTCATATCACCCTCTGTTACTCCTCAAAGCAGACATCTATCAATCTCTTGGTCACTCTGGTTTTCAGGGTAGACTTGGCACATGGCTTACTGTCTCTTCTCCTCTGTCCCATATTCTGTCAACATTCTTTGTGATTTCAATATCCACCTGGATGACCTATCCGGTGCGCCATTTGGTTATAATTTTATTAGATCATTTAAGTATAATCTATTTTGGTTCACTGCTGCTCTTTCTCACTTCCTGTAATCATTAAATGTTTATCTTAGTTCAATATTTCATAGGATGATTTTTGATTTAGACAAAAATACAAGTCAAAAAGGAAAATAAAAACTCCTAGCTGTTCTTGAGGTATGCTTAATGTACTTATTTTTAATGAAGACTCGCTCAGTTAGAGCACAGTGTTATAACACCAAGGTGAAGGGTTAGGATCCCTATACTAGCCAGCCACCAAAAACAAACACCAAACTAAAAAAAAAAAAAAAACAACTTTAGAGATTATATTTTAAAAGTTTAAATAGATGATTCTAATCTCTGAAGACTGTTCATGAATGAACCAATTTAGGATGGACACCTACACCAGCTGAAAATACTTTCCCTAACTTTCAGATTTTGAGAAAACCACGCAAGTATTACCTACAGGCTGAATACACAGATGCAAAGTTTCTAACCAAAACTGAGTCACTCAGCAGAAGAAAATTCACAAGTAAATTTCCTGAGACAATGTGAAAGTTTCAAAATAATTCCTATACCAATATCAGGTGGAACAGGTCCCCCTTGCTTGACTTTACCCGCCCCCCCCCCGAACATAGTCAATCACACCTAAACTTAGTCTTCAAGAGAAAGAAATGAGGAATAGGGAGCTCATATTAGGTTAACATGTATGACCACGTGTGGTGGATAGAACAGAGGAATACTGCTGAAGCAGGATTCTGTCATACCATGTACATCAAGACAGACAGAAGAGCTTATTTGTTGCTACTCATACTAGCAGGAAAAACAGGGCTCAGGTAGCACAATTCCAAGCAAGTGACCCCTGCCAGTGGGCTGAGGCAGAAAGACACCCTAGTTAGGACTCCTTGCCTCAGCTGTACCAGCTAGCAGGAAAGATGGCTCCCCAATACTGATGTAGTTACAAATAATGTTTCCACAATGGAAGTGGGATAAATCTCACTTTGGATTCTCTGCCCTCTGTTGCTGTCATAGCAAAAGAAACCAATGTTTAACAGTTTACCAACTACATGACAATGCTTCTGCTAGGGGCTTACTGTTACCTTGTCCTATTTTAATCTACACAGTATACTTATGATACATTATTATCCCCACTTTATAGAGGGGCAAAGATCAGAGAGATTAAGAAATGTGTCTAAAATCACCAAGCATTGGTAGAGCTCAGAAACAAATTATTTTCAGGGAGCTGCTCTTAGAGTTACATTTACTAAGCTAATTACCAATTACTTATGCAGTGCATTGTAACACCTCAGATTAGTTTCTATTACTACTATTTTAGAAATTTACTTATAAACATAATACTGGTTTTGCATCCTCCCCTCAGGATCATAGAAACAGTAACCTTTTAAAAAAAATTTATCAATATACAATGTAGTTGATTTTTGTGCCCCTTTACCAATTCCTCCTTTTTTTTTTTTTTTTTTTTTTTTGTCTTTTTGTGACCGGCCGCACCGTGCTCAGCCAGTGAGCGCACCGGCCATCCTTATATAGGATCCCCGCGGCGGGAGCGCTCCCAGCGCCACACTCTCCCGAGTGCGCCACGGGGTCGGCCCCCAATTCCTCCTTTTCTGCCCTCCCTTTCCTCCTTCCTACCCCACCATCAACACCATATCTGTTCATTTGTCTTAAGTTGAAGGAATTATTGTGATTGTTGTGTCTTCTTCCCCCCCCCCCAGTTTATTTGTTTGTATATTTATTTATTTTATTAACTCCCACAAATAAGTAAAAACGTGGTATTTCTCTTTCTGTGCCTGGGTTTATTTCACTTAACATAATTTTCTCTAAGTCTATCCATGTGACTGTGAATGATAGTTCATTTGTTTTTTATAGCAAAGTAGTATTCCATTGTGTAGATGTACCACATTTTCCTTGTCCACTCATCTGATGATGGACATTTAGGCTGGTTCCAACTCTTGGCTATTGTGAATAGTGCTGCAATAAACACTGGAGAACAGGTATCTCTTCAACATGATGATTTCCATTCCTCTGGGTATATTCCCAGCACTGGAATAGCTGGGTCATATGGTAGATCTACCTGTAATTGTTTGAGGAACCTCCATACCATTTTCCGTAAAGGCTGCACCATTTTGCAGTCCCACCAACAGTGTAGGAGGGTTCCTTTTTCTCTTCATCCTCACTAGCATTTTTCATTCTCAGTCTTTGGTTATTAGCCATCCTAACTGGAACAAGATAGTATCTCAAAGTAGTTTTGATTTTCATTTCCTGAATGCTGAGTGATGTTGAGCATTTTTCATGTGTCTATTGGCAACTCATATATCATCCTTTGAGAAATGCCTATGCAGCTCCTTTGCCCTTTTTAAAAATGGGTTACTTGTTTTTTTGCTGTTGTTTGTGTTCCTTGTATATTCTGGTTATTAACCTTTGTCATATGTATGTTTTGCAAATAATTACTCCCACTCTGTCAGTTGTCTTTTTGCTCTGTTAATTGTTTCTTTTGCTGTGCAGAAGCTTTTTAGTTTGATATAATCCCACTTGCTTATTTTTCCGTTGGTTGCCTGTGCTTTTCGGTCATATTCATAAAGTCTGTACCCAACCCTACTTCCTGGAGTTTTTCCTCTATATTTTCTTTAAGGAGTTTGATTGTTTGGGGATGTATATTTAATTCTTTAATCCATTTTGAGTTGACTTTGGTATATGGTGAAAAGTATGGGTCTACTTTCATTCTCCTACATAAGAACACCCAATTTTCCCAACACCATTTACTGAAGAGGCAGTCTCACCCCTAGTGTGTAGTCTTGGTGCCTTTGTTGAAGATCAGATGGCTGCAGGTGCATGGGTTGATATTTGAATTCTCTATTCTGTTCCACTGGTATCTAGGTCTGTCTTTATGCCGCTACCATGCTGTTTTTGTTCCTCTAGCTTTGTAGTATAAATTCAGGTAGTGTTATGCCTCCAACTTTATTTTTTTTGCTCAGGATTGCTTTGGCTATTCATGGTCTTTTGTTCTTCCCTATGAATGTTTGGATTGCTTTTTTCCAATTCTGAGGAAAATGTCATTGGAATTTTGATGGGGATTGCATTGAATCTGTAGATCATTTTGGGTAGTATGGACATTTTCACAATGCTAATTCTTCCAACCCAAGAGTATGGGATATCTTCCCATCTTCTTGTGTCTTCTTTAATTTTTCTCAACAGTGGTTTGTAGTTCTCATCGTAGAGATTTTTCATGCCCTTGGTTAAATTTAGTCCTAGGTATTTTATTTTTTTGGTGGCTATTGTAAATGGGCTAGCTTTCTTGATTCCTTTTTCTGATAATTCACTGTTGGAGTATAGAAATGCTACTGATTTTTGCATGTTGATTTTGTTTTCTGCAACTTTGCTGAAGTCATTTATTAACTCTAAAAGTTTTTTTGTAGAGTTTTTAGGCTGTTCTATATATAGGATCATAGCATCTGCAAAGAGGGACAGTATGACTTCATCTTTTCCAATCTGGATGCCCTTTATTTCCTTCTCTTCCCTGACTTCTCTGGCTAGTACTTCCAGCACTATGTTAAATAGGAGTGGTAAGAGTGGGCATCCTTGTCTTGTTCTGTTCTTAAGAGAAAAGCTTTCAACTTTTCCCCATTCAGGATGATATTGGCAGTGGGTTTGACATATATGGCATTAATTGTGTTGAAATACTTTCCTTCTAAACCAATTTATAGAGTCTATCATGAATGAATGTTGAATTCTGTCAAATGCTTTTTCAGCATCTATAGAGATGATCATATGGTTTTTGTCTTTGATTTTGTTGATGTGGTGTATCACATTTATTGATTTGCATATGTTGGACCAACTTTGCATCCCTGGGATGAATCCTCCTTCATCATGGTGTATAATTTTATGTATATGTTGCTGTATTCTATTAGCTAGTATTTTATTGAGGATTCTTGCATCTATATTCATCAAAGATATTGGCCTGTACTTTTTTTTTTTTTTTCTTGTATCTTTGTCTGCTTTTTGTATAAGGATGATGTTTGCCTCAGAATGAGTTTGGGAGAATGGACTCTATTTCAATTTTTTGGAAAAGTTTGTAGAGAATTGGGTTAATTCTTCTTTAAAGATTTGGTAGAATTCTGCAGTGAAGCCACCTATCCTGGATTTTCTTTGTTGGACGACTGCTTCAATCCTTTGATTGTTACTGTTCAGATTTTCTGTCTTGACTCCATCTTGGTAGTTTGTGTGTGTCCAGAAATTTATCCATTTCCTCCAGATTTTCAAATTTGTTGGTATATAGTTGTTTATAGTAGTCTCTAATGTTCCTTGTACTTCTGAGGTATTGGTTGTAATATTACCTTTTTCATTTCTAGTTTCTGTTGTGTATTCTCTCTTCTTTTTTTAGTTAGTCTTGCTAATTGCTTGTTGATTTTATTTATCTTCTCAAAAAACCAACCTTTTGTTTCATTGATCTTTTGTACTGTTTTTCGGGTTTTGTTTCATTTAGTTCTGCTCTGATTTTAATTATTTCTTTCCATCTACTAGCTTTGGGTTTGGATTGTTTTAGTTCTTTAAGGTAAAGTGTTAAGTTGTTTATTTCCCATCTTTCTATTCTTCTGAAGCATTTGATATGATAAATTTCCCCCTTAATACTGCTTTTGCAGTATCCCACAGGTTTTGGTATGATGTGTCATTATTTTCAATAAAGTTTTTGATTTCCTATTTAATTTCTTCTTGGACCCATATGTCATTAAGTAGAATGTTGTTTAATTTCCATAGTTTCCAGAGTTTCATTTGTTATTGATTTCTAGTTTTAATCCATTGTGGTCTGAAAAAATACATGGGATAATTCCAATTTTTTTGAATTTATTGAGGCTTGATTCATGACCTAACATATGGTCAACCCTGGAGAATGTTCCATGTGCTGATGAGAAGAATGAATATTGAGGCTGTTGGATGAAATGTTCTGTAAATTTCTGCCAAGTCCAATTGGTCTAGAGTGTTGTTTAGATCTTGTGTTTCTCAGTTGAGTTTTTGCCTAAATGATCTGTCCAATGTGAGAGTGCAGTGTTCAGGTCCCCTACTATTATGATATTAGTGTCTATCTCTTTCTTTAGGTCTAATAGTGCTTGCTTTATAAGTCTGGCTGCTCTGATGTTGGCTGCCTATGTATTTATGATTGTTATGTCTTCTTGTTGGACAGATCCTTTTATCATTATATAGAGGCCTTGTTCATCTTTTTTCATATTTTTTTTCTTTAAAGTCTATTTTATCTGATATAAGAATAGTTACTCCAGCTCTTTTTTCAGTTCTATATGCTTGGTATATCTTTTTTCATCCTTTCACTCTTAGTCTGTGTCTTTACAGGTGAGGAGTCTCTTGAAGGCAGCATATTGTTGGATCAATCTTTTTAATCCAGCCAGTCAGTCTGTGTCCTTTGAGTGGGGAATTCAAACCTTTTACATTAAGAGTTATTATTGAAAGGTGTTGATTTACTCCTGGCATTTTGATTTTTGTTTGGATGTTTTAAATACCTTTTGTTCCTTTCTTTATGATTTACTGTTTGCCAGTTTTTTGGGATGGTAGATAAAACTTTTTTTTCCTCTTTATTGTTAGCATTTTTATTTTACTGGTGGGTTTTGTTCTTTCTTGAGTATTCATGGTAGTGATTATTGTTTTTCATATACCAGATCCAGTACTCCCTTGAGAATTTCTTGTAAGGCTGGCTGTGTGGTAGCAAACTCCTACAGTTTTTGTTTGTCTGCAAAATATACTATTTGTCCTTCATTTTGAAAGGAGAGCCTTGCTGGATAAAGTATTCTTGGCTGGCAATTTTGTCTTCTAGTATTTTGAATACATCATCCCATTCTCTTCTGGCTTTTAAGGTTTCTGGTGAAAAATCTGATGTTAGTCTAATAGGAGCTCGCTTATAGGTGACTTGATGCTACTCTCCTGCAGCTTTTAAGATTCTCTCCTTGTCTTTGAGCTTTGCCAGTTTGATTATAACGTGTCTTGGAGAGGACCTTTTGGGGTTGAATATGGTTGGCGATCTTTGGGCCTCCTGAATCTGAAGACCTGTATCTCTCCCTATACCTGGGAATTTTTCTGCTATTATTTAAGCTTTAATATAGTTGTTAAGTTCAATTAATTTTTTTAATTTAATTTAATTTTGTTTTAAATATTTTGTTTTGTTTTTATTGGTTATGAATATTCATGGGGTACAAAGCAAATTGTCACCACTCATCTCTAAGATATGATGGCTAGATCCATACTGGCAGCATGTCCATTACCATAAATTGTGATACCCTGTGTCCCCTACCCAATTATTCCCTCAATAATCCCCAACCTCCCTCCCAATCCTCCTTTTCCCACTCCACTCCACTTTGTATCCCTAGGTATGTTCTCTCCCTCTGCAAGTCCAATGCACCACTGTGGCCTTTCTTTCCATTCTTCTTTATCTCTTAGCTCCTACTTATGAGAGAGTACATACAGTATTTATCCCTCTGTGCTTTGCTTACTTCACTCAAGCTCATCCATGTTGTTGCAAATGGGAAAATTTCATTCTTTTTTATGGCAGACTAGTATTCGATGGTGTATATATACCACAGTTTCCTTATCCAATCATCCATTGATGGACATTTAGGTTGGACTGTAAATTAGTTCCACCACTATGGAAAACAGTATGGAGGTTTCTCAAACAACTAAAGATAGATCCTCCATATGATCCAGCAATACCACTTCTGGGTATATACCCAAAGGAATGGAGATGATCGTGTTGAAGGTGTAGCTGCACTCCCATCTTCATTGCAGCTCTGTTCACAATAGCCAAGATATGGAAGCTACGTTCAATTTAGGAGAAAAACGAAAATACCAGTGTACCTCTTTCCCTTTCCAGTTCTCCATCTGAAAAGTCTTTTTCCTAATTTTATTTTTTCATTAATATTATTTTTTACATTCTATGAGGTTGTTGCAGAGCAGTTGGGAGGAAGAGGGAGAGGGGAAAGAGGAAGGAAATATGATGGAAGGAGGAAGGGCAGGATTGAGGACTGTGGCACCCCCCTCAATCCCACAGGGGAGACCAGGGTGCTTCCAGCGTTGGGTTGGTCATGGCTGGGCTGGGTACAGATGTCAGGGGTGTGTGGCAAAAGCCCTGGCCTCCCACCACCCCAGCTCGGGTACCCCAGGCCCTTCTTGCTGTGGCTCGGAGGTCGTCGCTGGGCTGGTTACTCGTGTTGGCAGGGGCATGAACGAGGCCCAAGGTCCCCTACTGCCTCAGCTTGGGAGAGCCCGGGGTGCTTCCTGCGGCAGCTCAGTGATTGTTCCTTGGTTGGTTGCTCATGTGGGGGGGTGTGACCGAGGTCCTCAGCCCCCCACCACCCCAGCTTGGGAGAGCCAGGGCAATTCCTGCAGTGGCTCAGTGATCGTCGGTGGGCTGGTTGCTCGTGTTGCGAGGGTGCGACTGAGGCCCTCGGCCCCCAACTGCCTCAGCTTGGGAGTGCCCAGGGTGCTTCCTGCAACAGCTTGGTGGTCATCGCTGGGGTGGTTGTGCTTGTCGGGGGGGTGTGGCCAAGGCCCGAGGCCCCACCCTTGGGACTGGTTGCAGGTGTTGGGGGGCATGGCTGAGGCCCGCAGACCTCTCCCCTTTCTGGTTTGGTAGTCCAAGGGACTTCCAGTCCTTCTAGATGTTATAGTTGTTCTTTGGTGAAATGAGAACTTTACTAGTGAATATCAAACTTTGTCTGTGGTTGTGGGTACTTTGTTTTATCTTTCAGTTCTGTGTTGGATTATTTGCTGTTCCCACCACTTAAACTCTGCGCTGGAACTAATTTGTTGTCCTTTGCTTACTTCTAAAATGGGGTAACTTCCTGTGAGGACCAGTACTTGAGCTCTGTGGTTGAGCTAAATTGCTGCTTTGCTGATGGTTCCCTAGGGAAGGCTTTTTGTGCAGCTCAGGTTTTAATGGTTGACTTTATAGGTACTTCTAGTGAAATCCGGTGCACCTGGGTTGTGTAGAAACACTGGTCTGGGCCTGAGTCTTTTCATCAAACTGCACCCCATGCAATTCTATATTCCTGACCAGTCTCCTCTGAGTGGTCCTACACTGATTGGGGGGGCAGATCAGCTGTCCTTTCTATGCCCCAGTGTTCACCTGGTGGGCCCGGCTCCCCCACCACCCGTGCTCCAAACACTTCCCATGGGACAGGCCATGCTCCAGTCCCTTTGCGATGACTCACCGGCTTCTGAGTGGCTCCCTTTTTTCAGTTGTTGTGGCTCCTTGCTCCCATTTTGGTCCATGGGAACCCTATTAATGGTATTGCTGGCCTGGGGGACACCAAAGCCCCCTTCTCCCCTGCTGCCTCCAAGCAACTTCATCTGAAAAGCACAGCTGTCTTTTGCCAGCTCCTGTTTTGTGCACTCAACAGCTCCAGCCTGGAAGCGGCCGGGATTTGAAATGGTCAGAGGGACTTTTTCTTTCTCTCATCATGGCTTCTCCCACCTTCATGCCCTCTGTAGGTCTCTCCTCCTCTTCCCCTGAGCTCTAACAGCCCCAACTTGGCTGTCATTACTTTTTTACAGTTGTAAATTGGCTGAGTTGTGGAAGACAGTGATGCTGGGGACCGCCTATTCTGCCCTCTTGACCAGAAGTCGTCTGCATCTGAACTCTTAGCTATGTCACTGAGTTGACCATTACATTTCTTCCATGTTACATTTTCAACTCAGTCTTTTGAAAAAATGAGTGGGCTGCCAGTTTTCTCAAAAGGAAAATATCCTACATGTCATAACATAAGTGAACAAGAAATAGAAATTCTTTAACACAATGAACAGTTATTAGCAGAAATAATCTAAACTCTCTAGTAAGGCATATCTGCAAAAATCAAAGTTTTACTAACTCCTAAAGAGCTACACACATCAAAGGACTTCTTTCAGGTTGCTTCTTGACAAGAAATAGAAATTCTTTAACACAATGAACAGTTATTAGCAGAAATAATCTAAACTCTCTAGTAAGGCATATCTGCAAAAATCAAAGTTTTACTAACTCCTAAAGAGCTACACACATCAAAGGACTTCTTTCAGGTTGCTTCTTGACAATACTACTTTATAAATAAGGCTGTTCATGCTGAAATAATGACAAGAGGGAAAAGGTTCTTTCTGAAAATGGTAACATGCTATTCTCTGTTGCTGTATAGAAGGTACACTGTGAAGTGCATCTTCAGAGCAAAAAGTTCTTACCAGAAAAGTAGCTCTCTCAAACAGAAGTACTTCATCAGCCTCGATAATTTCAGCAAAATTCCTTAGGTTCATTTCTAGCTGCTGAACATTGGGAATCAGCTGATAAACAATGCTGGACCAAGCCTAGCAGGACAGAAACACAGTGTAATATTACTAGCAGATAAAACTGCCAGTTCCAGATCAGATCTGTGAAATGAGTAAATACACTATAACATATAGTCAGCAAAATATGATTATTGAGTCCCAAACACTGGCATTAAATATAACACAAATGAAATGAGAAAATGAAGCTAATATTTGATTTTCATCCTTGAGTTGAATTTTCTTTAAGTTTAAACATTTTTGTAAAATGCTAGAGAAACTTCTTTCCATTGATAATTAAAAGTAAACAAATAATTTAACGCATCATGTTGCATTAGGAAAAAAATTGAAAAATATGATATACTGTGCTAAAAAGCTTCTAATCCAGCCATTCAACAAATATTTAAGTCCAACAGTGTAGACTGCTCTAAAGATTAGAACCTAATAATGCTATATTTAATATACACCCAAGAACCAATATCATGAAAATAGTAGAGCTACACAGATAAATGATCCTTCCCCTCAATAAAATAATACACCATTACAAGAGAAATTAGTGGCATTATCATTCCCAAAGGTTTGTTGTCAGCTGTATAAATTATTGATCCAACTGAATTAAAAATGGTCCACTGTGTGTCTGCCTAAAACTGAGTCATCCAGAGGAGCATGACTAATATAAGCAGTTGAAATAAATCACACTCTCTCTCTATTTTCTTAAGGCTCTTTTGTTTTTATTTCCATTATAATATTTCCTTTACTTTCATTCCAATTTGTCTGGTTAGGTGTACTTTGTTCTTCTCTTCCGTATTAGAGAGTAGGAACTTGGTCTTAGTCATTTGCATATCCAACAGCATCAAGCAGGTATGCAATGAGTACTTGTTGACTAAAACTTAATATTGTATAAAAATTTAAGAATATTGTATAAAAATTAACATTAATATAATATTGTATAAAAATATGCAACATTGATAAAAAGGATAGTAGTGCGATATCTGTGTTCCAATTAGTTTTATTACTTAGGTGTGGAGTTTCAGGTTCCAAGTTCCCAGGTTGGTGTTAATGTCACTGCTGAATTTATCTTGGAGAAGGCACTAAAGCTAACCACAGCAGAGACACTGTCACTCACAGCAGTGTTATGATTAGCCAATTGTCTTTGGTCCTTTTCTATGGGAATAAGGCTTTGAGAGAAATTTGGCCCATATTTTATCTAGAAAAGTATTTCCTGGACAGGTATTTCAAAATGACCTGTTATTAGAGTGAGGCTGGGTCAACATAATATTGGGGGAAAAAATGAATTAGTTTAAAAAAAATGGCTATTTTTAAAGTCAATGGTTTTTCTCCTCAGTAAGTCAGGTTTCTGTGCTTCTGGCTGTATATACCCGTCAGATGCAGTTGATACTGAGGCTCTAGCTAACAGTGACAGTGACAGTGAAGGATGCTTTCCCATCCAGAGTTAGACGTGGCAATGGATACCAGAAGCAGTCTGAAGGAAGGTCTGACCACAGGAAGACCCAAAAAGAGCCAATCCTTCAAATCACTAGGTCAGTAGGAGAAAGGGAGGAAGCAGGATAAGGAGCCTATGGGCCAATAAGGTAATTTCAGCTTCATTCATAAAACAACTATTGTTCTAAACTTTACAATTACTGCAAGCAGTGTAGTGTCTGTTCCAGCAATGGGAACAATCCTTCTGGTTGAAACAACACTGGTCTCCAACTTGGTGTGAAAGTTGAAGTTACCATAACCTAAGCATAACATATCTCATTCTAAGACTCCTTTCTCCAATTTCTCCCCTAAATATTTTTCTTCTATTTACATCCAATCTTAAGCAGACTAACTCATATCATGTAGAGGTACCTGAATACTAGACACAACTCCAATCAAAATGAATGATGGCCAGTAAGTGAAACCTCTGATATCACAAAGATCAGTATCAAATTAGTCATGACCAAACTGGCTAATTCAGGGTGATTTGGCAGCTATGTTGACTCAATCTAAGATCAAAACCAAAACCTCTTAATGTTAAGTTTGATATTCTTCGATTTATTGTAGATTATTTCTTTTTTTAGTACAATCCAATCTAGATGGCTATCAAATAGCTTAAACTCTTTTAGTTTTGTTAATATCCTTCTAGCTTTTTATCACACTCTTAAAATGAGCAAACTCAGGGAAACATACACACCTTATAGAGAGTTTCATCCCAGATAGATGTTCGGAAACAAGAACATTCCAGTGGGCGAGACAAACGCCTCAGATCTTCTTCTCGCTCTTTAAAAATCTGAATTAAGAAGTCCAACATACTTATCAGCATATAACAGTTCTCATCTTTCACTGCAAAATTTAAGATGCAATTATTTCAGCATATTTTAATCAGGAGCTTTTGCTCCTTCTTAAGAGGAATTTTGAGTATGTACATTATTTCACAAACTAAGATGGCAGACTTTATTTCAGGTCAGGTCTAAAAGTACAAATGGTTACTAGAATTCTTCAGGCCAATGCTGTTTGTGCTGCATACTTACTGAGAGCACTATGTTAGAAAATAAACTTTAACATACAGAGGAGTCTTGATAAAATATATTTAACATTCCAAATCACCAAATCTGGGTCATTTTAAGATAGCTATACCCATATCAAGAGGTAAATCAAAATATTTTAACCTTTGTATATATCTTTCTCTCTCACACACATATACATACATTCATATACATTATTTACATATGTATTGTATTTACTTGGCTATGTAGATATAACCCCCCCCCCCACACACAAATATATATCCATCTTGGATATGTTTCTATGTGCCTATGCCCACATACACATGGGAAAATATATATTTACACACATACATAATATATACAGATATTTTCCCATGAGTGGGCAGACTGGTGGTGCACGTGTGTGTACACACTGCAATTAATTTGGATCAACTTGTTAAGGCCAAGGTACACAGACATTTGATCTGGATGTTGCTGTGAAGGTAATTCTTAAATGAGGTTAGCATTTGAATAAACAGACTTTGAGTAAAGCAAATTACCCTCTATAATGTGAATGGGCCTCTCATCCTATCAGTTGAAGGCCTTAAGAGAAAAAGATTGACATTCCCAAGAAAGAACAAATTCTGCCTCAAGGCTGTCGTCTGACTTGAACTGCAACATCAACTCTTCCACGAGTGTCCAGTCTGTTGGCCTGCCCTGCAGATTTCAGACTTGCCAGCCTCCACAATTGGCTGAGCCAACTCCCTAAAGTAAATCAGTCTCTCTCTCTCTCTCCCTCCCTCCCTCTTTCCTTTTCTTCCTCTCTCCCTCTTTCCCCCTCCCTCTCTTTCTCTCTCTCTACATGCATATGTATGTGTATATATATAAAAATATATATGTACATTCACACATTCTTTTTTTTTTTTTTTTTTTTTTTGTCGTTTTCGTGACCGGCACTCAGCCAGTGAGTGCACCGGTCATTCCTATATAGGATCCGAACCCGCGGCGGGAGCATCGCCACACTCCCAGCGCAGCACTCTACCGAGTGCGCCACGGGCTCGGCCCTACATTCACACATTCTATTTGTTCTGTTACTCTGGAGAACCCTGACTAATACAGACTTTGGTACTGAGATTGGTTCTAGAGGAGAATATTAAGGATGAGTTTTCTGAATTGGTTCTCTAATCTGATTAGATATAAAGGTGCTAATGACTCTATTTTTAGTAGAAAAGAACAGTGATAGTCCACGGTATGACATGGCAACAGAGACACACAAAATAGCACCACTGGATACTCCTAATCAAATACTTACAAGAGGCAAGGTTCTGTGTGACCACATACATAACTTTGAACATTTTTATCAAAATGATGAATATAATAAGATTGGCTGGCTAATTCTAACTGTGCTGTACAAAGTGGGGAAAGAAAAGGATGAGCTCAGAAATCTGAATTCCCAGTTCAAGCACCATATAAATGACCTGAAAGCTTCTATGTCTGTCCTGAAAGAAACCCTTATATCCTATAGCTGCAGAGCTGAGATTGCTGAAAACCAAACTCAAATCTCACCCTGTGAGTAGATGAATTACAATGCAAATTGAATTCCCATCCTGAAAAGGGTGTCTGCTATTAAAGTGAGGGCACTGACTGGGAAGGAATAGGATTCTGAAAATTGGAATGGGGTCATATGAGAAGATCCTGATGAAGCTGGATATATTGAACCCTAAATTCTAATGAGTCTTCTTTGCCAGAGGAATCAGCCACTCTGTCCCTGAGTAAACTGTGACGGCCTCTCCTGAGGTCGCTGCTTTGCAAGACACTACTGATTCACCTCTACCACGCTGCTTTGCTTCCAGACCTGTAAGTAGACTCAAGTCCTAGCAGGCTCCTAAAGGTGAGGTATAAAGTGTGAACCATGAGGAAGTGTGCTATTCTCCAGAAGAACTGCATAATTTTTCCAATTTACGTAGATAAAAATTGGGGGAATATAAGTGGGAATGGATATTAAGGGTGTGGGATAATGGTAGAAGGAATATAAAGTTGGATCAGGCTAAATTTATTGATAAGGGTCCACTAAGCAGAGATTCTGTATTTAATGTTGCAGCTCAGGGGGTAAGAAAGGACTCTTAACAGTTTATTTGGTTGGTTGGCTAAAACATGGACCAAAAGGTGGCTTACACTAAATAAAGTTGAAATGCCAGACCTGACTTGGTAGACTATAGAGGAAGGAATCCAAAGGCCTAGGGAAATTGGTATGTTCAAGTGGATTTGTCATTTAAGACCTACTCACCAACCCTAAGAAGTCCCAGACGACATACCTTTCACCACAACTAAGAAATAAATTTGTGAGAGGGGCCCCAGCTTCCTTCCCTAGCTCTGTGTTCACTCTTTTCTGTAGGCTGGAAGTTGCAGTGGGAACTGCTGCCACTGAATTAAGAAACCTAAATGCAATGGGGGTAATCAAACCCTGAAGTGGTAGGAGCCAAGTGGAAACACTTAATAACCAAGAGCAAAGTGGGCATAGTTACCATAATGGACAGCAGAGTCAAAGCAGCAATCAGAAAAATCTGACTTACACGGACCTATTGCACTGGCTAGTTGATCACGGTGTTTTTAAAACTGAAATATATGGTAAGTCTACTAAATTCTTTCTTGATCTGTATAAGTTGAAGAGTTGTGGGTCAAGTGATCAAAAATCTAACTTGAATTGTAAAAACAGAGAGTCATGGCCTCTCAGTCAATATCTAGACTTACACCAGTTTACAGACCCCTGGATGAAAGGGAGGCTGGGTCCCCTTGAAAAGGACCCTGCTGCACTGCCAAAAATTTATAATCTTAAACTTCCTCCCAGCCTCTCCCAAGGGACCTATAGCCTTTTACCAGGGTAACTGTGCATAGGGGAAAAGGAAATAGTCAGACTTTTGGGGGACGAATGGGCAATGGCTCTGAACTGACACTAATTCCAAGAGACCCAAAATGTTACTGTGGTCCACCAGTCAGAGTAGAGGTGATCAACAAAGTTTTAGCTCAGGTCTGTCTCACAGTAGGTCCAGAAGGTCCCCCAAATCATCCTATGGTTATTTCCCCAGTTCCAGAATGCATAATTGCGATAGACATACTCAGCAACTGGCAGAATCCCCACATTGGCTCCCTGACTAGTGGAGTAAGGGCTAAAAGTCAAGTGAAAGCCATTAGAACTGTCTCTACCTAGGAAAATAGTAAACCAAAAGCAGTATCGCATTTCTGGAAGGACTGCGGAGATTAGTGCCACCATCAAAGACTTGAAAGATGCAGGGCTGGCAATTCCCACCACATCCCCAATCAATTCGCCTATTCAGCTTGTGTAGAAGACAGACGGCTCTTGGACAGTGGATTATCATAAGTTTAACCAGGTGGCGACTACAACTGCAGCCTCTGTGCAAGGAGCAGTTTCATTACTTGACCAAATTAACACATCCCCTGGTATCCGTATGCAGCTATTTTTCTGACAAATGCTTTTTTCTCCACCCTTGTCCATAAGGCCCACCAGAAGCAGTTTGCTTCCAGCAGGCAATGCCAGTAATACACTTTCACTGTCCTACCTCAGGGGTATATCAATTCTCTATCCTTATGTCATAATTTAGTTCACAGGGATCTTGATTGCCTCCCCTTCCATAAGACATTACACTGGTCCATGACACTGATGACATTATGCTTACTGGACCTAGTGAGCAAGCAGCAGCAACTACTCTACACTTACTAGTAAGACATTTGCATGTCAGAGAGTGGGAAATAAATCTCCCAAAAATTTAGGGGCCTTCTACCTCAGCAAAATTTCTAGGGATACAGTGGTGTGGGGAGATACCCTTTCTAAAATGAAGGGTAAGTTGTTATATCTGGCCCCTTCTACAACCAAGAGAAGGTCAGTATGTCTAGGGGGGCCTCTTTGAATTTTTGCAGGCAACATATTCCTCATCTGGCCTGTGTTATTCCAGCCCATTTACCAAGTGACCCCAAAAGCTGCTAGTTTTGAGTGGGGCCCAGAAGAGAGGAAGTCTCTATAACAGGTCCAATCCGCTGTGCAAGCTGCTCTGCCTCTTGGGTCATATAATCCAGTAGACCTAATGGTGATTAAAGTGTCAGTGGCAGATAGAGATGTTGTTTGGAGTCTTTGGCAGGCCCTCATAGGTGCATCGCAGTGCATATCTTTAGGATATTGAAGCAAAGCCCTGCCATTCTCCATAGATAACTACACTCCTTTTGAAAAAAAGCTCGTGGCTTGTTACTGGGCCTTAGTACAGACTAAACACTTAAACATGGGCTACCAAGTTACCATGCGACCTGAGCTGCTTAACTTGAACTGGGTGTTATCTGACCTACCAAGCCATTAAGCCAGGCATGCACTCCATCACCAAATTAAAGTGGTATATATAAGATCAGGCTCAAGCAGGCCTTAAAGAGACAAGTAAGTTACATGAAGAAGT